>NC_133124.1:195721608-196353783 GCF_048418815.1 Hemitrygon akajei
GTATCACACATTAGGTAAGCATATATAACATAACTTATAACTAAAAGAAATGACATATAATTCCGTTATGGCAGAATTGTTGAAAGACAAGGGATTATTTGTTTAATCACTTCAACTCAAAAGCCCATTTAACACTTCAGCATTTAGTTTTTCCTGTTGTCACCGATTTAATGTATTTTACGTTAATTGGTTTATGTCAAACTATACCTTTTATACTTTCATTCTTATTCCGATGTGGTCTGTGATTTCACTTGAATGATGTGTTTTACAAATAGCGGCATACACTTCCCTTGTAGCGTACTTTGAAATTAAACTAACTGTTCAACTTCTTCTTAATTTACATATTTGTCCTAATAGTGGATATAAAGTGCTGCCTTACCAATGTTCTTTCCTTCAAACCTATTATTGAGTGTTTGTATTAATGTATTTCTGAATCCCTTTTTCTACGTTATACCGCCTGTAAATCATATCTCAATCTCATCTCTCCAAAAGAGCTGCTGAACCATTTACCGGTGTCTCTTCAGTCTCCCTGAATGTATTTTTTGTGTATCTACAAAGCTAGTCATTAAGGAAATCACTGATTTGATGCGGAAATTGCTTCTAAATATGCTAAGTCTTATTATGCTATGACATTCTAATTTATCCACCAATTTATTCTTCAATTGCATCAGAGTTTCTAAATATAAGCATTCATAATTTCTTCCTGCAGAACCCCATAATGAACACAACTATCAAGGTTTATCAGTAGTAAATTCTTCAAGAAGTCCACCCTCACTTGAATCTGTCCGTTAATTTCACATCACAATACTTCCGAAGCATGCTGTTTTGCTGCAACACAAGTTATTTACAGGAAACAAATGTTGCTAACTGACTTCTGTTTTTAAAGTGCAATCAAAGTTTAATATTGGTTTGTTCTGAATCTCGGTACTCACCAGAACAGATTAGACTGACATCATTCTTGTGATTGCAATGATGTGTCGTCGAAGAATATGGACAGTCGTATAAGGTCGACTCATTACCTCGACATGCAAGGACATTGTTCCATATGGACCCGTTTCCCTCTCCAAAATAAGCTCCACCCAGCACAGCAACAACAACTCCACATTGCAGCTGATTACACACCACGTTGGCATCATTCGTATCCCAGTGCAGTTCACACATCGTTCCCCAGGTAGCACCAAACTGAACTTCCAGTCTGCCTGAGCATTCGTCATTTCCGGACACCAATCTTGCTGTTCTGTGATCTAAGGAAGAAACGAAGATTAATTATGACAAGGAGAACTATAACAATATACACGCAAATCCAATTGATGCTCAGCGTTTATCTGGTTCTGAAATAATCGGATTTTCAACTTCTTCTCCGATATGGTTTCCTTCCACTAGTTTGCTACATATTTATTCGTTTCTGGAGGATTAATTTTAACTGAGCATATTATATTCCTTTGTTGCATGGAAATGCTGTGTAAGAACAAAACAGCCCGTAAACTCCGGATTAGCATTATTCTAAACAAACACCAAGCAAATTATCTACCACAGGTACAAACTACAGGTTCATGTTGGGGTAATCTTTCTCTCATTTTATATCAGACTGCCAGAACTCCGTAAAAAGTCTCCTTTCTCAGACTGCACACTATTATCTCCAGGTAAATGATGTTTCTCTAAACGAGGTCATATACGTTCTACAATATCATCTAATTCACAACTGTTGTTTTGGTTACAGGAATGGAGATATATGCTGCTGAATTGACTTTCGCTGACCGCTCTGTACAAGTATCACAAAATACTCCTCTTTTGCTGCAGTCCTTTGCTCAGTTTCAGCACTTTTATTGTTGCGTTCCACGTAGAAAAGTTGTTTACCTTTTAACAAAAACAATGTCCTTATAGAAAGTACGCCGACCTGAGTTAAGTACAACATACCTGCACTCCTCATTTTCTTCCGTTGACAGTTGCAATCTACTGAACATTATTTTCATAACATCCCAGACTTTCTGCCATTTTCCAATAGTAGCCAGATTAACACAATATTTTTCTTCATTCTTTCCTATATTGTCTGCAATATCTATCTCTGAGTTAATAAATGCCTCTTTTAATATATGTATTTTCTATTACCCTTTAACTCTATATGAGCAGGTACCCAACAAACTGTACAACTATCCGGCAGAACATATTAATTATGCTGCATTTCCAGCAGCATTTCAGGTCTGCTGGATAGCTTTGTTTTCAAGCCCTGCAGTACCGAAGCAGAATCTAAGCAGTTCACGTCTCTATTTGGCTTAACCTTTTCGACTTAATGCAAACCGATAATGATGGCCATATCTTCTTCTGTATGGAGAGAGAACCCATCGTCAGGGTTTTCCCATCCTCAACATTAAACCAGGGTAATTATCACAGAACCCATCCGATCACTAACTGTATCTTTGGAACATGCTATAAGGATTGGCAAAGAGGAAAATGCCTCGATTGCAAATAACCAGACACATTGGTCATTTACCAGCATACCTATGATCATTTTGCTGCACAAGTTCCATAATTATCTGCCCAATACATTCACACCTCTACCAGTATATTCCAAAAAATCCATTAAAACTGAATGTATTAAATAGGAATCACTCACACAACTACGGAAATGAAGAGTGCAAGTTTTTTTTTTTTTACGTACCACAGGGCAAGAAGCTTCTCGCCTAGTTAAACCACTAATGCGTCCATTAATGCAGTGCAGAATGGTTCGCACCTTATTCTATGTGGACAAGCCTGTAGAACATCCAGCTACATAAATATGAATTATCTGATCCACATTGATAGCCATTGTAGATTTTAAATATAAAATAAACCGTTGAAATGGAATGGGTCAAAGACAGGGGAAGCAGACTTATTAATTGCCTTTGTTCCTCTCATGTGCTTAGAGATTGGGACTACCATTTTGTGGTACTCTTTGACATTCTCCATTTTATGAGATGGACTGGTGTTTCTTTCCGTGATTTAAAGTAGACTGAATAATGTTTCAGGTAATTTGTTGGACTGGAGAGCATTTCCAAATAAGAAGTTATTTCTGAGGATTTATTTTGATTTTACATAACATGCAGTTTTGAGAATGTTGGGATTGCTGCCTGCCTGGAATGATTTGGGCTGGTTACTGAAGAGAGCAAAGGTACATAAATTTCCGATTGCCACCTGCTGAGGAGAGGGCAAGGAATCAATGCTGGCCTTGGAGCGGAGCCAACGAAAATGTGTTAAAATCACTCGGATGCCCTACAGGCAATGACATTGAAATGCAATATGTGAATTATTAAGGAACGGATAAAAAACTGGACAATTCGCGTGTGTGATCAGCGATAAGTCTCTCAAGAGACCCAACATCGCAAGGAAGAACCGTACCCTCCAATTCCCCACCCCCATGAAAGGGGCTGGGAGAAGATAGGGCCAGTCATCTGTCCAGGTGACAACATCTGTTTCCGTGTCATATGTTGGGCAAGTAGGCTGAGTGACTATTGGTACAGCGGGAACAGTAGAAGTCATATTCTGACCTGTTAGCCCAGGGTTAACAGAGTTACGTCGTTGCTTGTGCAGAGACCATGAAGTGCGAACTTCGATTAACTACTAGCTACCTATTGAAATTTCCAACCTAGTTTCGTGCAGGAACTGAGAACATGGCTTGTGCCCCGGTGTGCGTTCGGGGAAAAAATAAAGAAAACCAAAAATAAAGTTCTGGGACCTATGTTTCGACTTGAAACAGCAACGAGGTTAGGATATTAAAATGGGAAAGTGAGAGGACAAGAGAATCTGAGGCTTCGGATGTTTATTGGGAACATTTTCTTGATTAACTATTAAGAAAGTAGACTGCCTATGAGGTCTGGATTGGAAAGACTGAGATTGGAGGTTCAGGAACCTTGAGGGACTCATAATGGAAATTAGTTAATGAAAATAAACGGATATATTAGAACTGATTTAAAAAAAACCCAGTATAATGGGGTTTATTCTGAAAGACCTAATAGAAGTGGGGGGAAAAAGGAAAACAGAAACTGAGGGATGTATTATGTAGGTGTAGGGAAGAGCTGGGGAAGCACAAAACCGAAATTCTTTGGGCGCACGGTTAGGCGAATATGATCCACATTACTCAGTTTCAGGCTGATTGTGAACTCTCAATGAGAGAAAATTAGAAACAGGGTGTGAAATATATTAAAGAAAAAGGCGAGTACAGAAGAAGAGAAATGGAAAAGTCAGTTTTAGTATTAGCCAATAAAAATGTGTTAAACGTCAATCAGCTGACCTTCAGCCAACGACATTGGAATGCAATATTTGAATTGGTAAGGAAGGAGGAAAAATGTAAATATATCCAGTGCGCTATGAGAGATAACTCTTTCAAGAAACCACCATCGCTAGGAAGACCATGATGGCAGTGTCTCGACGAAGTAGATATCGATCACCTGGCCAACGGAGATATCCTATTCCAGTATTATAAATTGGTCAAATTGCCTGAGTGACTGTTAGTATACAGAGGACTGTAGTATTAATTTTCTATGTTGGTGGCCCAGGGTCAACATAGTTACGTTGTTGCTTGTACAACGACAATTAAATGTGAGCTTCCATTGATTACAAGTTGAGTCGTGTAATTCTTAACCCCATTTAAAGCGCGATAAATTGTCAATTGCTGTCCAATCATAGACAGCCACACAGTGCATAAGGTTAATTGCCGTTATGCATTTATTTTTCGAAAACATTATATGTGTTCTACATATCTGCCTTGCGTCTAGTCATAGCCCCAATATTGAAAAAAATGCAACCATAGACAACGAACGCTAATACGGAGTGAGGGGAATATTATCTAGCCCATATTTCCGAGCAAAGAGAATCACATAATTTATTTTTGCAAATGAATTTTAAAATCCCATTTCAAATCCACTCTTCTTTTGCTGTTATTGTCTGCACAGACGTTAGCACATCGGCAATAGTTCGAGCTCCTTACCGCACAGCCTAATCATAAACATATAAAAGCAAACAAAACCACGGCACAACACCATCAGATATATAATTTATCATTAGATTTAGCAATATTGGTGGAACAATACCATATAAGAAGTTTCCATTATCCGCCGAAAGTTGACATTTGTTCTCCAACCTGCGCTGTAAACGACAGATCAAATATAAAATCCAATAATCATTGGTAAAGCCTACCATAAATACGAAGCTTACTTATTTTAATCAAAGTTCCCTTCCTCCATAGTGTACTATCAGTTTTTTATTACAACTCCGGACCATCAGCAACTACCGATTACTGTACTCTAAAAGTGTTCCAAATATCATTCTCCAGTGGTACAATGCCGACATATGTGGATTTCCCTTTAAGGAAACCACATTGTTAGCAAATAAGTTTTTTTTTCATTCCTGAACAAACATCAGCTTTATTAGTTTGCATAATGAAGAGGTGAGTGATATTGGCTTGTACCAAATCTGCGAAGTTACACCCTTCCCAGGTTGAATAAAAGGCAGCGCCACAGTTCCGTTCTAATTGGCCTACCAATTATTCTTAAACTGTGGACTGTAGTTCTGGACTCGACCAAAATCTGGAAACTGTTTCCTGCCTCTAGCGTGTCCAATTCCTTAATAATCTTAAAATTTTCAATCAGATCCCCTCCCATCCTTCTAAATTCTAGTGTATACAAGCCCAGACGTTCCAATTTTACGACCTATGACAGTCCCGCTATCACGGGAATTAACTTCGTGAACCTGCGCTGCACTCCCTCAATAGCAAGAATGCCCTTCTTCAAATTTGGAGACCAAAACTGCACACAATACTCCAGGTGTAGTCTCACCAGGGCCCTGTACTACAGCAGAAGGACCTCTTTGCTCCTATACTCAACTCCCCTTGTTATGAAGGCCAACATGCCATTAGCATTCTTCACTGCCTGCTGTGCCTGCATGCTTACTTTCAGTGATTGATGAACAAGGACAACTAGAACTCGTTTTCCTTCCCCTTTTCTAAACAGATTGTAGTCTCCCTTTCTGTTCTTATCTCCAAAGTTAATAACCTCACATTTATCCACATTAACCTGCATCTTCCATGCATCCGCCCACTCACCCGACTTGTTTAAGTCACACTGCATTCTCCTAAATTCCTCCTCATATTTCACAATGCCACGCAGCTTTGTGACATCTGCAAATTTGCTAATGTTACTTTTAATCCATTCATCTAAGTCATTAATGTATATTGTAAATAGTTGCTCTCCCAGCACCGAGCCTTACGGTACTCCACTAGTCATTGCCTGACATTCTGAAAAGGACACGTTAATCCCTACCCTTTGCTTCCTGTTAGACAACCAATTTCCTATCCATGTCATTACCCTACCCCCAATACCATGTGCTCAAATTTTGCCCTCTAATCTCCTATGTGGGACCTTCTCAAAGGCTTTCTTAAAGTCCAGGGACACTACATCCACTGAATCTCCCTTGTCCAGTTTCATAGCCACATCTTCAAAAAATTCCAGAAGATATGAAGCGTGATTTCCCCTTCATAAGTCCATGCTGACTGGGACCGATCCTGTTACTGCTATCCAAATGTGCCGCAATTTCATCTTTTATAATTGACTCCAGCAACTTCTCCGCTACTGATGTCAGGCTAACTTGCCTATAATTCCCTGCTTTCTCTCTCCCTCCTTTCTTAAAAAGTGGGATAACATTAGCTACACTCCAGTCCTCAGGAATTGATCCTGAATCTATAGAACATTGGAAAATTATTACCAATGTGTCCACGATTTTTACTGGCACTCCTTAAGTACACTGGGATATAGACCATCAGGCCCTGGGGATTTATCTGCCTTCAGTCCATCAGTTACCTAACAGCATTTACTGCCTAGTGTGAATGTCCTTCCGTTCCTCCGTTACACTCGGTCCACTGGCGACTTTTATATTTTGGAGATTGTTTGTGTCTTCCTTCAGATCGTCTGCCATGTCCTTGTTCCCCATAATAAATTCACCCGTTTCTGTCTTCAAGGGCCCAACTTTGGTCTTAATTATATAAATATATATATATATCTTTCTTCTTCACATACCTAATGAAGCTTTTATTATCCTGCTTTATATTCTTGGCAAGCCGACCTTCGCACCTCTTTTTTTTTATCCCTGCATTGCCATTTTAGTTATCTCCTATTGCTCTTTACAAGTCTCCCAATCCTTTGGCTTCGCACTCATCTTTGCTATGGTGTACTTCTTCTCTTTTATTTTTATACTGTTATCGACTTTCCTTGTCAGCCACGGACTCCATCTACTCCTCTTAGATTTTTTTTATCCTCTTTGGAATGAACCGATCCTGCACCTTCTGTGTTATTCCCAGAAATACCTGCCACTGTTGCTCCACTGTCATCCCTACTAGGGTATCCATCCAGTCAACTTTGGCCAGTTCCTCCCTCATGGCTCCATAGTCCACTTTGATCAACTTTAATTCTAACACTTCTAATTTTCTCTTCTCTCAAATTGTAGATTAAAACTTATAATATTCTGGTCACTACCCACTAATGGCTCCTTTACCTTGAGTTCCCTGATCAAATTCGGTTCATTACACTAGATCCAGAATTGCTTTATCCCTGGTGGTCTCCATTACAAACTGCTCTAATTATGGAGAAACAGGGAACCTGTGTTTTTATAGAACGGTATGAGTGGTGTTTAAATGTGTTCGTTTGTTTTCTTTTTAGAAACAAGTTAACAAAAACTGAAAGGTAGGTTTCAGCAGAGATAGCAAATATTTATCTGCCTTGAGTCCCAATATTTACCCAACACCATTTACTGTCTAATGTGAATTTCCTTCCGTTCCTCCGTTACTCTAGGTCCACTGGCCACTATTACATGTGGCAGATTGTTTGTGTCTTCCCCAGTGAAGACAGATCCAAAGTACCTGTTCAGATTGTCTGCCTTTTCCTTGTTCCCTATAATAAATTCACCCGTTTCTGTCTTCAAGGGCCCAACTTTGGAGCAAATTCTTCAGTCAAACGGCGGTATGTTGTGGAATGGTCAGTCAGACGAAATGGTTCAGGCAGGCCGAGTGATAATATTTGAAAGTAATTTCGACAGGTTTAAGACAGGTGAGTTTTTGAGTGATAAAGGAACACATGTGCTCAAATTAACTATGATGTTTGTCATAGTTGAATTTATTGCACAGATGCTTGTTTCCACCTCTATTGCTCAATTAATCAACTGCTGCAAGATTCTGCAGGCTTGAACAAAAAAGAAAACATGGAGGTCCTTAGCGGCATGAGCATTACCGCTCATCTCTTCTCTGACACACGGGAGGTGATTGATAAGTTCGTGTGCTAATGTAGAAAGGGATGACTTATTAACTTCAAGCTTTCTGCTGTTATGAGTGATGAACAGACCTGATGGAAATGGAGTACATCTCCCCCCCAAGAACCACGAACGATTACTGTTGTTATGCTGACCATGAGAAAGAGAGACGAAAAACAGGCAAGAACATCTGCGACAGATAAGAG
This sequence comes from Hemitrygon akajei, assembly GCF_048418815.1. Lineage (NCBI taxonomy): Eukaryota > Metazoa > Chordata > Chondrichthyes > Myliobatiformes > Dasyatidae > Hemitrygon > Hemitrygon akajei. The sequence goes on from NC_133124.1 coordinate 195,730,086, forward strand.
AGAGGGGGAAATTGCTGATTAACAGTATTGTGACTCCTTTTTGAATTATTTACTGTTTCGCGGCAAGGACAATAGTTTGCTCAATAGAATTCCTCAGTGGACTGCGGGAGTGGCCTGATTTGATGGACACATTCATTCAGAATTGATGGATAGCTGAGACCCCGTTAGTAAGGATAAAAAGACAGGTCTGGATAGAAACCCTCCAGACACACCAGTGGACACTGATTGAGTGTTAGAACCCAAAAGAAAGGTGGGTGCTTCGAAGACCGAACCAGGAGGTCGGTCAGTAAGGCTCTCAGCGTAAAAGCAGGGCTGGTGGGGGCTTGTCTGCGTGTCCACTCATGCCAAAGTGACGAGTCCACCACAGAAGAACGGTCCAGCAGAAGGACGAAGAGCTCATAACTGAATGGCCACCACGGTACGACGGATTAAGAAAGCAAAGGAAGGTTTGGCTGCTGTAGCTGTTACATCCCGCTCGCTCTCTCGCTTTCTCTCTCTCTCTCTCTCTCTCTCTCTCTCTCTCTCTCTCTCTCTCTCTCTCTCTCTCTCTCTCTCTCTCTCTCTCTCTCTCTCTCTCTCTCTCTCTCTCTCTTTAACGATTACAATAAAACAACCATAACTACATCAGCACTCATGAACTGAACTGAAATTTATACTTTTCTATGACAATTCATTTACCCCTAGACATCGATAGGGCTTGTTTATTATTTATTATTATTATTATTATTATTATTATTATTATTATTATTATTATTATTATTATTATTATTATTATTATTATTATTATTATTCCTACACTATTAGGTTTATTACTGCTAACTTGTTTTATATGTATATTTGTATTAATTATATGATTTTGCTTATTTTTATTAATAAACACCATTAGTTTGGTACCACCAGACTCCAACGGATTCTTCTTTCTCTGCTGGTTAGACACCCAGTTACGGGGTACGAAACAAATTGGGGCCTCGGCTCGAGATTTGATTGCCAAATTAGGGGGTCAGTGATTCGGGTTAAAAGTCTCTTATCTAATCTGGTTGTGAGATTACTCAGACGGGAAACCGGCAGAAATGGACATTATCAAATTTTTTAAAGACCCGACTTTGGGGGATTTAGAGGTTGCCAGGAAGACTGAATTAGTGGATGTTGAGAAATTACTATATCTCCCAGAGGTGAAATCATCGATGAGAAAGGTGGATATACAGAGAGAAATAGCGATTCATTATGTATCCAAGGATGTGATCACACCAGATGTATTGGACCTGTTCCCTGAGATGAAACCAGACGAGGGCGAGGTTCAGTTAGAGATAGAAAAAATAAGTTTGTTTGAGAAGGAGAAGAAGAGGCAGCATGAACATCGGATAACGCAACTGGAAGCAAAGAGAGAAGCTGCAGGCCGAAGAGAGGATGCTGAGAGGCGAAGGGAGGAAGCTGAAAGGAGGAGAGGGGAGGAAGAAAGGAAGGCTGAAAGGAGGAAAGAAAAGGCTGAAAGGGAGGCTGAAAGGAGGAAAGAGGAGGTTGAAAGGGAGAAGGAAGAAGCTGAAAAGCAGATAGAGGAAACGGAGAAAGAGAGGCAGCATGCCCTGGAAATAGAAAAGTTGAATGTACAGCAGGGAAGAGACCGGACGGCAGACCCAAATGAGGGGTTCAAGATTGGTCAGGAGATCCTGTTGGTACCTCCATTCGAGGAGATGGATGTCGATAAGTTTTTCCTCCATTTTGAGAAACTGGCTGTGAATCAGAACTGGCCTGAGAGAAAATGGGCTGTTTTGTTACAGAGCGTACTTAGGGGGAAGGCTCAGCAACCGTATTCGGCATTGTCTATAGATGACTCTAAGGATTATCAGGAAGTAAAAAGGGCTGTACTGAGGAGTTACGAGTTGGTGCCCGAGGCATACCAGCAGAAGTTCCGGAACTTGAGAAAGCCGTGGAACAACACGTATTTAGAGTTTTCCCGTGAGATGCAAATGTATTGTGAGTGTTGGTGCGCCTCCAAAGGTGTTGATGAAGGTTATGATAACCTGTTACAGTTAATACTGATGGAGCAATTTAAAAGTTGTATCCCTGAGAGTATGAAGAAATACTTGGATGAGAAGGAGACAGAGACTCTGTCTGCGTCTGCCAAGTTAGCAGACGAGTATGCTGTAACTCACAAGTCAAAGTTTTCCTCAAACAAGAGCTACCAGAGAGGCAGTAGGGACGCTAGAGAAAGCCCGCCGGCCAAGGCAGAGAATAAGCCGGGAGCTAGTGGAAAAAGTGTGGAGGAGGAAATGCAGGCTGGCAGGAAGGTTCCTACCATTACCTGTTATAATTGTGGGAAAGCTGGCCATGTAGCATTCTAAATGCTTTGCTCCGAAGAATGAGACGGGGAAAGGGAATAAAAGCAAGCCATACAGGTTGCATTGAGTCGGTCAGCAGATGGAAGATGAAGGCAAAGGTAGATAGAGCACAAGTGGGTACGTGAGAAGTTTATCTCGAAACGAACGGTGTCTGTGAATGAAGGAGAAACCCCAGTTCCAGCGCGGATCTGGAGAGATACTGGGGCTGGTCAGTCATTGAATTTAAGGAAGGTATTAGATTTTGGTTCTGAGACCGAGACTGTGTTAAGAGGTATCGGTAAAGGGACCGAGGCCGTACCTTTGCACAGGATATTTTTGAAAGGTGACCTGGTATCTGGACCAGTCGAAATAGGGGTGAGGTCGAAACTACCGATGGATGGCGTTATTCGTCCTACTTGGTAATGATCTGGCTGGTGGTGACGTGTGTTCAGCATTGAAACTGACAAGCAAGCCTGTGAGTGCTGAGGACCCGTCCATAGATTCCAAGATTTATCCCGCCTGCACAATCACTCACAGCATGTCTAGAAAGGCGGCTGAGAAAGGAGCCAGTTTAAATGTCCAGTGTTGATTTGGCGGAGACGTTTTTACCGTCCCTGTACCAAGAGGGGCTAGAGGGTGGTAAAACGGAGGATAGTGGGGTGAAAGAGAGTAAAGGAGAGGAGGTAGATCTACCCTTATCCAGGAGGGAATTTATAAAGAGACAGATATAGCAGTTAGAAGGTCCAGCGTTGGACACGGATGATCTGTCTGTCTTGACAGAGCAGTTTGAAGTTGAAGAGTGTAAATGTGTTCCCGATAATGATGTAAGGGCAGACCTAGATTAAAAGGATGCCGCCACCTTGAGGGAGTCTGCTGGGTTAGCAGACGAGGTTGTTTTAACCGGCGAGGTTGAGTTTTTCTCCGGATGGGAGCTACCCAGAGAGTAACTGGGAGGATCAGGAGAACTTAGAATTTGAAAAAGGGACTGGTATTGAAAGCCTGGAAGAGGTAGATGTCCCGTTTGCTTGTGTTCAGGGTGTGAAGGGTGTGGATGCACAGGGTACTGAACCTAGTATTGAAAGTCAGGAAAAGTCTGAGGTATCTGATTTAGTTGAAAAGGAATGCTGTTCTTTTGGGTCAGGTGGACTTGGTTCAGTGAAGAAACGGTTAACCTTGGCACCAGTGGAAAGTGAGAATTCTGAGTCACTTGTGTTAAAAGTTAATGATGAGATGAAAGCTGGTGATGTGAATATTATTGAAGGGTAAGAGAAAGGTGTTGTTACTAAGTTGAATAAAGAATAGTTAAAGTCTGAATTGGTTTTAGAAGGACTGAAAAAAGGGAAGGGACCGTTAACTGAACAAGTTGCCTGTGAATCAATTACAGTTTGTTTGGAAATTTAAGGATAAACAACTTGATGTTGTACAAGGATGTGATTTGGAGAGGCAGAACTTGAATTGTTGTTTTGACCAAGAGGGATCGTCTGCAGCTGTGAAACTGAAAACAAATAGAATGAAAGATCTTGAGGATAGAATTAATGACTTGCTTAAAATTAACGAATTGTGTGGAAGCTCAGCAAATGGGCTTAGTTTGGAAAACATTGGTGATAAGATAGCTCCTGTGAAAGCAGTCTGTGAAGCAATATTTCACACTGGTGAGCAAGCTAACCACGTGAGAGTTAAGTGGAAAAAGGACAAAGGTTAAATAAATGCCACTTTCAATAACAGGATCTGGTTTTGAGGGAATTTGACAAAGCATGTGAAAAATAAAAAAAAAACCATGAAAGATTGTCTGTTTGAATGTTAAGTTTAAAAGTAAAATAGAGATTAGTATTAGCACAAACTTTTGTAATGTACCACAGTATAATCACACATGTATTGGTTCACACTTTGTAATATACAGCTAAGCTAAGAATACAAACCCTTTAGTTTTTATTTTTGGTGACATGAAAAATAAAAATAGGCGGTTATTAATTTGGTGTCGGTTGTTACAGGGATTTGATATTAAAATACAACATGTAAAGTGGAGTGATAATGTAATTGCTGATTGTTTATCTAGATGTGAATTTGAACGTGTATCTGTATTATTCTTGTAGTTAAGACAAGTTCTGTATTTTGTTAAACTCTGTAATTCAGACATGTGCTTTTATTTGTTAATTCCCCCCCTGGTGAAAATTCCCAGAAGGATGGGGGTGTTATAAGTGATGAACAGACCTGATGGACACTGGGCTACAGAGTTAACCATCCCCCCCCCCCGAGAATTACGAACTATTACTGTTGTTATGCTGACTATGTGAAAGAGAGACGAAAACAGGCAAGAACATTTGCGACAGAAAAGAGAGAGGGGGAAATTGCTGATTAACTGTATTGCGACTCCTTTTTGAATTATATACTGTTTCGCGGCAAGGACAATAGTTTGCTCAATAACATTCCTCAGTGGACAGCATTAGTGGCCTTATTTGATGGACACAGTCATTCAGAATTGATGGATAGCTGAGACGCCGTTAGCAGGGGTGTAAAGACAGGTCTGGATAGACACCCTCCAGACACGCCAGTGGACACTGATTGAGTGTTGGAACCCAAAAGAAAGGTGGGGGCTTCGAAGACCGAACCAAGAGGTCGGAAATTAAGGCTGTCAGTGTAAAAGCAGGGCCAGTGGGGCTTGTGTGCATGTCCACTCATGCCTGTGTGACGAGTTCAGCACAGAAAAACGGTCTAGCAGCAGGACGGAGAGGTAATAACTGAATGACCACAACGATATGACGGATTAAGAAAGCAAAGGAAGGTTTGGCTGCTGTAGCTGATACATCTCGCCCGGTATCTCTCTCTCTCTCTCTCTCACTCTCTCTCTCTCTCTCTCTCTCTCTCTCACTCTCTCTCTCTCTCTCTCTCCCTCTCCCTCCCTCTCTCTCTCTCTCTCTCTCTCTCTCTCTCTCTCTCTCTCCTCTCTCTCTCTCTCTCTCTCTCTCTCTCTCTCTCTCTCTCTCTTCTCTCCTCCTCTCTCTCTCTCTCTCTCTCTCTCTCTCTCTCTCTCACGATTACAATAAAACAGCCATAACTACATCAGTACTCATGAACTGAACTGAAATTTATACTTTTCTATGACAATTCATTTACACCTAGACATCAATAGAGCTTGTTTATTAATGATTATAATTATTCCTACACTTTTAGGTTTATTACTGCTAACTTGTTTTATATTTGCATTATTGATATGGTTTTGCTTAGTTTTATTAATAAACACCTTTAGTTTGGTACCAACATACTCCAACAGATTCTTCTTTCTCTGCCTGTTAGACACCCAGTTATGGGGTACGTAACACTGCATATCACTCAAACAGTTGATCTGCATATGCATGTAAAGTGAGCTGTATAACTCAACTCGTTCTACCTTTGGACACGAATTCATCAATCACCCATCTGTGGACACTTTCTTGTGTTCCAGGATCCGTCTTGCTCCACAACCGCTGGACTAAGTGTGTAAATGTAAGAGGGGACTAAACAAAATAAATGTGCTAGGTTTTCTAAAACTGACTCCTACCTTAGTCCACGAACTTATAATTCAGCCCTCGTATGTCAGGGAAGAAAAATTCTCTACCTTACCGTTCGATCTGTTGAGTCCCGACACAGCTTTCCTCTCCTGACACAAATGCTGCTTAATCCGCTGAAACCGTCTCGTGCCTGTGCAGTGCACCGGTCACAGATAAAAAAAAAACACACATCCGAATTCCAATTTGACGTGAATAATCTTAGAAACAAATTGAATTTACGTTGACATCACAAGTGGAGGGCGGTCAGAGTACGATACTTTATATTGTGTTATCTAGGAAGACATTTAAACGGCGGCTCCACAGATACGAACGCCCGACTTTTACCTTCGCAAATGACGCCTGCATCCCAAACGTGTGGATAGCCAGTGTCATCCCATGGATCCGATTTACACTCCTGAAGTGTGGTCTCGTTACCGCCGCATTCAACTTTCACCGTGTGAACAGGTCCAGATCCTTCTCCAAATTGAGCACCCCCTAGAGCTTTCAGTGCGGCGCCGCAGCCGAGCTGCCGACACACAACAGTGGCATCGTTTATGTCCCAGAGATATCCTTGCACAGTCCCCCAGTTTCCTTTGTATTTAATCTCCAGTCTTCCCGCGCATCGACTGCTGCCATTCACCAACCGTAACATCACGCTTTCTGGAAAATATCAGAAAATAAAATACCAAAAGTGCTAATTTAATACAGGGGCTACTGGCTGTACGCACATTCCGCACTTTGTTCTACGCTGCCTCAATCATTCAAACCCTGCATGCACAACGTGATTTTGAAAAAGTAGAACAGGGTGCAATGAACCCCAAATGAGCTACTTCAGGTAATAACCGCAGGCAATGAGCTGCCGAACAATTGTATAACCGCTAGTCAAACGGTTGTTCCAGAGAAGTAAACGGGTGGCTCACAGGAAGACGAAGTCAGCTGCTCCAATTTGCTGTTTAATTTGTTTCCACAGATTCGCCGACTAGCTATTGCTCTGAAAAAGAATTTTACACGGCCTGTAACCTACCTGGTCTTTTAAATGTCTCAATGTTAAGAAATTTCCAAATGGCTGCAACGAAGACTAACCACGATCAAGTTTTTCATTTACCCACTGGCCGCCACCGCGCAACTGCACAGGTTAGAGGAATCAGTGACTGCTAGTTTTCCTTGGTCCAGCTACTAATCGGCTGCTTGTCAGTGCCCTCATAATTCAGTGCAAATTCGGTCTCTGCTGGCAGCTCTGATAACTTATTGATTATCGGTCCATGAAACGAGCAGTCACCGCTCAGCTATATTTTCGGTAACAATGTGTTCCAGCAGTTCAGCCCCCAGTAAGTGAAAATTTAGCAAGGTTACCTGACGGCTCAGGCTGACAATCCCCCGGGCGGCCTGAAATAAAAAATACATAATCAGATTTTCCTTTGGAGGTTTGGGTTTATCCTGTAGGAGCACAGAAGTTCATGGTTGGCGTGATCTCAAATTAATTAATCTGCTATTGAAAAGTCTCAACAATAAACTGATATGAAGTTTACTTAACAATTGCAGGGATTTTTAAAAAATTCTCATCCCTTTGTAAAGGAAAATTTAAACATGTTTCGGTTGCTAGAAATGTATTAAATATACATCCAGAGATGTATTTTCTTCGCAACCATCCGAGAACAACACGGCAGTATTCCCAAAGAATGAATGACAGTTAAATTTTAGAACTCGAAGGTCCCACACAGATCCCCTACCTCTCGCTGCTAAGCAGCGGCAAAGCAACGATACTGCTCTTACTTCAAGCAAGAAAATCATCGACTTCAGCCACCGAACGTTGAAGCGTGTAGCTAAGCAACAACAGAGACAAAGACTTGCAGTATCTCTAAGACTACCCGTTCACCCGGTATTCGACATACCACCGACTGTCTATCTCACTAATAAGATGTCTCCGTTTCAGAACGAGACGGGAGACATAATAAGCAATTCGCTCGGTCACAATGTTAATAGTCCGTTGCGTCGCTTTTCGAGCTCTGTTGCCGAAGATCCTGGGTCTTCGAGCTCTGTTGCCGAAGATCCTGGGTCTTCGAGCTCTGTTGCCGAAGATCCTGATCCACGGTCAGAGATCCTACGACTCCTATGATACACCGATTTCCTGTCCGGACACCGGCCTTCAATCAGCCCATATCCAGGGTCACGAGGATCCGGATCTTCGAAGGCGAGCTGAGCTCCTAAGTCGCATTCTTGGTATGTCAAATAACGGCCATTCGTGAAACCACAAGTGCTGACCCCCTTCCCGTAATGAACCGAAGTCAGCATGTGACTTCAAGTCAGGATCTTCAAAGCAACCATGAAAGGTAAAAATAGAGATACTGAAGATAGAAATAGAACTATTTCCAAAAATGCAAGCAACGGAATCTTGATTAGGCACAATTTCCCCTCCTAGGCTTTTCATTGCTGAAAATAATGTTTCAGATTGTCTGCTTTGTGCGCACAGGCTCTCCTTTGAGGTCAGTGTTGACGTTTGATGTCTGATCAATCCTCCGGTATAAGACCTTCAGACTGCTTAAGATTAATCCTTTGCTCCTTGATTCATGAAAAGATACAGCATAATATGCTGTTCGGGTTTTTGTGTGAGCTCTCAAGTTAGAACGGCTTCCTTATTTTTCAAAGTTGACCTCAAAATTTGTGGACGAGCTATTTTAATTACTTATTTTAATTTATACAACCAATGATGAATATCGGGGCCATAACACACCCGCCCAGAACTCTTTGATTCATTGGGCTGCATGCATTTGTGGTTCTGATGAACAAACCCCAATTTTCTTAATAAACTTGAATTGACAAAACATCTTAACTGACTACTAATTGACACTCTTGTACTGTATTTCTGGATATTACAGACGATGAGCTATGCATGCTCAGCGCAGGCTGCTGTGCAAAGGACAACCACCTTGAATTCAGATTACTGAAGTTAGTCTGCCTTCTTTCCAGTCTCGCAATTTAGGTAATGCAGCGTTAATTTCTATTTTCGTATCTGTTAATGGATATTTATAAAATTGTATTTTAACGTTTATAGAGGGTTATCAACAAGAACAGGTTATTTCATACTCCCACGTCGGAATGATCTGAAGGAATTTTCTACACTGGCTGCAACTATATGACGAATTGTTCATTTCATGTTTTCTATTTCTAACAAGTAGAGAAAACAGCACTCCAAGATTTCTGTTTTGCATTTTGAAAGTAGTTCAGGCTATTGGCCTTGGCTCAGTTCATCACATTCTTCATTTCAATTTGTCAATAAGGAAATGTTGAAGCTCATTATGTTCGGTTCATGTCTCAGTCAGTCGTGATATTTAGTAATTAAGACAGTCTCAGGAATGAAACACATGAGTTTTTTTTTAAAAAATGGTCGTTTACACTGCCGGCCTACGATTATATGGTGCTGCTCTAACAAGGTTCCACTTTCACACTGATATCGGCTCGATTTCCTCTGGATTTCTCCCATATTCTGAAACATGCGTTTGGGTTGGTGAGTTGTGGGCGTGCAGTGTGGGCACCGTAAATTATGTCATATTTTTGTGCAAACCAGCCAAATCCTGGCTGCTTTGCTTTGATGCAATCTGCATATTTTACCGGATGTTTCGAACTATATGTGACATATAAATCAAGTCAAACCTTTCATTATGCTTTAAAGTGAATATTTATACTGTTGCTTAAACATTTGCGGTGTGTTAGATATTGAAAATCTAAACCTTTAATTCATGTTGTAATAGCTATAAGAAGGAAATCACTCAACCCCTCGCATTTACGTCCATTGCGAAGATTAAGCTCGTTTGTTTAATTCCTCGTTTGCTATTTTTTATCCTTTGCTTTTCATATCTCACGGCTGTTCCTGAATTGAACGTGGTATTATATTCATCATTCAACAAGCAATAATTTATGTCACTCAATTAATCTACCAATCAGCAAGCCATAGTATGTGGGAAGAAGCCAGAATTCCCGGCAAGAACAGGCAAGATCACAGGTACAACGTACAGTACTATTGCGCACACAACACTGACAGTTAGATCAACTCTGTTTCTCTTTAACTTCACCGTTGCAGCCCTACGCATTAATACATAAAGAATATTTCCATTTGGTTTCAATTAATAGACAAAATACAGTTAGGCACCAGTGACCTGCGTTCTGTTCTTTACTCAGATCCCGCCAGAGTAGATTAGACAATTCTCCATTTGACACGTGGGCTTTGGATATTTCCCAGATACAAGCATTATTTAAGTTAAATGGGAAGAATAACTTGCATCTTGTATTCAAGTGAATGGCAGAATCTATTGATGGACATTTAGAAAGAAGGAAAATTAAATGTCGAATTAAAGCTTAATTTGGTAGTTTCTATTCGGGACACACTTCGTGGGCAGAACAGGCTCAATGGGCGCCTTTTGTCTCTATGAATATACAGCTCATTTTTTCGAAAATGAAATTAAGTTGTCGTTATTCCATCGGAAAAATTACACGGAATTGTAAGTTTTCATTTAAAATGCCAAAGAAGAAAGTATGCTTATATGCAAACTTACAGTATGTTGAAAATTGCCCCAATACTATCGCTATTCATTTGTCATGGATATTAACTGAATTCGAAAGTCTGAACAATGATTGACTTTTGATTTAAAACTAGTTTCCACAATGGATTCATGAAGGAACGACCCATGGTGCTATCGTCTTATTTCAGTTACATATCCGTGTATATAGTAATTTTTTTTCTGACTGTTACTGGGATGCTAAGGACAAAATCTTCATCAAAACATATATGATGGAAAGCTTTACAAAGTTGCAGGCGCATCATCGTTTCCCTCTGTTACCCTCATCACTGTTTTCTTTCACGAATAAAATTTGCACGATACTGACATTCATTTTAATAGCAAACAATTATTCACCAAAGGATATAAACAGCTAATTAACACGATATATTGGTTGTACTTGCGGAAGAAAGAAACAGTCATACTTCATCCGTTTTTCTTCTTACAAGTTTTGCAAATTCTGCATCAAAGTTAATTCCCTCTATCGTCAATTTGATGCTGTGATTTCTCGTTTTACAGCAGTCAAGAATTAAACGAATTCAACAAGGTATGCGAAATGAGACAGCGAGATATTTTTTCACAGAACTATGCACCAGTTTTGTGCATAGGAGAACAAGGAGAATGAAAGACTGTGAAGTTCAGAATATTATGAACTCTGAATTCTCTCATCCGAAAATTAGACCGCGTGAAGTCACAGTGCAAAAAAAAAACCACACCCAAAAATGGTTGCTTATTTTCTCTGGATACAGAAATGCAAAATCTAGTATTAAATTTGATATAAAATTTCATTCAATTGAAAATAATTGATAACTAATCAAACTCCATCAATGTTTGTAACTATCACTTCATAATCGGTCGAATAACCAAACAATAATGCCAAAAATTATTATTAAGTTTTATTGACATTACAGAATGACGTTAATGATGTAAATGTGTAAAATATTTTTTTTCCAAACTTTAATATGAATACATTAGTTAATTTGTTTACTGGATGGTGCCACATATTGTTAGTATGAGCTGAAACTGGTATTTACCAATGGTAGGAATGTGTACAAGCGTTAAACCAAGAACAGCTGCAACTTTGAATACTGCTCGCATTCACGGCGTTATACGCCCGGGAATCGGATATGTTGTTTCTTGACAGTAACTACATTACAACTCTAATCGTATCCGATGTCTGAAATATCAGTTGAAACAGTCGTGGGTTTGTGGAACGGGTATTTACGAGACGAAACAATTCCGCTCCCTTCAGATGCAATTTCACGGTGAAGTGTTTGATAGAAACTCAATGAGATGTGCAAACAATTAACAGAAACACTTATGCAGCCTGATATAGAAATTCAATCCTGCTTACAGAAAACAGGTAAAAATTGCAATGAAGCTGCAAAGTCAATACCAAATTTCAACGCCACTTTTCCATCATCATTTATTAGAAAAAAATCCTACCTGTTTTATGATCGATTCATGACGCTATAATTATGCTCAGTTATTACTGTTGTCGATAATGCTCTACTTATCAAATTACGTCGGGTAATTCACGATTTTAAACATATTTTTAGGATGACAACATGTAGTTATCACAATGTCAGAAATGCGAGAGGAACATAATTTATCGTACTTGCTTAGCACTCCAATCAACCTTCATTAACGATTGAGTATGTTACGCCAGTGCAGACTATAATAGTAATGAGTATGTCACTAGATTATCGAATATTTTTGACATTCTCAATAAACTCACAGTTCCAGGTTTGCAACACCATCAGTGCCACGAAGTACAGCAGCATTTCTCTCCCGGTGGTTGCTAAAGAACGATTGTTCCCTTGTGTTATACGAGCAGATACTGCAGATACAGATACATCTCTCTGAAGCCTTCAGCCTGATCTGAGAGCATATGATTTCACAAGGTTTTTGAGTATTCGATGCACTCTTAGCATCCAATTAATTTTCACTAAATTCAGGCCTGCATTGCAATTTGCAAAAACGCCCCTATGGGAAATGACTTGTCCAGTAATGCACTTGATTTGCCCATCTTCTCTGATTGGCTTTCTTCCGGGATGATTACGAGTTGCAAGAGTATGAGAAGGCAATTAGCTACCAACTCGATAACTGCAGCCCAAAAAGTAAATATTCATTGCACCTTAAAAAACTATCCATAATATTTCGTAGTAATCTGATAATATTACCTAATACATAAACTGCGCCCTTAAAACAATTATCTTATCATTGCAATGAAGTGGAATTTCTCTGAAACCATGTTTCTCATTTTGCTCTTTGCCACCATCCTGCGTATGAGCACTCGGCAAATTGTTCAGCTATTCTGTCGAGATATTCACTTTCAATATAGAGAACAACATAGGTCAATTGATTTTCTCGTCTATATGTATCCAACTATATCTTTCTTCACATCCAATGTTTTATATTTTCCATACATAAGGCTAAAGAATAAAATAAAATGATGTTTTATCTCCCAATGTTTATCCAGCAAACGTTCTCACTTTCATTCGCTTTAAAATATATGTTTTTTTTTCCAAAACTGTGAACTCACGGCACTCTTAGTTGTGTCATTTCGCAGATGAATTCATTTCAACAACAACAATCCCTGATGCATAGGGAAAGGAATCATCCTTTTGTACGCAACGGGGGCTCAATGTGATGTAGAATAGTGACTGAGACAGGAAATGTAGCTGAGATGAGCGATCAAAACCTGTTGCAAGTCTGCTCTTTAGGCTTGCTTTAACAAAATAAAATGATACGCCCGCAGATCAGGCGCAGCCATTTTCAGCTTGACGCCTTTGAGTTGGATGAGCGGCTGGTAGATGAGACTCAATATACCATACTTCAGGAAAAAGGGCAAGATATAACAATGTTTGCCCAGGTTAAGGAGTGTGTGCGTGTTTCCCTCTCCTAGAGAATTTACGGACTTTGGCAGGAGTTATTAAATAGAAACTGCAGGTTTGGAATCAAAAGCTTGCTACCTGGGAGTAAATGCGAGCACACTCTTTCCACTTAGGTTAGGAGAGATAAATTCGAGGGAACTTTGCTTTAATGTGAAAGGGAACAGGTTTGCGGGGGATGTTAGGGGGATCTTCTTCAATCAGAGAATGGTGGGAGTGTGGAACGAGTTACCTCACTCTTAAGTTTTAAGAATACATTGGATAGATACATGAATGGGAGAGGACTGAAGTGTTATTGACTGGCAGCAGGTTAATGGGACAGCGGAATAAAGTTTCGGCACAGACTAGTAGGGCCGAATGGCCTGTTTCCGTGCTGTAGTGTTCCATGGTTCTATTGTACTACCTATGCAGCTGAATAAGTAAAACGCTGTTTGGCGCAGAATCCAGTCTTCAGAATTATAGGGCATTCGGCGTTCATCTGGATTTGTTACAACCTAGTTCCGCAAGGAAAGGCCGCTGCTCTATAGATAGTTTTCAGCTTTGCCTGTTGGTAGGTTCGCAAGTTCTACTCGGAAATGTTTAACCCGCTTTGACCGAGAATGGCAGGAAATGCTGCAGGACATCTTGCTAGATTGATGGAAACAAAGCGTTTATGAGAAGTATGTCTGATAAGGAGACGTGACCAATGTTTTAGTGGTTTAATTAATCAAATTCACATCAAATAATATATGCAATATAAAATCGGACGTCCTCACTCTTCAAACATTCGTGAAACAAAAAAAAACAAAGAATGAACAACAGAAAACGTTAGAACAACAACGCACTCCCCCCCCCCACCTCACGCACAAACAACAATAAAAGTGTCATCCTCTATTTCTTCCAATAAAAGCATCAACACTCACAACCATGCAAGCAACGGCAAAATCCACAAAGAGCCTATGATATTGACTCCGGCAAAAAACTACTGGCCATCCAGCGCTTGCACCTCACAGAAAGTCTGTATCACTAGCGAGAGCAACAGGGATATCACCCTTGCAACGGAAAAAGAGACCACCATATCATTATTTTGTGTTACAATGTGCCGCGTTGCTGGACCAAGTTCAGCCACTCGAGGAATAACAGAAACACTCAGCACCAAGAGAGGACGAGTGCAATCGCTCGAGTGAATGGGCCCTTCAAAATGGACCGCACACTGCGGCAAAGTAGATGTTTCAATATCAACAACATTGTCAAAGAACCGGGTATCCAGGAAGCCGCATCCTAAATGCACACTTCGTCTTAGCCGCAGCTGGAGATATCCAAAAGCCAGGCCACACGGCGAGTCGGAGAGCGGGATACGACCGCCCGTGGAGAACCGTAGTTTAAGCGGCAGAGGCTTACTTTCTCCTGGAAGAATTGATTGGGTATTATATCATCAAATTGCTAGCAGCAGTCTCAACACCAATTGAAAGGAGAGCTATGTGGAGCAGAACTTAAAGATACTCAATGGAAATTGTGAAAAAAAGTTTTTTTTAAATTTTGGAGGCACTGATAGACCACATATAAATGATTGTGACGTTGCATATCCACCAAAATATATCATCAACATTGAAGTGTCCACGTAATGGCTCTAATAATAACACGGGGAAATGAAATGTGAAGAACCATGAGCCGTTTACTTACGTGGAAGGCAATTCTGAACCGAGTGAAATAACACTGTTATATTTTGCCTAAAATGATGAGCGGTGTTTTTATGATCTCAATGCTGAGTTTAAGAAAGACATAAAATTCCTCCAATAAATAAATTTGAAACACAAAGACACGAAGAAACGCTGTCTAGATTCTTAATATAAACGAGAAGAAAAGGTATCTGTTTCAATTATCAGCATATTTGTTGGGAAATAAAACGCAGGTAAATCTAGAAAACAGTCATTCTTGCAAAATATATAACCCAGAATCGAATTTGAATTCATACCCGTTCTTCTGCACTGTCCGAGTTTCTGTCTACTCTCAGCGGTAATGCTTAAGTCAAATCAACTTTCTGTTCTTCAACTTCCTGCGAAGCAGCATTAATACAAGTGGTGCATTCTGTCCTACCAGTGTCCTTGATCAGACCGTGTTGTTAAATTCAGCTGAGAAATATAAGCACACAATATTTGGAAATAGCCCAGCATACTTCAATCGTTTTATTAACTTCCATTGCCCCTCCGTGTGGCAAATTAAAAAAAAACACAAAACACAAATTATGCTAACATTGTTTCATTGTATCAATTTTCACAGCTCAAATGACATTCGTTTTTTTTCTTCTGTATACTAGACATGACAATTCGAAAAGTTTTGTGGAATGTATCTATTTGTAATGAACTGCATTTTTGATCAGATTTTATACCAGTTTACTCTACTCTGCCTTACAGCAGAGATGGTGATGCCAAAATTCGCTACTCTAATTGATTTTGCCAGAAGGTTAGCTCTTAAAACAACTTGAGAACATCAATGCTCATGTGGTCTTTTTGAATAATTATGTCATCTTGTAACTGAATTTAGGAAATGTAATCATCCACACTCCTGTTTTGCGGTAATAAATGATTTCAACAGAAGTTCTCTGCATGTTGTTTTCCTTACAAACTACTTACTGGGAATTATGTAGGAATAAAGAGTTGAGTATTGTGGTCAAGGATACATAGGGGCTTGCTAGAGTTCATAATGTTATATGGTGTCAAACAGCTGCACGTAGTATGGTGATTCGCAGCTGCCAAGAAACTGAGAAATATAAAAACTGCTTCTGACTTTTTGCAGCAGCACAACGATGGCTCTGCAAAAATTTGTTTATTTCCTCTTTTGAAGGAAGAGGAAACACCTGCTATAGTGGTGTCGGTTCTGTGTATCTTTCAGTATCTCCTACTCTGAAACATTGAAATGTCTAATCTATATTTGATAGCAGACTATATTGTGATTACAAAAAAAGTTTAAGGGCCCAATTTCTGTTCCAAGAAGCCGGTTTTAAAATATGTATTCAAGTTTAAACTGAAGGGTGTAATGTAAACACTGATAAGTTTCAAATGCAGAGCTCAGAAACATCCCTCACCATCCCAACTGCGTGATCCTTAATATTGAAGTAAAACTCCCCTGGGTTCATTTCATAGAGGAAATTAACACGTATTAAGATGACTGGATGCGATACAACATGACACTTGATCAATATTTAAAAAAAATATATATCGTTTATTTTCTTGCTTTTTTTCTTCTTCTTGAGTGCAATGTTCTGAGATGGCATTGCGACTATGTAATTAGTAGGAGCAGACAATTGTTACTATTCTTTGTAAATACGGCATTTAGTCTTTGTAGTGGCAGCGGTTTAATACTTCTCATGTCCTCAACAAGACTGGAATATTATATCAAACACCATTCGGTAAATTGGACAATTTAAATTCAAGTTATTATATACAATTAGAATGAAAATATAGACGCAGTAATAAAAGTTTTGCACCAAGCATACTGCAGGTGAAACCCACCTAATTCACTGATGTATAAAATCCACTATTCTGCAGTTTTGTTGTCTGCTTTACACTCAGGATTATATCATCAATCTGCACTGCTGATTGCAATGCAATAGCCAATAGATGATGACGAATTGCATTATGGAAGCTATACATCTGCTGTAAATCTAGATACAGGTATCTATACAAGCTGATACATATTTGCAAAATATATTCAGCACATGGAGCATAGAAATGTACATACTATATATATATATATATATATATATATATATATATATATATATGAAAGGAGCTATATAAAAATGTATTATTATTATTATTATTATTATTATTTATCAGCTCATGGTGGTGTTATGAAGGATGAACAGCTCTGATGGGCAGAAGGGTGCAGAATTGCCCATATTCCGCTCCCCCCACCCCCCGGGAGAATCACAAACCATACTGTTGCTATGTTGCTCATGAGAGAGAGAGAGAGAGATGAAAAGAAAACATGCCAGAACATCTGCTACTGATAATAGAGGGGAGAGACACTTGTTGATTCACCGTATTATGACTTCTGAGAGTATTATTTATCTTATACCATTCTGTTCATTAAAATTCCTCAGTGGACAGCCGGAGTGGGCTGGTTTGATGGACACAGCCATTCAAAATTGATTGATAGCTGAGACCCTGTGAATAGGGATAAAAGTGAGGTCTGGAGAGACACCCTACAGGCACACCAGGAGACACAATAGTGGGCACTGATTGAGTGTTGGAACCCATGGGAAGATGTGGGGCATCGGAGACCGAACAAAGAGATCGGTCAGTTAAACTCACAGTGTTATAGCATGGCCGGTGGGGCTTGTGTGTGTGTACACTCAAGCCAGAGTGACGGGTCCACCACAGAAGAACGGTCTAGCTGAAGGACAGAGGTGTCATAACTGAATGGCCACACCGACACGACGGATCAAGAACGCAAAGGAAGGTTTGCCTGACTGTAGCTGTTACTTCTCGCGCTCTCTCTCTCTCTCGCTCTCTCAAACGATTACAACACAACAACCATATCTACCTCAGCACGCATGAACTGAACTGAATTTTATACTTTTCAATGACAATTCATTATCCCCTAGACATCGATAGAGCTTGTTTATTATTCCTTATTATTATTCCCACACTTTTAGGTTTATTATTGCTAATGTGTGTTATCTATATATTTGTATTATTGCCATTGATTTGCTTATTTCACTAATAAACACTTTTGAATATAGTTCCATCAGACTCCAACGGATTCTTCATTCTCAGCTGGTCAGACACCTTGTTAGGGGGTACGTAACAAATTGGGGGTCAGTGAATCGGGATAAAAGTCCCTTATCTGATCTGGTTGCTTGGGTAACCAGATGGGAAACCAGCAGAGATGGAAATAGACAAATGTTTAGAAAGCCCGACTCTGAAGGCGCTAGAAGGTGCCACGAAGAAGGAATTGGTGAGCGTTGCGAAACAACTAATACTCTAGGCAGTAAAACCGTCGATGAGAAAGTTGGAGATAAAGAGGGCCATAGCCAAGCATTATGTATCCAAGGATGTGTTCACGTCTGTGGTATTGGAACTGTTCCCTGAGAGGAAACCTGTCGATGCGGAAGTTCAGTTAGAGATGGAAAATTTAAGGTTGGTTGCGGAAAAGAAGAAAATTGAGTATCAGATGCAGCTACAATTGTTGGAGGCGAGAATAGAGAAGGAAAGAGCTGAGTTGGAGGCTCAAAGGTGGAAGGAAAAAGCTGAAAGGGAGGAAAGGGAGAAAGAGAGGCAGCATGCGCTGGAATTGGAAAGGGTAAAGAAGCAGGGAAGAGACCGGACGGCAGATTCAAGTGAGGGGTTCAAGATTGGTCGGGACATCCAGTTGGTACCTTCATTTGAGGAGATGGATGTCGATAATTTCTTCCTCCATTATGAGAAAGTGGCTGTGAATCAGAACTGGCCTATGGAGAAATGGGCTGTTCTGTTATAGAGCGTACTTAGGGGGAAGGCTCAGCTAGTGTATTCGGCATTGTCCATGGAGGAGTCTAGGAATTATGAGGAAGTAAAAAGGGCTGTATTGAGGAGTTACGAGTTGGTGCCAGATGCATACCGGCAGAAGTTCTGGAACTTGAGAAAGCACTGTAACCACACGTATTTAGAGTTTGCCCGTGAGATGCAGATGTGTAATGAGCGTTGGTGCGCCTCAAAATGGGTTGTTGGAGATTATGCTAAACTGGTACAGTTAATGCTGATGGTGCAATTTAAAAGTTCTATCCCTGAAAGTATGAAGGCGTACTTGGATGAGAAGGAGACGGAGACTCTGTCTGCGACTGCCAAATGAGCAGACGAGTACGCACGAACCCACAAGGCAAAGTGTTCCTCAAATAAGAGTTACCAGAAAGGCAGTAGGGACGGTAGAGAAAGCCCACCGGCTGAGGTAGAGAATAAGCCGGGAGCTAGTGGAAAAGGTAAAGAAGAGGAAAGACAGGCTGGCAGGAAATTTCCTAGCTTTACCTGTTATAATTATGGTAAAGCTGGTCAGATCGCATCTAAGTGCTTTGCTCCGAAGAAGGAAACAGGAAAAGGGAAAAC
Organism: Hemitrygon akajei; assembly: GCF_048418815.1. Taxonomy (NCBI): domain Eukaryota; kingdom Metazoa; phylum Chordata; class Chondrichthyes; order Myliobatiformes; family Dasyatidae; genus Hemitrygon; species Hemitrygon akajei. The sequence goes on from NC_133124.1 coordinate 195,749,443, forward strand.
AGCGATCCCTACAGGTTGCATTGAGTCGGTCAGCAGATTGATGAGGGGAGATAGTGCACAAGAGGGGCGTGAGAAATTTATTTCGGAAGGGCGGTGTCTGTGAAAGAAGGAGAATCCCCAGTTCCAGTGAGGATCTGCAGGGATACTGGGGCTGATCAGTCATTGATCCTAAAGAAGGTGCCGGATTTCGGTCCTGCAACTGGAGAGGTTGTGTTAAGAGCCATAGGAAAAGGGACAGAGCTGCACTTTTGCACAGCATCATTTTAAAATGTGACCTGGTATATGGACCAGTCGAAATAGGGATGCGGTCGGAAATACCGAGTGACTGTGTGGACGTCCTTCTTGGTAACGATTTAGCAGGTGGTGACATGTGTTCAGCAGTTAAATTAACAAGCAAGCCTGTGAGTGCGAGGACCCGCCCATAGATTCTAAGATCTATCCCGCATGCGCAATCACTCGCAGCATGTCGAGAAAGGCGGCTGAGAAAGAAGCCAGTTTAAATGAGTCCAGTGTTGATTTATTTGAGACGTCTTTACCGATCCTATACCAAGAGGGGTTAGGGGATGGTAAAGCGTTGAATAGTGAGGTTAAAGAGAGTAACTGAGAGGATCAGGGGAACTTAGAATTTGAAAAGGGACTGGTATTGGAAGCCTAGAAGAGGCTTGTGTTTGCTTGTGTTCAGTTTGTTGAAGTACCTCTGGAGTCATAGGGTACTGAACCTTGTATTGAAACTTAGGAAAAGTCTGAGGTATCTGATTTAGTTGAAAAGGAATGCAGTCCTTTTGGGTCAGATGGACTTGGTTCAGTGAAAAAAGGGTTAAACTTGGTACCAGTGGAAAATGAGAATTCTCAGTTGTTTGTGCTAGAAGGGGTGTTAAAAGTTAGTGAGGAGATGAAAGCTGGTGATGTGAATATTATTGAAAGTGAAGGGAAAGGTGTTGTTCCTAAATTGAATAACGAAAATTTAAAGTCTGACTTGGTTTTAGAAAGATTGACCAAAGGAACGGGACCGTTAGCTGAACAATGGCTTGTTAACAAGGTGCCTGTGAATCAATTACAGTTTGTTTTGGAATTTAAAGGTAAACAACTCGCTGTTGTTATTCAAGGAGGTGATTTGGAGAGACGGAACCAAAAGTGTTGTTTTGACAAAGAGAGATGACTTGCAGATGTTAAACTGAAAACAAATAGAATGAAAGATCCTGAAGATAAAATTAATGACTTGATTAAAAATAAAGAATTGTGTGGAAGTTCAGAAAATGGGCTTAGTTTGGAAAACATTAGTGATAAGGTGACTCCTGTGAAAGGAGTATGTGAAGGCCTATTCCACACTAGTGAGCAAGCTGACCACCTGAGCGTTAAGTGGAAAAGGGACAAATGTTGACCAAATGCCACTTTGAATAACATGATCTGGTTTTGAAGGAATTTGACAAAGCATGTGAAAAATAAAAACACCATGAAAGATTGACTGTTTGAATGTTAAGTTTAAAAGTAAAAGAGAGATTAGTATTTGCACAAACTTTTGTAATGTACTACATTATATTCACACATGTATTGGTTCACGCTTTGTAATAGACATCTAAGCTGAGAACACAACCCTTTTGTATTTTTTTTCTGCTAAACTGAAAAAATAAAAATCGGCGGTGATTAAGTTGGAGTCTGTTGTTACTGGAATTTGATATTCAAATACAACAGGTAAAGGGCAGTGATAATGTTATTGCTGATTGTTTATCTAGATGTTAATTTGAATGTGTATCTATATTTTTTTTGTAGTTAAGACCACTTCTGTATTTTGTTAAACACTGTAATTCAGTAAGATGCTGTATTAGTTAATTTACACTTTGGTGAAAATTCCCAGAAGGATGGGGGATGTTATGAAGGATGAACAGCTGTGATTGTCAGAAGGGTGCAGAATTGCCAATATTCCGCCACCCCCCGTGAGAATCACAAACCATTATTGTTGCTATGCTGCTCAGGTGAAAGAGAGATGAAAACAAAACATGCCAGAACATCTGCTACTGATAGGAGAGGGGAGAGAGACTTGTTGATTCACCGCATTATGACTTCTGAGAGTATTATTTATCTTATACCATTTTGGTCATTAAAATTCCTCAGTGGACAGCCGGAGTGGGCTGATTTGATTGACACAGCGATTCAAAAGTGATTGATAACTGAGACCCTGTAAGTAGAGATAAAAGTGAGGCCAGGAGAGACACCTTTCAGCACACCAGGAGACACACTAGTGGACACTGATTAAGTGTTGGAACCCACGGGAATGTGTGAGGCTTCAGAGACTGAACCAGGAGATCGGTCAGTTAAACTCACAGTGTTATAGCAGGGCCGGTAGGGACTTGTGTGTGTGTCCACTCTTGCCAAAGTGACGAGTCCACCACAGAAGAACGGTATAGGTGAAGGACAGAGGGGTTATAACTGAATGGCCACAACGACACGACGGATCAAGAACGCAAGGAATGTTTGCCTGACTGTAGCTGTTACTTCTCACTCCCTCTCTCTCTCTCTCCAACGATTGCAACACAACAACCATATCTACCTCAGCACGCATGAACTGAACTGAACTTTATACTTTTCTATGAAAATTATTTATCCCCTAGACATCGATAGAGCTTGATTATTATTGCTTTTTATTATTCCCACACTTTTAGGTTTATTATTGCTAATGTGTGCTATCTATATATTTGCATTATTGGTATTGATATGCTTATTTAACTAATAAACACTTTTGAATATAGTACCACCAGACTCCAACGGATTCTTCGTTCTCTGCTGGTCAGACACCCAGTTACTGGGTACGTAACACTGGTAAAACATGAGGTACAGCCATAGTAATACACACGGAGTTCTCGATTGCTAGGAGCAAACTGACTGTTCCAGTTGTACCTCGTTTTGTGGCTTCTCTGCAAATTACACCGTCATTATTGTACAGTCCGTATTGCATAATGCCATTCTGTGATGAGGGCGATAGCTTTTGTCGATATTAGTATTGCGACAGTATATGCCCTGTTAATGTTCAATAGTCGTTTAATTCCCTGCTTAAATTCAGCATATTTCTTCTATTTTGTAATTACTGATATCTAAATGTAAGTTGTTTTGCCTTTTCTGAAGGAATACCTGTTTTTGGGAAAATTTCACTAAAGTCTGAGGCAGGCGTTCGATGCTATCTTTCGCAATCAAGTATGCTCAGATTGTTAGGTGTCTTCCATGAAAGGTCGTGCTCTTCCATTGTTTATCTTTTTCTTCCGTACTGACAGTCTATTTTTCTGGGAGGTGCTGTCCTTTCTGCTTAGTGTTGAATACTTCCTATTAGGATTTTCAAAGCTCCGCTGTGGATGTGACTCAGGTTTGCTATGTTGAAGATATACCCTTAGACGTTTATCTGACTTGGCAAAATGTTTATATCTCTTATTCTGCTTACTCATTCTGTCCTCAGTAGTGCCATTCTGAGCCTATTGAAATATATATAGCATGCTTCTTCAAACTTCTTAGTCTGGAGGGACCTCTGAGATCGTTTTCAGGTTTCAAGGAACAACTGCGTAAAAAAAAAGCTATTAAAACTACAGCTCAGAGTATGTTGGAGTGTTCAGTAATGTTATCTATATCATAGTGAAACATAATTGGCAATGGTCTTTTTAAAACATATTTTTTTTCAGCCAATCATTCTTGAAACAAATACAGTTTGTTTAGTTAAGCTTTCATCTTATGGAATTAATCTCTTCTTTTTTGTTACTTTTCAGAAAAATAGAAAATAAGGTGAACATAATTCAGTATTGTTAAATATCTCTCTTCAGCCAAAAGGGTTTTATTTTTTCTTTTATAGATTCTATACATTTGTTGGTTAAAAGCAGTCAATAGATTTTAACTAATGCTGTTTACAATATTAAAATTTATTGACAATGCTGAATAGTAAAGTTATGAAACACTTAAGATATAGCAATGTGAATACAAATATATCCCAAGACCCAATTTTATGCAGGGCTTTGAATAAATATTCTTACTGAGTGAAACGTACAGGGAAATATAAGCCTTGCCTTTGAAACCAGAACTTGCTTTTGCTCAATCCTGGGTCTAACGTGAGATATGTGCACACGTATGTGATTTTCACTAACAGGAAATGATATCTATCAATGGTTTTGATGCTTATTAACCAAGGAAACGCTTGCTCACACATATAAGAAATTAAAACAAAAAAAAATGCAGCCAAATATTCCTTGTTTTCCAATAAATTCCAGGATATACTTCTTTCAGCAAATTTCAGCTTCAGTTCACAATGGAACTGCAGCGTATGAAGTTCTTCCTCCTCTCTTGAAGTAAAGTTCTCTGGCTGAATGAATGATTCAGAGGAAGGGGCCCTCACCCTGTCATTCAACTATGCACGTATTGCATGTGGTGTGTGTGTTTGGGGTGGGAGGATTTATCGTTCAGTTTCGTTCATCATTTTTAAAAAGACTCGAGACTTTCTGATATCCTTCCTGACTCTCAAACTCAAGCAGCAGCGGAAATATTTCAAGATTTATTTTTGCAAGATGATTTTCCTAAATATTAAGTTTCTTTTTAAATACAGGATGCTCAATAAAATGACTGTTAAGTAGTCTATGTTCTACTGCCTTTCTTTATCTTCAAAACAATCATTAAAATATGTGCTACTATTTCCTTGAATGTATTCCTGCTCAGCATTTCCGCTCAACCGTCAGGATTTCTGTTCTCATCAAGAGAAACGAAACCTCTCATTCAGCCAACCGCTAATGAGGCATCATTAGTACAGATGCCAACATCGTTCCTCTAAGATGGACCTTTTGTTTCTACATTTGTAGACCAAACAATTAGTATCTCTTAGCGTTTGCTTGTTTTGGGCAGCTCTTGGTAACAGAAATGTTTTCCTGAAGTTTAACATAATTTACAGATCTTGCAAATGCTATAGCATGCCAATTATAGGTGAAATCCGTTGACTCAAAAAACTGGATGGAGACGCTATTATTTTTAAGTGTATCACACAAAACCTCTTCAGCATTATGTGACATGTCATCGGTCTGTCAACGCATCGTAGAGTTTGAGAGTGAAACCTTTACGATTCTTCATACTCCTTTGTGTCCTAGGATTCATCTGCTATAATTTTACACGCTTGTGTTATTAGATTCTCACTAAATGTGTATTTTTTTGTTTTCTGGGTCCTATGGTCTATTGCCAATTAACTTACTTGCTGAAAGTTTTTACTGACTGTGACTTCATTAACAAACTCTGCACCATGTTTTAAAAATCCCAATTCCAGTTTTAAATGATCACCGCTTTGAGGTGCCACGCGTCTTTTCACATCTGCTGGAGCCATCGCTGCATTTATAAATTGTTTGTCACAGATTAGGCACAATGGAATAGGACAACCTGGATTAGTAGTCCTTGTAAAACACATTGACAGGTAGTTATCATTGAAAAGTTAGCCTTCAGGTGTCCGGTGTTGCACTAGTGCAGTGAAACGACTCAGAAGAGTGTAATTCTTCATCATTAATCTTTTCAGAATTGTTCGTTCGTCTAGCCCTAGAAATCCCCTCTTCCATATCATTCCTCCCTTCCAAAATTCGCCACAATGGGCAGTCAGACATATCTGTAATATTCATTCTTTAGAATGCAAATTTCCTCTAATTGACTACTTCGCTAGAGATTTATTTCGCTCCCATAAGTAAAGAGAAGTTGTGGATGGTAATTCGGTACAGAGAGGCTGACATCACCGCCCAGGTTAGGTGACTCCATTCATTAAAACGCACGTTACGATCCCCATCCGCCTGCCTCCCCAATGGTGCAATTCGACGATCATAAATTATCACCGTCCTCTCTCGTCAAAATCTGAGAATCCTTCTGTTCTGCACTAGCATACAAGGATAACCGACGTCTTACGGGACTGCTGACTGAGCTGTATTTCCATCCCACCGCTGCGAGCGCGAGCATCGCGCGTAGCACGAAAACTAAAAAGAAAAACGACTTGTTTTAAATCACAATTACTAGCCAAACTTTTCAGTTCTAAGTTTAATTTGTAAATTTACCATCCAGGTTTCGGACTAAGATGTTATGCCAAAGTATATTTTTGTTGCTATCCCAAATAGATATAACATTACATAGTCATATAATCTTGTATTAACTACTAATTTCTTACATTTACTATTATTACAAAGCTGTCACGTTTATTCCTGGCATTGGATGTCTGTTCTGTCATTACGTACTCACAGCATTACATAAACACCCACTTGAAGCACACCGACAAGAGCTCAGCTGTTGAAAATGCTATTTTCCTGGCTTTTTGTATAGCTCTCCATCACTAATGGTTTACTACAGGGGACAGCGATTCGTTCCCTTATTTTCACGTCATGTAGTAATTATTTAGATGAAGGAATTTAGGAAATTGTTGGCTGATTTACGGAAAGTAGTTGGAAGTGCAGTTGTTATTCAGAAAGCAAGGAGTCTGCAGAAGGACGTAGGATGGAATAAAGAACAAGAAACGACAGATGGAATATAGTGTACTAAAATATATGGCCATGCACGTTGGTGGAAGAAACAACCGTGTACACTATATTGTCAACGAGGAGTTAGTACAAAAATCATAGCCGCAAAGCGATTCTGGTGCAGGATTCCGCACAGATTAAGTTGTAGGTTAAGACTATTAGGATGACAAATTCAGTATCCGGACACATTTCAAGAGGACTAGACGAAATGAAGAATAATTTAATTTTGAAGCCTCCCACGGCAGTGGTCACACCACATTTGGTGAGCAGTTTTGGCGCCTGATTTGCAAAAAGTTTTATTGGCAATGGAGTGGATGCCAGAAAGGTTTCACGATTATTTCGAGCATGAATTTGAAAAAAAGAAATAAGGTGCGCTCTTAGCTCTGGACCTGTAGTCTCTGTGTTCTCTTTTCAGAAGAATGAGGAGAGATGCCATTTAAACCACACAAACATTGAAAGACCTAGAACGAGAGGAAGTTCCCTTAAGTTTTTTGTGTCTAGTCTTACAAATCAAAGCCTTAAAGTAGTGGTGCGTGAGATAAGGAGGAATTTTGTGAGCCAGATGGAGGAGAATCGATGGAAATCATTGTCACGGAGGGCAGTGGCCGAGTGATTGAATATATTTAAACAGAGTTTGTCAGTGTGTCAAAGATTAGAGATACGCAGGATAATAGTAACTCAGACATGATGGAATGACTGGCTAATCTTGATCATCTGAATGGCCTAAATATGTACCGACGTCGTATGTGTCGTCTTTTCTTTCATCATGAAAAGTCATCTCGACCGTCAAATACACTCACTTGCCACATTATCCCTTACCTAATAAACTACGCACTGAGTGTATGTTCGCGGTCTTCTGTTGGAAAAACATACAAACAAATAAACAAGCAAACAAACAAACCTCTGCTTCAAGATTAGAGTGTTCTGTGTTTGGACATGGCCTTACTCATATCGCTATGGTAATGCGTGTTCTTTGTTTTCAATTACTGTCACCTACCTGACTTCTTGCTTAAACCTGTAAGGTAATTCTCGTGGGACTTACCTCGTCAAAAAAAGGGGATTCACCTAGAACAATGTATTTCTGTTTCGCTCTGTTTCTTCCGCACCATTGCCTGTGAACCTGAGAGTCTTATACGTGAAAATACCAGGACATTTGTAGTTTTTGAAAAACTCAAACCACCCTGTCTGGCAACAACAATCATTACATAGTCAACGTGGCAGATATCGCATTTCATCACCATCTGATGTTTGGTATCAACGACAACTGAACATCTTGTCGACATGCATTCAGTTGCAGTCATTTGTTTGATAGATTCACTATTAGCATTGACGAGCAGATGGATAGGTCTTCCCAAAAAGAAGTAGCTACCGACAAAAGACCGAATTGAATACGATTACAATGACAATATTATGTTCGTTAATTTATTACATTGTCCTGATTTTAATTGTGGTACATACTCTCACTGATAGTATTAAGGTCTTTAAAATAGATTGGATGTATCATGAACGAATATCAAGCCAAGGCCACTGTAAATTCAACTTCAACTGAAGATTAGTCAAATTTGCAGCCAGCAGGTACATTGAGGATGCAGAATCAAAGAATATAGCAAAAATGCACTCAAAGTTTTAAATGTCAATGCCGGCAGAGTAAGAAATAGGTGGGTGATCTTGCTGCAGGATTACGGATTCCAGGATTGGTGTTGTGGCAATCATGGAATCGTGACTGGCTGATGGTTGCAGTTGGGAGCTGAAAGTCCAAGGTTGCACTTTGTATCGAATGGATCGAAAGATAAGCAGAGAAGATGGATTGGCTTTGCCGATGTAGAATTACATGAAATCAGTAGAAAGGTGTGCCATACGTGGGCAAGATGTTGAATCCTTGTGGTTTCTTTTAAGAAAATGCAAGAGTAAAAAGATCCTGATGGCAGTTATAAAGATACCTCGCAACAGTACGTCGGATATGGACAACAGATTACTGCAGGAAATGGAATAGATTTGTCAAAAGAATCGATAGTCATGGAAGATTTCAACATGCAACCGATTGGGAAAATCAGTTTGCAAATAAATCTCGAGTGATTGTGTTGGATGACTGGGAGATGTTTTATCAGATCAGTTTGTAGCCGAGCCTACACGATGATCAGCTATACTGCATTGGATGTGTTGTAATAAAATGAACGTCATTAGTGAGATTGATGTAAAAGATCCCTTAGAAGCAGTGACCACAATATTTTTGATTTCAACTTGAAATTTGTTAGGGAGAATGTAAAGTCTGACGCAATAGTATTCCAGTAGAGGAAAGAAAATTACAATGATAGGAGAGAGGATTTGGTCAAAGGAAATTGGAAATAAATTCTAGCACTGCATAAGAAAATAAGAACATTTCGTTTGCCTTCTTAATAACCTGTTCTCCCTGCATGCCAATTTCTTGTGATTCATGAACAAGCACTCCTAAGTCCCGCTGCTCAATAGCATGCTGCAATATTTTACTATTTAAATTATAATCTGCTCCTCTATTATTCCTTCCATAATGGATGATTTCGCATTTACCAAAATTGTATAGCATCTGACAGACCTTGGCCCTCTCACGTTACGTATCTGCAGCATATCCCTCCGCAGACTCTACACATAATCTGTACAATTTGTTTTTCCACTCAGTTTAGTGTCTTCGGCAAGTTTTGATATGCCACATTCAGTCCCTTCTTCCAAATCATCAATGTAAATGGTAAACAGGGAGGCCCAGCACCGACCCCTGTGGCACCCGACTCACAACAGACTGCCGAACGGAGCACACCCACATATACCAACTCTCTACCTTCTATTCGTTAACCAAATCCACTATCCATGCCAATACACTTCCTCCTACTCCATGCAGAGTGTTACGTATTCAGGCAACAATAAATATAGATGAGATAGGCAAGGGTTTTTATAACAAATAGCACGTTTATTAAACACTGAAACAACCCCCCTCAAAAGTAAACAAACCCAAACGTAATCGGAACTCAGCTGCTGTGCGACACATTCACAGTTCTTAATAGCGCTGCATGTTCAAACAGTTCTTTAAAACGGTATTGAAAATAAAACAGTTCTTTAAAACGGTATGCCGAAAGTAAACAGTACTTTACAGCGGTATGCCGAAAGTTCAAAAGCTCACAGTCCTTTTAAAAGGAGAGACTTTTTAAAGCGATTTAAATTCTCTTCCACGTCGTTGTCCTTCGATTCCCCGGCGTCGAACTTTCCCACGAAGAATTTTATAAAATATAACGGCTTAAAGGTACTGACCTTTCTTTCCACACTATTCTCAATCCTTGCTGGTCATCCCAGGGATTAACAGCGAGAATAGTCAACGAAATCCTTCCGAATGAGGATCACACAAGGTCGAACTTTTCCACCTTCGAAAATCGGTTCTCCTCGATTTTTCTCTTCCAAACTTTTCTTCACTCTCCTCCAGCAAAGAAACCATTGGCAATGACCTTTTAAACTTTAGGCATTATATAGAACTTCATTTTTAACTAAACTGCGTCATCACATTAAATCACGCAGGGACATGAAGTCATCTTGGCAAATTCCGCCACGAACTGCCCCACCTGACAGGGTGGGTCTTCCTTTTATACCCTGTAAAAAAAACCTGTCACATGACCTCTACTGGCGGGAAAATGACATCACTCCACCATCACAAAACCATTACCTCATGTCCAGTATAACTTCAATCCCAGTCACGTGACAAGGGTACCACTGTCACATGTCACGGGTACGTAACAATAGTTATATATAAGTCTCCTGTGCCGCATCTTATCCTTCTGGAAATCCAAGTCTACGACATCCACCTATTCCCCTCTATTCACTGAACTCCTTAAATTCTCAAAGAACTCCATTAAGTTTGTCAAACAGGACCTGCCGTTTCTGAATCCATGCTGCGTCTGTCTAATGCAAACATTCCTTTATAAATGTTCCGCTATTTCTTTCTTAATGATATGTTCAAGCATTTTCCCGACTACAGGTGTTAAGCTAACTGGCAAATAGTTTCTCGTCTTGTGCATACATCTTTTTTTTTAATAAGTGGCGCGACATTTGCTGCCTTCCAATACGCCGGGAACTGCCCAGAGTCTAGACAGTTTTGGTAAATGATTACCAACGCGTCTTCTATAACCGCCGCCAATTCCAACATCACACTGGAATGGAACCCATTATGACAAGCGGACTTATCTACTTTCACACCCTCTAGTTTCCTCATCAATATCTCTTTAGTGACAGGGCTTAGATCGAGGTCCTCACCTCCCATTTCGTACATAACATCACTCTTTAGCATATCAGATGTGTACTTCAGCATGAAGACTGGCACAAAATAGTCGTTCCATGCCTGAGCAATTACCCTATCACCTATTATCAATTGTAATGATTGCAAAGTAATAATGACGTGAGTTTCTGAGGCAAAAATTAGGAAGTTGTAGGATAAATTTATTCAAAAATCAAGTAAACACTCAAATGGCAAAACGGTGTAGCTGTGGCTGACAGGGGAAGTCAAAGATAATGTAAAACAAAACTGAGGGGATATAACAGAGCCAAAAAACTACTGGGAAGACAGAGGATTTTCAAAAGGCGACAGAGAGCAGCTGAAAGAATCTTTAGGAGGAAGTAGCTGAAATATAAAAGCAAAGTGGCAAACACTACCAAAGTCGATATTAAACTCCTTTTTTTCAAGTATGTAAAATTGAAACAGAGATGTCAGTCGATATATGCCTGCTGAAAAATGATGCTGGTTTATTACCAAGGAATGCCAAGGAGATGGCAAGGAGGAGGCCAAGGAGATGGCAGAAGAACTAAGCAAGTATTTTGCATCAGTATTCACTGTGGAAGACACCAGCAATGTGCCAGATGTTAAAGAGTATGAGGGAAGTGAAGTGAGTGCAGATACTTTTACAAGAGATTGTGCTCTAAAAGCTGAAGGACTTACCCAAAGTAGTCCCCTAGTAGTAATGTTCTAGACTTACCCTAGTAAGACTGCACATTAGAGTTTTGAAATTGGCAACGGTCGAGATTGTGGAGAAATTGGTAATGATCTTTCAAAAATCATTGGATTCTGGCATGGTGTTATGGAGCGGACAGCTCCAAATGTCACATAAATATTTAAGAGCGGTGGAAGGCAGCGGAAGAAAACTAAAGACCAGGTAATCTGACACCAGTGGTTAGAAAGATGTTGGAGTCAAGTTTTATGTCTATGATGTGGAGTTAATGGAGACATTGAATACGATGTGATAAAGTCAGCAAGCTTTACTTAATATTGTCTTTCTAACCCTTTGAAATTCTTTGAGAAGATTGCACGTAGCTAAATGCCATAAAGTTGATACTGTATATTTAGATTTCAAGAGGTCTTGTGAAGGTCCCACACATGAGGTTCTTTACCAGGTTAAGAGCCATGATACCATTGGGAAGTTGCCGGCATTGTTAGATAATTGGTTGATAAGTAGGGAGCAGTAAGTTTGAATAAATGAATCCATTTCTAGTTGACGCACAGTGAATAGTGTTATTTCACAAGGTTTCGTGAGGGGAGCGGTTATTTTTATTCTGTATCTCAATGTTTCTGATGAGATGATGGAATTGATGGCTTCTTTGCCAAGTTTGCAGATGATACGAATATTGTTGGAGGGGCATGTATTATTGGGGAAACAGATGGGCTGTAGAAAAGGCTTAGAAAGATTAGGATATTAGACAAGAAAGTGGCAAATTAAATAAAACATTGGGAAATGCATGGTATTGCACTTGTGTGGTAGATATATATGTACAGCCTAATTTCGAAAGGGGGGTGAGTATTCGAAAATCTGATACGTAAAGTCACTTGGGAGTGCTTGTGAAGAACTCTCTGAATATTAGCTTGCAGGTGGAGAGGAAGACAAATGAAATGTTCACATTTATTTTAAGAAGTCTAAAATATAAAATCAGGGATGAAATACTCAGTATTTATAAGGCACAGAAATTTTACGAGGAGTTTTTGCTCCCTCATCAAAGAAAAGGTGTGGTGGCATTGGAGAATGTTCTAAGGCGGTACACAAGGAAGATTCAGGGAATGCAAGGGTTATCATGCGAGGAATGTTTGATAGCTCTCGGTCTCTACTCGCTGGAATTTAGAAACATGAGTGGGTATCTCATTGAAACCGTCCCAATGTTGAAAGGCCGAGACAGAATAGATGCAGAAAGAATGTTTCCCATGGTGAATGAAACTGGCACCAAGGGAGAAAGCCTCAGGATAGAGGTGTTATCCGGTTCGGGCATAGTTCAATTGCGAAGTGAGACACACTGAATCGGGTCGAAATTTCACAGACTGTAATGCGAACAATGCTAAAACGAAAAGGAAACAATAAATGCTCAGTCAAACGAGTCCGTTAACTAAAACTGTCAAATTTAAAAGAAAGCCTACACTGTCGCAGAAGAGAACAACTAAATTTGAAACGAATACCGCTAGGCTTCAGTGTCAGTTGACTCGACAGTCCTATGTTTGAGGCAAGGTCGAATGCAAACAGACAACGAATTTTTTGCTGTGCTGGTTTCAAGTCTTGACAAGCAGTACGGCGAAAAATCAAGTTAATTACTATCCTAATGAAAAAAAAAATTAGCTGACACGTGCGTGTACACAAAAGTAATTGCCGTATCTACTGCGCTGCCGAATCCGTAGTCGTGACAGGGCCCTCCGCTCTAGTCGCAGACCCTGAGACGCCAAGGTCCTGTGTACGCTGAAAGTCCCGGATCAGCGATTTGTCCCAGATTTCAATCGCCAGGATCCAAGTACGTTCTTATGGATCGTACACATCCCGGTGTACAAAGTACTAGACTTTACCACATACCCGGCGAAATGCCAGGTTGTGCCACACCATATCGTCTAAGGAGCAATGTACCAGGTGGCAAAGAGGGTGACTGGGGCCAAGGGAGAGGTAGTAACCGGTTTGTGCTGGGAAAATGGAATATTGTATGCATCTTCAATGTTGCTGGTAGATACAATTTATACGACAACTAGTTGACAGAGTTTTTTTTTCCTTCAAACGTCTCCACGCTGCGCGGTTTCTCCGACTCCCGATTTTCTGCGGAAAATCTCTTGATAGCAACTAGACCTGCTCTTCTGGCATGAATGGACTTACGGTTTGTCGGAGCCGTCCAGCCTGTGGAGAATGGTGTTTCTGGGTGCGCAGCAGAGAAGATCTGGCTCGTCTCCTGGTGCGGTTGTAGTGCTGCATCAGCTGTTCGCAACAGGAACTCAGAAGTCAATCTGCTGATGACGGAAGATCGGGGGCTTGAATCCCTGTTTGCATTCAAAGGGAGACATACTGGTTGAGTATGACTAGGATTTATTTAGGGCAATCTCTGCCCAACGCAATTGGGAACTTGAGGATTTGGGGTTGCAAGAGGCAAGGCAGCGCAGGGACGTCTCCAGCTCCTGGTTCACTCTCTCAGTCTGGCTATTGGTTTGGATGTATATCCCGGAAGAGAGGATGACCGTGTCTCTTAAAAAGAGCAGAAATTCTTCCAAAAGCGGGAAGTAAACTTCAGTCTACGAACAAACACTATGTCTTGAGGAAAGCAATGGAGCCTGAACACATGTTGAACTGTGGTAGTCTCCCGCGCCGATGTGAGCTTAAGGAGGGCAATACAGTGGGTAGGATTGGAAAATCGATCCAAGGTGGTGTTTTCATTTGTCTTTGGCATCCAGTGATGAAATTTACTGAAAGGTGTGACCAGGGGCTGCAGGCCACAGGCAGTGGAAACAACAGATCCTCCGGCTGCTGGCGTAATGTCCTGTTCTGAGCGCAGGTGCGGCAGGCCGGTGCAAACTTATGGACATCATAGGAAATAGATTGCCAAAAAATGTATCTACATAAACTCCTGGGATGGTTGAATTCCCAGATGCCCAGCCAGACGGGAGGAGCGACCCCTGTCGAACACTGTGAAACACACCACAGAAGAAACAAACAGCCGGTTCGTAGGTCCCCCATCGGGGCCTGGATCTAATTGTTGGGCGGCCCTCACCTCTGCCTCTATTCCCCAATCACGGGAGGAGCGATACTCGAGCGAGGAAGTATAGGCTATGGATCGGCATTGTCCACAGATCCGTCGAAATGCCGGGAAAGAGCGTCAGCCTTTGTATTCCTGCTGCTGGAATGATAGATTGTACCCTGTGAAGAAGATAGCCTATTCGACTTGACGAGAATGGAGTCTCTTAGCATCTTGTATATAGGAGAGGTTCTTGTGATCTGTGAAGACCAATAATAGATGTTCTGACCTCTTCAGCCAGTGTCACCATTCCTCCAGAGCCAACTTGACAGACAGATGTTCCTAGTTCCCAACAACTTAACTCTTCTCGACCGGAGTAAAGCGGCGGGCAAGCGAGGCACGAGAATGCAGCCGGCTATCCGAAGTCGACCACAGAGAGATGACAGCTTCAACACCAACCTCGGATGCATCCATCTCGATAATGAATGGCTGAGATGGGCTTGGGTATTCCAACAACGGGGCATTGGTGAAAGTCGTTTTAGATCTGAAAATGCGTTGCTGGCATCGTCTGTCCAATGGAATGCTGCTGTGGTCCTCTTGGACAATGCATATCTTGGAACCGTGATAGAGGCAACATTTTAGATGAAGCGGCGTTAAAAGTTAGCAAACCCCGTGAATCGCCGTACCTGTATGAGTCTCAACGGTTTCGGCCACTTTGGAAATGCTTGAACTTTAGTAGGGTCCATTTGAGCCCCAGGTAGGGTTAGTACATAGCCCAAAACCGACCTGTTTTTTACTGCCTTTACATTTTTTTCAGGTTTGCTTTGCAGGCTATTTTCAAAAAGACGTCTGGGAACCCACGGGACATGCTGGGCGTGTTCCTGATGGGAGTAGCAATAAATAAGGATGTCATCTAAATGGACAAGCACTAACTGTTTCAACATGTCCACTGAATATATCATTAACGAAGGCGTGGAATACCAAAAAGACCAAAAGACTGCAGCAGGTACTCATAATGGCCGTTACAGTTGTTGAAAGACTTTTTCCACTTATCCTGTTCTCTTATGCGAATCAGAGTGTAAGCATTGTGCAGATCAATTTTGGAAAATTATGGCTTGTTCCCTGGAGATGTTCAATTGCGGACGCCAGCAAGGTAAGAGGGTCGCGGTTCTTCACAGTGATGTAGTTTAGGGGTAGATAATAAATGCAGAGACGGAGCTTGTCATCATTCTTCCTCACAAAAAAAGATGTTTGCTAATTTCGACGGCGGAAACCATGGGATAAACCCCATGGTCAATGCTTCCTTGATGTATCCCTCTATGCCCCACCGTTTACGGACGGAAGATGGAAAAGAGCCGAACGGTAGAGGGAAACGGGAGGACAAGTGTCAGGTAGGATTTCCATGCGACAGTCGTTGGCCGGCGTGGGGAGAGGGTGGTGGCCTTTCATTTACTGAAAGCCTCAATGAGATACGCATATTCAGCTGCAATCACACACAGGTGCACATCCCTATCTGACACAGCAGGGGATTAATGGAACGGAGCTTTAGCTGGACCCAGACAGGTGACAGGCTTTCTTGTCACTATACTTCGAGTAATTTCAGAGAACAAGCAATCCGTTAGTTATGTCGGGATAACCGGGGAGTTCAGAAACCAGTGGGAGTTCAGGATATTTAACGAAAGAGAAAGATGTACACTGTCTTCATGATGGTAGCCTTCAAGCACGAGTCGGAGTTGTTCGTTGAAACAATGGATCTGATGGGCTCAAAGAGGTCAACTGTCCTGCGACTTGACGTTGATTTTTTGTCTTAATTCCTGAGTTGAATCTCCTCATCATTGAGCGAGTGAGAGGTTCATGAGATTGCCGGCTGCATTGGAGTCGATAAACGCCTTATGTTCCTTGCTCTATGACCTCCACGACAAGGAAGTTACGAGCATTACACAATTAGGGGAAGCTGATTTAAGAGAGAAACGACCCGTGAGGATTTCCCTCCATGCTGACGTCTATACTCTTTTACTACACGCTCGTCACCACAGTGGAGACAGGAACCTGTTCTGCTGTCTCGCTCTCCTTCCTCCTCAGATAGGCGCATGCGCCCCATTTCCAGAGGCTTCTCCGTGGGCTAGAAGCTGGGTTCTGAGGGAGGAGGAGAATGCGAGGAAAGGCGGTGAGAAGACGGTGCGTAGGAAGCTTGAAACATACATCCGCTGCGCCATTCAGTCATCAGCTTAATCCGGTCATGCAGAATACACTGCTCGCCCCAGACAGCAATCCCATGCCGTAGGTCTGCGTTCAATCCAGACGAGAATGTAGTGATGAGAGATCTCCCAATTTAACGCGTAGCTAAGCAAGGATAGGGAACTTTTTCTGCATAGGCTCTCACCTGTGCCTTGGCGCAGGAGCAAGACTCCGTGGGCTGCAACCAGATCCCGTAATTAGAGACCAAAACCCTCCGTAACTCCGTCACAAAATGTCGGAACAAATTGACTGTGGAGAATCCTTGCGCTCGTAAAGTGTTGAACAGACAAAGTGGAGGTCCATCAATAAGATTTACGGTGTTCACCAATTTTCGCGCCACATCAACAAAACGACCAGGCTGGGCTTGAAATGTCAGCTCGCATTAGTTAATAGAATTTCTGAAAACTTTGCTATCCCCAGAATATTTGCCTTGTGTTGAAATATTCGGTTCCTGTACAGACGTGGGAGGCAAAGCTGGTCTGGGCCCGGGAGTGGGAGCATTACTACCGGAGATCTTTGGAACAACAAAAAAGGTGGACCTGCGAGATCCTCGGATTAGGGCTGTGGCGGGTCAGAGGCTTCTGAATTGCGTTGGGGAAATGGTTTCTGTTATATGTTTTCATTATATCCAGAATGCTATTATAGATTGTCTTAAATGAAACACTCTTCTAAATTCCTCAGGTACAAGGATTATGGACGCTAGATCTTCTAGACTTCTAAAAGAGGAGTTGAATAATTTGGAAGAAGAAGTCAAGATTTGGCCGATTAGCCACTACAGTATAGAAAATCGGGTGAGGTATGGGTTTGGCGAGATCCCTTTCGTCTTTTATCTGGTTATGTTCAAATTGGCATTCGAATCTTCACTATCAACTTAAACTCTCATTTGTGTTTCAATTCACGGCAGTATCGAAAACATCTTCGTTATAAAGTTTGTACAGTTGCTTATCTACACGCCTAGGGCCTGCTCCGTGCATAATCGCTAAAAAAAAAGAACTGTTGGCTGATACTTCCAGGAGTCCGAATTAACTACCAGCTTCTCGTCCTAACAGTTTTTTTACTTCTTTATGCTTTCCCTCTAACTGCAAGGATTTTCTGTTAGGTGTTCTGGTTTTCTGATATGTTGAAAAGAGATATTAGTGTGAAAATTCGGTGCAGCATATTGCTTCTGATAAAAAATGATAACATGTGGTGAAGTGAATGTAAGGTACGAATATAATAGAATTGACAGGATATGAATACATGAGTAACTGATGATCTGTGCGGAAGTTGTAAACCGGAGGAACTTTGGCTATGTTGCATACTTCCGTAACTCTGCTATTGAACAAGAGCGTTGCTGATTCATGTTTGCTTTTCAGTAAATTTTCTTTTACCATTTATGTCTATATCTCACAAGTATTATCGAGGGCTGTGCAAAATCAAACAAAGCCAACGTGCAACATTAACTTTAGCAGACAACCGACACGGAATAGAACTTTATTAAGCCAGGTTTTGATTAAATGAATGGACCACTGTGGCCAGCTTGCAAGTAGCAAAATACTAGTGCTTTGAAGTCAAATTTTTGGAGATCCATTGAGGGTTTTTTTCAGTAATTTTGTTCAGCAGCATCAGGGAAACTGTGTGTGAGTGAGAAATTTTGCCAAAATGCCCGTTCTATTTGCTCAAAAGCTATTTTTGGAATAAATGTGAGTAAGTATTTTTTTTTCATTTGTTTGCAGAATATATTGAATGGTTTAAAATGCATGCTATGAAAATCATGGAATGTCACATTGTCTTAATTGAACATTAGTTTCATTTTAACTGACGAGAGGAATGGGAATATTCTGTACTGCTAAGGTAATCCTGCAATCATTGCAAGTCATCATAGCAGCAAAAAAAAAAACAACTCTCTATGGCATGAAAACAATCAAAACCAGGAATTCCAAATGCTCAGGAACCCTGAAGTTTCGCTCCACGCAATAGTTGAATATTAACATCTTGGTAACTGTCATCTTTGAACTACCAGTGCAAAATTTCTCTTTGCTGCTTAATTCCTTTAATCTCGTGGCAGTGAAGATCAAATTCGGGTTATAGAAGAAATTCCATAATCTTTTCATTCCAAATCTTCCTTCAATAACAGTATGCGTACAAAAATGTAATAAAGTAATATAAGATCGAAGAGAAAAAACGCTTTACTTTAAATAAGTTGCCATGGTATGTTGTAACTGTAGTTCTGTTCAAAAAAGTATCAATCCGTAATTTCGAAAGGATGTCTTGAGGCTCGAGGGAACCTGTTCAGATCTTAGAGGAAGGATAAGGAGGATAGATTGGAATAATACAATGCCAAGTCCATTACGCCGCATTACATGACACTAAATATATAAAGTTAATTCAAGCACAAATAAAACTAAATATCATTTGTTATTTAATTTAATTATGAGGCGAGATGCAGACCGGTTCAGGTCGCCACACGAAGTGGCACAACCGGTGTTTCGATGGAGTCTGGCTAGACTGAAAAGTTCAAATTATTGGGGCGAAACGACTTACGCTCCGATTAAAATTGCTGCTCTGTGGAGTTTACTAGACTCTATGCTGAGCTATTGGACTGTCTTGCGGATTGCAGTTCAAAAACACTTTTGCTTGCGTTTACAGATTGCAAGATGTTTTTTTTTGTTTCATTTGTTACGATACGGCAGCAAGTAATTTAAAATTCAGACAGGTTTTTATAAACAAATAAATCATTTATAGAACACTGCTCAATAAAAAATGAAAAGTAAACAAACAGCTAACTTAATCGGATGTTAACTGCCATACAGTTAACTCGAACAGTTTTTAAAATGCTAAATGCGAATATAATTCTTAAAGTGATAAATGCAACCGTGCAAGTGATTCAAACAGTCAAGTAGGAGAGACTTTGCTGAAGTAACGAATTCCTCGACGACGTGATTTTACTGCTGATTCCAGCAGAAATAAGCCTAGTCCGAATGTTTACGACGAAGGAAATAAAAAAGGCTTAAAGGAACCTTCCGGTACTGAGGCGACCAGAACTGAACACAGTACCCAAAGTGGGGTCTGACCAGGTTCCTATATAGCCCGAACATTACCTCTCGGCTCCTAAATTTAATCCATCATTGATGAAGGCCAATACACCGTACGCCTTCTTAACCACAGAGTCAACCTGGGCAGCTGCTTTGAACGTCATAAGGACTCGGACCCCAAGATCCCTCTTACACTGCCAAGAGTCCTAACGTTAATACTATATTCTATCATATTTGACCTAATAAAATGAACCACTTCACAATTATCTGGGTTGAACTCCATCTACAACTTCTCGGCACAGTTTTGCATCATATCAATTTGCCGCTTTAAACTCTGACAGCCCGCCACACTATCGACAACACCTGCAATCTTTCTGTCATTAGGAAACTTAATATCCCATCCCTCCATCTTCTTATCCAGGTCTTTTAGGGAAAGAAAATCACGAAGAGTAAGGGTCCCAGTACCGATCCCTGAGGTACTTCACCTTTGACCGACATCCATGCAGAAAATGACCCGTCTACAACCACTCTTTGCCTGCTGTGAGCAAGCCAATTCCGGATCCACAAAGCAATGCCCCCTTGATCCTATGCCTCCTTACTTTCTCAATAAGGCTTGCATGGGGTACTTTTATAAAATGCTTTGCTGAAATCCATACTTATTACATCTAATGTTCTTCCTTCATTAATGTGTTTAGTCATATCCTCAGAAAAATCAATCAGGCTGGTAAGGCACGACCTGTCCTTGCAAAGCCATGCTGACTATTCCTAATCATATTATACATCTCCAAATGTTCATAAATCCTGCCTCTCAGGATCTTGTTCATCAACTTATAGCGCGGAGGTTTGATGAATTTACGTGCTCAGACGTTGCTTTAGTTCAGACCGGCGCTGACGTAACGGGGGTGCAACTGCCGGTTTCTATCGGTGCCCAGATAAGGCGCGGCCAAGGCCTGTCCATTCTGTCAGGGAGGAGAAGAACGTAGCGGAGCGTTACGAGTCCCAAGTGGAGCTTCCCCAAGCTGGGGGCGAAGACTTCAATAACAGCGTTCTATCTTTTCTGAAGAGTGAGTGATGGACTGATCGGAATTGCTATGCCTCATTAAAACCCGTCCCTCAGTGAAAAGTGAGTATTCTGAGGTAGTATCCGCCCTTACCTCTGTGGCGAATAAATGAAGAAATGCCGAGTGTCAAAGACCCTGCTATGGTAGCTCCACCTATTCTCTGTAATAGCGCCCACCCCAAAAGGGGAAAAGGTGGATGAGACTGGGCGGAGCAGACCTTTCAGTTGTTAGATGAGTGGCAGTGAACTGATGACGTGAAGCTACAGAGACTGTTTGAAAGTTTGAGTGGGAGCATGGCTGATGTTCTGGCTGTTGTGAAGACACACCTTGTGAGCCGGACCATACTCACTTCAGCACCCCCGGACATGGATGCAGATGCAGGCTACTGGGAATTTCCAAATACAGTCTCTGTCCCAATCTTCCGGTACCAGGGCAATGTGCTGGACAAAGACATAGCTTCCCAGGCTGGAGTATCTCACGAGCCGCTAACTAACCCTTTGGAGGCCCGGGCTCTGGACGGAAAACTGCTGGCTCAGGTGACCCGCTGTACGCCGCACCCGACCGGGATCCTGTCCGGTAACCATCGGGAGGAGGTACGATTCAGTCTCATTCTTTCACCTCAAGCCCCAATATTTCTAGGGTATCAATGTCTGTCGCAACACCATCCCTACATCGATTGGTCTACCGGGAGGATAGCCAAATGGAGCCAGTCCTGACACTCCAACTGACTCAGCCTCGTCTCCCAGGGATGCTACCATGACTCCGCCTGTCCCGGAACCCCTCGATTCGTTCCGAGTCCCCACAGAATACCATAACCTGGGACCGGAGTTCTGTAAACAACGGGCCCGTTTCCTGCCTCCGCACAATTTGATTGTGCCATCGAACTTCCCCCGGGGCTTCGCTACCCAACAGTCGCCTTTTTAACCTATCCCGACCGGAGAGAGAAGCCATGGCGACTCCGTCGCGGCGGGCATTTTCAGACCTTCATCTTACCTGGTAGCCGCCGGTTTCTTCTTTGTAGAAAAGAAAGACGGGTTGCTTCGTCTTAGTATTGATTACAGCGGCCTAAGAAGTATAACAGTTAAGAATAAGTACCTTTTACACCTCATTAGTTCGGCTTTTGAACCATTGCATGGAGCCACCATTTTCTCAAAGGTTGACCTTCGTAACGCCTAACATCTAGTCAGGGTGAGGGAGGAGGATGAGTGGAAGTCGGCCTTTAACACACTTCTGGGCCACTTCAAATATCTGGTCATGCCGTTTGGCCTCACCAATGCTCCCGCCGTTTTCCAAGTCCTCATTAATTACGTACTGAAGGACTTTATTAATTGGTTCATATTCGTTTACATCGATGATATCCTCATTTTTTCTCTAGCACCCCCCAAGAACACGTTCACCATATCTGTCAAGTTGTCCAGAGACTGTGGGAAAACCAATTATTTCTGAAGGCGGAGAAATGTGAGTTCCACGTTACTTCGGTCAGATTCCTGGGTAACATCATCGTGAGCAGACCCAGAGAAGATTTGGGCAAAGGAAGAATGGCCTAGGCCCAATACCCGCAAATAACCTCAATGATTCCTGGGCTTTGTAAACATCTACCGCCGATTTTTCAGAGACTACAGTCGAGTGGCAACCCTCTTTGCCCGGCTTACCTCGCCTTCTTCCCCCCCCCCCCCCCTCTGTTGGGACTCTGAAACTGACTCAGCGTTCATCGACCTGAAGAGGAGTTTCACCACCGTTCCCATCCTATTCCATCAGGACCAAGCCCGTCAATTCATTGTCGATGTGGACGCCTCTGACTCCGGGTTAGCAGCAGTCCTATCCCAACTTTCAAGTTCGGACGAAAAACCTCACCCCTGCGCCTTCTATTCTCGCGGACTGTCCCCAGCCGAGCGGAATTACGACGTCGGGAATAGGGAACGCCTGGCAGTCAAACTAGCATTGGCAGAATGGAGACACTGGCTGGAGGGGGCAGAACATCCGTTTATGATATGGACTGATCAAAAAAACCTGGGGTATATTCAGAACGCGAAACGTTTGAACTCCCGCCAGTCCCGTTGGGCATTATTTTTTTGGACGGTTCATGTTTTCCCTCACATACCGTCCGGTTCTCCAAGGTGGTGAACTTTTTCGCCCTCCTTAAACTGCCTTCCTCACAAGAAACCGCAGATCGTCTCGTGCTCCACGTCTTCCGCCTCCACGGAATCCCCGCAGACACCGTCTCCGATCGAGGTTCCCAGTTTGTCTCACAGGTATGGAATGCCTTCTGTCAGGCCCTAGCTGCAGCTGTTAGTCTGTAATCCGGCTTCCACCCCCAGACGAACGGGCAGACGGAACTGGTCAAACAGGTTATGGAGGCGACACTACGTTGTCTAACGGCAAACAACCCGTCGCCCTTAAGTGAGCACCTCCCGTGGGTTGAGTACGCCCACGATTCTCTGATGAGCTCTGCGTTTGGAATGTCTCCATTCGAGTGTTCCCTGGGGTGCCAACACCCGGGGTTTCCCGCGCAAGAAGAGGAGACTGCGGTACCGAAAGTTCAGGAACATATCAACCGGTGACTTAAGGTTTGGGAGGAAACACGCACGGCCCTGCATAGATTAACAAAACGCAATAAGCAGACGGCCGACAGGCACCGAATTCCGGCGCGTCAGTACCAACCGGGACAAATGATGTGGCTTTCATCCAAGTACATCCCGGTCATGAACGAGAATAGGAAACTTGCCCCTCGCTTCTTGGGGCCATTCAAGGTCGAACCTGTTATCAATCCCTCAGATCTTTGCGCATCCACACGACTTTTCATGTTTCCCAGTTAAAAACAGTTTCCATCATCCCCTTGTATCCCCCGGCTGAGTTTTCCCCACCTGACAGTATCACCGACAACCATCCGGCATACACGGTCCAAAGACTGCAGGATTGCGCCGTAGGAACAGGGGTTTCAAATACCTGGTAGATTGGGAAGGGTCCGGTCCAGAAGAGCCCTCCTGGATCCCACGCTCCTTCATCCTTGATCCTTCCCTCATCCAGGATTTTCATCGGGACCATCCTTACAGGCCTGGAGGATCGCCCGTAGGCTCCTGTTGAGGGAGGGGTACTGCCAAGGTCCCTTCTGGCAAACCTCACCTTGCTATTTACCTCCGGAACTGGACCTCAATCCCCTCTTTTAGTTCCCAATCATTCCCTGGTTTCACTAACTACAGACACCTGCATTTCGTAAGAAAATGCAGGATAAAGACCCTGTGAACTCAACAAGGTGCTGCCAGTTCATTGTTCGACACCGTTGTGAGTACCCTCGTTTCATGGTTCTTAGGACTGCCAGTACTAAGTCTAGCACAGCCCCTGAATACCGATTGCACGCTCGCTACGTCAATAACCCCTCCCAACTCTGACTCCGCGCCCATGTCCTGCACTTGGGTTCGTCCACCGTCATGCTCGTGTAACACTCTTGGTATGGAGTCACTGTTATCAAGCTATGATTGGGCCGATGACCACTTGGCCTAGAGCCTAGACTGTGAATGCTCTGTTCTCGTTCCTTGGATTCTGTAGTTACTATCGAAGGTTCGTGCAGGGCTTGCAAAAGTGAGTTACCCATTGAATCAGCTTCTCTGCGGTTAACTTCCCTTGGCGAAAGAAGGGAGGGGATAAAAGGACAGGAGGGTGGAGCGTACCTTAGTCCATCAGACCGCTTGGAACTGAGGTGGGAGGCAAAGTGGAAGAAGCCTCTCAATCGTTGAAGGAGCTAATGATCCAGGCGCCGGTGCTGGCTTTTGCGGACCACCGATTGCCGTATGTTCTGCACACGGAGGCCAGCTGCGACGACTTGGGGTGCGTCCTATATCAGGATTAGGGCACCGGGTTAAGACCAGCTGAGTTTCTCAGCAGGAATTTTTCTCGGAGAAAATCTATCACACGCACAATTTGGAATTTCTGACACTGAAATCAGTGGTGGTGGATAACCTCTCCGGGGCCAATTTTCAGGCGTGGACAGACAAAAAACCTTCACTTATATAGTGACTTCGCAGAAACTGGATAATAAAATCCAGTGCTAAACGACGTTGTCTCCCTGTGATTTCAGCCTGAAGTATCGACCAGGAACGCATACATTGATGCTGTTGATCCGTCCCGACGGGTGCTTGAGGGACTGCAGAGGTAAGGAGTTGGAGAGCGTTCTCGCCCCGGGGGTGAAGGCCATGTTTCAGTTTTCCATCATCGTGAAGGGAGAGGGACAGGAGAGGCAGGATCGAAAGGTGGATAAATCGGGAGCTTCTAGTGACCCCATACCCCACGTTTGCAATAACCTAACTGCTCGAAAGACAAATCAGCTGCCGGAATTGAGTTTTGGGTAAGTAGTAGCTTCTCATGTGAGATGTTCTAGGGATCGGTACCATTTGGTCAGCGGTCGAAAATGAAGAACTGGCTCATGCGAAGAAGACGAATCACCCATCGGTATCTACATTACTGAGAGAATGACTCAGTTGGAGCTTTGTAACTATATTTTGTGCCTGGTCACGTAACCCTCTGACGGACCGCGACGTTGTCAGCTGGTTTTGCAGGAGATATATCGGAAGATTGCGTTAAAGTTACTTCATGATGATTCTGGACATTTCGGTGTTGTAAAGATCTAGAATTGCTCAGACCAGTTTTATTGGACACGGATGAAGTCGGAGGTCGAAGAATACTGCAAGTCGTGCATTCGATGCTGACGGCGAAAGACACTGGCTACAAGCCACTTGCTCGACCATGCAGAGTTCAAGGCCCTTGTACCTTGTTGTGTATGAATTTTCTGTCAATAGAACCCAATGTCATCACGGATCACCACATGAGGTATACGAAGCCGCTTTCTACCGATTACCAGAGGGCGTACAAGGTAGGACAAAGTGTTATGGCAGAAGTATTTCATTTATTATGACATTGCGAGGAGGATACATGGTGATCAGGGACGGGGTATATAGAGAGTAGGCTCATCCATGTGTTCCTGGGCATTCTTGGGGACGAAAAGTCGAGAACCACGACCTGTCACCCATTAGGTGATCCCCAGACCTAGAGACTTAATCGGACCTTGCTAGAAATGTCCGCTTCCCTGATATCGCAAGAAGAGCGGGTGGTATCAACATATTGGACATTTGGTCCACAATCACTGTACTCTAAGTGATGCTACCGGGTACTCGCCATATCTTCTGATGTTTGGGCGCGAATAATGAATTAGCTGCTGTCGAGGCTGTCAAGCAGAATCAAGGAAATAAGAAGAGATATGATCAATATGTAAGGCTTTCCCAACTCCTGCCGTGAGACCGGGTCCTCATAAGAAATTTGAGGCTAAATGGGAAACATAAGTTGGCAGACCGCTGAGCGGCTAAACTCTATGTGGTATGGAGTGAAATGCCAAACATACCAGTTACACGAGTTACATCGACAACTGCATTGGCAGTGCTTCACGCACGCATGCTGAGCTCGTTGACTTCATTTAACTTCGCCTCCAACTTTCACCCCGTCTTCAAATTTATCTGCTCCATTTCTGACAGCCCCTCAACTTTCATGATCTTTCTGTCTCCATCTCTGGAGACGGCTTACCTTCTCATATCTACTATAACCCTACGGCCTCTAACAGCTACCTGGACTATTCCTCTTTCCACCTTGTCTCTTGCAAAAATGTTATCCGCTTCTCGCAATTCCTCCGTCTCCTCCGCATCTGCTCTCAGGATCAGGCTAATCATTCCAGGACGAAGGAGATGTCTTCTTTTTTTTAAACAAAAGGGCTTCCCTTCTTCCACCATCAACTCAGCTCTCAAACGCATCGCTCCTATTTCCCGCATATCGGCCCTCAGCCCATCCGCCCGCAACCCACTCGGGATAGCATCCCCCTCTTTCTCACCTCCCTTCCCAACCGCCTTCGGGTGCAACGCACACTTCTCCGTAACATCCGCCAGCTCCAATGGGATCCCACTACTAAGCACATCTGTCCCTCCCCCCTACTCTTTCTGCTTTCCGCCTGGATTGCTCCCTATGCGCATCTCTTGTCCATCCCCCCCCCCCCCCCCCACCATCCCTTCCCACCAATCTCCCTCCTGGCACTTATCCTTGTAAGAAGAGCAAGTGCTACACCTGCCCTTACATTTCTTCCCTCTTCACGACCATTCAGGGACGCAGGCAGTCCTTTCAGGTGAAGCAACAATTCATATGTGAGTGTGCTGGTGTGGTATATTGCGTCCGGTGCTCCCGGTGTGGCATTTTATCTATTGGTAAGACCCGACGCAGACTGGGAGTCCATTTCGCTGAGCACCTACACTCTGCCCGCCAGAGGGAGCAGTATCTCCTAGTGGCCACTCATTTTAATGTCACATCCTATTCCCCCTCTGCTATACTGTCAAGATTAAGCCACACTCAGGTTGAAGGAGCAAAAACTTATTTACCGGCTGTGTACCCTCCAACCTGATGGCATGAACAGTAACTTATCTAACTTCTGTTAATGACCCTTCTCCCCTTCCTACCCCATTCCTGATATATTTAGATTTTCCCCCTCTTTTTTTTTCTCTCTCTGTGCCCATCACTGTGCCCTTTCTCCATCTCCATCTGGTGGTCCTCTCCCCCTTTCTTTCTCGCTAGGCCTCCCGTCCTTTTCCTTTTCCAGCTCTGTATCCCATTTGACAAACACCTTTCCAGCTGTCAGATTCACCCCACCCACTCCGGTCTTCTCCTATCATTTCGCATTTTCCCCTTCCCCTCCTACTTTCAAATTTCTTACTTTCTTTCTTTTGAGTTAGTCCTGACGAGTGGTCTCGACTCGAAACATCGACGCTGCTTCTTCCTATAGATACCTTCTGGCCTGCTGCGTTCCACCAGAATTTTGTGTGTGTTGACTAAACTTACTAGTTTTCGAGTGAAACCACAGGATGGAAATGGGCCTGTCAACATTCTCCATTGGAATCACCTGCTGCCCCTGGGCTAAGAGGTGCATGTAGACCCACAACCAAACTTGGAGCTTAGAAATTGTAAGAGGACTCTGCAATCGCGGACCGGCTGAGCAGCACAGAGAAGGAGAGATTAGCCCCCCCCCCCCCCCCCCCGCCCCCCTGAGAGGGATACAGTTTCAGCGGATAACTATGGCATATGCTGCGTTTTGCTATTCCCCCACTGATTGTAGAAGAAACTTCCAGCCATTCTCTGCTGGATCATTTGAAGCTGGGGTACACCTGGGCTGCAGCGTGACACTGCAAGGGATGAAGTGGAACTTAGCCAAGTGACAGAGGGGTCAAATTACAGGTAGGCGTGAGTGATAGGTCGGGGGAGGCCTCGCTATATATCTCCAGTATTGCCTGAACTTCAGGAGTTATGTGAGGGGGTACAGTGGTCTCAGAGTATCAAGAGACCACCCGATACACTGGCCGACGTGGCACTGGGGGGGGGGAGAGTGTGACCCCCTGCCGTTCTGAAGAGCTGTGTCACTGCTTTTTGTATCCAATTAGACTGTTCTGCAGGAATTGTTCTCCAATTACCTCAACGTCATGAGAATCTGACTAAATTTGGTTCGGGGAGAGTGTAACGCGCTGTAAGGTTTCATTGTTAATGTGATGACGGGGCGAATGGAAAGCGCTGGCAGACCGCGTATGAAGTGGAGTCGGAGTGAGATTCCGACGGGAAGTGACGCTCGGAGGTGGTCCATGAGGGCCGAATGGGCGACTCTGTGAACTCCACCGTGCAACTTAGGCATAGGTCATTTTCCCTTTTATTTGTTTTACTAACCCTATAGTTAGATTCAGATTTAGAAAGTTCAATCGTTTAATTGCTTAGGGTGTGCTGTCTAATATTTTTCCGGTTTGGAGTTATAACCGGGCAACACAGCACGCAGCATTTACACAAACGAGATTTCACAGTTTGGTTGGGCCAGAAGCTGCCTTACCCTAGACAAACGGTTGCTGGCCAGAACTCAGTGTTACATGTGGATGACTGGATGACTGATATGGTGGTAGGGGCAACTACATCAGATGTTTTTAGAAGACGTTAAGATGAGCACGTGCATATAGGGACATTTGAGGATATGTGCATTGCGTATTAGGAGAGATTACTGTTTGGGTGTTTTGATTTGCGTTTCAGCTGGTTCGGCACTAAATTGACCTGCTCCTGTGCTGCAAAATTCTATACTTTATGTTAAACTGGGGTTAGCTGTGGCGTTTATAGATAAACAAAACGTGACATACGAGAAATGTTTGTTGTTATAGACGCACAGTGTTGATTAAAAGGCAAAAAAAAAGGCTTAAAAGGCTTAAAAGGCAAAGTAATAGAAAAAGTCAGTGACAGACATAAGTCGAACATATTTCAGTCTCTTTTTTAAAATTCATCAGATCATTCATCAGAGATTCGCATGTAATCGCCTCACTTCCACCGGTTTATCCTTTACAAACAATGACACCACAGCCATTGAGTTCATTGCTCTGAAGGCGGGTCATATGATTACAGTAATAACTTCCTGGGCCCCTCGAGGCTACTCGTGTGACATCTGTACACTCAAAAGATATGATTAAATATTATCGTTTTAGCCTGATACCGCTAAAAATCTTCACAGCTTCCAAGGTCAGTTCAGTCAGCAAAGATGTCCTAATGCGTTTAAACGAACTGTCGCTGCTGAGCACAGACGGAAAAAGAAAATGCTGATTGTGGACGAGTTCTTCGCCGGATTCCATGTAGGAAACATGGATGTAGGTCAGGAATGCAACTGCATTAAGGATCCGGGGTTTTTAAACTCCCAATCATGACTACCTTTCAGGAAAATCTGCAGTCTCTGGTGAATAAATTCGATTATCTTAGTGATAGTGGGCTGAAACAAGAGACCACCGCGTATGCCATTTGTTTCAAGGAATCCTGGGTAAGCCCGGATGCAGGGATTTGGATGTTATGGATTTACCGTCTTGATAGATCTATAGAATATTTCAAAACCAGACATGGAGCAGTGTCCAGCATAATCCCCTCTCCTCGCTGCACAAATATATCAGTACTGTCCATATTCTGCTCACCAGACCTGGAATAACTAGCGAAACCATTTTTTTCTGCCTAGTGCCACTGAACGCATGCCCGATACAGTGCATCCTAACACGTTCAGTGTTGATTTGGGGGATTTTAATTATGCTAGTCTGAAACAAATCACTAAGCAATTACCATCAACAGATCACTTGCAATACCAGACGAAGCAAAATGCTCGGGCAGTTTCACCACTATCAAGAATATCTACCGTGCTGTTCCTCGCCCTGTCCTCAGGAAATCTGATAACCACTGAGTATAGGCAGGACCTGAAGTCTCTAGCAATAGTGATGAGGACCAAGAAGTTATGGACAAGGGAACACGGGAGTTCTTACAAGAAAACATTGAATTGGAGGACTCGACAGGTTTTTTGGATTCATCTTCGAAATTCGATGAATAGGCTGCAGTTGTTCTTCATTAAAACCTCTGTAAATGCCTGTGTTGTCATGGGTCCGTTCCCCTTTAACACTTCTTTCCCCCTGATTATGCCTCAATTTCAGTCATTTGACCTCCATTTGTAGCTAGTTTACCCAATTAACGTACACCTGGTTTTCATCAGAGACAGGGAAATAAATACGATCGCGACTGTATCACAGGTTGCCAATTTGTTGGTCTATTCTTGTGTGATACTTCGTTCCCTTGTCCGATTAGAACCGGTAGTTCTAAGTTCCGCTCTAGTTACCAGAGAGTCCCTCTAAATCCCATCTCCTTGTCAAGATTTCTTCGGTTTTCAGATCTACGTTCAGGTCTAGGACATCCTCCCCAAATCAGTCGAAGTTCCGTGTCCTGCACTTGGGTTCTCCTCAGTCGCCCCTTGTAACAGAACAAACTGGCCAACATGAACCCAGCTGACACGAATCCCCTGCAATAAGTGTTCGCCAGCCATGTTTCCCTACTGGGCTTACATGATCAGCTGCTTCGGGATGTCATGGAGAAACTCGGCTCCCTGTCAGCAGACGTAAAGAAGGTCGGTGAACAGGTCGACCGAGTACCCGTCCATCTTACCCCCTCGACCTCGGGAGCTCGGTCTGACCAACCCAGACAGCATATAGTGGTGAGGTCCGATGCGTCCAATACCCGTACGTTAAGAGAGCCGCACGTACCGGAACCGGAACCCTACGCCGGAGATCTGGGGAAGTGCCGGGATTTTCTTCTGCAATGCTCCTTCGAGTTCGAGTAGCAGCCATACACATACTCCACTGACCGAACGAAAATAGCTTACATTATGGGGTTGTTGCAAGGAAATGCCTTAGCTTCGGACACCGAAATTTAGGACGATATGCCAAAGACCTGCTCTTCCTTCCCCACCTTCATTGCAGAGATGAAGATTTATGACCATTCCGTCAAAGATGTCGCTAAGTGTCTGCTCATCCTCCGTCAAGGCTCACGCAGTGTTGCCGAATGTGGAGTTCCGGACGATAACGGCCGACTCGGGTTGGAATGATGAGGCACTCCAGGAGGTATTCCGGCAAGGCCTTTGTGAAAAAAGTAAAGGACGAGTTTGCGGCTAGGGATGACAGTAACATCCTGGATTCAGTGATCTCCCTAGCCACCAGGCTGGACAACCGAATTTGAGAAAAGCAGACGAAGAGAACCGGTCGCCTGCACCTTTCACCACTCCACGGTACGCTTTAACATCTATTCCCTGCCAGAAACTCTCTCCTCCTCCCGTTCCTAGAATAGCACCCGGCCCGGCAGTTTCCACCTGTTTGGGAGCGGAACCAATGCAGCTGGGACGGAGCCGTCTTTCTCCCACAGAGCGACTCCGGAGATTCAGAGCCGGGGATTGTTTCTATTGCGGTCAGTCGGGACATTTTCCTGCTACCTGGTCCTTTCGGCAAAAAGGGAGGACTCACCAGTAGGAAGGGGGGGGGGGTGAGTAAGACTATATTCCCATCTGTCCCCCAATCACGGATGCAGATCCAAGCTACTGTAACCTACAATCACGAGTTCCCTGTCCTTCTCGCCTTGATTGACTCCGGTGCTGAGAGGAATCTGTTGGATTAAGACATAGCTGCTCAGGCCGGAATTCCTCGGGAGCCGTTGACTACCCCACTGGAAGCACGCGCACTTGACGGAAGACTTCTGGCTCGAGTCACTCACCGTATTCATCCACTGTCTTTGATCCTCTCTGGGAATCATCGGGAGCAGGTACAATTGAACCTCATCTCCTCTCCTCAAACCCTGATAGTACTTGGGTACCCCGGTTAAGCCGTCATAATCCTTTCATTGATTAGTCTACCGGGACAATCGTCAGCTGGAGTCCGTTTTGTCACGCCACCTGTCTGAAGTCGGCCCTTGTAAGAACCTGTAAGAACCACAACGACCTCATCTGCCGTTGAACCTACCAACTTGTCCGGATTCCAGCCGAGTACCCTGACCTCGGACAAGTGTTTAGTCAACAACGCGCCCTTTCCCTGCCTCCACATCGACCATACGATTGTGCCATCGACCTTCTCCCCGGAGTTCGTCTACCCACCAGTCGGCTGTATAACTCGTCCCGACCAGAGATGGAAGCAAACGGAAGGTTACATTAGTGAATCTCTCGCGGTGGGCATTATTCGACCCTCTTCCTCCCCGGTGGGCGCAGTGTTCTTCTTTGTGGGGAAGAAGGATCTCTGCCTCCGTCCCTGCATCGACTACCGAGACTTAAATCATATAACCTTTAGGAACAAACACCCATTGCCTTTTATATGATTTGTGTTCGAGCGCCTTCATGGAGCCACCATCTTCTCGAAGTTGGACCTCCGCAACGCCTACCATTTGGTCCGGATAAGGGAAGGGGATGAGTGGAAGATCGCTTTTAATACTCCTTTAGGTCACTTCGAGTACTTGGACATGCCTTTCGTCCTCACCAACGCCCACGCAGTTTTTCAAGCCTTGATTAACAATGTACTAAGTGACTTCATTGACTGCTTTGTGTTTGTCTACCTGGATGACATATTGATCTTTTCCAGCAGTCCCCAGCAACAAGTGCATGATGTCCGTCAAGTCCTGCAGAGGCTGGCGGAAGACAAAATATTCGTAAAGGCGGAGAAATGCGAATTTCACGTCCCCTCCGTCAATGTCCTATGTTATATCATCGAGAGGGGATAGGTGAGAGCTGATACTGAGAAGTTCCGGGCTGTGGCGGAGTTGCCCAAAACCACGGACCGCAAGCAGCTCCAACGTTTCCTGGGTTTTTCGGACTTCTACTGCCGGTTCCTCTGAAACTCCAGTCAGGTGGCGGCTCCCCTTAACCGGCTTACCTCAACTGCCACACCTTTCCTTTGGAACACCGAAGTGGACTCAGCATTCGCCGAACTGAAGAGGCGTTTCAAGTCTGCTCCCGTTCCGATTCAACCGGACCCCTCCTTTCTGTTCATTGTGGAGGGTGAGGTCTCCGAATCCGGGCTGGGAGCGATACTATCGCAACTTTCGGGCCCGGTTCAGAAACTACATCCCTGTGCCGACTGTCTCCCGCTGAACGAAACTACGACGTGGGGAAACGGGAGGTACTAGCGGTCAAACTGGCGTTGGAAGAGTGGAGGCGCTGGTTGGAGGGGGCAGAATACCCGTCCATCGTCTGAACAGACCACAAGAACCTTGAATATATCCAGACCGCCCAACGCCTGATTTCCCGCCACGCCCGTTGGGCATATTTTTTTGGCCGGTTCAGGTTCTCCCTCACCTATCGCCCGGGGTCTAAGAACGGGAAGCCCGATGCACTCTCCCGCCAATACGTTTCCGTAGATGGCCTTCCGAACTCCGAGACCATTCTTCCACCAACCTGTATAGTGCTTGCCCTCACCTGGGAGATCGAGTCCAGAGTCAAAGAGGCTCAAAGGACTCAACAAGACCAAGGCACCGGACCCCCAATTGCCTCGTTGTACCCTATGCTGTTCGATCAAAGGTTCTACAGTGGGGACACATTTCTCGTCTCACCTGCCGTCCCAGAATCGATCGGACCCTGAGCCTCTGAAGAGGCATTTCTGGTGGCCCCTCAACGGATGCTGACACCCGTTCCTATGTTTCTGCATGTTCAGTCTGCGCCCGTGGAAAAGCCTCCCATCGGCCACCTGCGGGATTACTCCGTTCCCTACCTGTTCCTGGTCGTGCCTGGTACGACATCGATTTAGATTTCGTCACCGGTATACCGCTTTCACACGGAAACACTGCCATACTCAGTGTGGTGGATCGTTTCTGCACGTCGGTGAATTTTGTAGCACTCCCTAAACTATGTTCCGCGCAGGAAGCGGCAGACCTACTCATCATTGATGTTTTCTGACATCACAGAATCCCTTCGGATATTATCTCCGACCGGCGACATCAACTAATTTCGCAAGTTTGGAGATCCTTTTGTTGAGCCCTTGGTGCCTCAGTTAACCTGTCGTCCAGACGAACGGGTAGAGGGAACGGGTCAATCAGGAGTTGGAGGCGGCGTTGCGTTCTATAACAGCCAACAACCCGTCTACTTGGAGCAACCATCTTGCATGGATGGAATACGCCCACAATTCTCTGGTCAGCACCGCTAACGGACAATCTCCTTTTGATGCTATCTTCGAGATCAACCCCCACTGTTTCCCGCCCAGGATGAAGACATTGCGGTACCGTCAGTCCAGGCCCATATACACAGGTGCCGGAAAATCTGAGAAGACACATGCACGGCTCTGCTTCGCTCAGTCGTCCGTAACGAAAAATTGCCGACCGTCATCGTACACCTGCTCCTGAGTATCGACCTGGGCAGATGGTGCGGCTGCCGTCCAGAGACATTTCTCTCAAGAACGAGCCCAAGAAGCTCGCCTCCCGCTTCCTTGGACGCTTCGAGGTTGAGAGCATTATCAATCCCACGGCAGTTCCGCTCAAACTACCTACGTCAATGCAGATCCATCCTACATTTCACGTCTCCCACTTAAAACAGGTTTCTGTTAGCCCATTTTGCCCTCCTAATGAACCCCTCCCCACCCTCCCCCGGATCATCGACGACTATCCGGCGTACATCGTCAGGCGGTTATTGGATGCACGCCGTCGGGGCAGGTGTCTCCAGTAGCTGGTCGACTGGGACGGGTACGGTCCGGAAAAACGTTCCTCGATGCCTCGCCCCTTCATCCTGGACCGTTGTCCCATCCGGGATTTCCATCGGGACCATCCAGACAAGCCTGGGGGGTCGCCTGGAGGCTCCCGTTTAGGGAGGGGTACTGTCATTGGTCTGGTTGGCCGTTCTTTAACACTTCTTTCTCCCTGATTGTGCCCCAATTTCAGTCATTTGATATCCATTTGCTGCTTGTTTACCCAATTAACGTATACCTGGTTTTCTTCAGAGACTGGGAAATAAATACGATGGCGACTCTAACACAGATTGCCAATTTGTTGGTCTATTCTTGGGTGATATTTCGTTCCCTTGTCCGATTAGAACCGTTAATTCTAAGTTCCGCTCTACTTTCTAGAGAGTCGCTATAAATCCCGTCTCCTTGTTAAGATTCCTCCGGTTTCTTGCTCTACGTTCAGGTCTAGGACTGCCTCCCCAACTCAGTCGACGTGCCGGTGTCTTGCACTCAGCTTCTACTCAGTCACCCCTTGTAGCATGTGAGCCTGCAAAGACTTACTGTGCATTCATTACTGTACAAGAGCAGTGGATGAAGCAAGAGGTACCTCAGTTGCTGACGGCGAGACCTGTGGCATTCAAGTCTGTCAAAGCATGCAAAGCATGTATTTTCCAGAAAAGTAGGTAGGATTTCCGAGGTGCTAGTTCACAGGCGAAGAAACAATTTCTAACGAGATTGGAGGCGACATCTGAGGTACGACAACTCTCGCAGCGTTTGCAAGGTATTACATCCTACAAAGCCAAACCAAATAGAATCAGTGGCAGAGATGCTTCACGACCACATGTTCTCAACGCCCTCTACGCCCGCTTCGAAAGGGAGAATATGACCACGGCTATGAAGATCCCTGCCGCACCCGATGACCCTGTGCTCTCTGTTTTAGAGGCCGATGTTCGGCTGTCCTTAAAGAGGGTGAACCCTTGCAAGGCTGGTGGTTCCGATGGAGTACTTGGTAAGGCACTGAACACCTGTGCCAACCAGCTGGTGGGAAGATTCAGGAACATTTTCAACTTCTCACTATAACGGTCCGAAGTTCCCACTTGCTTCAAAAAGCCAACAATTACAACAGTGCCTAAGAAGAATAATGCGAGCTGCCTTAATTACTATCGCCCAGTAGCTGCCACATCTACAGTGATGAAATGCTCTCAGAGGTTGCTCATGACTAGACTGAGCTCCTGGCTCAGCAAGAACCTGGACTCAAAGCAATTTGCCTATCGCCATATAGATCAACGGAAAGTGCAATCTCAATGGCTGTTCAGACGGCTTGAGACCACATGAACAATACAAATATCTATGTCGAGATGTTGTTCATAGACTATAGCTTAGTATTTAATATCATCATTTCTACAACCCTGATTGAGAAGTTACAGAACCTGGACCTCTATACCTCCATCTGTATTTGGATCATTGAGTTCCTAACGGGAAGACCACAATCTGTGCGGATTGGGAGAACATTTCCTTATCACTGACTCTCAATACTGGAGCACCTCAGACGTGTGTGCTTAGCCTACTACTCCACTTTCTCTATATCCATGTTTGTGTGGCTAGTTATAGCTCGAATGTCATCTGTAAATTTGCTGATGATACAACCATTGTTGTTAGAATCGCAGATAGACACAAGTGGTCGTACCGGAGCGAGATATGCCAATGAGTGGAGTAGCATTGCAACAACAATCTTGCACTCAACATCAGTATAAAAAAAAATATAAAAGCTAATTGTGGACTTCAGGAAGGATAAAACGAAAGAACACATACGAATCCTCATAGAAGGATTAGAAGTGGAGAGAGTGAGGAGTTTCAGGTTTCCGGGTGTTAAGATCTTTGAGGACCTAACATGACCCAAAATATCAATGCAGTAATAAGGAAGGCAATACAACTCTATATTTCATTAGAAGCTTTGAGAGATTTGATTTATCTACAAATACACTTCAAAGATTCTATAGATGTACCGTGGAGAGCTTTGTGAGAAGCTGCAACATTGTCTGGTAGGGGGGGTGGGGGTGGGGCGGCGGCTGAACAGGATCGAGGAAAGCGGCAGAGGTTGGTAAGTTCAGTCGGCTCCTTCTTGGGTACTATCCAGCAAAATACCTAGTATATATTCAAGAAGCGGTGTCTCAGAAAGGCAACGTACATTATTAAGGGAATTCATCATCGAGGTCACGCCCTTTCCTCACTGTTACAAACAGGTAGGAGGTAGCGAAGTCTAAATGCACACATGCAGCGATTCAGGAACAGCTGTTTTCCCTCTGTCAGCAGTTTCCTAAATGCACATTGAGCCCGTGAACACATTTTCAAATATTTATTCCACTTTTTAAAATATATATTCCATCGTTTTTTGAATGATTTTAATCTAACAAATACAGGTATATTGTAATTGATTTATTTATTTATTGTTTTTCCTTCTTGTTCAATATTATCTTCGTCCTCTCTCTCTCTCTCTCTCTCTCTCTCTCTCTCTCTCTCTCTCTCTCTCTCTCTCTCTCTCTCTCTCTCTCTCTCTCTCTCTCTCTCTCTCTCTCTCTCTCTCTCTCTCTGTCTCTCTCTGTCTCTCTAGGTCTCTCTCCCTCGAAAGTCTTAAATCCAGGTTGCAAAATCCAGATCAATAACTCTCAACCACCTCCTCCCTGCCCTATCGCAAAGAAAATTATGAAATTATGTATCCAAATAACTGCCTGTCTGCCTGACTCTATCACCTCCCGGGCAAACCTGTCATGCGAGTCCTCGTGAAGCGCTTAAGTTATCTGCATGGAGAAAATAGTCAACGCCTTTCATAAATCAATCCACCTTATTAGCTGTTAAAAATATATCATTCCAATTTATGACACATCGATTTCTCGCAGGCTAAGCCAATCCGATTAACCCAAATATACAGTTATCTTCGCAGAATCTGCTCCTACTAATGTGGCTTTCGCTGAGTTAGGCTCACCAGTCTTCGGTTCCTTGAATTGTTCTTGAGTCCTTTATAAATAAAGTAACATTATTGTCCGCCCTGACACAGAAACAACATGCAGGTTAGTGCAAGAAGAAAATGCATTTTTTAAGAAAGAAGCCAATCGAGGCTGCTGGCAAATTGCCTTCCTTGGCAAAGAAGCGGGACTTTAATGCTATAGAACACAAATGCGGTTGGATTCTAACTTCTAAGAACTGAGATCTCTTCAAAGAAATCGAAATATTTGGACGGTTTCTTTTGTGCTAACGACTTCAAGATATCCCAAGTCACTGTCAGGCCAATTTTACCCAGCTTTCCTCTTTAACATAATTACATGTCTTTAGGTTCTCCATAGCATTAGAAACTCCAACTACGTTTCCCTTGCTTATTTATTACACTTCTATCTGTCGAGTTTACATTTGACCTTTTCACTTTAGGGTAAAGGAATTCACCCTATCCTGCTTCTCACTATCAATAACCTCCTTCGTTTCAGGCGAAATTCTTGTTTGTCTCTTCTGCTCCTCGTCGAGCAAACTCAACTGCGTCTTATAAACTGGCCGCAGAACTGCAGACAGTATCCTAAGTGTGTTCGAAGTTTATGAATTTTATGAAGTTTAAGCACGACATGCTTTATTTTGAATTCTGACGCAAAATGCGCACACACGACCAGAAGACGATAAAACACAGGAACAGAATTAGGCCATTCAGCACATCGTGTCTGCTCTGCCATTCGATCATGGCTGATCTACTTTTCTCCCCTCCTCAGCCCCACTCCCTGGCCTTTTTCCCCGTAATGTTCGATGAAGTGCCCATCCAAGAAACTGTCAGCCTTTGCCTTAAATGTTCCCAAACACTTGGCCTCCAAAACTGACTGTGGGAACTTAATTCCAGAAATGTTCTCGCTATGGCTAAAAAACATTTTCCACTTCTTTGGTAGAAATCGACGAATCTCGATCCCGATGCTGTGCCCTCTTGATCTAGAGTCCCCCATATTGTGAAACATCCTTTCACGTCTACATTGACTGGTATTTCAAAATTCGAAAAATTTCAATCAGATTCGCCCTGATCCCTTGAAATTCCAGCCAGTACTGCCCCAGCGTTATCTAATGTTCATAATGTGATAAGCAAATTGATTCCGAGAATGATCCGTGTGAACCTCCTTTGTAAACTCCTTTTAGATCAGGAGCCCGAAACTGTTCACGATTATCAAGGTGAGTCCCACATGTGCCTATAAACCTTCAGCATTAAATCCCTCCACTTGTATTCTAGACCTCTTGAAATGAATGCTAATATTGCGATTCTCTTCCTCATCATTGACTCAACCAGCAAGTTAATATTTAGAGTGTTCTGCACAAGGTCTGCAAGTCCCTGTACATCTCAGATATTTGGAATTTCTCCTGGTTTACAAAGTAGACTGCATATTAATTAATGTTAACAAAGTTCATTGTCTTGCATTTTCTAACATTATATATTATTTCGCTATATCTTGTCCATTCTCCTAATCCATCTAAATCCTTGTGCAGCCTTCTGTTTCCTCAACACTACTTGCCCCTCGCCAATCTTCTTATCATCTGTCAACCTAGCAGAAAAAAAATGCATTCCATCATCCAAATCATTGATTTACAGCAAATAAAAGAAACTGTCCTAACACCGAATCCTGATGAAATGCACTAGTCACTGGCAGCAAACTCAAAAGACGTCCTGTTATTCCGATTTGCAGCCTCCTACCAATCAGCCAACCCTACCTCCTATATAACCACCTTAAATTCCTCTATATACCTGTCTAGTATTCTCTTAAATTTCACTAGTGTAGCTGCCACCACCATTGGCTCAGGCAGTGCATTGCAGGCACCAACTACTCTCTGAGTAAAAAACCTTCCTCTAATTTCCCCATTGAACTTTCCACCCCTTAGCTTAAAGCCATGTCCTCTTTTATTGAGTAGTGCTGCCCTGGGGAAGAGATGCTGGCTGTCCACTCTAACTATTCTTTATGTCTTGTATACCTCTATCATGACTCCTCTCAACCTCCTTCTTTCCACAGGTTCAGCAATCTCTTGCCTCGCCTCGTGGAGTAGCCTGGGGAATATTCCGTCAGGGCTCGGGGACTTATCCGTCCTAATGTATTTTAACAACTCCAATACCTCCTCTCCTTAATATCAACATGCTCCAGAACATCAACCTCACTCATATTGCCCTCACCGTCATCAAGTTACCTCTCATTGGTAAATACCTAAGAGAAGTATTCATTGAGGACCTCGCTCACTTCCACAGCCTCCTGGCACATCTTCCTACCTTTATTTCTAATCGGTCCTATATTCAATTCTGTCAACCGTTTGTTTTTCATGTAACTGAAGAATGCTTTGTGGTTTTCCTTTATCCTACGCGCCAAGGCCTGCTCATGACCCCTTCCTGCTCTTCTCAGCCGCTTCTTAAGCTCCTTTCTTGCTACCTTATTTTCATCAACAGACTCATCAGATCTTTGCATCCTAAGCCTTACGTTTGCTATGTTTTTCCTTTTGACTATATTCTCCACCTCACCTGTCACCCATGGTTCCTTCACGCTACCTTTCTTTATCTTCCTCAGCGCGACAAACTTATCCCTAACATCCTGCAAGAGATCGACTATATATCTATAGTACATTTCCCTGCAAAAACAGTATCTCAATTCACACCCGCAAGATCTAGCCTTATAGCCTCATAATTTATCCTTCCTTAATTAAAAAAAAATCTTGTCCTCTCTGTTTCTATCCCTTTCCATGATTATGTTAAAGGCCAGGGAACGGTGATCACTATCCCCCAGATGCTAACCCCTGAGAGATCTGTGACCTGACCCGGTCTGTTACCTAATACTAGATATGGTATGGCATTCCCCCTAGTCGGCCTGTCAACATATGGTGACACTATCCCTTTTAAAGCACTTTATATTTTATTATATTGCCATTATAATACGTCTTCCTCGTTGGAATGTATGAAATCTGTACTTTCCGAATTGCTTCCATAAATGCCAGCTATTGCTGTTCCACGTTCATCGATTTCCATTGTTCTTGTCGAGTAATTCTGTCCAGCTCCTCTATCATGCCTCTCTCATCCCCCTTATGGTCACTCTCCACGAAGTGTTCCTTTATGCTGAGTTCTCAAATCAATTCCGTTTTATTCCACAACAGCACCAATACAGAATTACGATGCCTTTCTGGGTTCCACCATGAGTTGCTCTAAAAACGTCCGCTCGTTGGTATTCTGGAATTTTTTCCTTTGGAGATCCAGCACCAACTTGATTTTACCGAGCTGCGTGCATATTGATATTTCTCATGACTACTGCATTCTGGGATGTATTTTCTAACTCCCGATGTAATTTTTAGCCCTCATCCTTACCAATATTTGTGGTGCTGTGTACATTTATTTATTATAAATTTCGAAAGTTGGTCTTGCAACCCCTGGTAAATTTGAGCAGTGCTTAACACCGACTAATGAAATGGTTAACATAGTTATGGACTTTGTACAGAAAAAGACGAGTTTTTGCTTACTTACGTGGCTTCATTCTGTAACTATTAAAGAAAGTACAACCGAGACAGTTTCAAATACATTAATGCATTTCAAAATATATCAAATGTTAGTTTCTTAAAAGACAATTCAAACATAACAGCATTTCAAAACGGCATCGACATTACATCCGCTGTTACGGATTCAAGCAACAATAAATATATGAGTTAGGCAGGGGTTTTTATAACAAATAACATGTTTATTAAACACTGAAAACAAACCCCCCAAAAGTAAACAAATCTCTGACGTAACCGGAAATTCACTGCTGTGCGGCAGCTTAAAGAGTTCTTAAAGCGATGTTGCAAAAGCAGTTCTTCAAAGTAGCATTGCAAAAGTTCAAAATTCTTAAAGTCCATTTAAGGGAGAGAGTTTTTAAGACGATTTAAATTCTCTTTCACGTCGTTTTCTTGCAATTCCCAGTCGAACTACTTTTCCAACGAAGAATTTTACGAAGATGATATGTAAAGGCTTAAAGGCACTGACCTTTCCTTTACAAAACTGTTCCCAATCCTTTCTGCAATTTTTCACAGGGATTAACACGAGAACAGTCAACGAATTCCTTCCGAATGAGGATCAAACAAGGTCGAATCTGTTTCACCGTCGAAATCGATTCTCCTCGATCATTTAACTCCCGAAGTCCGGTCTTCACTTTCCACTGTTTCTCAACTAGCAGTATTATAAAGAAACTGCTGGCAATGACCTTTTAAACTTTAGGCATTAGATAAAACTTCATTTTTCAACTAAACTGCGTCATAACATTAAATCACGCAGTGGCATGAAGTCAACATGGCAAATCCAGCCACGAACTGCCTCTCCTCACAGGGAGGAGTCCTACTT
The DNA here is from genome assembly GCF_048418815.1 of Hemitrygon akajei. Classification (NCBI taxonomy): domain Eukaryota; kingdom Metazoa; phylum Chordata; class Chondrichthyes; order Myliobatiformes; family Dasyatidae; genus Hemitrygon; species Hemitrygon akajei. The sequence goes on from NC_133124.1 coordinate 195,791,635, forward strand.
TTATACCCTGTAAAAAAAAAACCTGGCACATGACCTCTACTGGCGGGAAAATGACGTCACTCCACCATCACAAGACCATTACCTCAAGTCCAGTATAGCTTCAACACTTGTCACGTGACAAGTACTCCACTGTCACGTGTCACAGGTACGTAACACCTCCCTCCAAAAAAAAAAGTTTGGTCTGACAAGAACAAAAATTTCAACAATTATTTACAAGAAAAACAAATGTATAAATTTTATAACATACACAATATACTATACCGTATCATCATATAACATCTTACAAGTCAGTAGGAGTGTTACAATTGTAAAAAAAATCCACTCAATAAAAAAAGTTACATTGTACATTCAACATCGAGATAGACAATCAGCAACCACACTATCTTTACCTTTAATATAAGTTCTCACAATATTGTACTCTTGTAACATCAATCTCCAATTTAATAATCTTCTGTTTTTGTTTTTCATCTTACTCAGAAAAACTAACGGATTATGATCTGTGTAAACAATAAGTGGTTTTTGAGTTGTACCAACATATACCTCAAAATGTTCTAAAGCTAAAACAAGAGATAACAATTCCTTCTCTACTGTCGAATAGTTTCGTTGAGGCTTATTAAATTTCTTAGAAAAGTAAGCTACTGGATGATCAACCTCATCACCCTCATTCCTTTGCATTAGTACTGCTCCTGCATCCTCATCACTAGCATCTACAGCTAATGAAAAAAGGTTTTTCAAAGTTAGGTGCCTGGAGCACAGGTTTTTAACATATCATTGTTTTCAATTTTTCAAATGCTTCTTGACAAAGCACTGTCCACACAAACTTCACATTCTTCTGCAAAAGGTTAGTTAATGGAAGGGCAACATTAGCAAAATTCTTACAATTTTTTCGATAATATCCTACCATTCCCAAGAATCTTCTGAGAGTTTTTTTCCCCGTTGGAGTGGGAATCTCTAAAATTGCCAGAACTTTTGCCTGAACAGGATCTACCTTACCTTGACCCACAACATAACCAAGGTAAGTCACAGTGGCATGTCCAAATTCACTCTTAGCTAAATTAATAGTTAAGTTAGGTTTTGAAAGCCTTTCAAACAATTTCTCCACCGCAATAATGTGTGCTTCCCAAGTATAATTTCCTGTCACTAAATCATCAATATAAGCATCAGTGTCTTTCAATCCCTGAATCACAGAGTTAATCATCCTCTGGAAAGTACCTGAGGCATTCTTCATCCCAAATGGAAGAACATTATATTCATATAGCCCAGATGGTGTTACAAATGCAGAAATCTCTCTACCTCTGTCTGTTAATGTAACACACCAATGCCCTTTCAATAAATCAATCTTTGTAAGGAATTTTGCTTTTCCAACTTTATCCACACAATCATCTACTCTAAGAATTGGATATGCATATGTTTTCGTTACAGCATTCACCTTCCTATAGTCCGTACAAAACCTAATACTACCATCTGGTTTTGGCACCATAACACAGGGTGAACTCCAATACGAGTTAGAAGGTCTAATAATATTATTCTCTAACATATATTCAATTTCTTTCTCAGCAAGTTCAAATTTTTCTATGTTCATCCTATATGGGTGTTGTTTAATAGGTTTGGTATCTCCAACATCTATATCATGTGAAGCTATAGAAGTCATTCTCGGAACATCTGGAATCAAATCCTTATATTTAAAAATTAATTCCTTCATCTGTTGTTTCTGCTCTAGCTGTAAATGTGCTAGTTTCTCATCAATATTTTACAGAATGGTTGAATTTGGTAATCTAACAGAAACAATGTTGGATTTAGAATGAAATTCAGATGAATTATCTATCATGTTCCTAGTTAAATCAAACTCATTCTCATTAACCACAACAGTCACAATATCAGATTGTTTCCCAAAATATTGTTTTATCGTATTTATATGGCAAAGTTGTGTTGACCTTCTACGATCTGGAGTTTTTATTACGTAATCCACATCATTGATTTTAGACACAATTTCATAAGGACCATGAAATCTAGCTTGTAAAACATTCGTTTGCACTGTGAAAAGAACCAACACCTTATCTCCAGGCTTAAACATCCTCATTCTTTATCATACCAAGATTTCACTTTCTCCTGAGCCAATTTTAAATTGTCCTTGACTAAGCTACAAGCTTTATGTAACCTGTCCTTAAATTACAAAACACGGTCCAACAAATTAGTGTGTATTTCCTGACTAATCCTCTGTTCTTTTAATAAAGCTAAAGGTCCTCTAACTCTAGGCCCAAATACAAGTTCAAATGGACTGAAACCTAAAGATTCTTGTACCGATTCCCTTACTGCAAATAAAAATAAGTTTATACCCTCAACCCAATCACTTTCATTTTCCACACAATATGTCCTAATCATATTCTTGAGGGTAGAATGAAACCTCTCCAAGGCACCTTGCGACTGTGGATGGTATGCAGACGAAGTGATTTCCTTAGCTCCCAATTTATAAACTATCTGTTGAAACAATCCAGACATAAAATTACTGCCTTGATTAGTTTGTATTTCCCTAGTAAAATAAGTAAAGAATTTTATAAGAGCCTTTGTCACCGTTTTAGCTTTTATATTCCTAAGTGGTACTGCCTCTGGAAACCTAGACGAAGTACACATGATAGTCAACAAGTACTGATAACCAGTTTTTGTCTTTGATAAAGGACCAACACAATTTACAATAACTTTAGAAAACATTTCACCAAATGCTGGAATAGGTTGTAATGGAGCCACTGGTGTAACTTGATTTGGTTTACTCACAATTTGACAAGTATGACACATTTTACAAAACATCGCCACATCTTTTCTTAGACCAGGCCAGTAAAAATGTTTTAAAATCTTGTCCACAGTTTTCCTTACCCCCTGATGTCCACCTAAAGGCACACTATGAGCTAAAGTCAAAATCTCATTTCGATAAAATTTAGGGACAACTACCTGGTAAACAACATTCCATTCCCCACTTGCAGGAATTGTGGGTGATCTCCACTTCCTCATCAACACTCCTTTTTCCAAATAATATCCTACTGGGACCTTCTCAATTTCACTATCTAGTAGAGCTTGTTCTGTTAATTTTATAATCTCAGGGTCTCTATTCTGCTCTGCTATCATGTCCTTCCGAGACAGAGATAAATCTTCATAGTCAGATTAACTCCAAGAATCTTGTTCAAACAACGAAGGTAAGCAAGTCTCTGACACATCCTCAAAACTCGAATCCTGAGTTGAATAGTCATGAGTAACAACCTCATTCTGCGCATCAATCTTTTTAGCCATAGCTCTAGTCACAACACAGGAAAAATCTGTGTTAGAATTTATCTCTGGTTCCTCTGACTCCATTTTCAAATTTACTTCAGGAAAAACTTGTCCACCTGCCAAGTCATTACCTAACAATAAAAAAAAACCTTCACAGGTAAGCTGTGCTGTAATCCTACTTTAACAAATCGTGTAACTAACCCTGACTTTAAATTTACTTTATGAAAATGTACAGGCATAAAATTACTCCCAACACCTCTTATATAATTTACCTCACCAGTATCAGACTCTTCATTAAACTTCAATACACTGTCTAACATCAGTGATTGAGAAGCTCCAGTATCCCTAAGGAATTTTCTTGGCACTAGAGTAGATCCTTCTTTCAAGGATACAAACCCTTCAGTTATAAAATGATCATATCCCTTTCTAACTTGGTCAGACTGTAACAAAACCTCATTTGTGTTTAGCGAACCCTATAATTTTACAGGTGCTTCAGTGTGTTGCACACAAGCATCTGGAACTGCTTCCTTCTCTTTCTTTATCAATCTGAAACAGTTAGCTATTTAATGGCCAGGCTTCTTACAATAGTTACAAATAAGTCCAAACTGTCTTTCCTTCACAGGTTTTCCTTCCTCCTTACCTTTCTCATTAACCTCTGATTTAATTTCTGATTTACCTTGAGTCTCCGTGTTATTTTTCCTCTTAACAATTCTGCCCTGAGGAAATGTATTCTTATGGATTAAAACATACTCATCAGCTAATTTAGCACAGCCTGAAATTTATCAGTATCCCTCTTAGTTAAGTAGGTCCTTACTTCAACAGGGATGCTTCTTTTAAATTCCTCCATTAAAATCAGCTCTTTCAATGTATCATAGTCCCCATTTACATTTTTAGAAGAAACCCATCTCTCAAAACACACAGCTTTATCATAGGCAAATTCCACATAAGTTTTTTCCACAGACTTCTTCAAACTTCTGAATCTTTCTCTATACGCTTCTGGGACCAATTCATATGATTTTAAAATATGCATTTTCACAATTCATAATCAAGTGCTTGCGCAGCAGTTAAAGCTGTATAAACTTGTGCTTTGTCTTTAATTACACTCTGTAACAGCACTGACCATTTATTTTTCGGCCACTCTGAAATCTGAGAAATCGTTTCAAAATGTTGGAAATATCTTTCCACTTCTGTTTCACTAAATGGTGGAACCAATTTGATTTCTTGACTAGCAACAAACGGTTTTCTAGAACCAGAAGACTGATTCCCAGACCTTAATTCCGTCATTGCATATTCAAAATCCCTTTTCTTTCTGATCAGCTTCTAACCTACAACGCTCCAACTTCATTTGTTCGATTTGCGACTGCATCTCCAGATTACTTATTGGAAACGATTCTAAAATCGATTCCTCAAAATCACCCGAATCCACATAGTGTGACGCGATTTTTCTCTGCATTACAGCCTTTGATGTAGTCTTCAAAATACCTTTAAGTTGCAATCTACTAGCTATCTCAGACACCTCAGTTTTTTTCGCCTTCGCTAACAACTCCGCGTCTGGTTAAGCCAGAAACTCATCACTATTCATTGTTGCCGAATACCACCCTCAAGCCAATCAAATGAAAGAATCAAGTATTCCCCTTTTCCAAAACACCGATTCAAAAGTTAACAAGCATTTAAACTCAAATGATGCAATCCGGGCGCAGCCCCCATATTTATGTTACGGACTCAAGCAACAATAAATATAAGAGTTAGGCAGGGGTTTTTATAACAAATTCCACGTTTATTAAACACTGAAAACAAACCCCCCAAAAGTAAACAAATCTATGACGTAACCGGAAATTCACTGCTGTGCGGCAGCTTGAAGAGTTCTTAAAGCGATGTTGCAAAAACAGTTCTTCAAAGTAGTATTGCAAAAGTTCAAAATTCTTACAGTCCATTTAAGGGAGAGAGCTTTTAAGACGATTTAAATTCTCTTTCACGTCGTGTTCTTGCAATTCCCAGTCGAACTACTTTTCCCACGAAGAATTTTACGAAGATGATATGTAACGGCTTAATGGCACTGACCTTTCCTTTACAAAACTGTTCCCAATCCTTTCTGCTATTAGTCACAGGGATTAACACGAGAACTGTCAACGAATTCCTTCCGAATGAGGATCAAACAAGGTCGAATCTGTTTCACCGTCGAAATCGATTCTCCTCGATCATTTAACTCCCGAACTCCGGTCTTCACTCTCCACTGATTCTCAACTAGCAGTATTATAAAGAAACTGCTGGCAATGACCTTTCAAACTTTAGGCATTAGATAAATCTTCATCGTTCAACTAAACTGCGTCATAACATTAAATCACGCAGTGGCATGAAGTCAACATGGCAAATCCAGCCACGAACTGCCTCTCCTCACAGGGAGTGTTCCTACTTTTATACCCTGTTAAAAAAAACCTGTCCCATGACCTCTACTGGCGGGAAAATGCCGTCACTCCACCATCACAAGACCATTACCTCAAGTCCAGTATAGCTTCAACACCTGTCACGTGACAAGTACACCACTGTCACGTGTCACGCTTACGTAACACCGCTTACGATCCAAATATTGACCTGCAAACCAACATCTGCATAGATTTCAAAACATCTCATCCAGCAGTACATGCCATCAAAACTGTCCAGCAGGTACCGATATGTCTTTAAACGCTTCCAGTGAATATATCTTAGTGCCCGCGGGTGCTATGTATATTTATTTAATTTGGCAATTGCGATAAACATCGTGTATTTTATTATGGAATAGTTAGGTGTTCAAAAAAAAAGAGGTGCTACACTGCATGTTGGGTGACATTACAATCGCAGGAGATTATGTACACGCACGTTATAGCTTCGCCCCACATGTTAGGAAGTCATTCTGTGGAAAGTGGCAGAGAAGCAAGCAGCATTTCGTTTGACATTTCGGATTGGGCAATATATCGTTCTATTGCCAGCATCAATCTCTAACTGTAAAATTCAAAGTCGAGATGCTTAGAGCCTAAATGCATTGCAATACATATCAAGTGAGTACTGTTGGAAGCAATCAATAGACCTGATAGCACTTGTTGATTTACAAATAATATTCCATTAGCTCTAAGGCTTTCTGTCTGCACGAAAAAATGACCAATTTTCCAAGATGCCAAGTAAAACCTGACTTTAAGCACATGGGATATAAACAGGGAAGTTTGGCAGAACTACAGGGATGTGGAAAGAAGGTCGGATGAGAAACGACTCATTTGATACCATCGTAATTGATCTGAAACCCGAGCAGCATTTAAAACTTGAAATTTGATCCTTCATTGTTGAGTTATATCAATCATATAGAACAATGGATGAGAAGAGGGTCCTCAAATTTCCAGCTATCTTTTCAATGGAAGGAGATTAGATGGTGATGGAAAGGTTATGGAATTTATAGGTTCTTTATGATGGTATTCTACTGTTAGAAAGATAAAATGGAGTGAAATAAAAAGAATGTGGGGTGCGGTTGGGGTTGTACCATGTAGAGAATCGTACAACTCCTATTTCTGCAGCAGCCACTGCCACTTGTTGACGGCTTCTCCAATTGTACTTCCCATCTTTCTGCATTCATCAATAGAAGCTCGTGGATACAAATGATGCCTACTGAGAACACTATGCACTCGTTTGGACCATATTATTAGAATTAACTCAGAATTTTTCAAAGAAGTATTTGGCAAAGGCTTAAGCCATTCAACCCATTACATAAATGAGACCTTCACAAGAGACTTCCCTGCTTCGTGTGCAGAGTTTCAGCATCATTTCTCTTATTCACGCGTTCACATCAGCACTATTACTAAGTACAATAAAAAAAATTGCCACACTACTCCATGCCTGGAACACCTAGTGTAATTCTATTTGCTATTTAGGAATATTATAGATTTTCTTTTATACACAAAACGCGATTTTCGAGTTGCAACAATCAGACATTGATATATTTCAGAGAACAATGAAAATACAGAAACTTCATCATATGCCATAAATATCTTATTAGTTTACTGATACCTGAACACGAAGGAGGTATTTTCTTTCGATATAATACAACAATATCGCCAGCTTTGCTGTATTTATCCTTTGGGAGTGATCTGTCTGTATATTTTGAGGTATTATACCAGAGATTACTTTGCTCTGGTTGTCAGCAGATTCTGAAGGAACTGTAGCATTTGGTTTTGTATTTGACTTTATCCAAGCGATGACCATGTCACAGATGGTATTTTTTGATTATCATGAGAATTCGCCACTGATTTTAGGAAGACACTCAGGCATTGCAGCTTTATCCTCAGTGAGATATATCGAGAAAATGACCATTGAATACATTTTTTCATGTTTCATTCTGTGTTTATATAAAGTGGATGCAACAGGCTATAACGATAATATAATATCTCTGCAATAACAATCTATTGTTTGAGCTGTCAGGAAACACCTGTTATCATGACATTTGCTGAACGTATCTTTCAATGATCATTTCCTTTGATATGCCAAATCTGTACATTGCAGCTGACTCTATTTTACGTAAAACATTTACGGTTCTAATGTCTATTCCAGACACTAAATCTAAAAAGCCAATCTTGCAATACAATACATACCGGTGTGAAAGGAATGGTGGAACGTAAATAGTGACAGGCACAATTAAAAAAAAATCACCATTCCAAGTCTGGACTTGTTAATGATCACTTAACAATTAACAACATTCGTATGGTTTCACAGAAAAAAAAACAGTATGGGTACTCAGGTGCTTAGGTTAAAATTTGCACTTAAACAGAAAAGATAGAGAAAGTCCAGACTCTGAAGTGTTCCCATCGTTTGTAAGTAAATTATTTCCAGCTTTCTTATGTAAGCCGTAAACTTGCTCAAATGGCATCCACAAGCCTAGGATATCTTTCATATCCTCTCCCTGCAACTGAGCTATTTTGAATCTACAATACTGTTGTTCAAATATTTCTGATTATTGTTTTGTCCAAAATGTACCAGTTTCACTTGTTCATTTCGAAACCTAACCCAGGTTTATTATATTTTTTTTAACAGCGGAATGTAACTTTCAGTGCAATAATCAATAAGGTAATGAAATGAATGATATCATTGTCACCATGTTGAAGACACCTCTCACAATAGAACATGTTATCCTGTTCTCTGAGGGCAAATATCTCATGACCATGATCTCGGAGAGCTGTCGGAAGGTGAATACTTTTCATCAACTTCGCCATCTGGAGCACCCAATTTCAAGTCCTTCTAAATCCACTCCTGTTTTCTTGAATGGCGTGTGTATGATCGACCTCCTCCACTGTCGGAGTGAGTCCAAACTAAAATTGGAGGGGAGGAACAACATATCCGGTACCACGTTAGTCAATAACTGGACGGCATTGGAAATGAAATTATCGTTTTTCCCCCTTTAACACCCTTTTCCCTCTGGTCTACTCAGTTTCTCCTCCACTCCACTAACCCATTATCTCACACAGATTATATCTTTTAATATTCCCATCAGACACATACTCTTTCCACGGATATCCCTCTTCTAATCTGCCCATGCTGCCATGTACACACCCCAGATTCCTTACGCAACACGCCACATGCTTCTGATTTAACACAAAGTTCGCAGCAATTACATTGAAATTCAAATGTTGAATTTAGCACTGTGAAAAATGCCAAATCGAAACTGCAGCATCCAAGTACGTATTAAATTTCATATTATGAGCAAACCTTGAGCAGATAGTTTTAGAGTAGTTTTGCTGGTAGTATATGATTCCCATTATTGAACATAAAAGATTACAAATACTAAACATATCACTACATCCTTCAACTTATTCCTTGAATAAGGCAATGACATCACGTCGCTAATGGACTGCAAGAGCCTTGGGTTTTTTGAAGCTTGGCTGCAGAATTAGACGAAGCTTGGGTACATCGAAGATTGGCCACAGGACTAGGCGAGGCTTGGGATCTTCGAGGCTTTAGTAAGGACTAGGCGAGGCTTGTGTTCTTTGAGGCTTGGCTGCAGGATTAGACATGGAACTCCTACACAGGACAAGGCAAATGGACAGGTCAAGAACCCGAAGACTTGACTCGCTCTTGGGACATCTGAACACGGAGCCTTGGCCTTGAGAGAACAAGAACACAGCGTCTTGGTCTTGAGAGGACAGGGACACAGAGTGGTTGGTCTTGAGAGAACAGGAAAACAGAACATTGATCTTGGGGGAATAGGAGTATAGAGACTTGGTCTTGCGAGAACAGGAACATAGAGCTCTGGCCTTAAGAGAAACAGGAACACAGGGACATGGAACACAGTGCCGGGTTCCCTCCTTAGGAACAGAACTTGGGGCCGGGGCTCTGCACAGAGTCATGACCCCTCCTAGGGAGCAGGACGTAGGGCCGAGGCTCGTACACAGTACACAGACAGACGGTTCCCAACACAAGGTAGCTATAAACGGCCGGACCTAAATAGTGCGGGCGTGTTCACAGAGACAGCTCCAAACAACGATAGAAAGTTCCTTATCTGGACACAGCAAGGCTCCGTCCGGTTTTGCTCCGACGGTAGAACTTGACAGAGATATATGTGAAGACGCATGCAAAACTTCAGGCAAAGTTGAGGCAGGGCGTCAGGAGGATGGTGAAGGGAAGGGAAGGGAAGGGAACCGTCCAGCAAATGAAGCTGAAGCCGGGAGCTATTTATGCAGCCAGCCCAAAATGAGAATCAGGTGCCTCAATTAGAGCACAAAACAGAACAAGAGAAAAACCGGAAAACCTGGAATAAGGAACTCTGGACCAAACCGTGAACCAGCATGTGGACTTTACAGACCAGACCATGACAGTACCACCACACCCCCCCCCCCACTCTATGGTAGCCTCTTGGGGACCCAAAAAGCTTCAATAGTCAACAGACACGGGCGTTTTGGGTGGGGGGGCATACACCAGGAGAGAAGCAAGGATGCCGAGAGCAACATGACAGAGTCTCAGACGTTGCTTCTGTGTTTGGCTGGACTGTTCTGTTATAAGCTGGGCGCTGGGAGCAGACCGTAGTTCAAGCCACTGACACTGAAGTAGAAGGATCTAGACTGGACTAGAGTTACGGATGGGACAGGACCCAGACAAGAAGCTGGGACAGGAACAGAAACATGGGCTAGAACTTTGGCTGGGAAAGCGGGAGCAAGACAAGGAACTGGGAACTAGGTGCATGGGCTTGGATTCCGATCAAGAGACTGGACACGGGCCAAGAATCTAGGTCTTGACTCGGGCTCGGACCCCGGAGCTAGGCGATGTATGACGTGGCTAGAGGACTGGACATGGTTTCGGTTCTTCGAGGTTTGGCTACTGGAATAGACGAGGCTTGGGTTCTTCGAGGCTTGGCTGCAGGACTAGGCGGGTTTTTGGTTCATCGAGGCTTGGCTGTGGGACAAGGCGAGGCTTGCGTTCTTTGAGACTTGGCTGCAGTACTAGCCAGGGAACTCCTCCACAGGACGAGGCACATGGACAGGACAAGAACCCAAAGCCATGACTCGATTTTGGGAGACCTGAGCACGCAGCCTTGGTCTTCAGAGAACAGAAACACAGCCTTGGTCTTGAGAAAACAGGAACACAGAGTCTTGGTCTTGAGAGAACAGGAACATAGAGCCTTGGCCTTGAGAGAACAGGAACACAGAGTCTTGGTCTTGAGAGAGCAGACTACAGAATATAGGTGCAGGAGTACGCTATTCGGCCCTTCGAGCCATGACCGACATTCACTGTGCTGATGTATGATCATCCACAATCACTACTCAGTTCCTGCCTTCTCCCCATAAACCTTGACTCCACTATCTTTAAGAGATATATCTAAAACTTTCTTGAAAACATCTAGAGAATTGCTCTCCAATGCCTTCTGAGGCAGAGCATTCCGCAGATCCACAACCCTCTGGGTGAGAAAGTTTTTCCACAACTCCGTTCTAAATGGCCTACCCCTTGGTCTTAAACTGTGGCCTCCGGTTCTGGACTCCCCCAAAATCGGTTATACGTTTCCTGCCACTAGCGTGTCGAATCCCTTAATAATCTTAAATATTTCCATCAGATCCTCTCTCATCCATCTAAATTCCAGTATATACAAACTCAGTCGCTCCAATCTTTCAACACATGGCAGTCCCGCAATCACGGGAATTAACCTCGCGACCCGACGCTGCACTCGCTCAATAGCAAGAATGTCCTTCCTCAAATTTGGAGACCAAAACTGCAACAATTGTCCAGGTGTGGTCTCAACAGGGCCCTGTACAACTGCAGAGGACCTCTTTTCTTCTATACTCAACTCCCTTTGTTATGAAGGCCAACATGCCATTAGCTTTCTTCGCTGCCTGTTGTATGCTTATTTTCAGTGGCTGATGTACAAGGACACCTAGATGTCGTTGTACTTCTGCTTTTCCTATTTGACAACATTTAGATAGTAATCTCTCTTCCTGGTCTTGCCACCAAAATCGATAACCTCACATTTATCCACATTAAACTGAATATGCCATGCATCTGCCCACTCACCTAACCTGTTCAAATCACCGTGAATTCTCCTAACATCCTCCTCATATTTCACACTGCCACCCAGCTTGGTGGCATTAGTAAATTTGCCTATTTTACGTTCAATCTCTTTATCCAAATCATTAATGTATACTGTAAATATCTGCGATCCCAGCTCCGAGCCCTTAGCATCCCACTAGTCAATGCCTGCCATTCTGCAAATGACCCCTTAATCCTAATTCTTTGTTTCTTGCCTGCCAACCAATTTTCTCTCCATGTCAGTACCCTACTCCCAATACCATCTGCTCTAATTGTGCCCACTAATCTCATATGTGGGTCCTTATTATATGCTTTCAGATATTCCGGGTACAATACATCAACTGGCTGTCCATTGTCCGCTTTCATAGTTACATCCTCAAAAAATTCCCGACAATTATTCAAGCATGAGTTCCCCTTCGTTAACTCATGCTGACTCGGACCGATCCTGTTATTGCTATCCAAATCTGTCGCTAGTTAATCTTTTATAAATAACTCTAGATCTTCTCCACCACTGATTTCAGGCTAACTGGTCTATGATTACCTGTTTTCACTGTCCCTCCTTTCTTAAAAAAGTAGAATAACATTAGCTACCCTCCAATCCTCACGAATTGATCCTGAATCTATAGACTATTTGAAAAAATGATTACTAATGTTTCCACCATCTCTAGAGTCTGCTCAATATGTACCCTGGGATGCAGACCATCGGGCCATGTGGATTTATCAGACTTCAGTCCAATCAGTCTCCCCAACACCATTTTCTGCTTAATGTGAATTTTCTTCAGTTCCTTCGTTATCCTAGGTCCTCCGGCCACTATTACATCGGGGAGATTGCCTGTGCCTTCCCTAATGAATACAGATAGACAGCACATGTTCAACTCATATATCATTTCCTTGCTGCGCATAATATTTTCAAACTTTTCAGTCTTCAAATGCCCAACTTTGGTCTTAACTATTTTTTTGCTCTTCACATACCTAAAGAAGCTTTTAATCTCTTCCTTTATATTATTGGCTGGCTTACTTTCGTACCTCATTGTTTCTCCCCGTATTGCCTTTTTAATTATCTTCTTTTGCTCTTTAAAAGTTTCCCAATCCTCTGGCTTGCAGCTCATCTATGTTATGTTATACATCTTCTCTTTAATATTTATATTGACCTTGACTTCCCTTGACAGCCAAGATCGCCCCATACTCCCCTTAGAAACCTTCTTCCTCTTTGTAATGAACTGATACTTTCGAATGAACAGGGACACAGAGTCTTGGTCTTGGTTGGACAGGAACACTGAGCCTTGGTCTTAAGAGAACAAGAACACAGACACTTGGTCTTCAGAAAACTGGAACACAGAGCCTTGGTCTTGAGAGAACAGGAACAAAGTCTTGGTCTTGGAAGAACAGGACATAGGGCTTAGGTCTTGAGAGAAAAGGAACACGCAGCCTTTGTCTTGAAAGAGCAGGAGCACAGAGCCTTGGTCTTGAGAGAGCAGACAACAGATAATAGGTGTAGGAGTAGGCTATTCGGCCATTCGAGCCAGCACCGACATTCACTGTGCTGATGTATGATCATCCACAATCATTACTCAGTTCCTGCCTTCTCCCCATATCCCTTGACTCCGCTATCTTTAAGAGTTCTATCTAACACTTTCTTGGAAGCATCTAGAGAATTGGTCTCCACTGCCTTCTGAGGCAGAGCATTCCGCAGATCCACAACCCTCTGGGTGAGAAAGTTTTTCCACAACTCCGTTCTAAATGGCCTACCCCTTGTTCCTAAACTCTGGCATCTGGTTCTGGACTCCCCCAACATCGCGAATACGTTTCCTGCCTCTAGCGTGTCCAATCCCTTAATAATCTTATATATTTCCATCGGATCCTCTCTTATCAATCTAAATTCCAGTATATGCAAGCCCAGTTGCTCCAATCTTTCAACACATGGCAGTCCCGCCATCACGGGAATTAACCTCGCGAACCTACGCTGCACTCGCTCAATAGCAAGAATGTCCTTCCTCAAATTTGGAGACCAAAACTGCAACATTTGTCCAGGTGTGGTCTCAACAGGGCCCTGTACAACTGCAGAGGACCTCCTTTCTTCTATACTCAACTCCCTTTGTTATGGAGGCCAACATGCCATTAGCTTTCTTCGCTGCCTGTTGTATGCTTATTTTCAGTGGCTGATGTACAAGGGCACCTAGATGTCGTTGTACTTCTCCTTTTCCTATTTGACAACATTTAGATAGTAATCTCTCTTCCTGGTCTTGCCACCAAAATCGATAACCTCACATTTATCCACATTAAACTGAATATGCCATGCATCTGCCCACTCATCTAACCTGTTCAAATCACCGTGAATTATCCTAACATCCTCCTCATATTTCGCACTGCCACCCAGCTTTGTGGCATTAGTAAATTTGCATATTTTATGATCAATCCCTTTATCCAAATCATTGATGTATACTGTAAACATTTGCGATCCCAGCTCCGAGCCCTTAGCACCCCACTAGTCAATGCCTGCCATTCTGCAAATGACCCCTTAATCCTAATTCTTTGTTTCTTGCCTGCCAACCAATTTTCTCTCCATGTCAGTACCCTACTCCCAATATCATCTGCTCTAGTTTTGCCCACTAATCTCCTATGTGGGTCCTTATTATAGGCTTTCAGATATTCCGGGTACAATATATCAACTGGCTGTCCTTTGTACACTTTCATAGTTACATCCTCAAAAAATTCCCGACAATTATTCAAGCATGAGTTCCCCTTCGTTAACTCATGCTGTCTCGGACCGATCATGTTACTGCTATCCAAATGTGTCGCTAGTTCATCTTTTATAAATAACTCCAGGTCTTCCCCACCACTGATGTCAGGCTAACTGGTCAAAAATTCCCTGTTTTCACTTTCCCTCCTGTCTTAAAAAAAGTGGAATAACATTAGCTACCCTCCAATCCTCAGGAACTGACCCTGAATCTATAGATTATTTGAAAAAATGATTACTAATGCTTCCTCGATTTCTAGAGCCTGCTCAATAAGCACCCTGGGATGCAGACCGTCGGGCCATATGGATTCGTCAGCCTTCGGTCCCATCAGTCTACCCAACACCATTTTCAGCTTAATGTGAATTTCCTTCAGTTCCTCCGTTATCCTAGGTCCTCTGGCCACTATTACATCGGGGAGATTGTCTTCCCTAGTGAAGATTGATAGAAAGCACTTGTTCAACTCATTTATCATTTCCTTGCTGCCCATAATAATTTCAAACCTTTCAGTCTTCAAATGCCTAACTTTGGTCTTAACTAATTTTTTTGCTCTTCACATGCCTAAAGAAGCTTTTACTCTCTTCCTTTATATTCTTGGCTAGCTTACTTTCCTACCTCATTGTTTCTCCCCGTATTGCTTTTTTTAATTATCTTCTTTTGCTCTATAAAAGTTTCCCAATCGTCTGGCTTGCCGCTCGTCTATGCTATGTTTTACATCTTCTCTTGAATATTCATGCTGTCCTTGACTTCCCTTGACAGCCACGGTCGCCCCATACTCCCCTTAGAAACCTTCTTCCTCTTTGTAATGAACTGATACTTTGGAATGAACAGGAACACAGAGTCTTGGTCTTGGGTGAACAGGAACACAGAGCGTTGGTCTTAAGAGAACAGGAACACAGA
Source organism: Hemitrygon akajei (assembly GCF_048418815.1). Classification (NCBI taxonomy): domain Eukaryota; kingdom Metazoa; phylum Chordata; class Chondrichthyes; order Myliobatiformes; family Dasyatidae; genus Hemitrygon; species Hemitrygon akajei. Next base: position 195,807,060 of record NC_133124.1, read on the forward strand.
CCCTTGGTCTTGAGAAAACTGGAACACAGAGCCTTGGTCGGGAGAGAACAGGAACACAGACCCTTGGTCTTGAGAAAACTGGGACAGAGAGCCTTGGTCGGGAGAGAAGAGTAACACAGACCCTTGGTCTTGAGAAAACTGGAACACAGAGCCTTGGTCGGGAGAGAACAGGAACACAGAGCATTGGTCTTGAGAGAAAAGGAACACAGAGCATTGGTCTCGAGAGAACAGGAAAACAGAGCGTTGGTCTTAAGAGAACAGGAACACAGATCATTGGTCTTGAGAGAACAGGAACACAGAGCGTTGGTCTTGAGAGAACAGGAACACAGAGCGTTGGTCTTAAGAGAACAGGAACACAGAGCATTGGTCTTGAGAAAACAGGAACACAGAGCGTTGGTCTTAAGAGAACAGGAAAACAGACCCTTGGTCTTGAGAAAAATGGAACTCAGAGCCTTGGTCGGGAGAGAACAGGAACACAGAGCATTGGTCTTGAGAGAACACTAACAGAGAGCCTTGGTCTTGGAAGAACAGGACACATGGCTTTGGTCTTGAGAGAACAGGAACACACAACCTTGGTCTTGAGAGAGACAGGAACACAGGGACATGCAACACAGAGCCGGTACCAACACTTAGGAACAGGATTGCTGCCGGGGCTCTACACAGAGTCAGAACCCCTCCTAGGGAGCAGGACATAGGGCCGATACTCATAAACAGAACACAGAGTGACTGCTCCCTACACAGCGTTGCCACATAAGGCCGAACCTACTGAGCGAAGGCGTGGACACAGAGAAGTTCCAAACAGCAGTAGACAGTTCCTGATCTAGACACAGCAAGGCTCCAGTCTTCCACCGGAGGTAGAACTTGACTGCTATACAGGGGAGGTCGCAGCCAAGGCTTCAGGCAAGGCATCAGGAGGAAGGTGAAGGGAAAGGAACAATCCAGCAAATGAAACTGAACCCAGGTGCTATTTATGTAACCAGCTCAAAATGAGAATCATTTGCCTCAGTTAGAGCACCCAAAAGAACAAGGGAATACCGGAAAAACTGGAATAAGGACGGTGGACCAGACCGTGAACTGGAAAGACGACTTCACGGACCGACCATGAAACACAGGAAATGGAGCTTGAATCTGAATGCAATGATCAATTAAGTATTGTCTCGGAAGCAACAAAAATATCTGCATATGTGTTACTTTAGTAATATCATCAGAAACAAAGGACGAAAATGTTCAGAAAACAAAGAGTAAAATGGCATCTGTCTTTTGCTGCTCCGTTTTTTGGATAATCAGTATCTTCATCACAAATACATTGACGGAGACTCGCTTGCATTTGGACATAATCAACCTTATGAATATTATGTCACAAGAACAGACCCTAATGTGCACTCCGTCTGGGCCAAAGATTGTGCCAAACAAATGGAACTGCAGTTTCTGCACAATATTCAAATCATCCATTCCATGCATAGTCATAATTCTTGCCAGATGGTTGTTAAGAATCCCCACTTCACCATTTTGGAACCATTCCTGGTAGCAGCATGTTATAGCCGATATCTAACCTCTGTGCAGATTAGAATTGAGCTAATAACTTTGCCACACTAATCTGCGTTAAACTACCTTCCTCTAACTTTAATCCTACGTTTTCTATTCTTTGTGCTCTCCCTTTCAGCTTCTACTCTAACTAAGTCTTTCAATATGTTCTCCCCGCCTCCTATACTTAACGAAAAACAATTTATCTTTGTACAAATTTCCACTAGAGATAATAACGTATAATCCAAGTGTAGAATTCTCAGTTTTCTCAGTACCAGTATCTGTGATGTTAATTGTTCTGGCTAACAAATTGTCTTCTCTGTAATGCTACTTAATGCTGTAATGAGTTTCTGTATCTGGAATGTTTGGGTTATAACTGTAGATAAGACGGGGCAGGGTGGAGGAACTAACCAATGGAGAATTGCTATGCTGTCCTGTAAGTGTGAGCTGAGCGGGATTTCGCGATCTTTTTTCAGGAGGCAAGTGAGGAGGCAGAGCGTGTGAGGAGCGGACAGCGGTTTCAGTGCGGCCGATACTGGACCTCACCGGTTCAGACGGTGACCGAAATCTAGGAAGGTCGTTGTGGATGGAACTGGAGGCCTGAGCTCCAGTGTATTAAAATATTATGTGCACAAACTCAAATACTTATTGATTTGGAGCCTTTAAGTTATCTGTTTATACTAACCCATCACTAAGTAATAACTATAAAGTTGCAATTATTTACTCTACGTTGGTGTATTGTCTGGTATTTGTGTTCCGAGCGTGTACTGGGGAGGGGATTGCACCTTATTTACGCCGAAGAATTGCTCTGCTGGTGGGGCGACGGCGGTACACCCGAGGCGAACGAGGGTGAATTGGGGTCACGGATGCTACACGTGTAGGTCTCGCCCGGGATTTGAATTTTCATATACGGTGTAATTCGCCCCGAATTAAGCGAGGGGAGATGGATTCGGGTAAGAATGAACTCTGGTGTGAGATCGAGGGAGTACCGGTTAATCGTACCTGCGTATTAAATGGGGTGGACATGCGTATATCGGACGAAGTGTTAACTAGATGCTTGAGTACGGTTAGAGCTAACGGCAAGTTCGAAATCGTAGGAAGAAAGCTTGGTAAAATGGGGGATCGAAGTAACGTGCAGTGAGTTGCAATGTTTGTTATCTCCATAACAAGCACTAACCTTTAGAGTATCCAGGATATCTTCAATAAGCGGTGAATCAAAAAGGCGTTGTACGTCATTAATGACCACATGGCGGAGATCCTGCATTATCCTCACTGTTACCATGAGGAAGCAGGTACAGAAGTCAGAAGAAAGACATTCAATGTTTCCAGAACAGCTTCTTCCCTTCCGCCATTACATTTCTGAAAGGATATTTTACCCAAAATTCACTATTTTGCGCTATTTATTTAATTTAAGTATCTTATATACTTTTATATACGTTTTTATTATCATGGACTGCAATGTTGTACTGTAGTAACTATAACAATTTTCCTGACATGCTCTGATGATTTTTAAGCTTTTTCTCTTCTGATTCTATAATTCCATATTTTAACTACTTCTTACAATTAACTATTCATATATGTATGCTGTAATTCACAGTTTTCACCTCTATTATTATGTGATGCATTTTAGTGCTGCCGTAAATTAAAAAAAGGACTACCACGAGCGATATTAAACCTAACTTTGATTCCGATTCTGACCAATTGCATGTGCACGTTCCATATTATCAAATCTCCGTCCAATTGTCCTTCTGATCAATTGATTCCATAAAATGTCAACTTCATCTTATTCTAACTACACCCTTTGGTCCAAGGCATTTCAACATGTAGAACTTAAGGGAAATACGTATGTTCACTTTCCACCAGTTTCCGCTGTTGCTTGGCATTTCACTTCGACAATTAAATCTCATTAAGTTTACTACATTTTAAAAAAAAAAAACAGGTTACACTCTACCGTCCTACGCTCCAAGAAAAAGCGTTTTATTCAGTCCAAATTTCCACTGCTATTAATGCTTTCCAACTTGAGGCAACGGCCTTATAAAAACCTCTACATACTCGTTCACTGCAGCTTGTTTTGAGGGAAACTATATTCCAAATATGGCCTAATGTAAGTTTTATTCAGCTGCAACATAAAATTCCAAAGTTATACTCAGCTACACATCCACGTGTCCAGAAAATGTGTTTTAATTTCCTTACACACAAGTCAAATCAAGTTTATTGTCATTTAGACCACAAGCTGCTGGTACAGTACACATAAAAACGAAACAACGTTCCTCCAGGACCCTGCTTCTACAAGAAACAACACTAAACTACACTAAACTATGTGCGACAGCACAAGGCTACATTTGACTACGTAAAACGACATAAAAACTGCAATGGACTACAGACCTGTACAGGGCTACGTAAAGCGCACAAAACGGAGCAGGGCAGTGCAATAATTAATAAACAAGACAATAAACACGGAACAGGACAAGTCACAATTTAATAATAAATGATATTTCAAATATTTCAAATGTCATTAGAAACCGGGTATTGGAGGATTGCCCCGGAGGTCTGGCGTATTGTTCATGTGGTTCCATTGTTTGAAAAGGATTCTAAGAGGAAACTAGCAATTATCGGCCTGTAGGTTTGACGTCAGTGGTGGGTAAGTTAATGGAAACTATTATTAGAGATGGTATATATAATTATCTGGATGGTTAGGGTCTGCTTTGGAACAGTCAGAGTCTGCTTAGGAACAGTCAACATGGATTTGTGCGTGGATGGTCATGTTTAACAAATCTTATTGAATTTTCTGAAGAGGTTATTAGGAAAGCTGACAAAGGTAAAGCAGTGGATGTTGTCTATATGGACTTTAGTATGCCCTTTGACAAGGTTCCACATGGAAGGTTAGTTAGGAAGGTTCAATCGTTAGGTATAAAGGTTGAAGTAGTAAAATGGATTCAACAGTGGCTGGATGGGAGATGCCAGGGAGCAGTGGTGGATAACTGTTTGTCGATGGAGGCCGGTGACTAGTGGTGTGCCTCCAGGATCTGTATTGGGTCCAATGTTGTTTGTCATATACATTAATGATCTGGATGATGGGGTGGTAAATTGCTTTAGTAAGTATTCTGATGATACTACGGTAGGTGGCGTTGTGGATAAGGAAGTAAGTTTTCAAAGCTTACAGAGAGATTTAGGCCAATTAGAAGAGTGTGTTGAAAGATGGCAGATGGAGTTTAATGCTGCTAAGTGTGAGGTGCTACATTTTTGTAGGACTAATCAAAATAGGACATCTATGGTAAATAGTAGAGCATTGAGGAATGAAGTAGAACAGGGTGATGTAGGAATAACAGTGCATAGCTCCCTGAAGGTGGAATCTCATGTGGATAGGGTGGTGAAGAAAGCTTTTGGTATGCCGCCCGTTATAATTCAGAGCATTGAGTATAGGATAAAAACACAAAATGCTGGCAAAACTCAGCAGGTCAGACGGCATCTATGGGAGAAGGTAGGGACGACGTTTCGGGCCGAAACCCTTCATCAAGAGTATAGGAGTTCATTCAGTATAGGAATTGGGATGTAATGTGAAAATTGTACAAGGCATTGGTGAGGCCAAATTTGGAGTATTGTGTACAGTTCTGTTCACCGAGTTATAGTAAAGGTTTCAACAAAATAGAGGGAGTACAGAGGAGATTGACTAGAATGTTACCTGGGTCTCAACACCTAAGTTAAAGAGAAATGTTGACCAAGTTAGGTCTTTATTCTTTGGAGCATAGAATGTTCATGGGGGTCTTGTTGTAATCTATGTATACTTGTCTGGATAAGCCCCCCCCCCACCCTGCTGACTGCTCCTGTTGCTCCTCCCACAGACCCCTGTATAAAGGCGATTGGGGGCACTGCTCCTCCTTCAGTCTCGACATGGCCGTGGTCCCTTTTTCGCTGTTAATAAAAGCCTATCGTTCACTTCCAGTTTCCTAGAGGTATTGATGGTGCATCAGGACTTGATAGAGGTATTTGAAATTATGCGGGGGATAGATAGAGTTGACGTGGGTAGGTTTTTTTTTTTCCATTGAGAGTTGGAGAGATTCAAACACGTGAACATGAGATGTGAGTTACGAGGTAAAACTTTAGGGGTAACACAAGGGGGAACTTCTTTACACAGAGAGTCGTAGCTATGGGGAATGAGCTTCCAGTAGAAGTGGCAGAGGCAGGTTCGATTTTGTCATTTAAGGTAACATTGGACAGGTATACGGACAGGAAAGGAATGGCGGGTTATTGGCTGAGTGCTTTTGGGTGGGACTAGGTGAGAGTAAATGTTCGGCACGGCCTAGAATGGCCGAGATGGTTTGTTTCCGTGTTTTAATTATATATGTTTATATGATGCAGAGGTCAGTCTAAAATCTCAGTATTAAGTATTGAGGAGTCTGATGGATTGGGGGAAGAAAATTGCATAGTCTGATCGTGAGAGGCGGAATGCTTCAGTACTTTTTGCCAAATGACAGGAGGGAGAAGAGTTTGTATGAGGGGTGCGTGGGATCCTTCACAATGCTGTCGGCTGAGCGGGTGCAGTGTGTTGTGAGTGGGGTAAGGTAATTTCTCCGGCAGTTTGAATGGGGCACAACAGCGCAAGTGCGTGAAGGTCGGCCTGTGAGAACAGCGGGAGAGTTGAAAAATCCAGCAGCTTAACGGAGCTGGCGTCGTAGGAGTAGGCGACGGAGTAGTTTGAGAGAGAGTAGGAAGGCTTTGGCTCAAGAGATTTCTGCGAGCAGTGTCTGAGGGCGAACTTGCTCCCAGAGAGGTATTGCCCGATAAGCTCTTTAATTAATCTAATTATATTAGAAGTAGGTAAAGGAAGCAGCAGTTTGGAGAGTCGAGTGCTCAGTTTGCAGTATGTGGGAAGTCACGGCGAGCACTGTTGTCCCTGATGAGTTATCTTGAAAAAGGTGCTCCAAGTTGCAGCTCCTGACAAACCGAGTTAGAATACTGGAGCTGAAGCTGGATGAACAGTCGTGAGGCAGGGGCAGAAATAGACAGAGGTTCAGGAATGTAGTTACCCACAAAAGACAAGAGGCGGTTAGCTAGGTGACTGTCAGGAGAGGTAAGGGGAATAGAAAGGAAGAGCAGAGCACCCCTACGGCCGTTTCCATCAACAATAAGTATACCGTTTTGTATACTATTGTTGGGGACGACCTACCAGGGACAAGTGCACCGTAGTCCCGTCTCTGTCACCGAGACTGGACCCTCAGTTCAGAAGGGAAGGAGGGAAAAGAGGAGAACAGTAGTGATGGCGGATTCGACAGTTAGAGGGACAGATAGAACGTTCTGTGGGAGAGATCGAGAATCCCGGATGGTCTGTTGTCTCCCTGTTGCCAGGGTCCGCGATATCTTGGATCGAGTTCTCAGTTTTCTCAAGAGGGAGGGTGAGCAGCTAGATGTCGCCGTCCATGTATTGACCAATGATGTGGATAGGAAGAAGGAGGAGATCCTGCAAAGAGAGTTTAAGGAGTTAGGTGCAACTTTGGAGGACAGGACCTCCAGGGTTGCAAGCTCAGGATTGCTACCCGTGCCACGTGCTACAGAGGCTAGAAATAGGAAGATAAATCAGCTAAATACGTGGGTAAGGAGTTGGTGCAGGAGGCAATGCTTCATGTTTCTGAACAATTGGGCCTTGTTCCAGGGAAGGTGGGACCTATTCCGACGGGACGAGTTGCACTTGAACTGAGGGAGGCACACATCATTGCAGGTAGCTTAGCTAGTGCTGCTTCGGGTGTTTAATACTAGATTTGTAGGGGGTGGCGAACCAGTGTTTTATAGCAGATAGTGAGGTGGAGGAGCGTAAAGGTCACGTGGGAACTGCAAGTATAGTTCATGGAGTAAAGCCAGATGTAACATATAAGAGAAGCGGAATGAAGAGTATAAAGGTAGTAAGGCAGAAGGACTAAAGTGCGTGTACGTCAATGCAAGAAGCATCAGGAACAAAGGTGATGAACTGGGAGCTTGGATACATACATGGAATTATGATGCAGTGGCCATTACAGGCACTTGGCTGGCACCAGGGCAGGAATGGATTTCAATATTCCTGGACGTTAATGCTTGAAAAGCGATAGAGATGGGGAAAAGGCGGAGTGCTGGCATTATACGTCAGGGAGGCTAGTACAGCTACAGAAAGGGTGGAAAATGTAGCAGGATTCGCTTCCGGGTCAGAATGGGTGGATGGTTGGAACAGGTACTCTATTGGGAGTACACTATTGGCCCCCTGGTTGCAGCAGAGATACCGAGGAGCAGATTGGGAGGCAGGTATTGGAATGGTGCAAAAATAACAGGGTTGTTATCATGGCTGACTTTAACTTCCCTAATATTGATTGGCACCTGAGTAGCTCCAATGGTTGAGAAGGGTCAAAGTTTGTTAAGTGTGACCAGGACGGATTCCTGTAACAGTACGTTGACTGGCCGACTAGGAGGAATGTCATACCTGATCTAGCATTAGGTAACGGATCAGGCCAGGTCACAAATCTCTCAGTGGGTGAGCACCTGGGGGACAATGATCACCGCTCCCTGACGTTTAGCATTATTATGGAAAAGGAGAGAATCAGAGAGGCCAGAAAGTTTTTATTTGGGGAAGGGCAAATTGTGAGGCTAGAAGGCTAGAGATTGTAGGTGTGAATTGGGATGATGTTTTTGCAGGAAAATGTATTCCTGGAACACGTGGCCGTTGTTTAGGGATCTCTTGCAGGATGTCAGGGATAATTTTTTTCTGGTGAGGAAGATAAAGTATGGTAGGGTGAAGGAACCATCGCTGACATGTGAGGTAAAAATCTTGTCAGGTGGAAGAAGGCAGCATACATGAGGTTTAGGAAGCAAGGATCAGATGGTTCTATTGATGAATACAGGGCAGCAAGAAATGAGCTTAAGAAGGGGCTAAGGATAGCAAGTTGAGATCATAAGACGGCCTTGGCGATTGGGGTGAAGGAAAAACCCAAGGCATTCTACAGTTATGTGAAGAACTAAAGGATGAGAGGAGTGAAGGTAGGACGAAGTAGAGATAAAGTTGGGAAGATGTTTGTGGAGGCTGGGGAAATGAGCCAGGTACTTAATGAATACTTCTCTTCGGTATTCACCAATGAGAGGGAATTGATGACGGTGAGGACAATATAAGTGAGGTTGATGTTCTGGAGTATGTTGGTAGGGGGTTGACTTTTTAAATATAAAAAAATGTATTTTATGATGTATGACCGATCTTTTTTTTGATTACAGAGTGGTATACCTTTATGTGATATGCTATAACATTTTGATCAATTTTATTACAATATATGAATGTACACAATTTATGTTGAGCTGTATCTATTGTAAAAAAAAAAGATGTTCTGGAGAATGTTGATATTAAGGGAGAGGAGGTGTTGGAGTTTTTAGAATGCAGTCTGCTCCATGAGCAGAAGGAAGATATTACTGAGCCTCTGGCTAAATTCTTAATGTCCTCGTTGTCCATGGGAATGATACGGAGGACTGGATGGAGGCGAATGTTGTCCCCTTGTTCAAAAAAGGTAGTTGGGATAGTCCGGGTAATTGTAGACCATTGAGCCTTACGACTATGGTGGGAAAGCTATTGGAAAATATTCTTAGAGATAAGGCCTATGGGCATTTAGAGAATCACGATGTGCTCAGGGATAGTCAGCGTGGCTTTGTGAAGGGATCATCGTGTCTAACAGGCCTGTTCGAGTTCTTTGAGTAGGTGACCAGGCATAGAGATAAGATCAGTGCAGTGGAAGTGATCTGTATGGATTTTATTAAAGCATTTGATAAGGATCCAGACGATAGCCTTATTCAGAAAATCAGAAGGCATAGAATCCAGGGAAGATTGGCCAGGTAGATTCAGAATTGGCTTGCCTGCAGAGAGCAGAGGGTCCTGATGGAAGGAGCACATTCCGATGGGAGCGTTGTGACTAGTGGTGTCCCACAAGATCGGTTCTGGGACCCCCACTTTCCGTGATTTTTATTAACGAACTGCATGTGTGGATAGAAGTGTGGGTTCGCAAGTCTGCAGACGACACGAAGTTTTTTTAGGTGTTGTTGATAGCGCAGAGGATTGTCGAAGATTGCAGAGAGACAGTGATAGGATGCAGAAATGGGCTGGGAAGTGGCAGAAGGAGTTCAACACGGAGAAGTGTGTGGTGGTGCACGTTGGAAAGACACACTCCAAGACAGAGAGCAAAGTAAATGGCACGATACTTCGTAGTGTGGAGGAGCAGAGACATTTCGGGGTACATGTGCCAAGATCCTTGAAAGTTGCCTCACAGGTAGATAGGGTAGTTAAGAGAGCTTATATGGTGTTAGCTTTCATAAGTCGAGGGATAAAGTTAAGGAGTCCCGAGGTAATGATGCAGTTCTATAAAACTCTGGTTAAGCCAGACTTCGAGTACTCTGTCCATTTCTTGTTTCCTCGCTATAGGAAGTTTGTGGAAGTATTGGAACGGGTAGAGAAGCGATTTATCAGTATGCTGCCTGGTTTAGAGAGCATGCATGATGATCGGAGATTAAGGGAGCTAGGGCTTTACTCTCTGATGAGGAGGCCTAGTGGAGACGTAATGGAGGTATGCAAAATACTAATAGGAAAAGATAGAGTGGGCAGCCAGCGCCTCTTTCCCAGGGCACCACTGCTCAATACAAGAGGACATGGCTTTATGGTAAGGGGTGCGAAGTTCAAGGGGGATATTATAGGAAGATTTTATTAACTCGGTGTGTGGTTGGAGCGCGGAATGCACTGCCTGAGTCAGGGGTGGAGGCAGATATACTAGTGAATTTTAAGAGAATAGTGGACAGGTATATGATGAAATGTAAGGTGGAGGGTTATATGGGAGGCAGGGTTTAAGGGTCGGCACAACATTGAGTGCCAGACAGTGATGCAGATGGTCACGATGCTCTCTATACAAGACCTGTAAAATGTAGTGAGGCGGCGGGGTGGGGGGGGGGGGGGAGGGAAGGGATGCGTTGCGGGAGATCGACTTGTCTCATCCTTCACTTAAAGTAGAGACGCTGCTAGACATTCCTGGCTATGGAACTGTTGTTGAGGACCCATGTGAGATTCTCCGCCACTTGAACCCCAAGTATTCTGGTGCTCGTAACGAACTCCACGACGGAGCCGTCAATGTTCAGCGGAGAGTGGTCGCTCCGTTCTCTCCTGAAGTCAACAACCATCTTTTTTTTGTTTTGTTCACATTCAGAGACAGGTTGTTAGCTCTGCACCAGTCTGTTAGCAGCTGCATTTCCTCTCGGTAAGCTGACTCGTCGTTCTTGCTGATGAGACCCACCACGTTCGTGTCATCCGCGAACTTGATGATGTGATTCGAGCTGTGTATTTCTGCACAGTCGTGTGTCAGCAGAGTGAACAGCAGTGAATTGAGCACATAGCCCAGGAGTGGGGTGAAGGCGCGGTGGCCGTGCTCACGCTGAGTTTGTTGAATATCCTGCTCCTGATCCGGACTGACTCACGTCTCCCAGTGGGGAAGTTTAGGATCCTGTTACAGATGGAGGTGCTCAGGTCCAGTAGTTTCAGCTTTCCAATCAAGTGCTGATTAATGATTTTGTTGAATTCTCAACTGAATTCTTTGAACCGCATTCGAAAGTATCTGTGCTTTGCGTCTAAGATAGTGAGGGCCAGATGGAGTATGATGGCGATAGCATCGTCTGTTGAGTGTTTGGGACGATACGCGAACTGCAGTCTGTCCAGTGAGGGGAGCAGCAGGTTCTCTATTTGCCTCATGACGAACCTCTCAAAACACTTCATGATGATGGATGAGAGCAACCGGACGGTAATTGTTGAGGCAGGGCACTGAAGACTTCATCGGTACGGGGACGATGATGGTGGCCTTGAAGCTTGTTGGAACGTCGGCGCTGCTTAGGGAGATGCTGAAGATGTCAGTGAGAACATCTGCCAGCTGCTGTGCACATCCTCTGAGCACTCTGCCATGAATATGCTATACGTGGTGTCAAACTTACACCGCCAACTAATGTATTTTCACAACATGCAGTTTGTCGTCCCTCTCCTAACCCCAACCCACCTCTCCCGTCGGATCGAAGTGGAGTCCAGTGATGATAATGCTACTTAAATCAATTTCCTAGCAGTTTCAGAAGGGAGCTTCTGATCCAGCCTCATGCTGCATAATTCCAGTCATAGCAAAGAGCGCTAGGGATGAGATCAGTCATTCTGGTTTAAGAATTACTTGTAATTTTATGTTTCTCAGTAATTTAAAAGATTTTATGCTTGCTCAATTGCGTTGCTTTTTATTTATCTTTCAAGTGTATTACATCACCTTCCTTAGTTTCTCTTAATCTATTAATCGTAGGTTTTAAGAATTGTACTATTAATTGTTAATTATTTGTCCCACCACCGGCCGCTATTTCTTTGCTTCTCTTCTGAAATATTTAAATGCTGTAGAATGTTAGGTAAATTGTATTAGTTATACGTTTCAAGTCAAACATATATTCTTTTTACGTTTGAAATTGAAGATGTCGTTCTTTGGTTACGGGGAGATAATGATCACTTGGTACATGGAGAAGGACAAATTAAAATGACATCGATGCTGATATACATGGGATATTGATCTTAGGGCATGTAGTAGGCTTGCACAGTTACCAGGAATTGTTGAACAATGAGGAGTTTTGCGGAAGAGAGTGACATTGGGATAAATTACAGGTATCGCTAATGTTGTAGAACAGATAATACCATTTTCAGTTCTACTGACCGCACAGTCAGGTAAGTATCGTTGCATTGGAGAGGATGAAGTAAGATACACCTGGACTTTGCCTAGGTTGGGAGTTTTCCGTTCTGGAGCAAGGTTTACGGTCTTATTTCTCCACACCCACCCCCGCACTCTTTGGAATGAATTTTTCGGCCAGTGGGCAAATAGGACCACTGTTCTCTGGTTATTAACCAGTGAGAAAACAATGTTTAACACCGACATCGAAAATTATTACATTTCAATACAGAAAAATGCAGAAGTTTGCTCACCCCTGTTCAAAGTCTCTGTTACTATGAATAGCTAAGCGAGTAAAATGATTATCAGAGTTACAAAAGGCATAAGGTTAAAGATGACACATTTCTTTAATATACTAAGCAAGATTACTTGTCTTTTTGTTATTTCCATCTAATACAGTTTCAAAATAACCAAAAAAGGGAAAGGGCACAAAGTAACTGTTTGGACAATTATCACAGCCTGTAAACGGTTTTTGTAGCCTGCTAAGAGTCTTTTAATCATTGTTCGGGGGATTTTCGCCTATTCTTCCTTGCAAATGTCTACTAGTTCTGTCAGATTCTTGGGCCGTCTTCCATGCACTGCTCTGTCTATACACAGATTTTCGATGATGTTCAGGTCGGGTTCTGTGAATGCCATGGCAAAACATTCAGCTTGCGCCTCTTGAGGTAGTCCATTGTGGAGTTTGAAGTGTGTTTAGGATCATTACCCTGCTGTAGAAGCAATCCTCTTTACATCTTCAGCTTTTATTTACAGTCGGTGTGATGTTTTCTTCCAGAATTAGCTGGTATTTCATTGAATTCATTGCTCCCACTACCAGTGAGATGTTCCCGGTGCCACTGGCTGCAACACAAGTCCAAAGCGTGTTCGATCCACCCCCGTGCTTAACAGTTGGAGAGGTGTAATTTTCATGAAATTCTGCAGCATTTTCTTCTCCAAGCATACCTTTGCTCATTGCGTCTAAAGAAGTTCTATTTTGACTTCATTCAGTCCACAGGATTTGTTTCCAAATTGCGTCAGGCTTGTTTAGATGTTCCTTTATAGGACGAAATGTGCATATGCTGGAAATTCAAACAACACACACACAAAATGCTGGTGGAACGCAATAGAGCAGGCAGCATCTACAGGAAGGAACACTGTCGAAGTTTTGGGGCGAGACCGTTCGTCAGGACTAACTGAAAGAATATATAGTAAGAGGTTTGAAATTAGGAGGGGGAGGGGGGAATTCCGAAATAATAGGAGAAGGCAGGAGGGGGTGGGGTGAAGCTCAGAGATGGAGAAGGGAAAAGATCATGGGACCGGAGGCCTAGGGAGAAAGGAAGGGGGAGGGGAGTACCAGAGTGAGATGGAGAACAAGCAAAGAGAGATGAGCAGAGAGAGAGAAAAGACAAGGGACGAGGGAGCTCCCTACGCCACACCCTTGTCCATTCGACCACCCACATCCCTCCACACCGATACACCTCCTGGCACTTGTAAGCGGAACAAGTGCTACATCTGTCCTTACACTTCCTCTCTTAACACCATTCAGATCCCAGACAATCCTTCCGGGTTAGGCGACACTTCCCCTGTGAGTAGGTTGGTGTAGTATACTGCGTCCGGTGCTTCCGGTGCAGCTTTTTATATATTGGTGAGACCCGAAGCAGACTGGAAGACCGTTTCGAAGAACACCTGCGCCCCGTCGACCAGAGAAGGCAGGATCTCCCAGTGACGACACACCTTAAATCCACATCGCATTTCCATTCTGATTTGACTATCCATGGGTCGTCTATTGTAAAGAGGAAACCATGTTCAGGTTAGAGGAACAACACCTTATATTCCGTCTAGGTAGCCTCCAACCTGATGGCATGAACATTGAATTCTCTAACTTCCGTTGATGCCCCCCTCTCTTTCTTACCGCATGCTGATTTATTTATTACTCCCCCTGCTTTTTTTTTCTCTCTGCCAATCACTCTTTGCCTGTTCTCCATCGCCCTCTGGTGCTCCTCTCACGATTTATTTCCCTTTAGGCCCTCCTGTCCCATGATCATCTCCCTCTTCCAGCTCTGTATCCCTTCTGTCAATCACTTTTCCGGCTCTTGGCTTCACCACCCCCTCCTGTCTTCTATCATTTCGGACCCCCCCCCCACCCACTTTCAAATCTCTTAATATATTTTCGTTCAGTTAGTCCTGACGAAGGGGCTCGGCCCGAAACGTCGACTGTGCTTCTTCGCTTCTTCCTATAGATGCTCCCTGACCTGCAACGTTGCACCAGCATTTTGTTGATGTTCCTTTGCAAACGTCCAATGCTGTATTTTGTGCTGAGGAATCTGGAGAAGTTTTATTCCAATGACTCTTCCATGAAGTTCATGTTTGTGCAGGTGTCGCTGCACAGTAGAACAGTTCAAAACAGAGTCTGCTAAATCTTCCTGAGGTCCATTTGAAGTCAAACGGGGGTTTTGATTTGCCTTTCTAGCATTACTACGTGGAGTAAGGTTATTTATTAAGCTTTGAAATTTGCATCGACTGGCCTTTCCTAACGATGACTGTGAACAATCTATAGAGGCAACAAGCTAATTAAGGCCTGATAGCTTGGTTAAAGTCAACTGAGTACTTAAAATCTCTTGGGCTGCCCCAACTTTTGCATGGTGCTCCTTTCCTTTCTTTCACTCTATAATTTCAGAAAATAAAAATAATACACTAATCTTGCTTAAAATGTTGAAAAGAATGTATCATCTTTCACTTAATGACTTCTGGTGATCAGCTCGGCTTCTACTCACTTAACTATTCATAGTAACATAAATTTTGACCTGGGTTGCCCAGACATTTGTATAACACTCTACTTTGAGAAGTCCCGCAAACCAGTTATGCCCCCGCTCTGTGTAAAACAATAAACAACCAGTTATGCACTATGATTGATGGAAGTCTATATATTTTGTAACGAGGGAGAAATCCGGTAACTCAGAGAATTACCCCAAAATTAAAATACTTACATATGATAATTCTGGTTTACCTTGCAGGCGGGTATCCTATGCGTTCAATAAAGCAAGGTATTGCTTAAATATACACGAAGAAATCTGCAGATTCTGGAAATTCCAGGAACACACACAAAATGCTGGTGGAACGCAGCAGGCCCGGTGGCAACTATAGGGAGAAGCAAAGTCCAGGGGCCGAGACCCTTCGTCAGGACTAACTGAAAGTAAAGATCGTAAGAGATTTGAAAGTAGCAGGAGGAGTGGGAAATGTCAAATGATCGGAGAAGACCGGAGGGGCTGGAGTGAAGCCAAGAGCTGGAAAGGTGATTGGCAAAACGGATACAGAACTGGAGAAGTGAAAGAATCATCGGTCAGGAGGCCTAGGCAGAAATAAAGGGTGAGTGGAGCACCGGAGGAGATGGAGAACAAGCAGAGTGATGGGCAGAGAGAGGAAAATAAAGGTGGGGGAAAACTAAATATATCAGAGATGGGGTCAAAAAGGCAGGGCGCATTAACGGAAGTTAGAGAAGTCAATGTTCATGCCATCAGGTTGGAAGCTACCCAGACGGTATATAAGGTGTTGTTCCTCCAACCTGAGTATGGCTTCATCTTGACAGAAGAGAGGCCATGGATAGACATATCATAATGGGAATGGGACGTGGAATTAAAATGTGTGGTCACTGGGAGATCCTGCTTTCTCTGTCGGACAGAGCGTATGTGTTCAGCAAAACGGTCTCCCAGTCTGCGCCGAGACTCACCAATATATAAAAGGCAACACCGGGAGCAACGGGCGCAACATTTCACACCAACCGACTCACAGGCTTAAATATAACTTAATTATGATACTTTCTGCAGAATTACACCTTAAATATAACTATTTACAGAAGGGACTATCGTTGTCCAGAAAATGTTAACAGCTGAATGTTCTGATCTTATTCACAGTACAGATCTGCCGTCTACCGGTTAGCGATGGAACAGAAATTTATTTCCCACAGGCACAGTCGAGCTGGAGGTCTTCATGAGTCACCTCCGTCAATTTATAAAATATGCAAGTTTGGATAATGATTTTAAAAAAACCTGTAAATCCTTTAAAAGGGAAAATAGAATAATGAGAGAGACTATTTCCTTCAGTCTGAGCTGTCTGAATTTGTATTGCCAGGATTTTATTTGTGATTTGTGGTGGGAGAATATGTTATTTCCATTTCTGTTCTTCTTCAACATAATGTTGAGGCTGAATAAGAAGGTCGTTCAAAAACTGAACAGGAATTGAATTGCTGAGCTGAAACTTTTTGGAGCCTATTGCAGTTGAAAGTCGTGCCATTATTTATTCCAAAGGTAACAGTGAAGTATTTCCGAGGAAATCTACAGATGCTGGACTTTCAAGCAACACATACAAAATGCTGGTGTAACGCAGGAGGCCAGGTAGCATCTATAGGGAGATGCACAGTCGACATTTCCGGCCGACGGTCTCGACCCGAAACGTCGACTGTGCTTCTCCCTATAGATGCTGTCTGGCCTGCTCCGTTCCACCAGCATCTTGTGTGTGTTGAGTGAAATATTCCCTTTACTTCCAGTCAACCTACCAGAACAATCTGTCCTGTCTATGGATCAGGCCTATACCAACTTGTTGAATCTTCTTTGCAATCTTTCCAAGGACTTCCCATAAAGATATAGAAACAAAGCCGGTTCCTTTATTTTGTGAATTAGTAAGACACGGTATCCTTCAGATACTTGAAATCCAGCTCAACAGCTATAAAATTCTGAAGGAACTTAATGGTCAGGCAGCATTTATGAAAGTGAATAAACAGTGTGTTTGACGTTTCTTCAGGATGGGAAATGGGGTGCGGGAGGTGGGGAAATGACGAGAAAATTAAAATGTGGGGCGGTAGGAAGGAAGACGAGATAAAAGTTGCTAGGTGTAGCCAGGCATTAGGAAAATTAATGGTTTGGAGAAGAAGAAATTTGATGGAAGAGAGATTGGGATATTGGAAACAATGGGAACAATATTGTCCAAAGGTTGACTGTGATAGGCAGATAAGGAGAACGGTTGATAAGAGGACATAATTAGGAAATATAACGGAGAAGGGGGAGGGTAAACTTGCAGGAAGAAGAAATCAGTGTTTATGCCATCAGGTAGGAAGTTACCTAGGTAGAATATCAGGCGTTGATCATTCAACCTGAGAGTGGCCTCATCTTAAAAAAAAATGCACGAGGGCTCATCTTGCAGAAGTGGCCATGGACAGACATGACAAAACCGGAATTGGAAAAGTACTATAACCCTTTAGCCACCAGGAAATTCTACCTTTGTTGGACAGAGCGGAAGTATTTGTCAAATCTATCACCCCATTTACAAACAAGAGAAGCGTCTGCAAACAAGCAAGCACCTGCAGACGCTTGAAATTAATGTAATACCCAGAAAACCCGGGAGGATTTGCAACCCAGGACAGGCATCATCTTTGGAATGAGTAAACTGTCGAGGTTTTGTATCTGAGGAAGATTCTCGGCCCGAAACGTCGACTGTTTACTCTTCCTCAATTTACGTCGAGGTTCAAAAATGCAGAAGAGCCAGAACAATAACATGGTTAGGCTGCAAACAGGATCGGACTTACATGTAATACACTTACAATTTAGAGTAGGTTGGATAGTTATTTCGGTTGGCTTGACCAAGTGCGCAGAAGGAGCTATATGACCTCATGAATTGTTAATAGAAAGGGGAAATGTTTCAAGCATTTGGTGCGAGTGATGTGGTGGAACAATATCATAAATGTTTGTGAATCTTGAGCATGTAATTTCCCTCTTAACAATGGATGTCTAAATCAAATCAGCGATCTTCATAACTCACGACCGATGAAGTAATCAGCAGACCAGACAGACATCGCAACTTTAAGAGATCGTAGGTTCATTCTCATGAATGAAATCGGGGGTGGGGCGGGGGTGGGGGTGCGGTGTGAAAGACTCCAACCAAGGCTGAAGCGCGGAGGTTGAGCCCCGGATCTTGTTTGCAAATGGCCAGTCACCGAAGGACACATTTATTGACTAGAGTGCAAAGCTGCTGTATCGGTAGGAACCGAGAGTCTCTTCTTTTCTATACTTAATTGAAACGCTTTTCGATTAGCAGAATGCATCGAACGTCTAGATCTGCAAAGGCAGTAGGAAAAGTAATGTGTTTTATGATAGACTTTCGCTGGCACTCCGACGAGATGGATATGTCTAAATCGTGCCCCCCCCCCACCCACACTAGTAATAACTAACGCTCAATACTGTCAGTTCTACTTATGTGGCGCTTTCTCTGCCATAATCTCAACCGCGATTTTATACGGTTTTAGCTGCCAAGGGTAAAAAAAAAAGCTCGCGTTACTGCATGATGCGTCTCCAAACAAGAAACAGTCCGTACCGACGCATTTTAACTCATAGTCGGAGAATTTAATCAGGATTGTTTGAAAGATATCTGCCTAATTACCATCACTTATAACCTGTAGCACCAGTGAGCTCTGCAGAGGTTCTCAGGTCTATATTAAGATAATGAAGGCCTGCCGTTCCTTACCCTGGAAGTAGTTTGGCAAATCCGATCACTTGACAGCCCTTCTCATACTTACATGCAGACTGAAACTAAAGAGCAAAGCTCCAATGACCAGAACGACAAAGAGTATATCACACTGGAGAGAGCAGCAGGTGTGGAACTGTTTTGATCACTAAATGTGGTATAGTCGAAGGAAGTACGTTCCGATGAGACATGGAAAGGGTGGTAGCGACCAAGATCCGTGGATCTTGGCTGTTCTAAATCTAGTCAAGAAGAAAAGAAAAGCTTACGAAAGGTTAACAAAAAAAAAAAAAACAAGAACAACTAACCTGTGGTATGAATCTAGAAGATAATAAGGCTAGCAGACCGGAGTTTAAGAATGAAATTAGGAGAGCCAGAAGGGACCATGAGAAGTCCTTAGTGGACAGGATTAAGGAAAACCCCCAAGGCATTCTACAAATATGTGAAGAGCAAGATGGTTAGATCTGAGCGAATAGGTCCAATCCAGTGAGACAATGGAAAAAAGTGTATGGAACTTGAGGAAATAGCAGAGGTACTTAAAGAAGACTTTGCTTCAAAATTCACGACGGAAAAGGATCTTGTCCATTGTAGGTATGACTTGCAGTGGACTGGAAAGCCCGAGAATGTAGATATTAGGAATGAGGATGTGCTGGAGATTTAGAAAACATCGTTCGATAAGTTACTGGGAACGGGCGGGATGTACCCCAGGCTACATCCTGAGAAGAGATTGCTGAGCCCTGAGATTGCATCAGTGTGATCGCGAGACCGTCGCAGCAGGAGGAGGAGCGAGGAGTTCCGGAGACCGCTGAGGACTGGGAAGCAGCTGAGGAACTGAATGAGTGTGCTTTCAAATGAGCGCGGAGCGGCGACTCGGGACAGTGTGATCGCGGGACCATCGAAGCAGGAGGAGGAGTGAAGGGCTTGGGAGAGCACTGAGCGCCTGGAAGCTGCTGAGCAGCTGAGGTGAGTGTGCGTTAAAAAAGACCCTGAAGGGCAACTGAAGGCTTAATCAGAGTGTTGATTAGTCGATTAGACTGAGTGAGTAGTTAAGAAAATTGGCAGGGACAGATAAAAAAGGGGTAACTGATGAGGAGCGACCAGCGTGTGAGTGGTTCAGGATAGTAGTGGAGCTTTGAGACTTTGGCTCGAGAAGCTTCGGCAAGCAAAGGCTGTGGACAAGCTTGCTCCCAATGAAGTAAGGTCGGTTCAGTTATTTTAATTAATTCAATTAACTTAGTAGTCGGTAATGGAAGAGCCAGTAAGGGCAGTCACGTGCTCCGCATGACGGATGTGGGAAGTCAGCGGCAGAACAATTGTCCCTGATGTCTACACCTGTAAAAGGTGCATCCAGCAGGAGATCCTGACAAGCCGAGTTAGGGAACTGGAGCTGGAGCTGGATGAACATAGGATCATTCGTGAGGCAGTGGCAGAAATAGACAGGAGTTTCAGGGAGACAGTCACCCCTACAAATCAGGAGGCAGGTAGCTGGGTGACAGTCAGGAGAAGGAAGCGGGATAGTCAGAAAGAGCAGAACACTCCTTTGGCCGTTCCCATCAACAAGAAGTATACCGCTTAGGATACTGTTGTTGGGGACAAACTACCAGGAACAAGATGTAGTGTCTGCGTCTACGGCACCATGAGTATACCCTCAGCTCAGAAAGGTAGGGGGAGGAGGAAGAGGAGAACAATAGTGATAGGGGATTCGATAGTTAGGGGGACAGATAAGAGGTTCTATGGGAGAGATCGAGAATCCCGGATTGTCTGTTGCCTTCCTGGTGCCAGGGTCTACGATATCCCGGATCATGTTCCTGGCATTCTCAGTAGGGCGGGTGAGCAGCCAGATGTCGCCATGTAGGGACGACTGTCGTGGATAGGAAGGAGAGGTGGTCCTCCAAAGGGTGGCTAGTGTGTTAGGTGCACCGTTGAAGGGTAGGACCTCTAAGGACCTCAAATGTTGCAATCCCAGGAATGCTACACGTGTCACGTGCAAGTGAGGCTAGAAATAGGAACGAGGGTAAGAAGATGGTGCAGAAAGGAGGGCGTCAAGTTGCTGGACAATTGGGCTTTGTTCCAGGGAAAGTGGGACCAGTTCCGACGGGACGGTTTAAACCTGAACTGGAGGTTGAATAACATATTTGCGGGTAGATTTGCTAGTGCTGCTCAGAGGGTTTAACATAGATTTGCAGGGGGAGGGAATCCAGAGTTTCAGAGCACATAGTGAAGTGGGGGAGTTAAAAGACAACGCGAGGACTGCATGTATAGACAGAAATCAAAGGTTTACACTTGATAAAAATGGTATCAGGTGCATCTATTTGAATGAAAGGAGTATTGTAGGTTAGGCAGATGAGTTTAGAGTCTGGATTGCACGTGGGATTACGACATTGTTGCTCTTTGTGAGATTTGATTGCAGGAGGGGCAGGACTGGCAGCTTAATGTTCCGGGGATTCGTTGTTTCAGACGTGAAAGATGGGGAGGACTGAAAGTGAAGAGTGGCATTACTAGTCAGGTAAAATATCACAGCTGTGCGTGAACAGGACAGCCCGGAGGGCTCCTCTACAGAGACCATATGGGTGGAACTGATGAACTGGAAAGGGGTAACGACACTAATAGGGTTGCATTATAGAGAGCACAATAGTCAGAGAGATTAGGAGAAGCAAATCTGCAGAGCGATGCAGACCGATGTAAGAAACCGAAAGTTGTAATAGTAGGCGTGTTTAACTTTCCACATATGGACTGGAACTCCCACACTGTTAAAGGGCTGGATGGATTAGATTTTGTCAAATGTGTTCAGGAAATCAATATATAGGGGAACCATCGAGAGAGAATGGAATAGTTAATCTCCTATTAGGGAACCCTACAGGTCAGGTGACAGAATTAGATGCAGGCGAACATTTCGGATTCAGTGACCATAATGTCATTAGTTTCAAGTTAATTATGAATAAGGATAAGTTCTGGTCCTCGAGTTGCAGTTCTAAATTGGAGAAAAGCCAATTCTATGGAAATGAGAAAGGATCTAGGAGGAGTGGATATCAAGGGATATTGGTGATTTTAATCAGAAAATGAGAAAGATGTATTGCAGGTATAAGCAACAAGGAAAGGAAATGTGGTACTTGAAGGGTGTAGACAATGTAGGAAATCCTAAGTAATGAAAACATGAATTCAAAAAGAAGACAGGAGTTTGCTTTGGCAGATAATGTGAAGGTAAACACGAAGGGTTTTTGCAAGTATATTATGAATAAAAAGGAAGGTACGGGACACAACTGCTCCAATTGGAGTTCATGTCTATGTGTGAAGCCTCAGGAGATGAGGGAGATATTAAACAGATATTTTTGCATCATCATTTACTCAGGAAACTGGCATAGTGTATATGGAAGGAAGGGAAACAAGCAGTAATGTCATGGAACATCTAGAGATAAAAGAGGAGGAAATTCTTGCTGCCTTACGGAGAATAAAAGTAGATAAATCCCCCGGGGCTGACATACTCATTCCACTGACCTTGAGAGAGACTAGAGTAGAATTTGCAGGGGCCTAGGCAGAAATATTTAAAATGCCTTTAGCCACGTGTGTGGTGTCGAAGGACCATTGTTTAAAAAAGGCTCCAAAATAAACCAGGTAATTGCAAGTAGGTGAGCCTAACATTAGCAGTAGGTAGGTTATTGGAAGATGTTCTGAGAGATCCGATATCCCATTATCTGGACAGCCAAGGGCTGATTAAGGATAGCCAGCTTGGCTTTGTGCGTGATAGAGCGTGTTTAACGAATCTTAGAGTTTTTTCAGGAGGTTACCAAGAAAGGAGACGAGCGACAGGCTGTCGATTTTGTCTTCACGGACTTTAGAAAGGCCTTAGACAATGTCTCACATGGGAGCTTAGTTCAGAAGGTTCACGCACTAGGGTTCTATGGAGAAGTTAGAAATTGAATTCGAAATTGGCTGTGTCAGAGAATACAGAGAGTGGTAGTGCATGATTGCTTCTCAGTCTATAGGTCTTTGGCTAGTGTGGTGCGCCTCAAGGATCCGTGGTGGGACCATTATTGTTTGTTGTCTAAATCAATAATTCAGATGATAATGTGGTAAATTGGATCAACAGGTTTGCTGATGACACTAAGATTGGAGGCGTTTTGAACATCGAGGATGGCTTCCAAAACTTGCAGAGGGATCTGGACAAACTAGAAAAATGGGCCAGAAACTGGCAGATTGAATTTTATACAGGGAAGTGTGAAGTGTGCATTTTGGAAAGGCAAATCAAGATAGGACATAAAGAGTAAATGATAGGGCACTGGAAAGTACGGGGAACAAGCAGATCTGGGAGTTTAGATACACAATTCCCTGAAAGTGGCGTCACTGGTAAACAGAGTTGTAAAGAAGGTTTCTGCCATCCGGACATTTATAAATCAGAATATTGAGTATAGGTGTTGGGATGTTATGGCGAGGTTGTATAAGACATTGGTGATGCCAAATTTGGAGTATTGTGTACAGTTCTGGTCGCCTAACTATAGGAAACATATCAGTACGATTAAGGAGTTGAGAAAAACAAAATAGGATGTTGCTGGATCTTCAGGAGTTGAGTTCCAGGCAAAGATGAAACAGGTGAGTACTTAATATCTTGGAGCGTAGAAGAATGAGGGGAGATTTAATAGAGGTTTACAAAATTATGAAGGGTATAGACAGAGTAAATGCGGGTAGGTTCATTCCATTTGGATTAAGAGATATAAACACGAGAGGACATGGTTTTAAGGTGAAAGCGGAACGGTTTAGGGGGAATTTTGGGGGGAAATTCTTCACTCAGAGAATGCTGGGAGTGTGGAACGAGATGCCATCTGACGTGGTTAATGCGGGCTCAAGTTTTAAGAATAAATTAGATAGATACATGGATTGGAGAGGTCACTGATTTGGATGATGAAATTAATAGATTTGTAGCAAAGTCTACCGACTATGAATATCGGTAGAAGAGCAATTAGTTTCGAGGCAGTAGAGAGGCATGCAGATTCGTTGAATGGGCAAAGAAACTGCAGATGATTTAATGTTTTTTGAACTGTATGAGCATGCGCTTTGTCAGAACAAATGAAAATGTTTATTGTCTAAATGGAGAGAAAATACAAAAATAGGAGTGGCAAAGGGACCTGAAATTCCATGTGCAAGATTCCCTGAAGATTATTTTCTAGTTTGACACTGTGTTGTGGAATGTAAATGAAATATTAGAAATCATGTCAAGAGTACTGGGATGTAAAAACAAATGTGGATGTAATGCTGAAAATTTATATGGCACTGGTGATGCCTTACTTGAAGTATTGTCAGCATCATTGGGCCGTTTGTCTTACAAAGGATGTGCTGAAACAGGAGAGGCTTCAAAGGAGGTTCATGAAAAAGATTCCAGGACTGAACGGCTTGTCAAAAGAGGAGCGTGTAATCACTAAAATTTACCAGAACGAGGGGTGGTCTCATTGACACCTATCGAATAGTGAAAGGCCCTGATAGAATTGATGTGCCGAGGATGTTTGCTATTGTGTGTGAGTCTAAGACCAGAGGACGCACACACAGAATAGAGGAGCGTCCTTTCAGAACGGAGATGAGGAGTAATTGCTTTCGCTGAAGTGCGATAAATCTGTGGAATTCCTTCCAACGAGCATTTGTGGGGGCTAGGTTTTATGTATATTTAAGGCGGATGTTCATAGATGCTTGGTTTTTAAGGACATAAGTGGCTACGGGGAGAATGCTGGAAATAGGGCTGAAAGGAAAATTAAATCTGCCATGATGAAATGGCTGAGTAGAAGCGATAGACCAATTGGCCTAATTCTACTCCATTATGTTATGATCTTATTGTCTTATGGTCCTTATTTCTACAATGGCCCCTGTTCTACCTTCTGCAATAGGCAATTCGAAAAAAATTGCAAAGATCCTGCAAGGTGTCGCAGAACATAAAACAAGCTGTATCCAAATTTAGTCACAATCATTAGTTCTATCCACTATATACTCTATCGAAACATGCATGTCTTTATAATCTAAAATTTTGCATGTTAACTGTCTGAGTTGTCCTTACAAAACGCCAACTGAAGGATCTCACTGTCTCAAGGAATGATTAATGTAAATAGCTGATGAATATTTAAATTGACGATAGATTAGTGCACATGGAAGAACGGAGCCGGAGATAATGTTCTCTGTGCCAGCTGAAGAGAATAAAAAAACATCACCTGAAACAGGAACTGGGATAAATCTATTCATTCCGAAGACTTGCTATGCTGTTCATTCAATGCACGAAAGTAATATGCACAAATGCTAGATGAACTCAACAGGTCAGGCCGTACCTTTGAAGGGGAATATAAAATCATTCCAGAGTCTGTGCCTGAAAGGTTGAATGTTCATTTCACTCCAAGGTTGCTACCTAACATTTTGAGTTTCTCGAGCAATTTGTGTTTGTTACTCGCGATTTACAGCATGATTCTCAACCCATATTTTAAAGTAGCCATACTGCTAAAGGACTTATCGATGTAAATCGTAAGCTTGCCTATCACATATCAGGGTATTAGTTTCTAATACGAAAATAAACATGTTTGCTGGTCCTCTTAGACTTGAAGTTATGTAACATCCATTTTTAAAAATTCTCACAAAGTGTTCAAGTTGCTCCTTGCCCACCTGTCTCTATATTTCTTGATGTCCTTGCAGAGATCTCTGACGTCCTTCTCACTTACCCTATTGATCACACCTGAAATTTAATTACATACGGATGCCAAGTTTTCAGTTGGCTCGCACAGTAGGTCTTGAATCTCTAGAGTCCTAAACCTTGGAGTGCTGTGAAAGTTGCATCACCAAAGATAGATGAAGCAGAGGGAGTCATTCATTTGAAAAATTGGGGGAAAGGTCGATGGTGTTACCTGAAAGATCGCAGTGCATACGTGGAAGAAACACTGCCATTCGGCTCTGAAGGTGTTGGATATGTTTGACCGATCTGGATACGGTCGCCTTCAGAGAGAGCGTGCTCCCTACTTTAGAGAATGGATCGCTCCATTATCATAGCAGGCAAACGAATGATTGGAGAAAATTGTGAATTCGAGAACATAATGCTGTTGTGGCTGGCGGCTACACCTCCGCCAAACTAGTCACGATAGTTTTCACGAGATATGCTGTCTCGTGCGATCCAGACAACGTGAATTACGCTCAGCTGGAATTGCTTCTTGAATGCACACCGCGAATACTCCGCAGAACACAGTCCAACGCAAATTAAGACATGTGTCTGAAATTCCGTTTGTCCTGGTACATATGCTTTCATAGAATTGTTCAGGCGCCGTCGGAAACGCACACTCGCCTGCTATCTCGACACGGCGTGCGGGTTCATTCTTCCAAATGGAAATAAGGTTCCTCACTGGGCTCCCTATGCGGAGAATTCCTCCAGCTTTGCATCGACCACCGATGACGTACAGTTGCGCATATATTATTCTGTGCAAAACATGCTTGATGACTTCCTAGTGTCACTGCAATTCTGGAGTGCTTGGCATTCCATATTTTATATACTTTATATCGTAGACGTAAGAAATGCATCCGCCGATTGCATAACCAAGCGACATCTTTTCATGTTCCTGATAAACATCTCGCATAAAATTAGAACTGTTATGAACCAGCAACAATAGATGTAGAATGGAGTACGGAAATTATTGCAAAACAACTAAATTTATTAACATTTAAGCAGAAACATAGAAAACTAAAGACGCCTCTAACTTAAAACGAAGTTAACAACGCTATTTGTATAACTACCAAAACGATTAAACTATGTAACAATTCTTAACCAAGGCTTGCTGAGCCAGAGTCTCAGAATGTCCGTTTAGAATGTTTCAGGGATTCACGGGGTAACTGAGAGGAGAGACTTTTAGATCCGAATTGTACCGAAGAGACGATCTTTAAGACGGAGATTCAAGATTACAGCGACGAAGCGGGTCTCGCCGAAATATGCTATAAGCGACACCCTGCCTGTCCAAAAGCGACCAGGTAGAGAAAAATAGTACCTTTCGAACGCTGATCCCACAAAGCGGTCACCGTACCTTTGCAGTGGAAGCGAGTTCAGGAAGCGGTCTGTTTCGAAGAGTCTACAATGAGTCCAAAAAAAGTGAGAATGTCACCACGTAACTGATAGGAGATGTCCCTATTTTCGGGACTTGTCACCACACACCCGAGTTTTTAAGGGGTTTCCAAATTGGGTGCCAAAAAAACACGTTTGGATTAAGAACTGTGAGTCACCGCTAAAATGCACAGCGGTATCGAATACGCAGTCCCTTTTGGGTTCAATCAAATCTTGCGCTCATCACTCTTACTAGCGACTCTGCTGTCCAAACACAACGACTCTACACCAAAGTGGCTGTCTGGAGCAATCTGCGCTGCTACCTTTAGACTCTTGGGGTAAGCCGTTGTGTGACACTCACAGAAACAAAGTCACAGATTCCCAGGACATCACGTACCGTACCAGGAATTCAATCGGGGGTTCATAACACCTCGCCCCAAGAAGAGAACATTTTGATCTATTAGGAGCTAAATTATAACTACAATTTACACAAAAAATGCACAAAATCTTTAAAATATCACTTGCATATACGGTTATCATACAGCACTCCACAAGCAAATATATTACTGGCGTCTATACAAATATCAACTTTCATCCCATTAATAAAAAAATTGCTTTGCAAATTCAACATCTGGACAAACAGTAGGCAATTACACCATCTTTACCTTTAATATGAGTTATTAAGAGGTCATATTCCTGTAGAAATGGACTCCAGTTCAGTAACATTCTATTTTTGTTTTACATTTTACTCAGAAATACTATCGTGTTATGATCGCTGCAAAACACGAGAGGTTTATGAGTTGTGCCAACATACACATCTAAATGTTGCAGAGCCAAAATAAGGGTTAATAACTCATTTTCTGTGGTTGAGTAATTTATTTGGAGTCCATTACATTTCTTAGAAAAGTAAGCTACCGGATGACCAACATTATTACAATTATCCCTTTGGAGTAGCATTGCTCCTGTATCCTCGTCACTGGAATCCACAGCTCGGGAAAAGTGCTTTCCAAAGTCAGATGACCTGAGCACAGGGTGGTGACATAACATAGCTTTCAATTTATCAAAGGCATCCTGACAAGGCGTTTTCCAAACAAATGTTGCGCGTTTCTTTAGGAGCTTAGTTAGGGGGAGGGCAATCTCAGCAAAGCTACGACATAACCAGGGTAGGTCACAGTGGCATGAACAGATCCACTTTTAGTTAGTTTAACGGTAAGGCTGGCATTTGAGAGCCTCTCAAACAACTTTTTCACTGCCAAGATGTGTGTTTACCAAGTGTCATTCCCTGTGACTAAATCATCGATATAGGCATATGTACGTTTTAACCCTTGCATTACCGAATTAATCATCATTTGAAAGTTTCGAGGAGCATTCTTTATTTCGAACGGCAGGTCATTACATTCATATAACCCAGATGACGCTAAGAATGTAGAGTTTTCTCTACACTGATCACTTAGTAGCACAAACCAATACTCCTTTAAGAAAATCGATCATTGTGAGGAACCTAGCATTTCTCACCTTGTCCAGGCAAACTTCCACCCTAGGGATTGGATATGCATCTATTTTTCTTACCGCATTTACCTTCCGGTAATCCGTGCAAAACACAATACTGCCATCTGGATTAGGGACCATGACAAAAGGTGGACTCCAAACAGAAGTAGAGTGTCTAATAATATTATGTTCTGGCATATATTGTATTTCCATTGTAGCCTTTCTACATTTTTCCATGTCTAATATTTTCCAATATGTCGAATTTGTTAGAATAATGTGCAATTACAATACGTTTCAGATGGATCAGCTACCAAGTTCCCAGGAAGGTTAGTCTCATTGTCATTGACAACAACAGTCACCGCAGCGGGCTGTTCTGCATAATATGGTTTTACCATATTCACATGACAGACATTTGTTGGTCTTTGCAAATCGAGTCTTTTAACTACATAGTCTACATTATTAACTTTAGAGACAATTTCGTAAGGACCGTGGGATTTATCTTGTAGAGTGTTCGTTTGCACAGGGAAAATAAGAACACTTTGTTTCCTGCTTTAAATTACCTCATTCTGGCTTCCTTTTCATGCAAGGTTTTCAAACTGATCTACTGGATTAAATATTAAAATTTTAGGAAAGACTGCAAAAGCTTGCAGCTTAGAGGAATTTTTAAAATCATCTCAGGAAAGAATGAAAGCTTGGTATGTCAGTGCCCAAGCACGTTCAAAGGGGCTAAAACCGGGGTACAGCTGCCCTTACTCGCTTGCCGCAAACAAAAGGAAACGTACTCCCTCATCCCAAACCTTTCCACTTTGCACACAGGAAGTACTAATCAGGGTTTTGAAGGGAAAACGGAACCTTTCTAAGGCCTTTCGTGATTCTGGATCGCAGGCAGATGATGTAATCTGTTCAGCTAACAATTTGTAAATCATCTCTTGGAATAATCCGGACATAATATTTCTGCCTTAGTCAGATTGGATCTCCTTAGGCAATCCAAACAGAGAACTTCATAAGAGCCTTCGACTCAGTTGTTGTTTTTATATTTCTGAGTGGGATGGCTTCTGGGAATTTAGATGCCGTACAATTATGGTTAACACATATTGAGGACCAGTTTTAGTTTTTGACAATGGGCCAACACAATCGACAATAACTTTAGAGACCCGCTCACCAAATGTCGGAATAGGTTGCAGTGGGGTCACTAGGGTGATTTGATTAGGTTCACTCACAACCTGACAAGTATGACTAGATCAACAAAATCTCGCCACATCTGTTCTTTACCCAGGCCAGAAGAAATGTTTAGAAAGTTCGTCCGCAGGCTTATCTAACCAAAAATGACCAGACAAGAGCATACTATGAGCCAAAGTTAAAATTTCATTCCTGTAGATTTTAGGAACGTCTAACTGGTGATCAGCTGCCCATTCCTCACTTGAAGGAATCTTAGGGTGTCTCCACTTCATCATCAATACTCCACTTTTAAAATAGTACCCGACCGTCACCTTCACAATTTCCTTATTTGGAGGAGCTTGTTATTATAATTTGACAATCTCAATGCCTCTACTCTGCTCCACTATTAACTCCTTCCTAGACAGAGACAAATCTCCATTATCGGATCTACTGCAAGGATCTTGATCCAAAAATGAAGGTAGAGAAGTTATTGAGAAATCACCAAAATTTGAGCCCTGATTTGAGCTATCAATGGTGGAACCATGCTACTCCGAGCCGCCTAGATTGGCAGACTTCTTCGGCATCTTTCGGGTTACCGCACATAAGGGATAAATACTGGAATCGAACTCTGGATCATCCAAAATGGGTTTAGTTGTTCGCTGCACTGTAGGAACAACTTTACCATCTGCTAGGTAATTTCCTAACTGTAGAAAAACCCCATGCACTGATAAACTATTTTATCTAATTAAGTCCTATCTAATTAAGTCCTATTTTAGCAAATCCTGAACACGAACCTTATTTCAAATTTATTTTGTGAGGAGGTACATACATAATATCGCTCCCAATACCTGGATAAGATTTACTTCACTGGTGTTAGTTTCGTCATTAATCCTTAGAACACTGTCAAGTATAAGTGACTTAGAAGCCGCAGTAACTAAATAATTTTTACTAGTATCGTGGTTGACCCTTCATTCACTGACACTGATCCTTCTGATATAAAAGTGGTACATTTCGTTCTGACCAGATCAGACATCTCAGTCAGGTGTTGAACTTCCTTCGAATATCCCGAAACCCTGGGGGGGGGGGGGGGTGGTTCTGAGTGTTTCAATGTTTTGCACACAGGCATCTGGAACAGCCTCCTTCTCCTTCTTCTTCAGAAGAAACAATTAGAAATAACATGACCTGAATGTAGTGACAAGCAGAAAAGAAAGGTTTTCCCTTCACTTGCTTCTGTTCCTCCTTACATTTCCTGTTTGTTCCCGTTTTAATTTCCTGTTTACTCTTACTATTCCCGCTACTTTTTTGGAAAGTCTTAATCGGGATAGATTTAACCCTATGGGTTAGGGCATACCCATCTGCCAATTTAGCAGACTATTGTAAGGTGGCAGCTTCCTTCTTCTCCAAATATGCCTTTATGTCATTTGGGACGCACCTTTTAAATGCCTCAATTAGAATCAACTATTTTAAGTGGTCAAACTCATTATCCACATTTTTATAACAATATAACATATAACCATATAACAATCACAGCACGGAAACAGGCCATTCCGGCCCTCCTAGTCCGTGCCGAACTCTTAATCTCACCTAGTCCCACCTACCCGCACTCAGCCCATAACCCTCCACTCCTTTCCTGTCCATATACCTATCCAATTTTACCTTAAATGACACAACTGAACTGGCCTCTACTACTTCTACAGGAAGCTCATTCCACACAGCTATCACTCTCTGAGTAAAGAAATACCCCCTCGTGTTTCCCTTAAACTTTTGCCCACAAACTCTCAAATCATGTCCTCTCGTTTGAATCTCCCCTACTCTCAATGGAAACAGCCTATTCACGTCAACTCTATCTATCCCTCTCAACATTTTAAATACCTCGATCAAATCCCCCCTCAACTTTCTACGTTCCAATGAATAGAGACCTAACTTGTTCAACCTTTCTCTGTAACTTAAGTGCTGAAACCCAGGTAACATCCTAGTAAATCGTCTCTGCACTCTCTCTAATTTATTGATATCTTTCCTATAATTCGGTGACCAGAACTGTACACAATATTCCAAATTTGGCCTTACCAATGCCTTGTACAAGTTTAACATTACATCCCAACTTCTGTACTCAATGCTCTGATTTATAAAGGCCAGCGTTCCAAAAGCCTTCTTCACCACCCTATCTACATGAGACTCCACCTTCAGGGAACTATGCACTGTTATTCCTAGATCTCTCTGTTCCACTGCATTCCTCAATGGCCTACCATTTACCCTGTATGTTCTATTTGGATTATTCCTGCCAAAATGTAGAACCTCATACTTCTCAGCATTAAACTCCATCTGCCAACGTTCAGCCCATTCTTCTAACCGGCATAAATCTCCCTGCAAGCTTTGAAAACCCACCTCATTATCCACAACACCTCCTACCTTAGTATCATCAGCATACTTACTAATCCAATTTACCACCCCATCATCCAGATCATTTATGTATATTACAAACAACATTGGGCACAAAACAGATCCCTGAGGCACCTCGCTAGTCACTGGCCTCCATCCCGATAAACAATTATCCACCACTACTCTCTGTCATCTCCCATCTAGCCACTGTTGAATCCATTTTATTACTCTAGCATTAATACCTAACGACTGAACCTTCTTAACTAACCTTCCATGTGGAACGTTGTCAAAGGCCTTGCTGAAGTCCATATAGATTGCATCCACTGCCTTACCCTCGTCAACATTCCTCGTAACTACTTCAAAAAATTCAATAAGGTTTGTCAAACATGCCCTTCCACGCACAAATCCATGCTGGCTACTCCTAATCAGATCCTGTCTATCCAGATAAATATAAATACTATTTCTAAGAATACTTTCCATTAATTTACCCACCACTGATGTCAAACTGACAGGTCTATAATTGCCAGGCTTACTTCTAGAACCCTTTTTAAACAATGGAATCACATGAGCAATACGCCAATCCTCCGGCACAATCACCGTTTCTAATGACATCTGGAAGATCTCCGTCAGAGCTCCTGCTATCTCTACACAAACTTCCCTCAAGGTCCTGGGGAATATCCGGTCAGGACCCGGAGATTTATCCACTTTTAAATTTCTTATAAGCGCCAGTACTTCCACCTCTTTAATTGTCATAGGTTCCATAACTTCCTTACTTGTTTCCCACACCTTACACCATTCAATATCCTTCTCCTTAGTGAATACCGAAGAGAAGAAATCGTTCAAAAGCTCTCCCATCTCCCTCGGCTCCACACATAGCTGACCACCCTGATTCTCTAAGGGACCAATTTTGTCACTCACTATCCTCTTGCGTTTAATATAACTGTAGAAGCCTTTCGGATTTACTTCCACCTTATTTGCCAAAACAAACTCGTAACTTCTTTTAGCTTTTCAAATCTCTTTCTTAAGATTCCTTTTACATTCATTATATTCCTCGAGCAATTCCTTTACTCCATGCTGCCTATATCTATTGTAGACATCCCTCTTTTTTCGAACCAAGTTTCTAATATCCCTTGAAAACCATGGCGCTTTCAAACCTTTAACCTTTTTTGGCTGTGCAACATTTCTCAAAGCAAACAGATTTGTCGTAGGCAAATTCTACATAAGTCTGTTTCACAGATTTCTTTATATTTCTAAATCTTAGTCTATATACGTCAGGAACCAGCTCATAAGCCATTAAGATTAACCTACTTCAGAAAAAGATAACCAGCTGCCTGTTAAACGGATAAACCCTTAAAAATGTGTTGTGCTTTACCCCTAACTAAACTTTGTACAAGGAATGATCATTTATTTTTCATCCGTTGAGCAATTTTCTCAAAATATTGGAAGTACTTATCAACTGCCTCTTTAAATGTAGGAACGAATTTAACTTCTTGACGAGCAACATACGGTTTCCTAGGCCCAGAAGCCTGATTCTCGGACCGTAACTTCGCTATCGCTATTTCAAATTCCCTCTTTTTATCTGTTCTCTAGCTTCAAATTCCCTCTGTTTATTTGCTTCCCCTTCCGCCACTTCCAGTTTAAATATCTCCAAATTCATTTGCTCCATTTGTAGCTGCATTTCAAGGTTACAAATTGGATTTTTCGTTGACACCTCCTTATTAAACACATTCGTAGCGACATAGTGCTCATCTATATTCCTTTTAATTACCGGTTTTGTCGAAGCTGTTTTTATTGCTGTAAGCTTCATATTTCTTAGTAATTTCAAGCGCCTCGCCGTTTAGTGCCTTTCTTAATGCCGCAGGGGTTGGTAATTCCATAAAACTTCCAACATCCATTGATGCTGAATTCTACACACAAACCAATTAAACAAAAGGAATCGGATATTCCCCTTTTCCCAATTAGATCGTTAATTAAACAATAAGATGCAAATTGGTCCGATACCTGTCCAAGACACCCATTTTTTATGTTACGAAACAGCGGCAATAAATATGGAATGGAGTCGGGGAATTATTTGCAGAACAACTATATTTATTTACATTTAAGCAAAAACTATGAATAATAAACAAGCCACGAACTTAAAACTAAGTTAACAGCACTATGTGTCTATAATTCCCCGACGGTTAAACTTGGAAACAACTCTTAACAGAGTCTTACTGTAGCACAGCCGCAGAATGTCAGTTCAGAAAGTTTCAGGGATTCATGGAGTAACTGAGAGGAGAGACATTTGGATCCGATGTATAGCGAAGAGACAATGTTGGTAACGGATATGCAAAATTACAGCGAAGAAGCGAGTCGCACAGAAATACGCCAAGAGACTTTCCGAAGGCGACCCTGAGCAGACCCACAATACATTTCGAACGCTGATCTCACAAAACGGCCACCGTACCTTTCCGAATGCAATCGGGCAGAGACGCGCAGTACCTTTGGAACGCTTTTCCCACAAAGAGGTCACGGTACTTTTACAGTAGAAGTGAGTTCACAATGCGGTCTCTTTCGAAGAGTCTACGAAGAGTCCACAAAAAAGTGAGAATTTCAACGTACCTAACAGGATATAACCCTTTTCCAGGACTGGTCACCACACATCCGAGTCCTTGCTGGGCTTTACCAAACTGTGTGCCAAAAATCCAAGTTTGCATTACGAAATTTCAGTCACCTCCGAAATGCTCAACGGTATCGATTACCCACTCCCCTTTGGGTTCGATCGAAGCTTGCTCTCTTCACTCTCACAAACGACTCTGCTGTCCAAACAGAACGACTCTCCACCAAAGTGGTTCACTGGAGCAAATTGCGATGCTCCTTTTATACTCTTGGGGTAGGGCCTCGCGTGACACTCACAGAAGCAAAGTCACAGATTCCCAGTGCACCACATACAGTCCCAAGAACTGAAACTGGAGTACATAATATGCAGATTTCCAGTACATCCCGTACCGCCCCAGGAATTAAAACTGGGGTTCATAACAGAGGTAAAGCACAAATAAAAAACGAGTTTGTATGGGGTGGAGAACGCCGTGTATGGTTCCTATTTCGTTCACGTCTTATATCGCTCAAATGGAAATTTATTGTTAGAGGAAATGGGCTCCCACCTGATTGCTCAATCACCTAGTCCCTCCCCTATGGGACGATTTGATCTGGATGTCTTTGGAAAAGTTCTTAGGATGTCCTTCTAAAATTGCTGAAAGATGCAAATGAACGGAACAGAGAACGATGACAAAACAACACTTTAATCCTGTTGATGAATATCTTTTCAACCAAATTGTCAGTGCCTTGCAAATGACTATCAAAGGATAGTTATCTGTCACATGTAGCTGATTTCAATAAAGTCTGAATGCATACAATGATAGACAAAAATGTCGAAGGTCTGTACTCACAACTATGTAGAATTAGACTGAGGCTGTTAGATATAAAACTGCAAATTCTCCCTGCAGATTCAAACTAATTGGAATTAGGCAGATAAAGCAATCCTATATGTGCACGATTGGTGCTGACTATCGGAGTGCATCAACAGTTGTGTTTTCCCTCAGAGAGCATGAAATTATAGAGTGCTCTGGACAAAGCCTATTTGAGCACAAAAAACTAGGGGTTATGCCAACAGCACTTTCTGCGTCGGAGGTGGTACCAATATAATAAAACACTTCTGTTTTATTTTATATTATCTTCCTTTTTACCGCGGAGAACTAACGAAACCTTGACAACACACATCACCAGGCAAAATGGACCTTTTACATACCACTGCTGCAAATAACTTGAACAGATTTCTTGAATGGTAAAGAACAAGATGTGGAATCACAGTCAGGATGGTTAAGGCTCTTAACAACGAATTGCAATTTTCCATTAATGTCAACCGTGTCAATATACTCTGCATCAACTCTCTGCCTGCCTTGGTAATAGTTCAATGCAAAATATAAGTTTGATGACTGTGCAGAGTTACAAATGACAATAATAAACCAGATTCACTTTCAAAGACTGGCTGCATTGCTGAGTCTTTTCCTTGGGATTTAATCTTAGGTTCACTATCTGGAAATATAGACGATTCTATACCTCAGACGTTCTGAGAGATCGAATGTCCGAATCATTCTACCATCTGCAAATACCTCTTGATCTGATACGCTTAAAAAAAATGATATTGTTTTTCGGAACAGAGGAAATCTGTCCGATCTGCTACAAACTTATATTGTTTTATATTTTTATTCTCCGTTGCGCCAGAATTTATTCATTCTTGTAACTGTGTTCAATGGGTTGCCTGATTTGCTCGGATAAAAGGACAAAAAGCTGATATACAAATGCCTGTCTCACTCCCCCTATTCGTGTATGTTTAACGCTTTCCGTAGCTCCCACAGAATCCAATCAAAATGGTTCGTTAAATCACATCAGACGAAATAAGCTTTGGACATACACACTTTTTTTGAAAGACAGAACTTCATTGAGGGAATCTTTGGCCATTTCTGTAGCGTATATTTAACAAAGAGCACACCAGGAGTGAAAACAAGATACTCTGCGGATGCTGATAATCCTGATCATTACACACAGAATGTTCGGGGTTCTCTACGATTCGGTCCAACACAATGGAAGGAAATTTATATTGGACGCTTCTAGCCGGGTTATACTGTTAAGAAAGGAGGTAGAAGATAGAACAAAAAGCAAGGGCAAGGGGAAAGAGTAAAATATGGCAGGTGATAGGAGAACCCAGATGAGCAGGAGGTCGGTAGGTTGAGGAGTACATGAAGTAAGAAGACTAATGGTAATGGGCGGATTTGATAAAAGAGATGATGAAGAAGGAAACATTGCTGAAAGAAGATTATAGCTGGGTGTTTATTGGTCACGGATACAGATAGCACCGGACGAACAGCCGTGAAAGCAGTCGGGGGAGCTGTGTGCCTTGCTCTGTTGCTAAAAAAATGTAAGTTGTTAGAAAGGAGTAGCATAGGTTCGGAAAATGTTGAAACGTTGTGAATAGAGGTAAGAGACTACAGAGATCTCTCAATCATGAGCAATGATGTGGTCTACTAGATACAACAGAAGAAACAAAATGTATTCCAAAAGGCAATTTTACAAAAGTCCTGGTCAATATGCAGATAATTTTGGTCAAATTCGCTTGTAGCTGGATTCTCTTCTGGAATCCAGCAACAAGCGAATTTGCCCAAAATTACAGGAAATTTCTGGAGTGCCTGGAGCCGGCTTTGTCCAGCTGCTTGTGATTGAGTCCATGAGGGGATCAGTTATTCTGGTTTGGGAGTTCTGCAATAAAGCAGATTGGTTTAGAGACCTTAAGGTAGAACACACTCAGTGTCAAGTCATCAAAATATGGCCGAATTCACGCTGGAATTTGAAGACCAGCGAAAGTCAATTATTGGTATTATAATGGAGTAAAGGAAATTACAGAGACATGAGAGAGGATCTGGCCAAAATTAAATGGAAAAGAAACTGACATGGATGACCACAGAGTGGCAATGGATGAAAGTTCTGGGGTAATTGCGAAAGCACAGGATATATACATCACAAAGAGGAAGTAGGGTTCTAAGGTAACACTAGTTAACATGGTCAACAAGTTAGCCCAAAGCCATCACAGAGGCTAATGAGAGGGCATATAACATAGCACAAATTAATGGGAAGGTAGAGGATTGAGAAGTTTTTAAAGGCAAACATAAGGCAAATGAAAATCTTTAAGAATGTATAGACGGAAGACGTACTTATGCTAGCCATTAACATTAAACTTGCTTCCAAAAGGTTTTTCAGTACATCAAGTCTAAAAGAAATGCAAGTGTGGTTATTGGACCGTTGGTTTGGGGGAGGGGGGACTAAAACAAAAAAAAAATGAGGGAGAAGTAATAGTAGGGCAAAGAAAATGATGACCGAGCTGGATAAATATTTTGCATCTTTCTTCACAGTGGAAGACACTTGCAGTCTGGGAAGACTACCAGAAGTAAGGAGTCATGGTGTGTATGAAGTTACGATAACCACAGAGAAGGTTCCGAGCAAACTAAATGGTTTGCAGTTACGTAAATCGCTTATAATAGATAGTGAACGTCCCAAGGTTCTGGAAGTGGTGACTGTGAGATTGTAGAGACATTAGTAACTATTTTTCAAGATACACTTGATTCTGGAATAGTTCTTGCAGACTGAATGATCGCAAATATTACTCCACTCTACCAGAAGGAGAGACACAGAATAAAGGATAACTACAGGACATTACTCTTACCGCTGTGGCTGGAAGATATTTGAGTCGATTATTAAGCATGAGGAGACGATCAAATAGGCCCAAGTCAGCATGGTTTCTTCGACAGAAAATATTGCCTGAAAAATATTTTGGAACTATTTAAAGAAACACCAACCAGGGTAGATAAAGAAGAATCGGTTGATTCTGTGTTCTTGGATTTTCAAAAGGCAATTAATATATTAATAGCCAAGCACGAGGCAGCTTAATAAGTTACAAAACCGTTGTATTTCAGAAATGAATCTACGATGGTTAAAGAGTGGCTGATTGGCCGACGGCAAAGATATGGAATAAAGGGAGCATTTTCTGGTTGGCCATTAATGTGCGTGGTGTTGCATAGTCGTCTGCGATTTTACCACTGACGGAGATTGTGGAGTAGATAATGTTCCCACTCCGGACTAATTGACTGCGTCTGTAATGGAGGATACATTTCAGTAAGGAGTTATTGAGGCCAAACACTTGAAGATTTATAATGATATAAAAGGAATGATGGCATTGAATGCTGAGCTACTGTGAAGAAGAAACATCCAATACATAATTTGGAGTGGATCCGTGTTTACTCTCAGGCAGAAGATTACATATTTCATGCAAACTTCTCAAAACATTTAATCACTGCTGTTGTACATGTGTCCTGACGGTTGTTATTCAGGTAGATTACAACGTTTTTTTCTAGGAACGGGATGTGAAGACTGCTTGAATTATATGGGTACATCAAACTGCTGAAGCAAGATTTTAAACATCTCTGTGAGCATTCTAGTCAGTTGAAGAGCACAGGTCTTCTGTACTTGGCCAGATACCTCTCTAGTCCGAATGGGCGAGTTTACCTTCCTGAACGTTAATTGCATGTCGGCCGCTGATCACAAATATCACTCAAATCACAATATCGTCAGGGCTTTCGGTATTTCTTTATGGCTCTTCCAGTCTTTGACAGTCTAAGCGTGGGGGAAAAAGGAAGTTGACTGCATTAAACCCAAGGAAACGCCATATAAGGTTACAAAATTGAGTGGGAAGTTGGATGATATGGAAGATTTAAAAAATCCGACAACAGTCATCTAACTAGAAAAAAGAAAGTTAAAAAAACAGATAGACGAAGAAAAACTGGCCAATAATATAAAACAGGATACCAAAAGTTTATTTCAGTCATATGAAAAGAAGGGGAGGTGAAATTTCATATTGGACCACTGATGCTGTAGGAATGTGGGACTAAGAAACGGCAGAAAAACTTAATGCAAACTTTTCATCTGACTTCACTTTGGAAGACTGCCAGTGTGTCAGAGGTCCTTGAGTGTCAGGAAGCAGGAGTGAGTGCCATTACTATTACATGGGAAAAGTGCTGGTCGAACTCAAATACCTTTTGTTCAAGATTGACATGGGCCGGTTGTACTACATTTCAGATTACCGGGAGGGGGTCTGCTCAAAAGAATCACTTTACTCTGGCGTTGTCCCAAAGGACGGGAATGTTACAAATGCACCCCCCCCCCACGCTTTGAGAACGGAAGAAGACAAAAGAAAAAAATATATACGCCAGTTAGCCTGACCTCAGTACTTTGGAACATATTGGATTCTATTATTAAGTATCGGGATTCAAGTTACTTGGAAACTGATGATAAAATAACTTAAAGTAAGCATCGTTTCTGTGAGGGGAAATATTGCCTACCAAATCGGTTAGAGTACTTCGAGGAAGCAGCAAGCAGAGTTGACAAAGGAGAGGCAGAGGATGCTATTGACTTGGGTTTTCAGAAAACGTTTGATGAGTTGGAACACTTCAGGTTACTTACATGATAAAGTCCTATAACGTTACATGAAATATAGTGGCATGGATAACTGAGAATCAGGACTCAGCGAGTGAGAATAAAACGGGATATTTCTCGTTAACTGCCGGTGCGAATGGTGTTCCTCAGGGGGCAGTATTGGGATCGCTGCTTTTCACATTGCCTGTCAATGATTTACACGATAGATTTAATGGCTTTGTGGCAAAGATTACAGATGATAAGAAGATAGATGGGGGGGTGGGTAGTGCTGATAACGCAATAGAATTACAGCAGAACAGATACATTGGAAGAATGGACAAAAAATTGCTAATGGAATCCAGCGATGGGAAATATAAGGCAATTCATTTCGATAAATCGTAGAATACTGTGAACTATTATCTAAATGTGGAGATGGTTCAGGTAACTGAGATGCAGAGAGACTTAAGAGTTCTAGTGCGGGATTCCCAGAATTTTAATGTACAGGTTCAGCGTGTGCTCATGAAGAAGAATGCAATGTTGGCATATATTTCAAGAGGAATAAAATATAAAAGCAACGAGAGAGTATTATGCCTTTGTACGACACTAGTCAGACCGCACTTGAAATATTGCCAACCGTTCAAGGACCCATCTCTCAGAAAGTATGTGTTATTTTTGGAGGGAGTACAGAGGAGATTCATGAAGATGATGCCGACACTGAAGAGGTTAACAGATGAGGAGAGTTTGGCATTTGGATCTGCACTCACTGTCATTTTGAGCAATTCAAGGGATCTCATTGAATCTTTCCGAATGTTGAAAGGTCTAGATAGGGTGGATGTGGAGAGGATGTTTCCTATGGCGGCGTAATCTAGGATTAGAAAACAGATCCTCAGATATGGCCGACGAGCCTTTCGAAAAGCGGTAAGGAGTTATTTTTCTCTTCAACCGCATAGTAGTAATTCTGTGGAATGCTCTGCCACAGACAACAGTGAGTGTTAAGTCCGTGGAAATTATTCGTTTCCTTATCGGTCAGGACATCAAAGGATATGACGAGAAGGCATGTGTACGGGGTTGATTGGGATCCGAGATCAACCTTCGTAGGATGGCGGAGCAGACTCGATGGTCTGACTGGGCAAATTCTGCTCCTACGTCTTAGGGTCTTCTGGTGTAACATCACATTTGCTCAGAAACGACTGCAACTTTCAGGAGGAACTTATCAAAACGCAAAGCACAGCAGAATCTGTCTGATAGAGCAAATGTGATGTACCGAATCAAGATTAGTAATTGTTCAGTTAGTGTTAGTCATACAGGCCCTATCCACCACGCTACCCAGCATTCAGTAAGAGAGCAGAAGGTACGACGCACGTTCGCTAGTAGCAGCTCCTGAAGACAAAGAAGGACGGCATTTCAACTGGGCGACAGCCAGAGTCTTGATTTAACAAGACTATCGCGAAACGTAGTTCCTTATAGTAGGATCATTCGACAAACACGTCGAGATAGCTCTGGTATATTTACGCATATGGAGGAAATGGACGAACGACGTCATCTATCAATAACTTTCCGTGATCTAGAAACTGGACAGCGAAGCAAACATTTCCAACGGACCTCCCTGGAAACTAGCCAAATAGAATGTTATTCTGTTATCTGACCACAGAATTTTCAACTGGACAACCAGATCGCGAAGTCAATATCCATTTGGACCCTGGATGAATTTTGAAGAGAATACCGGTATTCAGAGGAGACGACACCCTCAAGTTCGCACTGGCGATGGCATCTCAATTGGAGCCGAAACGTCTGCAAATATGTTACCAAGCTCTGAGATCAACCAGAGTTATAGGTATCCAAAATCTTACTATAACAATGATCTACTGTTTTGAGAACTCTGCTACTGCAGGCTATATGCAAACTGTAAGTACGCCATTCTTTCTTCAAAGAATACTGTTTGAACTCCACGATTGTGATATGAAGTCAGTCAGTATGAGCGGTTATTGTTTGAGGACAACATAATGCAGTGTCTCAAGCGATTGAATACAGTCGGCCGCTGATGGTATATAAACGTTGGACAGGATTATTGAGGAGAATTCCCAAGGTAAAAAGAATAGACTGCATTTGACCGTCAGTTGTTTTAGTACCAGGAACACGATTTCGAAATTTCTGACCCATATGAGAACTATCGAGAGTTTATTGTGAAACAGACACCTCCACTTGTTCTCCTTTCCAAATCAGCAGCTCAGGTCATCCTACGAATCCAGAAGACTTCAGGTCTGAAAGCCATCGTGGGGTTCGTCGCCTTTCGGGTTTAATAGTGTCGAGCGATGAATTTCAATCAGCAAACTTCAGTTGACCTTGGTATTACTGCGACTTGGAGTGCTGCCCTTGGTTGCTCTGATGTTATTTGCATACTGCACCCCATCGCTTACGAATGAGTTACGTCCTCTCTCCAATCAACTCGAACATAAATAGAGCTCTCAATGTAATTGTTCGACTGGCATATTGCCCCCAGCATTGTCAGCGACTAGTATATCAATGAACATGACAGTATCATCACGTACACTACACTAACTCTGCAAGTCAGATAAGAATCCATCTCATAAATGTTGCTTTTCATATATTTTGCTTATTTTTTCTGTACCTCCCACGCCCGGTCTACTGCAATGCAATAAAACCAATTTTGCAAGCAATTATAAGTCCAGGTAGTTGTGTCTGTAAATGGGATTATGTGAATTTGGCATGATATTTACAACAGATTTTCCTCTTAACGCGTCATTCGATTACAGTTCAGAGTCCCCATGCACAGCAACATATATTCACAATGTATAATGTAGCAAGAAGGGAAACAGATCCTGGAAATGTGTAATAATAACAGATTTGCTGTGATCGGAGAACTTCATTTCTCAAATATCGATTGGCAGCTCCCTAGAGCGAGAGGACTAGATGGGGTGTAGTTTGTTAGATCTGTTCAGGAAGATTTTTTGACACAGTATGTAGATAAGCCAACAAGAGGAGACGTTGCACCTGATTTGGTAATGGGCAATGATCCTGCGCAGGTATCAGTCATTCAGTGGGGGAGCATTTTGGAGATAGTGATCATTATACTTCTACCTCATTTATACTAGCATTGGAGTGAAATAGGAACATTTAAGATAGAACAGCGTTTAATTATAGTAAGGGGAATTATGAGGTTATCGGCCAGGAAATTGGAGGCTTACATTGGAAACAGAATTCCTCGGGGAAAAGTAAGGAAGAAATGTGGCAAATATTCAGGGAATATTTGTGTAGAGTTCAGTATAAATACTTTCCAATGAGACACGATATTTATGGTAGGGTATAGGAAGTGTGGTGTACAAAGGCTGTAATATATCTAGTCAAGAAGAAAATAAAAGCTTACAAAATGTTCAGAGAGATAGGTAATGTTACAAATCTAGAAGATAATAAGACTACTAGGAAGGAGCTTAAGAAGGAAAGTAGGAGAGCCAGAAACGGCCATGAGAAGGCCTTGGCAGGCAGAATTAAGGAAAAACCCTAGGCATTCTACAAAAATGTGAAGAGCAAGAGGATAAGACAAAAAGTATAGGACCTATTAATTGTGACAGTGGGAAAGTGTGCCTGAAACCGGAGGAAATAGCGGAGGTACATAATGAATACTTTACTTCAGAATACTCTGTGCAAAAGGATCTTAATGATTGTAGTGATGACATGCAGCCGAATGATAACCTTTAGCATGTAGACATTAAGAAGGAGGATGTGCTGGACATTTTGGGAAGTACCAAGTTGGATAAGTCCCCGGGAGCAGACGAAATGTACACTAGGCTACATTCGGAGGCGAGGGAGAAGATTCCTGAGCCTCTGGCGATTATCTTTGCATCATTAATGTGGATTGAAGAGTTTCCAGAGGATTCGAGTGTTGCGGATGTTGTTTCTTTATTCAAGAAAAGGAGTAGAGATAGCTCAGGAAATTATACACCTGTCAGTGTTTGGTAAGTTCATGCAGAAGATCCTAAAAGGCAGGATTTATAAACATTTGGAGAGGTTTAATATCAGTAGGAGTAGTCGGCATTGATTTGTAAAGAACAGGTCAGACTTACAAGCCTGATTGATTTTTTTTTTTCTTGACTGAACACATTGATGAAGGAAGAAACGTGCATGGGGTGTGTATGGATTTCAGCAAGG
Organism: Hemitrygon akajei; assembly: GCF_048418815.1. Lineage (NCBI taxonomy): Eukaryota > Metazoa > Chordata > Chondrichthyes > Myliobatiformes > Dasyatidae > Hemitrygon > Hemitrygon akajei. The sequence continues at coordinate 195,851,037 of NC_133124.1, forward strand.
CATTTGGTAAAATACCCTATGCAGGGCTTACTGAGAAAGTAAGGAGGCACCTGATCCCAGGGGACATTGCTTTGTGGATCCAGAAATGGCTTCCCCACAGAAGACAAAGTTTGGTTGTAAAGACGTAATGTTCTGTATGGAGGACAGTCACGAGTGCGGTACCTCAGGGATCTGTTCTGGGACCCTTACTCTTCGTGATTTTTATAAATGACCTGGATAAGGAAGTGGAGGGATGGGTTAGTAAGTTTACTAATGATAGAAATGTTAGAGTTGTTGTGGATAGTGTGGAGGGCTGTCAGAGTTTACACCGGGACATTGATTTGATGCAAATTTAGGCTGAGAAGAGGCAGATGTCGTTCAACCCAGATTAGTGTGAAGTGGTTCATTTTGGTTGGTCAAATAAAACGGTAGAATATAATATCAATGATTAGACTCTTGGCACTGTGGAGGATCAGAGGGATCTTTTGGTCCGAGCCCATAGGACGCTCAAAGTAGCTGCCCAGGTTGACTGTGTGTTAAAGAAGGCGTATGGTGTATTGGCCTTCATCAATTGTGGAAATGAACTTAGGAGCTGAAATGTAATGTTGCAACTGTATAGTATACTAGTCAGACCCCAATTCGGAGGACTGTGCTCAGTTCTGTTTGGCTTAGCAAAAGAAACCGTAGAAATGCTGCAGATGAGATTTACAAGGATGTTGACAGGATTGTGGTGCATGCCTTATGAGAATAGTTTGAGTGAACTCGGACTTCTCTTCTTGGAGCGAAGGAGGATGACCGTTGGACTGATAGATATGTACAAGATGATGAGAGGCATTGGCCGGGGAGAGAGTTACAGGCTTGTTCCCAGAGCTGAAATTTTTGCCACAAGAGGACACAGATTTAAGGTGCTGCACAGTAGGTGCAGAGGAGTTGTCAGGGTTAAGTTTTTCACTCAGAGAGTGGTGAATTCGTGGAATGGGCTGCCGTCAACGAAGGTGGCGGCGGATACGATGGGGTTTTTTAAGAGGCTTTCAGATAGGTACATGGAACTTCGAAAAGTAGAGGAATATGTTTCTATGTTTCTATGTCCACAAGTATATATCATTTTGTTTAAAAGAATAACACTGAATTCAACAGTATACAAGCCGCCAATCTCATCACCTTCATTAACAGATCAATTCTATAATTTTTGAGAACATGCACAGAATTTAACAAACAATTAATTTTGGATGGGAATTAATATCCTAAATTTATCTCATACCATTTATACAGACTGACGCACAAAAAACAAACAAACAAACTATTAAATGAATAAAACAGCAGTCCACGGACAAAATGACAAGATGTAGTAATGACTGTTAGGAAAACAACAACTCTTTCCTCTTATTTCACCGAATATTTGATTGTTTATCACTAATGTTTCCGATCAGAAATAATAACTCCAGATGTCAGTACCTCAGATTGATTCTGCATTTTACTTCCACCGTAACCTTCTTGAAGATTCCTCATCCCGAATTCCTTCCTTGTCCAATTACATGCACAACTTCCTCTTTTTAGAACGTAAATCATGTTATATAAAATCTACAGCGCATTACAGACTTCTCGGCCCACAAAGCTTTTCAGATCATATATTCTACTCTAGAAACTCCCTACAGTCGTCCTCGTCCATAGCCCTCTATTTTTCTAAACTCAATATTCGTCTCTGCGAGTTTCTTAAAAGATCCAGCTGCACACTCCTCTACCATCGTCGCTGGCAGTGCATTCCACGCACCCACCATTCTCTGCGTCAAAAAAAACTGGCATCCCTTCTGATCCCTTCTGTACCTAATTCCAAGCACCTAAAAACTATGCCCCCTCGTATAGGCAAATCAGCCGTCGGGAAACAGCCTTCGAGTATCCACAAGATCAATGCCTCTATTCATTTTATACACCTCTGTCAAATTAGATTTGATCTTCCGTCGTTTCAATGAGAAAAGACGAAGTTCACTCAAACTGTTCCCATAAGGCAGACTCTGCAATCTAGGAGACAACATCCCCAACAATGTACCGAAGGCCACATCCTCGTACATCTCCTCTGCACTCTCTCTATCGTACAGTTGAAGTCAGACGCTTACATACACCTTAGCCAAAAACATTTAAATTCAGTTTTTCACAATTCCTGACATTTTTTTTCTATAAAACATTCCGTATCTTAGTCAGTTTGGATCACTACTTTATTGGAACAATGTGAAATGTCGTAATAATGGTAGAGAACGATTTATTTCAGCTTTTACTTCTTTCATCATATTTCATCATACTAGCTTTACAGACACTTAAGTTGCAGTCATTAAATCTCATTGTGTAACCACTCCACAACTGTCATATTGCCAAACTATAGTTTATTCAAGACGTAGAGGACACCTTCTTTGCAAATTTTCCAACAGTTGCTTACAGACAGATTATTTCACTTTTTATTGACTATATTACAATTGTAGTGGGTCAGAATTCCACAAAGTAAATGAATATATAAGTAAATAAGTAATTAAGAAAGTAAACAAATAAACAGAAAAACAAACTATAAACGAATAAATAAATAAATCAGCTAACACCTCTGGCCAGATCAAACAATAATTGAACAGGTTGGCCATCATGACCATCATTATGTTTTGAGTAAAAATGAATGAGGATAGCAAGCCGAGGAACACCATTGCAAACTTCAGGCATGGCGTGCCAGCATTATGTTGTGGGGGTCCTTTGCTGCAGGAGGGACTGGTGCATCTCACAGTATAGATAGCATCATGAGGAAGGAAAATCTTGTGTATATACTGAAGCAACATCTCTAGACATCAGTCAGGAAGTTAAAGCTCGTCGTAAATGGGTCTTCCAAATGGACAATGACCCCAAGCATACTTCCAAATGTGTGGCAAAATTGCTTAAGGACAACAGAGACAAGATATTGATGTGGTCGTCAGAAAGCCGTGACCTTAATCCGATAGAAAATTTGTGGGGAGAACTGAAATAGCGTGTGCGAGCAAGGACGCACTCAAACCTGACACAGTTAAACCAGTTCTGTCTGCAGGAATGGAACAAAAATTCCAGCTACGTATTGTGAGAAGCCTGTGGATGGCCACCCGAAACGTTTGACAATAGTTAAACAATTTAAAGGAAATGCCACAAATACTAACAATCTGTATGTAAACTTCTAACCCACTGGCAATGTGATCAAAGAAACAAAAGCTGAAATAAATCGTTCTCTCTAAATTATTCTGACATTTCACATTCTTAAAATAAAGTAGCGATCTTAATTGAACTAATACAGGGAACGTTTTCTAGGATGACATGTCAGTAATTGTTAAAAGCAAAGATTAAATATATTTGGCTAACGTGTGTAAACTTTTGACTTCAACTGTATCCACATCCTTCCAGGACGGCGGGGACCCGAACTGAAAACTTTAATTTCAAGTGGGATCTGAGCAATGCCTCATATCGCTGTAACCTTACCCGACGGTTCGCGATTGTGTCATTGCTTTAATGTAAAGCATCATATAATGAGACCCAGAATGGAAGTATGAATTTGGAAAGTGCAAACAAGCAAACTAACAGTAACGCAGAGGGAATGCGTTTGTGTGTGTGTGTGTGTGTGTGTGTGTGTGTGTGTGTGTGTGTGTGTGTGTGTGTGTGTGTGTGTGTGTGTGTGTGTGTGTGTGTGTGTGTGTGTGTGAGAGAGAGAGAGAGAGAGAGAGAGAGAGAGAGAGAGAGAGAGAGAGAGAGAGAGAGAGAGAGAGAGAGAGGGAGAGAGAGAGAGAGAGAGGGAGAGAGAGAGAGAGAAAATTTCATACTTAACTGTAATCATTAGTAAACTTGTACATTTTCGGGCTGCCAGGATAATCCAGTTCAACTCATAACAGAATTGATGAATGAAACTTCTAAAATAAAAAAAAACATAGCCAGTTCGCTGCAATTGCAGCGAAGAAGATTAAACGTGGAATGTCCATGCTATGCCGGGAATTTGGGGCTTGTCAGCCTTGGATGGCAATCCAACTAGGAGAAACTAAACTCTGATTTTAAACCTCTGCTGCCTTGCCGCCATACCCACACATGGGAAAGGCTTCAGGAGTAAACCCCGAGTAAGAAATCTGGAGCCTGGATCCTAAAGCAGTTTCATGTTGCTTACAACGTCACTGTAGCAAGTTCTGCGACGACACTGGTGCCAAGCTGCATCGGTGATGCACATCTCTTGGAGTACATCAGTGGCGTGCAGAGGGGGAAACCGGTACATGGACATCAAACCTTACTGTCCAAGCTTGCGCCCTGGAGAGGATACATTTCCCCAGCGGCAAAAACCCATGATCTCTGGGATCGACAGCTCCTACAAAAGCGAATTCTGTACATTTTGCGCAGTAAAGTATGGTTTGTCTCTGTGTTCAGTTTTCCATGCACCTTTCTAAGTTCTGCAAGCTAGTAGGTTAATTGGTTACCGTAAATTTTCTCGTATGTCCAAATAAGTTGTAAACTCTGTAGAGCCTCTGCCGTAGGGGATGTATATCCCCTGCAAGAAGGGATACAATTTCCAACGCCGCCTCTGATGAGCCAAATGGGCATACAATTATATTCGTTTGCCAGTGATTTTAAATGTCTCCACATATAATTAATAACCACAATACTTTACAAGTTACCATCTACACCTTTTCATGGTATTCCCCTGAAAACAGGACGCCAACACCGATGATATCGGAAGAAGACCAATCAAACATGTATGTTCTGCAATATTGGAGATGCGATTCTTTTCCTTCACATTGATGATCGGTCACCCACACGGGCCGTGCATTCCATCTGTAGCCCGAAGAGATGTAAAGGATGTGGCCGATCCGCAACGCAGTTCCTTGCAGACATTGGCTTCATTGATATTCCAAAAGTTATCCTGTATTCTGCTTCATCTTCCATTATCATAAACTTCCACCTGTCCGTCGCAGCGGCTTCCATCATTGTTTAGTCTCAGAGTCTAAATCTCATTTACAATATGGATGAAGTTGTAGAAAACGGTTAATATGAAGCCAAAACATACCATATATTTTCAGCTATTCGTAGCAAACTTTCGATTACACTCTGATTTCCAATGTGCTGCTTCGGAGACGAGCTTTGTCAATCAATTTCTTCGGTAAACGCAAACGTGACAGGAATCATTTATCGCCTCTGGATCCGAAGAAGACACACGGTAGCAACCCCAGAGTATTACTCTTACTCGTCAAACATAAAAAAATTATCAGTTTGTTTCATATTATCTGCCATCGTTTTTTTTTTCATCAGTTTATAATATGACTTCATTTAGCAGCAAATATTCCATTTCTATTTTATCAAATTTTTAAAATGTGCTGCAAATTACTGTCCTGAAGCTTCAAACACCATCATTCTCTACATTTTCAAATAGTTACCGTTCACACTTTACTGCTATTCACTGTGCACTCAAGGTCTCTTGACCACATTAAGACTATTTCAAACACACTTTGTTGCCAGAAGACTTTAGATTCGTTCAATTGTTTTTCTTTCTTTCTTTCTTTCTTTCTTTCTTTCTTTCTTTCTTTCTTTCTTTCTTTCTTTCTTTCTTTCTTTCTTTCTTTCTTTCTTTCTTTCTTTCTTTCTTTCTTTCTTTCTTTCGTCTGTGCTCTGAATATCTCTACCACCAAAGAAAGTTTTATTTCAAATTTTTGCATCAACAACTGACCGGAGCAAATACGGCTGGCCTCATTTCGATGTCACTTGCTGATCTGAACCCTGGCTGAGACTTGACAATCAGTTAATCGGGACTAATTGCGCATACAAACGTAGTTCTCATTCCACACCTCCGATAAAGTATGTATATCTGGGAGTTGAGTCCGCTGCAACACACTGTAGCTGTTCACAGACCACCGTGGAATCTTCCAAACTGACATACTCATCACAAAGGGTTCCCCACTGGTCTCCATGCCGAACTTCCACATGGCCGGAACATTTGTTTTTCTCATCAACAAGAAGTGCTGCATGCTTTCCTGATTTAGTAATAATTGAAGTCAAATAATTAATCGCAACATATATTATCAAATAAAATGAAGTATATTTGAGCTTTCAACTTGCACACGATAGGACCGCTATCCAATACAACGACACATCAGAACTTTGCGAAAATAACAGAGTTTAGCAAAATGCAGCCCTGTCACTTAGCTGATTGAGTCGCCATCATTGGTTTACATTGAAGTCAATCGTTATGTTTTGCCAATGAGAAATTCGTCGGCACTTTCACCCTCTTAATCTGTCGGTCAATGTCAAATGAAAATCACATCGAACAGATCTGTGTTGATGTAATTTACAAATCCCTCACGGGGTAATTGTCGATACCATATATGTCTTCAAGGTATTCATCAGAGCAGATCACGCTGCTATCATGCTTGTGGGTGCAATTATGAATTCCTGAAGAGAATGGGCAGTCCCACAGCCTCGACACATTACCCTGACATTCAAACACATCGCCACAAATATGCCCTGTTCCTTCTCCAAAATAAGCTGTTCATGACACATTGAAGTTCACTCCACATCATTCGTACCGCAGTGCAGATCACACACCGTTTTCCAGGTTTCACGAAATTGCACTTCCAGTCTTCCCGAGCATTAATCGTTTCCGGACATCAGTCTTAGAGCTCGGTTTCCTGAGAAAGATATGAAGCACAGCCAGGAAATTCGACATTATAAGTAAGTCCTGTATTCATATTGCATTCAGAATATATCGAGTAAAAATTGGTACTGCAGCAGAAGAAATGGTTTTCCACCTCCATCCTGATATCGAAGTTCACAATGGGATACAGGAACTGAATATCAAAATTCCTTTCTCTCCTTATTTGTTAATTAAGCCCAGACGAAAGATTGTTTACACGTTCATTTGCCTGTTTTATATCCTCGCTTTAAATAAAGGACATTATAGCCTCTTCCTTATGATATGATGCCAAAGTCATGAAACAGAAGTATAATTTTCGAAATAGCAAGAACTGTTTTTTACCTATTATTATTTGTCAATCTGGTGACGTTGATATAAGAACTCCAAATGAATTCATCACTATTCTCAAAGCGATTACAGGGCAACGGAAGTACATTAATACTGTAACTTATTCTCCGTCGTGGCGCTATGGTGCAGCCATTCAAAACCTCTGTGCAAGAAAATGAATCAGGCATTCAATATAGAAAGCAGATCTGTCAGTCTAGAATGCGTCTGATGAAACCAAGGCAATACTGTCTACGAACGGACCATAACAAAGACAGCAACATCTCAGTTTTAATATTTCTCTTTCAGAATACCAGAAAAGCGAGGAGTGAGTGCAAACACTTTACTTACTTTACTTTACTTTATTGTCACCAAACAATTGATACTAGAGCGTACAATCATCTCAGTGATAATTGTTTCTGCGCTTCGCGCTCACTGAAGTACAAATCGAAGTAAAATTTAAATTATAAATCATAATTAGAAAATATAAAAGGGAAATTAAGGTCATGCAAGTCAGATCCAGATATTTGGAGGTACGGCTCAGATCTGGGTCAGGATCTGTTCAACAGTATTATAACAGTTGGAAAAAAGCTGTTACCAAATCTTGCCATACGAATCACCATGTTCCTGAAACTTCTCCCGGAAGGAAGTGGGACAAAAAGTGTGTTGGCTGGGTGGGTCCATGATTATCCTTGCAGAACTGCTCCGACAGGGTGTAGTGTAAAGTGAGTCCAAGGATGGAAGATTGGTTTGCGTGATGTGCTGGGCTGTGTTCACGATCTTCTGGAGCTTCTTCGAGCCTTTGACTGTACAGCTTGTCTTTGACAACTTCCATACCAGTTTGTGATGCACCCTAGAAGAATGCTTTCTACGGTGCACCTATAAAAATTAGTGAGGGTTTTTGGGGACAGGCCAAATTTCATCAGCTTTCTCAGGATGTAAATGTACTGGTGGGCCTTCTTGGCAGTGAACTCTGCTTGGTTATTCCAAGTCAGGTCATTTGTGATATTGACCCTGAGACACTTAAAACTTTTGAACTGTTCCACTTGCGCGCCACCTTATGGATGGTGTTGAGCGGTCCGCTACTCCTTCTGAAGTAAACAACCAATTCCTTCGTCTTGCAGACATTGAGGAATAGGTTATTGTCTTCGCACCATGCCACCAGGTTCTTAATTTACTCTCTGTACTCATTCTCATCATTACCCAATTTACGGCCGACATTGGTGGTGTCATCAGCAAAGTATATATTGAGCTTGATGGAAACCTGGCTACACAATCATCGGTGTACAGTGAGTACAGCAAGGGGGCTGAGTACATAGCCATGTGGGGCACGGGTGCTCACAGTGATTGTAGCGGATAATTTGTCCCCTATTGTTACAGCCAGGGTTCTGTCTGTGAGGTAGTTGTAGATCCAGCTGCAGATCTGATTGCTAAGACCCAGGTTCCGGAGCTTAGGAATCAGTTTATTTGGAAAGATGGCATAAAAGACAGAGCTGCAGTTGATGAAAAGGAGCCTTACATATGCGTCTTTATTTTCCAGGTGTAATAAGGAGGAATATAGTGCCAGAGAGATGGCATCTGCCGTTGACCTCTTGCTCCGGTAGGCGAATTGCAAAGCGTGAAGGTTGACCGTTAGGTTATGGTTGATGTGCGCCATAACCAATCGCTCGAAGCACTTCATAGCAATTGATGTTAGAGCCACAGGTCGGTAGTCATTCAGGCATGCCACCTTGCTTTTCTTCAGCACCGAGATTATCGTTGCTTTCTTAAAACACGAAGAGATCATAGACTGAAGCAGGGAGCAGTTCAAGATGTCAGCAAACACTTCAGCTTGCTCGCTTGCACAGGCCCGGAGAACCCGTCCCGGGACGCCATCTGGGTCCGTCGCCTTCCTTGGATTTATCTTCAGGAAGGCTCTTCTAAGGTCTTCCTCGGTGACGATGAATCTTGATGCCACCAGGTCCGGTTCACCCAGAGGGGGCGGGACGCTCCTCTTCTGTTCGAAACCTGTGTAGACTACGTTAAGATCGTCAGTAAGAGAAACACTAAATTTACTGATATTCACAGCCTTTTCTTAGCACCCAGTGAACTCATTGAGACCCTGCCATAGTCTACTGGCATCCCTCTGATTAGCCTGGGCTTGCAAGTGCAATTAAGCACAGTCAAGTCTGAATACATGGTATTGAGGATTTGACAGAAAGAAGACTCGCGTGGCATTCAAACAAATCAGGCTTGTTCACGTCTTCAAAGATTTTTCCCCCTGTTTGCGTCATCCACCATGATGTCTATGGTCTTAGAGTTAAGAAAAATGAAAACATACGGATAACCTAGTTATTGCCATCGCGATGCCAACATGGACATCATGTTTACGTTTATTCCATTTTCCTCAACATGTTCTACAAATGACCCTTCCAAATGACTTTCAGACTTCTTTCATTTGTCTACAAGTTCATTTTCCTTTGCAGCCGATTCTCTATGTCCAGCATACTTTTGCGAAAAACATGTCATGTACCTTTTCAGTCGTCCCTCTATCATCTTATGTATCATCATATCTTATATATCTGTATCACCTCCATGTTCGATATTCATGGAGGCCTCTACCTTGAAAAACGCAGTACCGGTCTTCTCTACTAATGTAATTAGGTAGCGTGGAGCTTTCCTATCCAACAAAATATTCTCCGCAAATTCTTCCATCTCTAAAGGGACTTTACGACCAAATAAATCTCTACACCTCTCGTGCCAAGTACGGAGACGACACTTCCCATGTGCATCGCCCCCTCCTCAATCCTCTTGTCCAAACTTCCTTCCCCTTTACTCTCCCTCCCTGCATTTATCCCTGAAACAGCCGATCAGCCGACGTTCAGCATCTGTTCATTCAACTCTTCCACACTTCCAGTCAGGTGAGGAGGTATTTCGCAAATGTCTATTGCTTCCGTTGTTCTGATACTGTCTCTTCTACATCAGTGTGACCGATAGCAAATAGTGGGCCCTCATCAACTTGCAGATCCGTTTTCTGTGCCAGAAGTGGATCTTTCCGGAGGTCAACATTTTAATTCCGATTTCCATTGCAACTTGGCGGTCCAGAGTCTCCTCTTGTGCTGCGATGAGTCACTCTCGGGGTGAAGTAGCAGCTCCTTGAAAACCGTTTGAGTATCTTCCAACCCGAAGACTTAAATATAGAATTCTCCTTGCAGTAAAAATGTAAATCAACGCTTCCCCTCCCCTCTTCTTCTATTTCCCAATCTGACGTCTTATGGATTTTCACCTCCATATGATGGCCTTTGTTATTCATCCTCTTTTCATTTCTCCGATCCAACACGCCCTTTTCCTATCAGATTCCTTCGATCTATCGCTTTAGCATTCCTACTCAGCTGCCTTCACCTATCAACTTCTAGTTATCCTTCATCATTATCTCTCAACTTTTTATTCAGGCGACTGCCCCTTTCCTTTTTGTCCTAAGAGGGGCTAGCTGGTTCATCAGCTGTTTGCTCAATTCCACAGATGCTCAGCCTGATCTGCTCAGTTGCAGCATCGTTTCTGTTTGCTGCTTTTAATTTATAATATCTGCCGAATGTCTTGTCTATGCAATGAATGATTGTATAATACTCCGAACGTAATATTTCAGAATGTTTTTATGAAAAATGCTCTTATCCGTGTGTCAGAAAACCACGCTGTCGATGCAATATCATACTCATTCCTTTCTGCATCCTCTCAAGATTAATATCAGAATTCCCATATTAAGTCGATTGGAATTGCCTACAATATTACAAGTGCAACTGCATGAAGAGGGCACACATCCGTATAGTCACTTCAACAGAATTGAATCGAATCCTCCGCCAGTGCAAGCAGATGTGTCCTATTCAATTGCTAATTGTGATATCGCTGCCAGTAATAAAAGTAAGCAGTTCTGGCTCTCTCTGCTCAGCAGCATACTTTAAGATCTAAAAAAATATTATGTACTTTCGGATTTTTCCTTATAATGTATTACTATGCAGATATCTGAGTTAATTTTTAAAGGCTATTCATTTGCCTGGGTTATCATTTTATTGAATATATGCTGTAACTGCACACAATATTCTTAACAAAACTATATAACAGTAATTCTGTTGTCATCTATAAACCTGTCATGCGAATTCTGGTCCAAAGTATAATAATACGCACTTCTGTCAATTCAAGGTTATTCCCAGTTATCTCCACAAATACACAGATATATTGAAAACACTGGGTTACACCATCAAAACGCGAAGCAGAATATCCAGATTCAGACAATGTCATTACAAATACCTTTCTCTTGGCGAATACCAGTATTGTCGTGCCGATATCCTGTCAGTTGAGAGAAGACAGAAGTGGAACTAGACGATGTTTGTCCAACAAACTCTGTTTCTCGTTTAGGTAGTTTCCTGCATACTCTTGAAAGGAAAGGGTCCCTTACATATTTTCTCTATACAGTAGTGGTAGTTCATTGTGTTCTCACAGCAGGCTAATTTTATTCCAGTTCCCTGCAGTGCTGTTTACATTTGACCCTCTCAAGGTTCACAGTGACAGGAAGGAATTTGCTATGAAGCTGTAATTTCAGAATGGTATGAACGCTAGATTCTGTTCACATATTTGATTTCAAGTAGTGTAGGTTGAATTTCTGCCTCTCAGAGACTTTGTGAATTATACAACATCGTTCTATGCACACATTTGAAATGCAGTGCTGCAGCTGGCAAAAATATGAACCAAATAGAAAAGCATAAGAAGCATGCTGTCGGTCAGGGAGCATCACTGCAAACGGTGGGACATGCAATTTATCAGGTCGAAGGCTCTTGGTTATAACCGAAAAGGAAAATGTTTTAATTGTAAAGACACGGATCGATAGTGTTGGTCTGAAAACAAGTTCCCATTTTCCTATATAATGAATGTGGAATCTAATCCGGAGGTAGGTGGGGATTTGTGAGACATTGGGAGATGTAATACCAATTTATTAAACCATTACCTCTTGGAGGATTAATGACATTTCCTATATACTTTGCAATTAGCAGAGCTTTACTGACAACCTCGAAATAAGACGGAATCCGGGTACACGATTAACATCTGGGGTGCAGGAGAAATTTCTGAGCTCTCGGGTGTGGTCTATATTAGTCCTGAAGATAACATTTTGAAATTTTCGCCACAGATGCCACTCGATCCGTTGAATCGCGCAAGTGGTTGTGCCGGCCGTCGCGTGTTTATATACTTAAGCAGTTATGTAGTTTGTTAGAAATTAGAGTATGAATTATGTAACAAGGATTGTTATCACAGAATGACAGTAATAATTTCTAAACTAGTAGTCACCAATCGTTTTAAGCCCACGATTGACCTACTAAATCGTTTAGAGAAGAAAAAAAATAACAACTCCGATTGTACTTCCAACTTGAGGTCCTTTTTTGGGCTCATTTTATTTTAATTACATAAAATGCTTTTGTCAAACTTTCAAATTAATCTAACCAAGAAAACACTGTGACTAGCATATCCAGCAGCCGACAGCAGCATAGAGCTCATTCAACAACGCTTTCAATTAGCGGCGTTGAAGCGCTTTTGCTCTAATTAAATTTATCAGTTTGACCACCAGGGTCATTACATGAGAAAGTCCACGACCTTCCCAGCCAAGGCCTGCTGATGAATCACACAGTGATAATCCAGGAAGTCAGGAAAATCAGGGTCATTACGCCACAGTGCTATAAAAACGTACGTGCAAACCACACATTGCTGGGGCCCCATCAGTAGGAATTTCCGCCAGTTTATGAATGGGGTTGTCATTTTCACGGACATTTCTTTTCAGGTTTTTGTAAATATCCTCACCTCTTGTTATCTCCTTTAAGTGCAAAATAGTGAGGAAGTCCTCCTTTGTTGTAAAACTTTGGAAAGACTTTCTGGCAAATACAACAAGTTGAGCTATAGGTATTACATGCAGGGATTCATCAAACTGTCGTAAGAAAAAAAAAACAGAGTGACAGGTACTTTAACACTGCCGATCCACGTCCTCTGAGCAGCCTGTTTATTTAGCCTTCAAACCCGTTTTCAGCTCCTCAACTTCCCTAAAAAAAAATGGTAAACTTACTGAGACATCAGTGTAAGTTTCAGGGGTACGCAAGACACCACTGTTTGTAATTCCCATTTCTTGTACATTGTTGGAATGTTGGAATTTAAAGGGGTAGAATGGTTGAAATGTGAGTATTATAAAGATACGTTAATACCAATTAGGATCATGGTGATATAGCAATACTCCCGCTAGGGAAAGAGAGATTGTTTCTGCCTGTTGCGCATTAGTGAAAACCTCTGTATTCGAGTATTGTTTTACCGTCCTAGATAAAGTTGTTCCTTTTGAGCATGAAGTTGTCAAGTGTTCCTTTTTCAAGGTAGAGGTTACTACATATTTGCATCAAAAGGTTTATCAGGCGTAATTTATTTGTGTATTTATTATTCATTACTTTCTGGATCTACTAGGACAGTAGCAAAGATCGAACGGTCGGATAATTATTGGTCAGAATTATGTCTCCTTATTATTTTCAATATATTCCATGAAATACTTGGTACTTGATTCTCCCGTGCAACGCTGCAACTTCGAAAGCAAAATAACTGTTTGCTGTTTACTGTCATGGTTCTGGTTGGCCGTTCCCCTTTAACACTTCTTACTCCTCGATTATGCCCCAATTTCAGTGAATTGCTGCTAGTTACCCAATTACGGTACAAATGGCTTTCATCTGAGATTGGGAAATAAATTCGATGGCGACTCTGTCACAGGTTGCCAGTTCGTTGGTCAATTTTCGTGTGATACTTCGTACCCTGTTCTGATTAGAACCGGTAGTTCTAAGTTCCGCTCTTGTTTCTAGAGAGTCCTTGTGAATCCCGTCTCCTTGTCAAGATTCCTCTGGATTTTTGCTCTACGTTCAGGTCTACGCTAGCCTCCCCAACTGAGTCGACCTGCCAGTGTGCTGCAGTTAGATTGTCCTCCGTCGCCCCCGTGTAACATTTACAGCGTTTACTTATTTTCCATTGATTATTTTGTCCAATTATTAAAGCGTTGTATGATTGCAGTTTTTTTTCGTTCAATCATTTAAATTCCCAGCATTTTCTTTTTTATTTATCGCCATGCATTTTACTTGCATCTCTGTTTATAGGTTATACCCAGAGTGGTATGGGCTAGCATTTCTCCGGTAGTTAAGTGCTACTTTAGAAATTTGCTTTGTCTCCTTTATCTCATAATGGTTGTCCATTGCTCCCTTCGAGGCCAAATCTATCATTCTGGAAACACTTTGTGTTGATGCAGAAGTAAATTTATCAATATATCACCCTTAATTGTTCTCCTCTAATGAAATTTATCGGCATATTTGTCCTGTTTTTTTTGGTGATTCCTGTTTATTTTGTTCTATGGAAATAATCCATTTCCTCCTTCAGAACCTCACATTGATCTCAATCATTAATGTTTGGCAATGCAATATTTTTCTGGTATTAAATTGCGCAGAATTCCAGATCAAGTCATAACGAAATGAAACGATTTGATGCGTTTTATAGGTCCGCGAGACGTGTATTAATCGGATTGACCTTAAATGATGCGTTCTAGCTGTTTAAGCAGAATTGGATACGGATCAATACTATTGTACATGCAGTAGGCTCCCACTCTCCACACAGCTGATTAATCCAAAGGAATGGCAGATTCCGATACCGTTTGGCATTAGGAGCGGCACAGTGGTTGTCACTTGGTGTTGTATTCAACGTTGGATTTTCTTAGCGACTGAAGATCCTAGTTTTTCTTTGAGGCTTATCCCCAAAGCCTTCCCCTTGAGTGCATATAGCCACAAGGTGGTCAAGATTTGTGATCAGAGATTGCTCTTTGTATTTCATCTCCCTGGCGAGCTGACATCCATTGCTGAGGAGCCATAGCTTGGACTGTAGTGTTTTTAACGCGCCAGTAATTCGCCTTTCTCCGTTCTACTGCCGTAGAACCCGTTTCGGCGGGCTCAGTAGCTAAACCACAAGTGAAGCCGAGGTTTTGGATATAGTTATCAGAGGACGCTTGAAAAGCAGGCAATTGGGAGCATTTATTTTGGAGCCTTTCCCCAATACTTCCAGGGCCAAGGCCACTTTAAGAAACAATTGGCCAGCAACAAGTGAAATTCAAGATAATGGATCTCTGCCTTCAAAATGTCATCAAGACATTATATTCCTTTGTTCTTCAAAATTCTACGCAATAGAACAGATGACATTGACATCATTCTTGTGATTACAGATATGCGTTCCTGAAGAGAATGAACAGACCCATAGGGTTGGCTCACTGCCTTGACATTTAAGGACGCCGAGCCACATACCTCATACCCCTGGTTAGTTGAATCTCCTCTATCTTGACTCCTCCTCTGCATATCGCTCACTCCAGCTTCGTCTGTGTAGATTTTGCAACCCATCAGCACGGCACATTTTTCAAATTTGCTTCGTCTTCTCGGGCCTCTTCATTATTTTCGATGACACTTTACCAAAACTTCCTTCTGAAAAGGGGTTATTAATAAAGTTTTATTATTTGAATGACAAGCCATTAAAACTATCGGCTAGCTGCCATTCGCCTTCGTAGCACCATCCGAAACTGGATTCTCCACGCTTTCCCCTAAACAGCAGTGAGAACAAGCCCTGAGCCAGCAAACGCTTCGCATATAAACTATTTCATTGCCAATATCATTCCTCTGCTCATCCTCTGGTCGCCCTCCAATGCCAGCGTAGCCCTACTCTTGCAAGTGATCCGATCCTACTCATACTATTCCAAGCGCTGTCCGATCAATGTCTTATAAAGCCTCAATAATACATCTCTGGTTTTATAGTCGTATCCACTTAAAATGAATGCAGTCATTGCATTTGCGTTCCGTACCAGCGATTCCACCTGAAGATTAACCTTTAGGATTCCCATGAGGACTCGCGAGACAGATTTATCCGTTGGTTTCTGAGAGTTTGCTCCCTTAGGAAACAACCTCTTCGGTTATTCTTTATCCCAAAGTGCAGGGACATACATTTCCCTGACCATTCTGTCAATATATCTAATTCTTCTGCAATGTTTGTGCTTCCTGGAAGTCACATGCCCCTACAATCTTTGTGTCGTCCATGAAATGAGACACAAAGCCATCAATTCCATCATCCCAATAATTGACTTATAACATGAAATGATGCAGTACCAACACTGGTCCTGTGAAACACCAAAACAGAATGAGAGTCAACCAGAAAATACACATTTATTCCCACTCTTTGCCCACTGTCAGTCAGCCGATCTTTTATCATGCTAGCATTTCTCAAATGACACCATGATTTGCGACCTTATTTATCAGCCTCACCTGTGTCATCTTGTAAAGGACATTCTTACGATCAAAGTAAACAGCAATCACTGATTCTATTTTAAACACAAAGTACACTGCAGAGGCTGTGGTCAAATCAAGACGTACAAAAAAGCTCTATGAACTCAACATGTCGGGCAGCATCCGATGAAAGAAGCATCGGATGCAGTCAACGTTTCGGGTGGAGACCTTCCGTCAGGACTAAAGAAGGAGTGGGCAGGGGCTTATAAAGTTGGGGGGAGGGTGGAAAACCAACCAGAGGAAAGATCAAGGGGTGGGGGAGGGGGTGCAGGGAGGGGATAGGCAGGAGAGGTGAAGAACAAATCTGAGGGGAAAACACTAAGGGTAGTAGAAGAAGGCAGAGTCATGAGAGGTGATAGACAGCTAGAAGAGGGGACAGAGTGAAAATGAGAAGGGGGAAGGGAGAGGGAAGGAATTCCCGGAAGTTGGAGTATTCGATGTTTATACGAATGGGCTGGAGACGACCCAGACAATATATGAGATTTTCTTCCTCCGACCGAAGTTTGACCTCATCATGGCAGTAGAGGAGGCCATGTATGGACATATCCGAATGGGAATGTGAAGCAGAGTTGAAGTGAGTGGCAACCGGGAGATCCTGTCTGTAGGTTCTCGACGAAGCGGTCCCCCAATCTGCGTCGTGTCTCGCCGATGTAGAGGCCGCAACGGGAGCACCGGATGCAATAGATTATCCCAACAGACTCACAAGTGAAGCGTTGCCTCACCTGGAAGGACTGTTTGGGGCCCTGAAAGGGGTAGGGACAGGTGTAGCACTTATGCTTGCAGGGGTAAGTGCCAAGTGGGAGATCTGTGGGGAGGGACGTGTGGACCAGACAGTCGCGGAGGGAACGATCCCTGCGAGAAGCAGAGAGTGGTAGAGAGGAAACTATGTACTTACTGGTGGTGTCCTGTTGAAGGTGGTGGAAGTTGGGGAGGATAATATGCTGGATCCGGTGCCTGGTTGGGCGATAGCTGAGGACAAGGCGTACACGTTCTTTGTTATGTTGACGGGAGGATGGGGTGAGGGCCGAAGTGCGGGAAATGGAGGAGATGCGAGTGAGGGCATCATTGACGACGGCAGAAGGGAAACCACGATTCTTAAAGAAAGAATACATTTGGGATGTCTTGGAACGGAAAGCCTCATCTATTTTGCTGTTCCTGCATGTTATTTATTTAAAGGATTCTAACAGGCGTGTTAAGCAAGTTTTCCCTTAAGTAAACTATACTGACATCAGTCTATTTTGTCATGTTCTTTCACGCACCCTGAAATCATATCCTTTGTGAGTAATATTTGCAATTTCACAGTCCTCTGAAACCATTCCAGTCTAGTAATTCTTGAAATATAATTAATAATGCTTCCACAATCTCTTCAATCCTACTGTTACATACCCCGTCGGCATCATGTGACTGTCTTACGATCATGATGTAATTGTGTATCTGGTGGGCATCTGGTCTTGTGATAGTGGGATGATGCAACTTCCCGGCAATGTGCGGTCACATGATGTAATTTTTCCTACCAGTGAGAGCTCATTTGATGGTCTGTTTTAACACGTATAAAATGGGAAAGCCTTGCTGTGACGCAGGTTTAATTCGTCAGTGACTCCGTTATGCTGCACAGTTTTGTTTTAAAGTGGAGTTTTACTTTCTATCTTAAATCTCAAAGGTTATTGCCGGCAGTTTCGCTAAACACTGCCAGTTGTGATTTGGTTTCTACCTTTGCAATTCAGTCGGAGAGTGAACAATTTATCGAAGTACGGGAACCCGAATGATCGAGAAAATTTGGTGTTGTCGGCGGTAAAAGAAGATCGACCTTACTTAATCTTCGTTCTAGGAATTTGTAAATTGCATACGAGATAGCTCCTGCATTTTGAAAGTAGAAAGAGCTGGGCACAGCGGTATTCGCCAAGGAAAGATCAGTGCCTTTAAGCCGTTTGTATTTACTTGGTCGTAAATCCTTCGGACAAGACATATTTTGGCTGGGACCAGCAGTAACGATACGTTGTAGCGGAATTCGTTGCTTCAGCAATGTCTCTCCTAATTGATTGTTTAAATCATTAGGTCTTTTGCATTTATCACTTTAAGAAATGGGTTCGTATTTATCGCTTTAAGAACTGTTCAAGTTGTTTAGCAATTGACTTCCGGTTAATTTAGACGGTTGATTACATATCATTTTTATCGAGCAGTGTTTAATAAATGCTTTATTTGTTTATTTAAAAAAACAGTCTCAGTTCTATATTCGTTCTAGCCATATCGTAACAATCGGTGGCACCTCCGGGATATGTACTATTTTTGTGCTTAAATGCTTGTTTGATTATTAATCTGATATGAAAAGTGAAATACACGATTCTTTTGTATGATTGTTTTGTAAAAGATATTCGGCAACAATGAATATTGACGACTTCCTGGTATCGCCAGACACGGAGTTATTAGCAAAGACGGAAAAGAGTGATCTGTCTGAGATTGCTAGCTGTTTGGAACTTAAAGATATTTCGAAGGTTACAATAAAGCATGAAATTCAGAGGAAAATCGCGGAACACTATATAGATTCGGGTGTTTTAGATGAAGCGGTATTAGATACATTCCCTGTAGCTAGAGCAGCGATCCATTTACACCGGGAACAGGTAGCATTGGTAAAGTTCAGAATAGAAGCTGAGTTAAAACTGAAACAGTTGGAATGTAACTTGGAACAAAGTCGGATAGAAGCTGAAAATAAAAAGTGGGAATTTGAACTTGCGATGGCGGAATTAAGGTCCGGTGATTAGTCCTCTGGTTCTAGAAAAAAAACATTTGTTGTTAGTCAGGAAATTAAATTAGTTCCTCAATTTAGTGTAATAGAAGTAGATAAATATTTTCAACATTTTGCAACTGTAGCTCTGATTTCAGCGTGGCCGAAAGAGAAATGGCTGGTGTTGTTACAAAGTGTAAGTGATGGCAAAACGCAAGAAGGTTATATAGCTTTAACTGCTGAGCAAGCACTTGATTATGATGTTATCAATGAGATCATATTAAAGGCGTATGAACTGGTTCCCGAGGCTTATTAAGAAAGTTTCAGAAATTTGAGCAAATCTGTAGAAAAAAAAACTTATGTAGAATTTGCTTGCGATAAAGCTGTGTGTTTTGAAAGATGAGTTTCCTCTAAAAATGTTAATGGGGACTATAATAAATTGAAAGGGTTGACTTTAATGGAGGAATGTAAAAGAAGTATCCCTGTTGAAGTAAATTCATAATTAAATGAGAGGGACACCGTTACATTGCAGGAGTCTGCTAAATTAGCTGATGAGTATGCTTTAATCTAGACGAATATATTTCATCAGGGCAGAAATTTTAAACAGAAAAATAGCGCAGAGAGTCAAGGTAAATCAGAATTTAAATCCGAAGTTAGTTAGAAAGGTAAGGGTGAAGCAAAACCTGTGAAGGAAAGACAGTATGGTCCTATTTGTAATTATTGTAAGAAACCTGGTCACGTAATAGGTTACTCTTTCTCCGATTGAAAAAAAAAGAAGGAAGCAGTCCCAGATGCTTATTTACAACATACTGAAACACCTGTGAATCTACAGTGTTTGAGAAATACAAATGAAGCTTTGTTAGTGACTGACCAAGTTAAACGGGGGTATGATAATTTTATAACTGAAAGATTTTTATCCTAGAAAGAGGGATCCATTCCGGTCCCAATAAAAATTGTTAGGTATCCCGGAGCTTCTCAATCACTGATGTTAGACAGTGTGTCAAGTTCTGTGATAAGTCTGACACTGGTGAGGTAAACTACATACGAGGTGTGGGGACTGCCCTTATGCCTGTACATTTAAATGGAGTAAATTTAATACCAGGATTAGTTACATGACTTCTTAAAACAGGACTACATCCTAGCTCATCCGTGAATTATGTCTCTTTATTGTTAGGAAATTACTTGGCACATGGACTAGTTTTTTCATGAAGTGCATTTCACAATACATTTAGAGGAACCACGGATGAATTGTAACACAGATTCCTCCTGTGCTGTATCTCGAGATATGCCTAAAAAGCTTGATGTGCAGAATGGGGCTGTTACCCATGACTTTTCAACTCAGGGTTCAAATTTTGAGGATGTGTCAGAAACTTCCTTACCTTCATTGTTTGAGCAAGATTCTTGGAGTAAGACTGACCCTGAAGATTTGTCTCTATCTCGGAAGGCGATGACAGCAGAGCTAAGTAAAGACCCTGAGATTATCGAAGTAAAGTCACAAGCTCTTCCGGATAGTGAAATTGACAAGTTGGCAGTAGGACATTATTTTGAGAAAGGAGTGTTGATGAGGAAGTGGAAATCGCCTACAATCACGGCAAGTGATGAATGGAAGGTTGTTCACCAGGTAGTTGTTTCGAAAATTTATCGAAAAGAACATTTAACTTTAACCCATAGTGAGTCCATGGGTGAACATCAAGTGGTGAAGAAAACTGTGGACAAGGTTTGTAAACATTTTTACTGGCCTGGTTTGAGAAACGATGTGGCGACGTATTGTATAATGTGCCCTACTTGCCAACTTGTGAGAAAACCTAATCAGCTTAAACCTTTAGCCCCATTGCAACCTATTCCCGCATTCGGTTAACCTCTTCTAAATTATTATAGATTGTGTAGGCTCATTGCCAAAAAGAAAAACTGGCCATCAATACTTGTTGACTATCATGTGCATTGCGTCTAGGTTTCCATTGGTAATATCACTTTGGAATATAACGACTAAAATTGTAACAATATCTCATATTTTTAAAACTTATTTTGTGTTGCCTAAGGAAATACACTCTGATCAATGTTGTAATTTAATGGCTGGATCGTTTCAACAGATAGTTTATAAACTCGGAGCTAAGCAGATTACCTCGACTGCATACCATCCAGAATCGCAAGGAGCCTTGGAGAGTTTTCATTCTACCCTCAAGACAATGATTAGGACGTATTGTGTGGAAAATGAAAATGATTGGGATGAAGGCAGTTTCTGACTTCTATTTGCAGTAAGGGAGTCGATACAGGAGGCACGAGGTTTTAGTCCATTTGAACTCGTATTTTGGCACAAATTTAGAGGACCTTTGGCCTTATTAAAAGAACAATGGATTAATAAAGGTACATATTAACTTGCTGGACTATGTTTTAAAATTTAAGGACAGATTACATAAAGTTTGTAGCTTAACCAGTGAAAATGTAAAATCGGCTCAGGAGAAAGTTAAACCCTCGTACGATAAGAAAGCTAGGATTAGGACATTTAAACCTAGAAATGAGGTGATGGTTCTTTTCTCGATGCAAACAAATCCTTTACAAGCTACATTTCATGGTCCTGATGACATTCTGTCTAAAATTAATGATGTGGATTATGTGATATCAATTCCAGATCGAAGGCCAACACAACTTTGTCATATAAATATGATAAAACGATATTATGAGAAACAGTCTGCTACTTTGACTGTGGTGGTAACTAATAATGAGTCTGAGTCACTAGGAGCATAATGGATGATTCATCTGAAACTCATTCTAAACCCAACATTGTTTCTCTCAGATGACCAAAGTCAACCATTCTGGAAAATATTAATGAGAAATTATGTCATTTACAGCTCGAGCAGAGACGGCATATGAAGCAATTAATTTTTAAATATAGGGATTTTATTCCAGACGTTCCTAGATGAACCACAGTAGCTTCACATGATGTAGATGTTGGTGATGGCAAACCCATACAGCAACATCCATATAGGATGAACATGGAAAAATGTGAACTTGCTGAGAAAAAAAAGTATATTTTAGAGAATAATATTATTAGACCCCCGGATTCGCATTGGAGTTCACCTTCTCTCGTACTGCGTCAGTCAGACGGTAGTATTCGGTTTTGTACTGACTACAGGACGGTAAATGCTCTAACGAAGACAAATGCATATTCAATTCCTAGAGCGGAGAATTGTGTAGACAAAGTTGGAAAAGGAAAGTTCCTTACAAAGATTGATTAATTAAAAGGGTATTGTTGTGTTCCATTGACAGATAGAGGTCGAGAAATTTCTGCATTTGTAACTCCATCTGGGTGATATGAGTATAATGTTCTACTACTTGGGATAAAGTTTGCCCCAGGTACTTTCCAGCGGATGATTAACTCTGTGATTCATGTGTTAAAAGATACAGATACTTATATTAACGATTTAGTGACCGGAAAGGATATTTGGGAAAAACCTATTACTGCGATGGAGAAACTATTTGAAAGGCTTTCAAAAGCTACCTTAACAATTAACGTAGCAAAAAGTGAATTCGGTTATGCCACTGTGACTTACCTTGGTTATATGGTTGGTCAAGGTAAGTAGCTCCTATTCGGGCAAAAGTTCAGTCAATTTTAGAGGATCCCTCCCCAAATGGGGAAAAGAAAATAACTCTCTGAAGATTCTTGTGAATGGTCGGATATTACCGAATGTTTTGTAAGAATTTTGCTAACATTGAATTTCCATTGAATAATGTCTTGAAGGAAAATTGAATGTTTCGGTGAACAGTGCTTTGTTAGGAGGCATTTGAAAAAGTAGAAGCTGTGATATGTTAACAACCTGTGCTCAGGGCACTTGACTTCGAAAAAAAACACTTTTCATTATCTGTAGATGCCAGCGATGAGGCTGTAAGAGCAGTATTACTTCAGAGGAATGAGGGTAACTCGGTTGATCATCTACTAACATACTTTTCTAAGAAATTTACTGAGCATCAAAGAAAATATTCGTCTATGGAAAAGGAATTATTATCTCTTGTTTTGTCTTTAGAACATTATGATGTGTCTGTTGGTGCAACTCAGAAGCCAATCATAGTTTACACTGATCATAATGCGTTAGTGTTTCTTCGTAAGATGAAAAACAAAAATACAAGGTTATTAAATTGGAGTTTGATGTTGCAGAAGTATAATAATTTTGATCACTCATATTAAAGGCAAAGATAATGTGATTGCTGATTAACTATCTACATGTTGAATGTAAAATGTAATTATTTTATGGAGTGATATTTTAACATTTGTAACACTCCTTCTGTATGAAAATACTGTGTATAATGTGGTTGTTGTGTATTTTACACCTTTGTATTTTTTTGTAAATATTTAATTGTTAAAATGTTTGCTCTTGATAGGTCATTTTTTTTGGGTGGAGGTGTTACATACCCCGTGAGTTTCTTGTGACTGTCTTATGACCACGATGTAATTGAGCATCTGGTAAGCATGATGAAATGGTCTTGTGATGGGGAAGTGATGTAATTTCTCGCCAATGTGAATTCACATCATGTAATTTTCCCACCATTGAGAGGTCATGTGTTGGACTGTTTCAACAGGTATGCAAGGGGAAAGCCTTGCAGTGACGCAGGTCAGTTCGTGGTTTAATTCGTCAGTGACTCCATTATGGTGCGTATTCTTCTCACGACGCAGTTTTGTTTTACAGTGGAGCTTTTCTTTCTACCAGGAACAAGTTGCAGTGGTCCTGCCTCTGGCACTGAGGTTGGACCCAAGACGAGGAAGAGGAGGAGGAAGAGAACAGAGCGGTAGTGATAGGGCATTCTATAGTCAGGGGGACAGATAGGAGATTTTGTGAGGAAGATTGGAAGTCTCGGATGGTATGTTGCCTAACTGGTGCCGGGGTCAGGGACATCTCAGATCGGTTGCAGGTTATTCTCGAGAGGGAGGGCAAGAACGTAGATGCTGTGGTCCATGTAGGGACCAACGACGTGGGTAGGATGAGTGAGGGGGCCCTGCGTAGTGAGTTCAAGGATTTAGGTGTGATGCTGAAAGGCAGGACCTCCAGTGTAACAATCTCAGGTTTGCTACCTGTGCCACGTGCGAGTGAGGCAAGGAACAGAAGGATTATACAGATTAATACGTGGCTGAGAGGATGGTGCAGGATGAAGGGCTTCAGGGTTTTAGATAATTAGGCTTTGTTCCAGGGAAGGTGGGATCTGTTCCGACGGGACGGTTTACACCTGAACTGGAGCGGTACTAAAATTCTTTCAGGAAAGATTGCTAGTGCTGCTCGGGGGGGGGGGGGGGGGTTAAACTAAATTTACAGGGGACAGGTATCCAGAATGTGAGAGAGAGGATAGCAAGATGAAGAATAAAGGACTGGTGGGGTCTACCCGGTTCCAGAATATTAAGTGTGTAGTAGAGAATGGTGAGGCGGAACAAGTGATCAGGACGACACATGTACAGAGGGATGGTCTGACGGAACATGAAGTTAAATGTGCAGAAAGAATAAGTAAAGTTAGGATGGACAACAAAATTCAAGGGGCGTATCGCCCGTTGGGAGTTCGGGGAGCTGGGTTAAGCACAATAGGCAGCGATTTAAAAAGAGAGAGGAGAAATGGGCTAAACATTCTATATCTGAATTCTGAAGTGTCAGAAATAAGGCGGATGAGCTTGAAACTCAGGTGTGAATGGGTAACTATGAAGTTGTTGAGATAACGGAGCGATGGCTGCAGGGAGATCAGAGCTGGGAAATGAATGCACAAGGGTATACGTGCTATCGTAGGGACAGAAATGTGGGAAGAGGAATTGGGGAGGCCCTTTTGGTGAGGAATGAGATTCAGTCCTTTGCAAGGGGGGACATAGAATCAGGAGAAGTAAAGTCTGTGTGTATAGAACAGAGGAACAGTAAGGGCAAAAAGACCTTAATGGGTGTTGTCCACAGGCCCCCAAACAGTAGCATGGATATTAGGCGCAAGTTGAATTGGGAGTTAACATTGGCATGTGGCAAAGGTAATGTCGCAGTAGTTATGGGGCATTTCAACATGCAGGTGAACTGGGATAATCAGATTGGTGCTGAACCACAGGATAGGGAGTTTGTAGAGTGCCTACGTGATGCATTCTTGGAACAGCTTGTCTGAGAGCCGACCAAGGACAAGGCTATTCTAGATTTAGTGTTGTGTAATTAACAGGATTTGATAAGCGATCTTGAAGTAAAGGAGGCAATAGAAGGTAGTGACCATAATATGATAAGTTTTTATCTGCAATTTGAGAAGGATAAGGGCAGATCGGTGGTGTCAATGTTGCAGTTGAACAAAGGAGACTATGGAGCCGTGAGGAAGGAGCTGGCCAAAGTTAATTGGATGGATATCCTAGCAGAAAAGACAGTGGAACAGCAATGGCAGGTATTCTTGGGAATAATGCACAAGATGCAAAATCAGTTCATCTCCCGGAGAAGGAAGGATTGAAAGGGGGGAAAGGGGCCACAGTGGTTGACAAAGGAAATCAGACATTGCATAGCATTAAGAAAGAGAATTATGACAGAGCGAAGGTGCGTGGGAAGACGGATGATTGGGAAATATTTAAGGAACAACAGAACTTAACTAAAAAGGCAACACAGGGAGAAAAAATGAGGTACGAACGCAAGCTACCCAGGAATATAAAGGAGGATAGCAAAAGCTTTTTTAGGTATGTGAAGAGAAAGAAGAAGTTAAGAACAATGTTGGACCCTTGAAGAATGAATTGGGTGAAATTGTTATCGGAAACAGAGAAATGGTAGAAGAATTTAATAAGTACTTTAAATCTGTCTTCACTACGGAAGACACAAGCAATCTCCCGGATGTATGGATGGGCCACGGACATAGGGTAACAGAGGAAATGAAACAGATTGACATTAGGAAGGAAACGGTGATGAGTAGACTGATGGGACTGAAGGCTGACAAATACCCAGGTCCAGATGGTCTGCATCCTAAGGTGCTAAAGGAGGTGGCTCTGGAAATTGTGGATGCATTGGTAATCATTTTCCAATGTTCCTTAGATTCAGGATCAGTTCCTGAGGATTGGAGAACGGCTAATGTTATCCCACTTTTTAAGAAAGGAGGGAGAGAGAAAATAGAGAACTATCGTCCTGTCAGCCTAACATCAGTAGCGGGGAAGATGCTAGAGTCTATTATTAAAGATGAAATAGTGGCATATCTAGATAGCAGTGATAGGATTGGGCCGAGCCAGCATGGATTTAGCAAGGGCAAATGATTCTTGACTAATCTATTGGAGTTTTTCGAGGATGTAACCAGGATGTTAGAAAAGGGAGATCCAGTGGATGTAGTGTACCTCGATTTTCAGAAGGCATTTGATAAGGTCCCACATAGGAGATCGGTGGGTAAAATCAGAGCTCAGGGCATTGGGGGGAAGATATTGACATGGATAGAAAACTGATTGGTAGATATAAAGCAAAGGGTAGCGGTGAATGGGTGTTTTTCTGAATGGCAGGTGGTGACTAGTGGGGTGCCACTGGGCTCGGTATTGGGACCACAGGTATTTACGATTTACATCAACGATTTAGATGAAGTAATTGAGGATAACATCAGGAAGTTTGGTGATGATACTTAGCAGGGTGGCAGTGTGACACGTGATGAGGATGTTAGGAGAATTCTGGGTGACTTGGATAGGCTGGGTGAGTGGGCAGATACTTGGCAGATGACGTTTAATGTGAATAAGTGTGAGGTTATCCACTTTGGGAGCAAGAACAGGAAGGTAGATTATTATCTGAATGGTGTAGAGTTAGGTAGGGGAGAAATACAAAGAGATCTAGGGGTCCTTGTTCATCAGTCACTGAAGCTGAATGAGCAAGTGCAGCAGGCACTGAAGAAGGCTAATGGATTGTTAGCATTTATTACAATGGGAATTGAGTACAAGAGCAAGGAAATCCTTTTGGATTTGTACAGGGCCTTGGTCAGACCACACCTGGTGTATTGTGTACTGTTTTGCTCTCCAGGGTTAAGGAAGTACATCCTGGCTGTATAGGAAGTGCAGCGTAGATTCACAAGGTTAATTCCTGGGATGTCCGGACTGTCTTACGCAGAGAACTTAGAGAGACTGGGCTTGTACACGCAGGAATTAAAGAGATTGAGAGGGGATCTGATTGCAACATATAAGATTATTAAGGGATTGGACAAGATAGAGTTAGGAAATATGTTCAAGATGCTGGGCCAGTCCAGTGCCAGAGGGCATGGTTTAAGAATAAAGGGTAGGTCATTTAGGACAGAGTTAACGACAAACTTCTTCTCCCAGAGAGTTGTGGGGGTTTGGAATGCACTGCCTCAGAAGGCAGAGGAGGCCAATTCTCTGGATGCTTTCAAGAAGGAGCTAGATAGGCATCTTATGGATAAGGGAATCAAGGGATATGGGGACAAGGCAGGATTTTCTATTTGTTTATACTACAATATTCTACCCGGTAGGTGATTCCATTCTCGTATTTCTAATATTAGATCAACATCAGTATTATTTGAGGATCTCTGACTCTGACACTGTATTATACCTGTAGTTATGGTAAAAAAAAAAATGCCTTTTATGAGTTTGTATCTTAAAGCAGGATTTTGGGGAATAACGGCTGCCTCTTGTTTGTGAATGTTTGTGAATGCTTGTGAAGTAATTAGACTGAGTTAAATTTCTGCAAAATTCTGTGATGTGTTCGATGGTGCCTCGTTCCTATTGGCATTTTTATCCATTTTCAGTCTTCAACAGTTTTGTACATGCTTAACTAGCTTTGAATGTTGGTGTGTTACCCATCTCGTCAGTTTTGTCAAACAAAACCAAAAAAATAACTCCTCCACTTTTTGGAAAAAGATGTCCATCTCGGCACAAAATGTTCAACAGCACCCTCTGGGCTTCTAGAGTCTCAGATCGCAGGTATTTGTTCCATTAAAGTTATGATCTTTCATTGTTTTTTTTTTCCTCAATCGTAATAGCTTCCTGACATTTGGAACTTTGGTTTCGTTAAATTTCGTGGTGTTTTTTTTTTCATCAGAACTTCTTATGCTACCGTGGCGTGCTGAATACCGTTTTCGTTGATGAATACAAATTCTTCAAAGTTTTATGTGACAGTTGTTCTAATATTATTTTGATTTTTCTCTGCTCAAGCTTGTAAATCCTGAGGTTCAGTATGGCAAAACAGACTCGTTTCTCAATTGCTGGCAACGTTTGGGCTATTCTAGTATTGTGGCTTTTGGAGGAAGTACAGAGCCATTGCTGGGTAGCCCTGAATGTTTAACGCTATTCTGTTGTGATTGTTTTATGATACAAATTGTAGATATTTGAATTGGGACAAGCTATATTCTCTTCCTGTTTCTCAACCTGCAAATTCCTCTCTTAATTCTGTATATTTTTATTGCTTATCATTTATTCATTTAAGCATGTTATGTTTGTTTAGAATACCTATATCTATTAACTGTTATTCTTGTTAGTTTTTTTCTGTATGCATATATCTGGACAGTTGTTACGCATTCTCCGATTTGAAGCAATGATTCGGCCTTAATATAATTTGTATGATTCAGACTGTCCTGTTTCTTGTAAGGTACGTCGACACCCGAGTATCCTGCCGTGACACTGACCATCGATTCGCCCGTTTCCAGAGCCCCGAGATTTCAATTGTGTGTTTTACATTTTAAAGGTTGACTTTGGAGAATGACGTTTGTCTCTTGAATATGTCTGTGTAAGTAATGAGACTGAGTTCAGCGATGCAACGAGTGGGATTATTTCTGGTTTCCTTTGACATCTTTTCTTTGCATTTGTTGGTCTATTCTTCAAAAGTTCAAAGTTCCATTTTAATGCCCGAGAAATGTGTACACTATACTTCCGGAAATGCTTTTTCCTTGCATATATCCACGGAAACAGAGAAGTGTCCAAAAGAATGAATGGCAGTTAAACTTGATAACCCCAGATGCAGCCCCACCCGAGCTCAACACTTTCGCGCGTAAGCGGCAGCAAGCAAAAATCACCCCACCCCCTCCCCACCGGCAAAACAAGCAACAGCCCGAGCACCGAGCACAAGCAGCAGCTAGGCATAGCAAAGACAACAGACTTGTAGTTACCCCAGAAACTCTACATTTCATCCGGTATTCGACAAACCACAGGTTTTATCTCTCCGTAATCAAGGAAAGGGAGTTGTCCCTCATTTTCACAGCGAGCGGGAGACATAACAACAAGTCTTTGGTTTACGATGTTCAAAATCTGTGCCATCGCATTTTACGAGCTCTGTGCCTGAGGATCGCAAACATCGTGGGACTTCGGGCCCACAGCGAAAGATTTTCCGGCCTCCCCGTCGACACCCGAGTATCCTGCCGTGATACTAACCCTCGATTCGCCCGGTTCCAGAGCCCCGAGATTTTAGTTTTCCACATACGCGCCAGATTCTTAGGCCGAAACCCTGGCATATCGGATAACGGCCAGTTTTGAAATCCCGAGGAAGGGTCCCAGTCCCGCTAAGAACCCAATTTTGTGTGTAACTCCAGGTCAGGGTTTTTAAAGGAACCCTGAAAGTGAAAAAAATAAAGATATTAACTACGGAAATAGAGCCGTTTCCGAACATGCAAGCAAAGGAGTCGACGTTTAGCACCATCTTAACTCCGCCTCCACATACACTTATGTGTTTTGATATATTTTTGTGTTAAATACCTGTCATGTATTGCCGAACGTAAAACTTCTGTTTCAAGGAAGGTGTGTGTGTGTGTGTGCGCGCGCGCGCGCCGAGAAATAACAGACTGCAACACTGCATGCAATCGCCGGTATCAGGACCACAACAGAAAAACTGTTCCCATGATTGGATGGCTCACATTCCAAAGCGCGCGTTATCCCTAACAATAACCCAAACATTGATTTTACAGAAATAACTTTACATTAGAAGAGAAACATTTACCAGGGTGTTACGCTCTCTCGCCAGCAAATATGGTCAGGTCCTCCTCAACTTGGGATAATTTTTCACCCCTTCATAAATAGCAATGTGTCACATCAATATTGTGGTATCAGGACCTCCAGCTGAAGTGTAAGTGGCAGTGAAGTGTCTCACGAAAGGTATAGAAGACACTTTCTGCTCCCTGGGTATAACATAAGCCAATCTGTTTGGGGGTTTCCTAATTCTTGGAAACTTCCTTACCCCATCATCTACTTCTTCACCTTTAGACTCACTCTGCGCTCTTTCCTGTCTATATGCAGAATTCCCTCCCTGTATATTACACTTACGACCAGACAACTCAGGTCCCCTTGTCACTTGGCTGCACTCGACCTCACGCTCTGTTATTTCAGTTATTAAACTGTCTCTCGTTATTAAAGAACTGCATAGCTACATGTCAACTGCTTGCTGTGTTAGTAAGCAGTTTGTATTTAATTGCTGTAGGATTCTTTCATGTGGTGTATTGTTTAGAGATTCTCAGGCATTTTCAGCATTTGTCGCCTTCAATATTTTGGACTTTTGTTAGATAATTTGCCAATGTCCTGTTCACCACCTTGTCTTGAATTACTACAAGGAATCAATTTGTTTCAATGATAAAAAATCCAAATCTGATCCAGGTGGTTGACGCTTCCTTATCTCTGTATCTCTTCCGCCAATCAGCTTCGCAGCTCTTTACTTCACTCCTCCCCATCACGGTTTGAACTATAATCTGTTCATTCTCCTTCACCTCCTCCAACTCTTAAATCAACCCCTCATCATTTTTTTTGCTAGTCCAGCTGAAGAGTTCCGACCCAAACATCAGCAGTACTCTTTTCCCTGGATGATGACTGGCCTGCTGAGTTCCTCTAGAATTTTGCTTGGATTTGCAGCATCTTCAGATTTTCTGTTGATTGTGACACCAGCCTCCATCTTTGTCCTTTGATTTCTATTCCCTTCTGACCCACAAAACCCGATGTTGCAAGACACCAACACTCTGTGTCTTTCCCAGGGTATTTCGTCCTCCCGACAGCATCCAAGCGGTACAATTCTTACTGAGTGAACCTGTACTCAATGCCTTCCTCCTTCTGCGTCCGAACCTTTAATCTGTTACCTGCATTTTGAAATCTTCTCTTCATTGGACGGCTCACATTCTAAAGCACCCGTTACCTCTAACCATAACACAAACACCTTTTCCACAGAAAGACAATAACTTTAGCTGTGAAACTTTTCCAGGTGTATTACACTCTACCTTCATTAAAATTAGGCAAGTCCTCATGATATTGAGATGATTTGCCGTTCCTTCATACAATGCACAATGTCCAACTCAGGTGTAAGTGGCAGTGACACAGTTCACCTCAGCGACAGGTGCTGCACTGTGCCCCCCCCCCGGTGCAACATAAGCCAGCCTATTTGGGGGCTCTCCTGATTTTTTTGAGAGCTCCTTACCCCATTATCTACTTTTTTCAAGTGCAAGAACACCTTGGGTTACCTCAGGTCTACATGGCGATGCTTCACTAGGCCTATCGCTAGTTCGGACTCCTCTGCCACTTGGCTGCGCCCTGCTTCATCCCTTTGATAGTCCCGCTGAAGCGCAGTCCGTCTACAGTTGCACCCCTCGATTTTAGCTGCTTCAGCGTGAGAAAGGCTGGTAATTACTTTGTCAAACAGTGGGTTCTTAGCAAAAACCAGCATAGACGACACCCCCATTTCTTCATCATCCCAGTCCGTATCCCATTCAGAGTCGTGGTCCGGTCTAATCTCTCCTGCTGTTAGACATTCAGTCGCTTCGCGACGCCATGGAGTGCTCTCATCAGGTGAAGGGTCGAGTTCGGCCTTTGGATCAAACCGCACCTCTGGTCCCAGGAGCAGATGGTGGTTCTGATGGAGAATATTGTTAGGCTCATTCCCATTCTCTGGTTTAACCCGGAAAACTGGTACATTTGGATCTGACTCTCCAATACATAGGCTGTAACCGTCCAGCGGTCATCCAATTTATGCTTTCCAGGTAGCAGCAAATTCCTTATGAGGACTCAGTCTACCAGCATAAGTTGGGAGAACTTAAATTTTAGATCATATTTCCTATTATTTCCTTACTTCTACTTGGCAACCGAGACCTGAGCTAGTCCATAAGCCTTTTTCAATTACATTCTCATATCAGACACATACGACAGATAAGCTTTCCGCCACAATCGCAAAGCAAAGCTTGATGGGTAAGCTCACCTTGCGCACAAACATCAGATAATATGGCCAGTACCCGGTAGCTACATTTCGAATACAGTTGTAGCAATGGACCAGATTTCCAATGTCAACTCCACCTATCTTTCCTGCTGATTTCCTAGGTTTCGAGTATGGATAGCGACCTCCGAGTAAACCTCTCGAGCTGGGGAAATCCCAGCGAATGATAAGGCATCGTCCCCTAGATCTCGACTCCAAGCATACTCCTTAACTCATATATGAGCCTAAGTTCTTAATCCCGTCCCTATATATCGTTATGATTAATACACTCGCCTCGTTGCTGGCAACCGGCTCAGCTGACAGGAAGTCCATACAGAGCAGGTCAAAGAGCCTTGAGCTCTACAAGTAGGACAGCGGAGCAGCCCTCATAAGAAGCGTCTTCCTCCGGATGCATCGATCGCATAGCTTGCATTCGACGTCCGGTTTCATTCTGGGCCATTGGAACAGATCACCGAGTAATCTATAGGTTTTTTAAATCCTCCGATACTTTTCAAGCGAAACCAGCAGGGAACGTCGTAGCCACTCCGGAGCCGACGTGACGGGGTACAGGATCTGGTTTCATCCTCTCCGCTTGGGACATTTCCCTCTTTTGGACCGCTAACCAAATGGCACCGATGCCTGCGTCATCTCGCTGAGCAGCTGCCACTTCCCCAAAAATAAATTGCAGTAAGTGGTTTGACTTCAGACCATTCATTTTACTATAAGCTTGTGGACTGGCGTCATCAGAAGCTGCCAATTGATCTACAACTCGATCATGTCCTTAGCTTTCATCTGCCTTTACCCTGATGGAAAACTGCCACATGGCTTTCACTACCAAGGCAGGAACTTTCTCCCACTCTTCGTCCCTGTCTATCCCTTGAGACGTACGTTGAGACAAAGCATTAGATTGAATGTTCCTACTTCCCGCCCGTTACTTCAGGCTGAAATCATAGGTAGACAACGCCGCCAACCACCGAGGTCCTGTGGCAACCAATTTCGCCGAGGTCAGGATATAAGTTAAGGGATTGTTGTCCGTCCTCACGTCAAACTTTGCATTATAGAGGTAGTAATGCCACTTATCCACCACACCAATTTCAATGCGAGGAACTCCAATTTATACGTGGGATAATTTGTTTTTTTCTCAAAGGGCGACAGACTCTGGCTGGCAAACGCAACATGTCTCAAACCGATGCCCTGATCTTCATACTGGACGCCAACTCAGCTCTCTCTGCTGGCAACCGGGTCTGCAAAAGCCAGCACAGGCGACTGTGTCAGCAGATCCTTCGGGGACTGGAAGGCCTTTTCACATTTCGCATCCCATCGCTCTGCAAAAGCCTCCGAAGGGCTAGGGTACACTGAACCTTCGTCTACTTCTGCCCTCCTCCCTTTCTTTCACAAGGAAGGGTAACCACACAGAAGCTGATGTAAAGGATGTCTCACATTCGCGAACGTCCGATAATGCCCACGGAGACCAAGAAGCGAGAGCAAAGCATGCATAGTCTGGGGCCCTGGCCATGTGGTCACCGCGTCTATCTTAGACGGATCGGTTGGTACTCCATACCCATACCTTAAAAATATATTGCAAGAATCCAAGACATATATCTTGCTAACTGGCACTTGTCCAGGGAAAGTTTTAACCGTTTAGCTTTCAGTCGGCCTAGCACCCTCAGTCCTCTCTCTTCATGTAGCTCCAAGGTGGACCAAATTCTATGAGTTCATACAGATACACTGATACCTCAAGCATGTTCATATGACCTACCGTTCTTTCGAACAAGAACAATCGAAGAGAACGTATTAATGCCGTCTTTCTGTTCCAGCCTCACTCACGGGGATCTGGTAATATCCGCTCCTCAAGTCCAGCATGCAGAACCACATCGCACCACTCAGACAGGCCAGCTCTTCTTCAATCCTCGCGACATATTCTGGTCTTTTCAGAGTCCTTTAGTCCACATTTATCTGTACATTCCCATCCTTGTTCCTGGTCACTACTAATGGGAACACATAGAGACTTCTGAACTAACTGATGACCCAGCTTCCTTCAACTTACACAAATGCTGCCAAAAGTCTTACACCTCTGCAGGGACCAATCTCCACGAAATTTCTCTGAACGGGGTGTCCTCGGTCAGCCGGATAGTGTGGCGAGTAACCTTGGAACAACCCACATAAAACTCATCAGTAAAAGACACCAGTAAGTTTCAATATCTTCGCTATCCCTCAGGAAGCTCGGAGACCCCAAAGTTGAATGACTCCGCGGTCAGCTTTCCCCCATTCGCAGATAGGTTCACCCTGGTTTTTCTCAAATGGACACTGGATATTACCGTCAATGAGAAGAAATGCGTCAGGGAGATCGCCTTGAATGTGACATCCCTCCGATTAGTGTTCGGGACATTTGCTACTATCCTGTTTGCCGGTTCAACCGAGGGATTCCGCAGTTCGAACATCACCAGTACCCCAGCAGGCACACCTGATTCATTTTCGCAGTCTTCCGGAGCTTCAGCCAAGAAGGCGTCAGCCTCAGGCATCCCGGGAATTCGGGATTCCCCATCACTCTCTATCCTTCCATAGGACGCTATGCGACTGGCTTGAACTGGGTGACCCACACCCACACCTGGTCTAAACTCATTATCCGACGCAGTGCGGCCACGCACTTCCCCGAGAGCAGTTCGAAAGAGCAGATGAACGGATAATATCTTCAGAAATCTCTCTAAAGCTTTCAACATGTTGACTCCGATTAGCCTCCAAACAATAGCTGTATTTGTCCCCACAGGAATGGAGACTTCGTCCCTCACAACGGGTCCCGACAAACCTGCACTAATGTACCAGGAACCTCAGCCCTCCCACATCTGTCTCCGAAAATACAGGTTCATTGACAAATACCTTCATACCGATAGTCCCCCGCACAAAGAAGCTAGATCTCTACTGCACACAGAGCTGTAAATCGTAAATGTGGCAGATGCTGACTCTAAATCTAGCGGTACATCAAAGTGACAGTCAATCGTGTTTCAAACATGACTCTAGCATAAATACCCT
Organism: Hemitrygon akajei; assembly: GCF_048418815.1. Classification (NCBI taxonomy): domain Eukaryota; kingdom Metazoa; phylum Chordata; class Chondrichthyes; order Myliobatiformes; family Dasyatidae; genus Hemitrygon; species Hemitrygon akajei. The sequence goes on from NC_133124.1 coordinate 195,886,227, forward strand.
CTATCTGTAGCGATACACTGAAGCTTTGTCCCACCCAGGAACAGGTTTTTTTTTTTTTGCTTTTGGGTGTTTCTTGATATATAGATGGGAATGTGTTGCTCTGAGTCCCTTCACTTGGTCTCTTTACGTTTTCCCAACTTCTCTCTCTGCTCAGATACCCGGGGCTCATTCTCCGGGAGGTTTCCCGTCGTTCAATATGCCCAATGAGTTGTCCCTCTGCACAACAGTTATAACAGAAAACGTTGGCCGCTCTCCTTCTCCCAGGATCCCGGCTGCTAGCAACCTTCTGCATAGTCCGATCCCTATCAGCTCCATCATACAGTATGGGGTCACGGACACTGATAACAATCAGAACCTCTCAGTTCTCAACTCTGCTACGATCGGCCCTACCACACCCCAGGTGGGTTCACCGTGCACAGTTCAACGCAGGAACTTTGAACCTGAGCTTTTTTCCTATTTATTCGCCAGGGAGGTAAGGACCGCCACCAACTCAGAATTCTCACTCCTCGCTAGCGGACGAATTAGACATTCCAAATCAAACCACACCTTGGCCTCGCTCCCCAGAAACAAGAGCATCCTGTCATGAAGTCTCCGACCCCAGCTGTGGTCGAATCAACTTGCGATTCCGCCCACTCACCTACAGTCCCATCCTCCCAGAAAGTATGGGCAGCACAGGGCCACTGTTCTACTGGGGTCCCAATAATACCAGGTAGTTCCACTGCTGTTACGTCAGCGCTAGTCTGGGCTAAAATAAAGTAAAAAAAAACGTGCACCACAATTGTAAATTTTTCTACAGCTTTAAAAGTACTTAAAATGAGAATTAACAGTTCATCAACGATGCGAATGTACACGAAACAAAACACGCACGAATTGTTTACCAGTAACTCCGTGGATTCATACCACCGCTCAACCCCGTCATCATCCATAAGCACATATCGCAAACAATTTACCTGACAATATTTTAGCACAGACTTAAACACACAACCTACCAGATCCATGTTCATGGCAAACACACAACATCGAACGACATCGATCTCGGGAAATACCTTCACAAATGAAACACTCTGGTTCCGTCCTCTGCATAAGTCTAGAGAAGAAAATCTCCGGCTCTGCCAAATGTGTGAGATTGAGGTGCAAGCCCGTCCCGAAACCCTATGTCTGTATGGTTGCTGAGTGATTAGTTATCCTGCTACAAATAAGTACCACAAAGTAACAGACAGTGCACTGCGTACAACTGAACGATTTAGCTTTAGAATTCATAATTAGTAAAGAAAATTAGAAAAAAAGGAATATAGCCCACGTAATTGAAACAGTCCAATGTGCACAAGTTGGAGCTCACGGTTCTCCTTTGCCGATCCTCCTTCGATCTCCCCGGGCTTCGTCGAATCGTAGGCCCCATCCAGGTCGAGTCCAACGACCTGTTTACCCCGGTGCCTTCGCTTTTCATCTTCAAAAATCTCCTCAAATGTCCCAGCTCACACCGGTGTCAGGCACACAGCATGCAAACATACCTGCTTCATTGGACGCCTCACATTCCGAAGCAGTGATTATCTCTAACCATCACCCAAACGCTGGTTCTACAGAAAGACCACTAGCTTGGAAGTGAAACCTTTCCCAGGGTGTTACAACTGGAAGACGTTTCGCCAATCATCCTTGAGTCTCATTCAGTTCTGATCCATGGAGATTAGTTTTTCCGGCTTATAAATATGTGATTGTTTAAAGTAATATTAATCATTTCAGGGTCTTTAGAATTCGTAGAGGTAATGTGAAGGTCATTTGGACAAGGAGGACCGGTGGTTTGAAAGAGTGCTTAAAGAAGCTATCTTTGTCAAACTGGAAAACACAATCCTGAAGGAAGAGGAAACCCACTTATTAGCTATTTGCAATGCAGTTTTAACATGTCTACACCGGCGTCTCCACAACAGTTCACATTTCCATTCATGTAACGATAATGATAATAGCCCCTTCATTGCTTGTAAGAATTCTAACGACACTCATGTGATTGCTATAGCTTTAAACAACTCGCTGAGTTATTTAGCCGGAAAACTACTCTCCATCGATCAGAACTGAAGACGTCTCTCCATTCCAACACGTATAATTCCATCACCACCATTGAGCACATCTACGTTAATCGCTATCGTAGGAAAACAGCATCCATCATCAGGGATTATCGCCACACAGCAGGTGCTTTATTCTGACTTCTGCCATTAAGGAAAAGTTACTTGAGCCTTCGAACTCACACCAGTTTTAGAAACAGTAACCACCACTTAACTATAAAACACTTGAATAACTATGGGTTACACAAACTTCATTTACCTCATCATTGAAATTTTCCCACAAATAATGGAGTTATCTTCAATCTCTTGTCAACAGTATGTATTGCTTACGAGTTTATTCATGATTAATATTATTCATTTTTAAAATTTATTTTGCACAGTGTGGTATCTGATTAACGCCCAATTTAAGCGGTCCTGCTTTGATTCAGTGCTGGCTATTAATCTATGGGTTTACTGAGAATGTCCACAAAAAGAATCTCCGGTTCGTATGGTATCGTATATATAATTTGAGGGTAAATTTACTCCAGGGTTTGAATTTTGAAACATCCCTATTGGACTGTTTGAAAACGAGAAAACAGTTCAGAACATTCTTAAAAAATGGTTGTTGGCTAGCTCTTTTTGGGCTGCAATTCAAGGAAGAAGCTAAAGTTTCACATACTATACCATTAAAAGTGGAAATCCAGAGATGTCTAACGGTTCTTCAGTGGATATCGCAGAAAATGGTTTCAGAGAAATTCTCTGAAGTAACCCAATGCTCTTGTCACAGTGGTTTTGGAGTTTATTAACAACTGGTGAAGTTTCAATGAAATATCGATATAACGGTCATACTTTGAAGGTGACAGCCAGTAGGTTCAAGTTTTTTTTTAAGTTTTGCAGGTTTTTACTCATAGATTTGTGGATGTTACGTACCCCGTAACTGGGTGTCAGACCAGCAGAGAAAGAAATATCCGTTGGAGTCTGGTGGTACCAAAACTAAAGGTGTTTATTAGCAAAATAAGCAAAACAATACCAATAATGCAAATATACATATAACACAAGTTAGCAGTAATAAACCTAAAAGTGCAGGAATAATAATACGCAATAATAAAAAAGGTCTAGCGATGTCTAGGGGTCAATGAATTGTCATAGAAGAGTATAAAGTTCAGTTCAGTTCATGCTGCTGAGGTAGTTATGGTTGTTGTGTTGTAATCGTTGGAGAGAGAGAGAGCGAGAGATTAGGCAGCTGCAGCAGGCAAACCTTTTGTTGATTTCTTAATCCTTTGTGTCGTTGTGGTCATTCACCGATGACCCCTCCGTCCTTCAGCTAGACCTTTCTTCTGTGGTGAACTCGTCACTCTGGCATGAGTGGGCACATTCACACACAAGTCCCCACCGGCCCTGCCGTTACACTGAGTGCTTTATTGACCGATCTCCTGATTCGGTCTCCGAAGCCCCCACCTTCCTCTGTGTTCACAACACTCAGTCAGTGTCCACTGGTGTTTCTGAGGGGTGTCTCCCCAGATCTGTTTTTTATCCCTACTAACGGGGTCTCAGCTATCCATCAACTCTGAATGACTGTGTCCATCAAATCAGGCCACTACTGCTGTCTCTTGAGGAATGTTAACGAGCAAAGTAAAGTCCTTGTAGTGAAAGGTATATAATCCAGGAAGAGTCAAAATACAATAAATCAACAGTCTCTCTCTCCCTCTTATCTGTAGGAAATGTTCCTGCCTGTGTTTCATCTCTCTCTCTCTCTCACGAGCAGCATAGCAACAATAATAGTTCGTGGTGGTTCTCGGGGAGGTGGGATGCTTAAATCTGCACCCCATGTCCATCAGGTCTGTTCATCACTCATAACATGGGTAACTGGAATGCGCTTCTTGGTATGGTGATAGAGGCAAATACATCAGAAGCATTTAGGATAAGTTTGGATACATACAGGGATATAACGGCGATTTAAGGAAATGGGCATTATGCAGGTAGGAGGGATTACTGTTTAGGTATTTTCATATGCTTTTTAGTTGTTTTCGGCACAACATCGGCCTGTTCCTGTGATGCACTACTCTATGTTTTCGTGTATATTGGAGTTTTAGAAGTTGTTTTTATAAATAAAGAAAAAGTGATTTCCGAGAAATGTTTGCTGTTATAGACCACGGTGGTGATTATCAGCTTAACAGACAAAGTAATAGGGAAAGTTAATGAAAAACATAAGTTGAATATTTTTATGTCTTATATTGAAATTAAACGTATCACTCATCGGAGATTCGGATGTTGTTGCCTCACCTCTAGAGGTTTATCGTTTACAAAGAATGATACCCCAGTCATTAAGTTAATTGATCTAAGGCCAGGTTATTAGATTAGAAGGATCACTTCCGGGGCGGCTCGAGGCCACTTGTCTGGCAGCTGAACTGTCAGTGATTACGGTTAAATATTCTCGTTTCAGCCAAAGAGAAAAAAAACTGTTTCTAAGATCACTTCAGTCAATAAAGACTTTGAAATGCTTGTAAACGATTAAATCAGATGGAAACAATGGTGACTGTAGACGGGTTATATGCAGGAAACGTGGATGCAGGACAGGGCCACAAATGCGTTTACCGAAACGGGGTTTTAAGCTCTTAATATCAACTATCTTGCTGGCAAACGTGCAGACCCCGGTGACCTCAGAGCTAGGGTGTTGAATCAGAGGGACATTAGGGGCTCGTGTGTCCTTTGATTCACAAATTCCCGTTAAAAACATCCATACCGGATACAGAGATTCGGATAGACTGGATTACTCCACAGCATAAGGATAGATCTACAGAGTCTCTCAGAAGCAGAGGTGGTGGAGTACACCTCATGTTCAACTCTCCTCAGAGCAGAAATACATCTCCCAGTTTTGTTCACTGGAACTAGAATACTGTGCCGTTCCGTCCATTTTACCTACAACGGGATATTTCCGTGATAATTTTGGGAACGATATATATTCCACGTCAGGGCAATGTCAGTCCAGCTTTAAATGATCTGAGCAATGGGAGCAACATGCACGGAACAGCGCACCCTAATGCCTTCACCGTCGTTTTAGGGATTTTAACGAAGCCAGTCTGGGGGGAAAAAATCACCAAGCAATTACCATCAACAGATCACTTGCAATATCAGAGAAGCCAATACACTGGACCACTGTTACACCACCATCAAGAATATTCACAGTGCTATTCCACGCCCTCACTTCGAGAAGTCTGATCATCCCGTTGTACTTCTGCACCCTGAGTATCGGCAAAGACTGAAAACTGCAGCACCCGTAATGTGGACCAAAAATGTATGGACAAGGGAAACACAAAAGCCCTTAGAAGCTTGCTTCAAAACAATGGACTGGACTTAATTTCATGCTGCATTTGTTACCCAGTTCATTAGAATCTGTGTGGATGAGCGTGTGCCTGCAAAGAATTATTGTACATTTCCAAACCAAAATTCATGAATGAAAAGTGCATTGGTATGCTGTAAGCTAGATCTGTGGCATTGAAGTCTGGTGACCCAGGTATGTACCCGAAAACCAGGTATGATTTCTGTACGGCTACTTCAAGGGTGAAGAGATAATTTTGAACGAGTTTCGTGGCGACATCCGACGTACGACAACTCTGGCAGCGTTTGCAAGACATTACTTGAATGACAGCGATATTTTACACCAGATAAATTCTACGACTTTTATGCGCACTTTGAAAGGGAGAATATAAATACAGCTCTAAAGATACTTGTTGTACCCGATGACTCTGTGAACTCTGTCTCAGAGGCCAATGTTTGGCTATCTTTGTGAGGGTGAAACCTCTCAAGACACAAGGTCCGGACGGAGTAACTTATAACCCTCTGAACCTGTACAGACCAACTTGTGGGAGGATTTAAGGACATTTTCAACCACTCACTGCTCCGGGCGGAAGTTTCCACTTTCTTCCAAAAGGCAAAATTTATACCAGTGCCTAGGAAGAATAATGTGTGCTGCCCTAATGACTATCCCACCGCAGCAGTCACATCTACAGTAATGAAATGCTGTGAGATGTTAGTCATGACTAGACTGAACTCCAGCCATAGCAAGGACCTCGATGAATCGCAAATTGCTTATCGCCACAAAAAGGTCAAGGGCAGATGCAATCTCAATGGCTATTCACACGATTTTAGACCACCAGAACATTAGAGAAACACCTTTGTCGGGATTTTGTTAATCGCCTATCGTTCCGCATTTAATAACATGATTTCTGCAATCCTGATTGAGAATTTACAAAACCTGGACGTCTGTATCTCCTTCTGCAATTCGATCCTCGACCTCCGTAGCGGAAGACCACAATCTGTGCGGATTGGTGATAACATCCCCTCGCTGACGATTAACACTGGTGCACCTCAGGGTGTGTCCTTAGCTCACTGCTTTACTCTCTCTAAAAATGACTGTGCCACTAGGCGGAGCTCAAATATCGTCTATAATTTGCTGATAAAATTTAATCTCTCTCTCTCTCTCTCTCTCTCTCTCTCTCTCTCTCTCTCTCTCTCTCTCTCTCCTCTCTCTCTCTCTCTCTCTCTCTCTCTCTCTCCCTCTCTGTCTCTCTCTCTCTCTCTTTCTCGTTCTCCCATGACCATCGCGAGCTGGCGTTTCCTGACTTTCAATTAGATTTGCCTCAAACAGCTGATTGCAACTTTACTACTTTATTCACACTACTCTGTCATAGTCACGTAGCCGCGACATGTGAAGCTTCTCTTGCTCAGATTAGAATTAATTGGCAATCAGCATAGTGCTGGTCTGACATGAGTTTAGAACAAAATATGAGCAATTTAATCTCATGAATGACAATCACACTATTCCTAAAATGATATATTTATTGTACTTGCTTGAAGCTTTCACTGAAAAGATAAAAGGAAATTGCGACTGGCAGCAACCACAGCAAAATAAAGGACGATAAAGCATTAACACCATTCTGCTGAACACCCTTCGATATATTGAAGAACGATAAGGAATAATAGAAAAGCTCCATAATAAAATACCGATATTCATTTTATTTATTTATTTATTTATTTATTTAGTTAGATAGGTCGTTTCCATTCAGCTAAATAAACATGAATGATTACTTGAAAGTTATAGAGCAAGACAGAAAACTAATGTATCGAAATAAGTCAATCTTTCTGCTATTCGTAATACTGCATGTGCAGCCAATGACGTGCAATCTATATGTTCATCTTTCTGGAGTATTGAACGTATAGGCTACTTGGACCATTTCCATTCTCTTCAAGACCAGCATTAGAAGAAAGGATCGTGGACTTTAAGCTGATATACCTGACAAATAAAAGAAAACTGACACATTAAGCTGGCTAAATGATGACGGAAAATGACAAACAGATAGTCTTGGTGATATTACTGTTATTTCCCTTTCGGTGACGAAATTTTGAAGGCATAAGGTAATTTCTCTGGTCTCCTCAACCTAAATAGACAATAAAGTTACAATGATTTGATATCAACCTAGAGTAAATCATATTTCAAAACAATCTAGGGGGCAGTATGAAACAAATACATATTCTTGAAAACAGATATTTTACCCAGTGCCCTGTTTGATGGGAGTTTTCTTTTTGCTACACGTGGGATTTGCCTTTTGATAAGGGACGAATCGTTATGAGTGCCCTGGCTTTGTAAAAAAAAACTGTTGTGTATTAATACTGCCCTCTAATTATCTTTCAAAACAAAAATGAACAAAGAAATAAAATGTATTTCAATTGTTCGGCTGGCTGTAGGCGGGATTTTTTAGCAGATACATCAAATATCGAAAACCCTTCACAAATGTTTGAGATGTATTATTAGTTTACGTCATAATGCCTGTAAAGCGTGTTTGGTTAATTAATAACCAAATAATTAATAATGACGGATAAGTTAATGAACATACACATAAGAACAGAAAGAAACTAACCTTGGGCAATAGAATTTCCTGCAGTACATTCTGATCTAATTTCGGCGCTGTTTAATACGTCACTGGTGTAATATTCGATTTGATTGATGGAATCAATTGAACCGGATACTAGAAATCAACGAAAGAGACAGATGATGGAGAGATTTATTTAATCTACCAAACAGAATACATAAATCTGTCACCATCTCAGTAAGAATAATGTGGACAAATCGCGTGGGACAATTTTGATCGCAGTCACTAAAGTGAGATTCAGGGTTGGCGGAAATAGTGCACAGTAGATGCGCTGAGTTGAAGAGAACAGAAAAATAATGTCTGAAATACGATGAAGTGTCAGAGATAGCAATGACACAAACTGAGAGGGTGCGATGATTTTTTTTTAAGTCGGTTAGGGGCTCTACTCCTGGCAACATCAGTTCTCAACTGCAGATCAATCAACATCTGTTTTTCCTCCAGCACTCCAGTTCACTGCAATTTCAAGAACCTCCAGCAGAGAACAAAGGGCAATACTCCATATTACAGACGCTTTGTCCCACAATGTTGTGCTATCCTACTCTACGAAAATATAACCATTCCCTCCAACTTAGCCCACCATTTTAATTTCAATCAACACACAAAAAATGCTGCAGCTTGCCATCTATAGGGAGAAGAGCTGTCGATATTTCGGGCTGAGACCCTTCGTCAGGACTAACTGAAAGGAAAGATAGTAAGAGATTTAAAAGTCGGAGGAGGAGGGAAAATGCGAAATGATAGAAGACCGGAGGGGAAGGGGTGAAGCTGAGAGCCAGGAAGGTGATATATAATTATTTTTCCCCCCTCCTTTTTATTTTCTTTCTCTCTCTGTCTATCACTCTACCTGTTCTCCATCTTCCTCTAATGCTCCCCTCCCCCTTTCTTTCTCCCTAGGCCTCCCGTCCCATGATCCTTTCCCTTCTCTAGAACTGTATCCCTTTTGCCAATCACCTTTCTGGCTCTCAGCTTCACCCCACCCCATCTGGTCTTCTATCATTTTGCATTTTATCATCCCCCTCTTACTTTCACATTTCTTACTGTCTTCCTTTTCAGATAGTCCTCAGGAAGGGTCTCGGCCCAAAACGTCGACAGCGCTTCTCCCTATAGATGCTGCCTGGCCTGCTGCGTTCCACCAGCATTTTGGGTGTGTTGCTTAAATTTCCAACATCTGCAGATTTCCTCGTGTTTGCATTTTACTTTCAATTATGTTTGTTATGACACTACAGCTAATTTTAGCAGAACCTTCCTACAATTACCCCTAGCAGAACGTTCCACGAACGTACAACCATCTGTGTAACAAAAATACATTTGAAATCCGTATCGTCTTTCATCCAAACACTAACAATTATGCACAGGAAGAAGTCTGAAAATGCTATAAATCCAAAGCCACACACTCAGAATGCAGGAGGAACTCAGCAATCCAACACCATTCAATTTCCGGATATATATTGTTCTTCAGTACTCAGAAGAAAGGCAAGATGCCAGAGTTGTAATGTGAAGGAGGCTGCCTGTGGGATGATATGTAAAGCCAGATGAGTGCGTAAGGTCAAGTGTTGGAGAAAAAGGGAATCTGATAGGAAACGAGAGTGGACAACGGGAAAAGAAAGGAGTAAGTGGTATAAGGAACAATGGATAGATGAGAAGAAGTAAAATTTCAGAGTAGGGTGTTGTCGAAGAAAACGAGAATCGATCTTGATATCCGTACCGAATGTAAGGAGTTGCTCCTGCACTCTGGTAGTAGCCTTGTTTGCCCGAGTGAAAGACTATTAATTTCCACAAAACTGTTATCCTTGCCTTTTATTCTGTAAGACAAGTACAAAGTCTGTACTCTCAATAATTCACTTTTGAAGTCCTACCAATTATCAAGTACACCTTTGGCAGAAGACATCCTATTCCAGTTCACTCTTTGCAGATTTTTTCTTACTCCATCAAATATAGTCTTTCCCAACTTAGAAACTTAACCCGATGACCACATCCATCCTTCTCCACAATTATGTTGAAACTGATGGGATTATGATGAACAGATGCAAAATTTTGCACGACACCAACTCCTAGTACTTGTCCTGCCTTGCCCTTAATAGCAGATCTCGTATCTCACTCATTGTTATGGTCCGGTCCTGAGCCCGCATTCTGGGTCTTGATCCGGTCCGCGGATTCCGAACTCCGGGTCTTGTAGCTGTCCCTCTTTTCACCCTTGAGCCTATTAGTCACACCTGTGGATAATCGTGGCTTGTTTGGACTCAAGAAGGTGCACCTGATGCCCAACGGCTGGCAGGTGTATATAAGGGGCAGTGGGTCTGTGTCTGGTTGGGTGGTCGTCCTCTTTTGTCCTGTTTGTCTTATACGCGCTGGTCCAGTTGTTCCGTCCGGTTCGCCTTGCTCGCGCTGTCGCGCTGTTTGCCTCTCTATCCCGTTCCAACCTGGTAGTCCTGTTTGCGCTGGTCGCCCTATTTACCCTGTTCTGACCTGTTCATCATGTTGACCTGCTTGCGCCGTTCGCCCGGTTTCGTTCTGTTCGTCCTGTTCGCCCAGGCTTGGAGTAACCACCGCTAATCAAGTAGTTCTGTGAGTCAGTCTCGGAGTCACCATTGACCTAATCCCTTTCCTATCTTTTGCCTCCGTCGGGTAAGCCAGGCCAGATGGCCGTTGCCTGGCGGAGGACTCTGCATCTTTCCTAGCCCTCACTTCCGACTGGTTGTGCCCCGCTACCTGGCCAGGTGCCCTACGACCTGCCCAGGCCTGTCCGTTCCTGCCTAGGAGGCCGGGCCCTGCACAGGAGTTATGCGGCCCGCCCAGGGGGCTATCCGCCCAGCATTCTTTGTCCCAGAGACCTATCCTCTAGCCTAGCCAAGATCCTGCCTTGCTATGAACTCGAAGCTCCTGCCTCGCCATGAAATCCAAGCTCCTGTCTCGCCATGCCTGAACTCTTGGATCCTACTGCCTTGCCTCAACTATCTCTGAACCGCAGGATCACCTTTGAATGCCTCGTCCCTCACGCACGCCACGGTCTCCCCATCTTGTTCTATCCTTTAGTTTTGTCTGTCCTGTCCCTAGTATTTCAGTTCCTGCGTCCTGCACTTGGGTCCAGTCCATGTCCCCGTGTGACACCCCTTCTAATTGGGAACTCTGTGTATTGACTAAGGAGCCTCATCTGCCTATATTTGACTGATTATTCTATCGCGCTATTTTCCAGAACGGAAATCCCAATGAATACGTGGAAATGTTAAAGCACCTACTATCATTTTCATATGCTCTTGCAGCAGGTTGAGCACTCTCTCACATATGCTGCTGTAAATTACGATAAATGACGAGTGGTCTGTGATTAAAAAACACATTGAAGTCGACGTAATTCTCTTGTTTGATAGTTTCACTCAGATAACCTCATCGGACGAGCTCACCAGTTTGTCCTTTCTGAGCACTGTTGTTACATTTTCCCGTATTTCCCATATAAGTAATATCACCCCCACTCCCTTAATCACTGCTGCACTATCAAGACTGAGTCAATGATACCTTGGGTCATTGATCTGCCAACCCCATCACTGATACTTCCCTGTTTCATTGACGACAATAGTACCATGCCCATGGGCTGATCGGTGCCCTAAGCTCAGAAGCATTTCCATCCATACTTCGGTCATTTAAATATGCACATCGCAGAGCATGCTCAGTCTCTCGATCCCTGACTCTATGTGTTGGCTTAATAACTTCGTTCCACACAGATACTCCACTATCTGCTCTTGTGCCCTAGCTCGCATCTGCATGCAAGTATAGTATAAACTCCAACATCCCACACCACCACCCCCACCACAACACCCCCACAGTGTGCTTCTTGCAAATACTGTCGCCACGCGCTCTAAAGGTGTCTCTGCCTTGCCCCATCCCGCAAGCGGTAGATTGCACGATTTTACCCGGCCTCAAATCTGGGAAGGAGTGAGGGAGGAAGGAAGGGAGGGAGGAAACAAGGAAGGAAAGTAGGAAGGAAGAAAGGAAGGAAGGAAGGAAGGAAGGATGAAAGGGAGGAAGAAAGAAAGAAAGAAAGAAAGAAAGACAGAAAGAAAGAAAGAAAGAAAGAAAGAAAGAAAGAAAGAAAGAAAGAAAGAAAGAAAGAAAGAAAGAAAGAAAGAAAGAAAGAGAAAGAAAGAAAGAAAGAAAGAAAGAAAGAAAGAAAGAAAGAAAGAAAGATGTATGTAATTTGAAAATAAATCGTAGAGCTTTTTCTTAACTTCGGAATAACCTCTTTAAGTCGAAGTCTGAATTTTCCACTGGTCCGCACATATCGTGTCGTCGGAACTTTTATTACTATATTTATCCAATTTCTTTACATTTCAGTTTTGACGTAGGTTTTATTATCTTAAAGTGGGATTTATTGATTTGTCTTCATGTTATATGTGGAGACGGTGTTTATCCACTGAAAGTAAATGAAAGAAGCAAGCCATACCTGAATCATGTGCTTGATTCAATTCCCCAATGCGGGGATTATTCTCAATTTCTTCATAGATTGCTTGGTAAAATATATCAGGTAAAATTCTGCCTTTGTACACTGCGTCTGTTCATGAGAGAGTTCAGAAATTCATGTTCATTTAAACTTAAAACAGGGAAATCAGTCATATGTAACTGTTGATGAAAGAGAACTTTGAAAATTCTGTCAGCGTCATTCATATAATCTTCAAACATGGACTAATTACAATAGCAGCAGAAAGACTGAATGCAGGGTGCATCTAAACACTGCAAAATGTTTGCCAATTGTTGTTCGCTGTATTGGTAAATTGCATTGCAAGTGATGAGACTTTGGTATTAACTACTACACAGGTGCGCATACCATCCGTATTGTAGCGGTTATAAACCGACCATCTGTAAGAGACAGCAACCTAATTATTAACGAAATTTGTAATATTATTCCGAACAATAATAAGGTGTAAATCTTTACTCTTACCTCTCCTTGCTGAACGTCTCCGCATTATCACCATCATTGTGAATATCTCACCCACGACAACAATTCCGAACGTCAAACACAGAGCGAACAAGATGGATGAAAACCTGTTTTTGAATGCTTAAGCAAATTCAATAGATAGGTTAAAACAGGCACTATAACTGTAAGGTTAGACATTCACAAAGAGAAATGCTTATTTTTAAATCCCGAATTACGTATGCATAATGCGGAATCACTCGAATAAGGTTTATAGAAAAATGTAAAATATGTCGTTTAAAACAACAGAGGTTATAATTATGAGTTATGACTTTAGAAAATAAAGCTTGTAAACGGACACAACGGAAATTTAAAAAAAAACGGAGAAATTTAGACATACGTCATCGGTGGTAAAAATTATAACGGTAAATGCAGCAAATGGTCTGATGACAGAATTTTGAGAATATTAAAACAATAGAATCCAATGGTGTATGTTTCTTAGGTGGAAGTCAACAGCTCTGAAAATATACTCTGGAGTTGAACAGACTGATTTGTTTAAAATATAGAATTATCTCTTCAAAACATAAGGGTCATTATCAGCTACATAATGAGTAATAGGTTATTATCAGAGTTGTGTCTGAAATTTCGGATGTAAAAAGAAACAACACAAACACACGGAGTCCGCTGGATATCTTGAATAAATACGGTGTCACGTTATTTCAGCAAGAAAGGTATTTGTCCTAGCTAGCATGTCCATTGCCCATTGCTCGAAGGTTACTCGATTCCGATTCCAAATTCTTTCAACCACAAACATCCCTCTTTGCATTCGAGATGCTCGGAAATTATCGAGATGAAAGTATTGGAATTACTGTATTGAGCCGCAGTACAAAGCATTCTATACGGAGAGGACGTATTTTCCCTTGTTCCTTATCTGTTCAAATGTGAGCTGCTGCTATAGTAGGTTTGGGACGGTCGATAACCTGCATATAATGATAATGATGTTTTATAATGATGTTATGTTAACTCATTTTAGCGAAAAATTAGTGTTGCATGTAAAGTCGTTCTCGCCTCACGCATGTTATTTGGTTCCTTCCAATATTAAACAGTAGAATGAGTCTCGATCAATTCTTCAATGTCAAAATTATCTCTCAAAGTTATCAACATTCCTTCCAGACCACATTAAAACTCTGCCTGTCAGGAAAAATTCTGTATAATCAAAATTCTCGTCAACACTCTTCAGCATCCCTCTGCTTTCCTGAATTTTGAACTCTTCCTTGTTCACAAATACTTGGAAATATCTCTGAGACCAGCAAGTCTTGCAAGCAGGTTGAATGACTTGCATGATCACAATCAACCTCCTCAATCATATAACACTCTGTTAGACGTACACTTATGTGGGGGGTCTCTTGTTTTCACGGGAATAAAGATAGTGGTAATAGCATTCAAACTTAGCTTTCTAGGTATTTAATTTATATTACTTTTTTCTGTTCCCCTTTGATTACTGCACTGCAATTTGAGGCGATCGAAATTGTTTTTGTGAAACGACGACACTCCTCTCCGCTGCAAAGCAATAAATGCAGAAGATACATTTAAGTTGCAGATAGATATGCCACCAATGACACCCTATAACTAACAGCACAAAGGAGTACTTAATACAAATATGCGTCCAAAACCAGTCAGACTCACAGCTCATTTCCCAAGAAAGTCCATACAGAAAATTTCAAGGGAAATGGAAAGGCATGCGCCTACTATTCAATATTTCCGGCATGGGAACAAACTGACTATAAGTGAACATTTTGGAATTCGAAATGGAGTTTGCATACTGTTGTCAGGTGTATCGAAATATAGTGAAAAATGTGACTTACATACTGTACATACAGCTAACATCATTATGTATTGAGGAAGAAGATAAAAACAATAACATAAAGCATAAAATGGCAACAGCTTCAAAGGAAATGCAGTGTGAGTATACAATAGAAAGCAAGAGGATAACTACGTTAATTGGGAGGAAGTGGAGTCGATAGTTTTACGCTAGGCATCCACTGTATTTAATAGGTTTATCAAGCGTGCTACAATCTCTTTTTGATCCTGATTTTAGGCTTTTGTAACATCTCTGTTATGGAAAGGATTAATGAGAGAATTCCTGAGATGGTGTGGATGTTGCTTATACCACATACAACGCTGTTGCAGCTAGAAGGTAGGCCAGAGTCCATAGAGGGGGTGCTGGTTTCCATAATCTGCTGAGCATCCGTAGTTTTTACCATGCTATGGCAGTGCGGTGGCATAGCAAGCCCTTACGCACACAGACAAGGTACTTCCTATGGTGCTTCCTTAATAATTGGTAAGGGTTTCAATAGGGATGTGAAAATATCTTTAACTTCCTGATGAAATAGACGGCTTGTTGAGCTTTCTTAGCCGTTGTGTCTGCATGGTTAGAATACGATACACTATGGTGATTTTCACAACGCCTAATTTTCCACAATCATACTCAATAATGTTGATGTAAACGGAACTTACATCTGACTCCACAGATAACCTCTTTTGTTTTGTTGACCTTTAGGGAAAGGTTCTTTTAATGAACCTAGATTACTTAGCCTCTTATCTCCTTCCTATACTCTAACTCCTTGTTATGACGGTATGGCTTTTTATAGAAGTATGTTCTGCAGACTTGTAAATGCAGTTAGTGCAAAATCTGACCCACGCAACAACGAATGTGAAAGGAGCACGATAGGAAAGGTGGCACTGTGTTATGGAACATCAGAAGCCAATAATACCGTTTTCGAGGGAGTTATGGATTCCTAGGGTCCAGAATATGGTGAAGGGTTTGGCTTGGAATTGCATTACTGATACCAATTTCACTACATGTGACCTATCCAGATGACTTCGGCACGAACTCTAAAAAATAGCAACTGTTACCACATTAACGTATCAAGGAACTAACTGCCTGTATTTACTCTTCAAGTCGCAGAGATAATGGTTCCAACAAAGGATATGAATTAGTTGCAACTATTCACACAAATAACAGCAATCATTTTCAAAACGTGGAGTGGAAATTTTTCAACGTTTCAATAAGAACACCCTTTTTCGAGGCACTTCCTGGATGCTCAATAATGAGGGAATTACCCCCAATATCAAGATTAGGTTAATCTCACCAAAAATGTTTTGCTGGGTTTGAGTACATTTGTTTTAAGGTTTTTACAACAATCTGATCCAAACACTTGCTTGGGCAATAGGGATTTCGGCAAATATATTAAACACTCAAGATGTCATTTGTAATTGACAAAATAGTAACAATGGAAAAACGAGTGCTGTTAAACCAGATTCCAGATCGAGTAAAAAAAAAATGCCATAATATCAAATACCTGAATCAGTGGGACCCAGCGAGAACTGCAGACTCTGCTGTGAAGAGAATTATTGGACAAATATTAACAACTTTTTCTTATTAGGACTTTTATTTTTTTGCTGTTAATGATTCCGACGTTTACAAATCAGTTGAAGAGAACATAGAATCTGCCTAAGGCCAACTACCTGAACAAACAACAAACACATCTTCCTTGTGATCGCAGTTATGTTGACCAATTGGAAATGAAGGACAACTGGACAGAAAAGATTTCACTTCCTTTGCATTTCACGTCATCCAGCCAAAGATCAACTACGCTCTCGATAATTTCAGCCGGAACTGGAGGCCAAAGGGGCAGAACCCACAGCCCAACTGCCTGCACGCTACATTGGCATCTGCCAGATCCCAGGAGTCATCACATATTGTGCCCCAGATATTATTGGACTTTATCTCCAACCTTCCAGAGGCAATTGCTGTTGCCCGCCAAAAAGACGCAACGGTAGTTCTAATGCAGCAAAAAAAAAGAAAGAAAGAAAATAAAACACTTTGCATTACTCATAACACTTCGAAACTGAATTTAAACTGATATTGTAAACAGTAGCGTAGATTACCTGCTACAGAACCAGGCTGAGATACATTGGGTGCTTCGCAGGCCTTTGCGCTGGATCTCTCCGGTATTTTGGTTTCTGATGAAAACAGATAAATGCTGTATATTTATTTTTAACAACTACGTTTATATTACAAATATCCAGATATTCTGTTTCGTCTGCTACCTTTACATTCAACACCTCTCACTGCATCTTCGTCATGGTTACAGTTGTGCTTCCCCCAAGGTTTTGCATGACACTCGCCAAAGAGTCGACTCGTACGAGGAACATTTTATGTCATCCAGCCATATTGGATCAGATCCTTTTCCATATTTCTCGAAGTCATACTGAATAAATTTCATAGGTCCGCATTTCATTTGGTTACAGATCACGTTCGCAGCCGCATTATCCAGTTTATCGGAACAAACTGTTCCCCACCTCCCGTGGTACCGCACTTCCCACTCTGCCTTCACAGCTGTGATTTCCTTTCACCAGGCGCATTTCTTTGTGTTCTAAGAATAAAACATTTAATGCAAAAGGTCCGAACTATGTTTTCATAAGAAAATAATCTAATCTTGTTTTTGTAAAACAAACAAAAAAAAGATTCATGGTAGATATATGGAATATCTCAAAAAAATCTGAAAACGATCGGAACACTCAGACGGGAGCATGTGGTGTGGACGGATAAAGAGATTAGTGATTAACAAAAAAAAAACCTTTCTAATTAATTACGGAATGCGGAGAAACTGAAAAGTGGGCCTCTTAGGATATTCAGCCGCACTTCACCAGTTTTACGATGGTTCAGTCACTGAATCTGAAGATGATTTGGGTGAAAATCAGGTACAGATTTATTTTCTTTTGCCCACCGCGGGATATGATGGCGGGAATGAGCAGAGCTGCAGGAAATGCATAGTTGGTAGTAAACTGTAAAGATCCCTGCTCAAGTCCATAAATAATAATTATGAACCATTACCTTCCGAAAGTATTGCTCGGTCAGTGTTCATTCTTACGATCCCGCCTGTTAGATTATAAGGAGCTTTCTGTGGCAGTGCTTGAGAAGCGATTCTATTGTCTTCCTTCTATCTGAAACTTAGTCTTTTGCAGTTTACACAAAGATATTCTTACACTCATTCTATTCGTACATACTGCAGATATTATTGGCATTGTTTACAGTTTGGTCTCCCCTTCACAAATTAATCAATCTGATCAACATATGCTTTCAAATGTGTCATTTAGTCGAACTTCTGTTCCCGGAATAATCTACAAAACCGATCCGCACCTGCTGATTTATTTTATCCCGTGACGCCATTTTAACTGTAATAATCAAATGAACAAAAGCTTGAAAAACTATTCGGTTTTATCCAATCTCCAAGAATCAATATTGCATTATCTAAAGATAGGTATTTTAATTTTGGGGGTATCTCCAGCAGAACTGATCTTTTCTATTTGTCACTGTCTTCACGTTTTATCAGGATCAATAACACCGCTCTCTGTAAGGAGTTTATACGTTCTGCCCATGACGATGTGATTTGTTCTGCGTGTTTCGGATTCCTGGATGTTATCTCCCTGGGGTGGAGAGTTCTGATATACTGTATTCTACCTCTAAGTATGAATAAGTAGAGTCCACTGGCCAGCAGTCTATAGCAGACAAGCTTTCAATAAGCAACACATCAGGCAAAAGGATAAGGTATAATCAGATCCAGTTGCCGTCACTGCTACATTGGCTTTTCCTGCAACTTGTGATGTTATGAATGTTCTACACATTCACCTCTCAGAGATTCACCTCTCACCCCATGGGCTTTTCTCTTTCCCCAATTTTGCTGAAAGTACTTGTATAACAAAAATGTTTATTGATTTAGTTCCGAAATGCAGACGGAAAATATTACTCAGATAATACATGTCCAGTATAGTCTGTGCCATGGCGGTGGATGCGTGGAATGCATTGTGAGCGATGGCAGCAGTGGCGGATACGGTAGTGTCTTTTAAGTAACTCTTAGATAGGTGCATGGAGTTCAGAAAAATAGAGGGCTGTGCGGTAGGAAATTATACGCAGTTTCTAGAGCAGGTACACCGTTCGGCACAATTTGTGGCTCGAAGGGCTTGTATGTAGAGTAGAGTTTCATGATTCTATGTTTATGTCTCAACAACGCTGATGGCTGCCAAACATCGTTTCAAACAGATGATTACAATGCCACATTGCAGAAAATCAGTTTATTGAAAATATGCTTACCAGAACACTCCACTGTCACATCTTCTTTGTGAGTACAGTCATGTTGGCCCCACGGCGTTGAAGGACATTGCCAGAGATAGGTTTCATTGCCCAAACATCTAATTTCATCCAACCAAATTTCTCCAGTGCTTCGTTCACAGTGGCCAGTATTTTTATCCACCAAAGCATAACCACAACCTAGTTGGCTACAGGACCACGTTAGCATCAACCAGATCCCAAGAGTCATCGCAGACGGTTCCCCATGATCCATTGTAATAAATCTCCAGCCTTCCTGCGCATGCATCTTCAGTTCCAAATAGCCTTAACTGCAGGTAGTCTGTTGAACAGAAACATACAATGTTGCTCATTCCATTACAAATTAAACTCACCACCGGTCGTTCGTCTTCCTGAAAATTCCTCTGAAATTAAGGTTTGAAATTAATTGTACAATGATGTCACAGGATATTGGAAGCTGAAGGTGCGGAAATATAAAATCAAAATTAAATATGTTGTAAGAATTCAATAAATTATGCAGTGTGGATTTGAGGTTTTCACAGAGATGGGCGTTCGTTCATTGTTTTATACCTGAACCAGGTTAAGGCACTCCACAATTGTATCCTAAATAGAAAGTTGGGCAATAAATATCTCTGATACTGCTTTTTTTCCCGACCGAGTTACTGCATTCAGAAACCATACATCAATCATGGTGGCAGGCACTGGCTACGCTACTCTGCGTGGGTTGCCAATACTTTTAACCGGACAATTTTACCGTGGAGCATGGTCGACAATAAAGCAGTTCCCTCTTATTTGCAGGATGCTGTCCTGTCCCAGGAGAGCTGAAATTATATTGGACCATATCGTTTGGAAGTCAGCATCTTCCTACTGTTCCTCGTGTCCAATATCTCCAGCAGTTGAATAACAGTGGCGATTATGGGATAATCTAGTCAGTCCCATTTCGCCAGGAAATGTTAAGGAAGTGATGCTAAAGCACTCGTCTGAGTTTGCTTTATAATGTGAACAAATTATTTTGTAGATAGAAATACACCAATGTCTTCTCTATTTTTTTACCATCGAAGATATGTAGGTGCTTCGTTAACTGTACAGATAGGGCATTAAAGTAAAATCTACGTAACATTGAACACAAATGGCGAAGTTGCCAATGAAAATAATTCACATCAAACAACAGAGCAAAGACCATTGTGGATATTGAGTGTTAGAAAATATCTATAGGATAGTCACCAGCCAAAGTGCTGTTTATATTTTCTGTACAAAAGGACTGGGAAATGATCGCTGCTCTTTGATGCATCGATATATTGTAGGCTATTTCGACTGTCTCCTCCTCACATTCAATGCTTTTAGCAGCGGGAACTGTCGTTGGGCACGTGTTTCTTTCCCAACGACGAGCACACAATCGCCGTCACTTTCTAAGGAAGTCACAATCTTTCTGGCAATTTACATCGATATTTCACTAATATGGAATTTCATGCCTCTTAAAAGACTAATCATTAAAACAAATGTTGTTAGCCCTCTGTTTCAAGTGTAAATGTTAACTTCCAATTATTCTGTTGCCTTTTCAGCTGAGAACCCAAAGGAAAATGGCAACTTTCCACTATAGATTTAATGTTTTCATTGTTATTGTTCGTTTGCACACAATTAACAGTACTTCTCTGCTCTAAACTGATACTGTAGCCATCTGCAAAGAGCTTGCCCCTTGACTAGTATTCCAGTGTAAGTGTTTGCATTTTATGCTAACTGCTAAGGCTGACAAAATGGCTAATCTTTGATGTTAACTGCTGGGGTAGTGGGTTCTCTGTAGCAGCATGCTTGGGTTTTAACTTGAGATAACGGGGCTTCAGAGTTCAGTTGCTAACCAATGGGTGAGATGTTATTCTTTCTTGTTTTTGTGAAATCTTGCTGGTTTCTTCCCGGGCTTTGGAAGAAGGCACGGGAAAATGAAGAGAGGAGACGCGAATTGAGGAGCTGGTGGGATGGCCGACCTTTCAGGCTCTGGCGGCAGCCGGCGGTAGACGACGATCGAAGGAGGAATCTGTGAAGTAACACCGAGAGCCTCCAACGAACTGCGCACGAACTGATTAAATTAATTATTGAATCCGCCTTTACTCATACTCTGTTAATTAAAAACGTGGACATATAGAAATATTAGACGTTTCAAATTAACAGAAATGCCATTAAGATGCCTGATTAGATTCAAGGTAACCGATAAATTAATTTCAACCCATTTTGTCTCACTGTATGACATTCCCGTTCGAAACACCGCCCAAATAGTGAATGAATCTTTAAACTCTTGTACATAGCATCTAAAGCTGGTGTTGCAGAGAGCCACTGAACCAAGTTAAATACTGACTCTCTGCGTGAAGTTTGTGTATTCTGCTCGGAAATAGTTTCATTTCCTCTGTCTTTAGATTTTCATTCACCTCCCCAGCTTGTGCAGGCTAGTGTACTGGTAGGCTAATTAACTACCTTGAATTCTCTCTGATATCCAAATATGCTGTATAGTCTGTAGAGAGGGACTTCGGACGAAGTGGTGTGTGTGTGTGTGTGTGTGTGTGTGTGTGTGTGTGTGTGTGTGTGTGTGGTGTGTGTGTGTGTGTGTGTGTGTGTGTGTGTGTGTGTGTGTGTGTGTGTGTGTGTGTGAGAGAGAGAGAGAGAGAGAGAGAGAGAGAGAGAGAGAGAGAGAGAGAGAGAGAGAGAGAGAGAGAGAGAGAGAGTGAGAGAGAGAGAAAGCGGATGTGAAAGGAATGGATCGGGGTTCATTATAAAATAAAAATCTTTCAATGGGGAAATATCGTCGATATGACTGGATACCTATCCGTATGCATTAATGACGCTGAATTTCTCTATGCATGATTAATAGCCAAACCAGTTTAAAAAAATTAATTACCACCTTTTTGACAATATTCACCTGAACACCGGACACCAACACCAGTGATGTCAGAGAAAGACCTTTTCAACCCCGAGTTGTTGCAGCTTCGGAGATGCGACTCGTTTCCTTTGCATTGAACATCGGTCACCCACACTGGCATTTCAGTTTCACTCTGCCTTGAGGAGTTGTAGGCAGATGTGGCGAAGCCGCAACGCAGTTGTCTCTGCAAACAACGTTGCGTCATTAAGGTTCCAAGCATTATCCTGGACTCTATGCCAGGTGCCGTTATCATAAACCTCCACTCGACCATCGCATCGGCTTGCTCCGTGGTTGAGTCTCAGAGACCACATTTCAGCTAAGAAAAAGTTAGATAAACATTAATATCAATGCGAATGTAGTTCAGCATTTCTTTTCTTCTATTACTGCATAGTTTTATTTTATACACTCATTTTCCCATCTGCTACACAGGTTGCAAGCTACATCTGTAAAGTTGTATGTCCATTTGTGTTATTAAAAAAAACGATTTATGTTCTTCACGTCAGGAACTGAGGTGGAAATATGAGTATTCATGATAAACTCGAACATATGTCTAAATATTGAAAGTTTTTATTACTGTGATCTCTGGCCAAAGCTGTTGCATTGGCGCCAGCAAGTCTTTCATAATGTGTTTCAAAGCTTAAAATGGTCGGCAAAACATAATGCGACAAAGGAAGATTATTTTGCTGCAATATTCTCGGTTCTAAGTAACAATGCCTGACTCTGCCGTTACAAACCACATTTAAATGGGGACCTTCCTATTGCCCTTCGTCAGCTCAATAATAAAATCTATGAAGCTGCTAGTCGCTGCACAGATATTATATTCCGATACTTTTTTTTGGAATTTTACATTATGCCGAAGACTAATAATGCTAAAAAATCAATTGTCATAATCCTGCAACCTTACGCACAATTATTCTCCAACTAAAGAATTATTCACTGTGTAATGAAGTGTTGTCTATTTATAACACAACGAAAATGGTTCCATGGCCTTTCTTTGCTAAATTAAGGAACGGCAACTATCTTCTTAATCTCAGTCAGAAATGGTCACCACTAAACAACAGGTTCTTGAAATTGCTTAAAACGTCACCGTTGTGTAAATTTCTACGACCACAGAGCAGTTTGTTTCTGTCCAACATTCTTTGTAACCCACCAGAGCAGATGAGACCAGCGTCATTCCCATGTGAGCAGTTAATCTGACCCCAGGCTGAGACTGGGCAATCAGCTAATCGGGACTCGTTCCCCAGACAACGGTAGTCATCCTTCCACAATCTTTCCTTTCCCTCGCCAAAGTTAGCACCTCTAGGAGTTGCATTTACTGCTCCACACTGCAGCTGTTCACAGACAACGGCAGCATCTTCCAGGCTGAAGTATTCATCACAAAGTGTCCCCCACTGGTCTCCGTGCAGGATTTCCACACGGCCAGAGCATCTGTTTTCCCCATCAGCTAAGCGTGGTCCATTCATCCCTGTTTTAGTAATAATTGAAGGCAGTTAATTACTCTCAATAAAAACAGAGTAAATTAATAAAATGGAGAAACGGTTTGTTATTTCATTTTCTACACAACAGGTCTGCTTGACAATAGTTTCTGTGCAGAAGGATAAATTGAAAAGGAACGGAGAGAATCGTACAATGCAGACATGTTCTTTATTTCGTCGAGCTGGAAAAAAAAAAAAAAACAGGATTCCAATACCTCTTGGGTTAAGTTCTGTAAAGTTCTTCTGAGGGCTTATCATAAACACGAGTAAATCTGCAAATTCTGGATACCCATCACACACACACACACACACACACACACACACACACACACACACACACACACACACACACACACACACACACACACACACACACACACACACACACAGAGAATTGGGGAGTGCTGAATTAAAGAGCTGGGACTTTGATTGGTGTAAAAGATACAGGTCTAGAGAATGTGGAATCTGACCGCAGAGGAAAGAACGCTATGGGAGAAATGAAACGAGAGAAACAGCATGGGCTGTGATAGGTAGCTAAGGGAATATGTTGATTGAGGGAAATGGAACTGGAGAATGTTGATTAAGAGGAGAGACATTACCGGAAGTCCAAAAATCGAGCCTACCCATACCAAAATTAAGGTGTTGCTCCCCCAACCTATTCTGGCTTTATTCCATCAGTAGCAGAGTATATGGGTTGACTTGTCCAAACGGGGATTGGGATTTTGAATTGAAAAAGGTGTCCACTGCGACATCAGACATTTTCTGGAGTATGGTGTGCTATGGCTTGGCGAAGCGGTCTCCCAATCTACATTGGTACTCACCAGAAGCACCGAATGCAGTAAGTGACCCCAAAAAACTCACAGGTGAAGTGTCGCCTCACCTAGAAGTTCTACCTGGGACCCTGAAAGGTAGGAAGCTGGGTTGTTGTAGGGACATGTGCAGCACGGGTTCTTCTTACAAGGTTAAGTATCAGGTAGGAGATCAGTGGGGAGGTGCGAATGGACTAGGGAATCTTCCGGACCAAGCTGCCATGTGGAAACTTGTCGAATGCTTCGCTGAAGGCCACTTTGAAAGATCCGCTGTTCTACCCTCATTTACAATTTCAGTTAACTCTGCAATCATTTTAAAACGTTTTATTAAACTCAGCATTTCAATAACATCACCATACTGCCTTTTAATCAGGCTCTCTCGATAGGCAGTTGTTAGATCGTGGCCATTCGAATATCTTCCAGTAACTGCCCGACCACTGTCTGTCAGGTTGAGTGGCCTCTCCTGAGAAGATTATTCGGAGACTGAAAGGCTTATCATATGGATATAATTTGATGTCTCTCCGCCCGTACCTACTGGAATTCAAAAGAATAACAGGTAACTCAATTTAATCGATCGAATGTTGAAAGGTCTCGAGGATGTTTCCTACGTTGGGAGAGTCGAACACCAGAGGACCATGCCGTAGAATAGAGAGATGTCCTTTTAGAAACGGGATGAGGAGAAAATTCTCTGGCTAGAGAGAGGTGAATGTGTGGGTTTCGTTGTTACAGGCCGCATAAATCAAATTCTTAGTGTATAATTAAGGCAGGTTGATAGATTATTGATTAATTAGATCATGAAAGGATATTTGCGAAGCCACATGTTTAAGGTTAAAAGGGAAAACTGATCAGACAGGAAGAAATGACAGAGCAGATTCCATATGCAGAATCGTATCATTCTGCTCCGATATCGAATGGTTATGTCGTCGTATGGTTTTTGCGAACACTCCACCAATATTGCCCGGCCTGTTTCCAATTTCTAGGGAATTCATAAGCTATAACTTGTTTCGTTAACGATTATTCTTCGCCTCTATGCATAGTCAATGCTGACAGTGCTTATGCTCCGTAGCGGGAAACTCTGATGTTAATGTCACAGAGTTTCTCGACATAATTACATTCCTGTATAATGCAGTGGATAGATGTTTGGGAATGCTGTGACATAAACAATGTTCTCAATTCATCGGGAGATTTCTAGATAAACTGTCTTGTACTCTTTCGTCGACAATGTTGTGCCAACTTGTTGGAACATATTCTAGAAAGTGCCTCAAAGGACCCAACCACATATCCTGTTTTTCCTAAGCTCCGTGCAGCTATTTTGCTGAATGGCATTATCTCAAAAGAGTTACAACGCCTTGCTGAATATCTCGGCAAAGCTATAACACGAACTAATGGAGGAACTCAGCAGGTCAGACAGCACCCATGGAAAAAAAGTAAACTATCAATGTCTCCGGCCGAGACACTTGGTGTATTTTCAGCGTTATAGTTTTATTTCCATCATCTACGGAGTTTCCGTTGTTTGGAATTCAGCATAGAATTTGTTTTATATCCGTGGTCAGCGATTTATTCGAATTGAGGGTGATTAGTTTTTATTCGAACTATCATTATGTTTTCTTTCATTTTTTTAAGGTTCTCATTTAGTTTGAGTTATGTTTCTGAAAATATTGCCATGGACTTCTAGTTCAATTTTGGAGTGCTTCCTGAAAAATTAGATTCCAACAAAAGAAAAATTCGCAGCATATATTTGAGTATTTATCTTTATGTGTTTATTTGCATGTCTTTCACTACTTTGTCACAGCTGTAATATGCTCTGCCATGTGCTCTGTCGATAAGGCGATACGATCCGCTTGAGATTTCCCTTTTGCCTCCCTCTTCAGTCATTTGGCATTTGTTTGTTTGCTTATGTGCAGCTACATCGCTGGTCATTAAGGAATCGGCGTTTAAATGCCGAAATACTTTGTGATTATGCTAAAAGTCATTGCCCTGCGCCATCGTAATTTATCAGCCTATTGATCAGATTTTGAGGGAGGTACTTGTTTGGTCGTTTCTGATTTCCAAATCTAGTTATTTTGAATATCCTCTTTCAGAACCGTACATTCAACATAGACATCAGTGTTGACTAATGAACACATCTACGAATATCTCAGCATCTCGCCATTAAACTGTCAGTCAATTTCACATCAAAATGTAATCGAACGATACTGTCTTGAGGCAATTTAGAGCATGATGAAGAAGAATTATTGATAACTGACCTCTGTCTTCAAAGTGCAAGAAGCTATTGATTTGCTCTGAAACCTATTACTCACCAGAACAACGCAGGCTGACATCATTCTTGTGGTTGCACTGATGAGTTGTTGAGGAATATGGACAGTCAAATAGGCTCGACTCATTACCTTGACATTCAAGGATATTGTTCAATACGGGCTCTTTTCCCTCTCCGAAATAAGCTCCTCCCAGCACAGAAACAGCCACTCCGCATTGAAGTTGATTGCACACCACGTTGGCATTATTCATATCCCAGTGCAGGTCACAAACCGTTCCCCATGTTTCACCAAACTGCACTTCCAATCTTCCCGAGCATTCGTCATTTCCAGACACCAATCTTGCAGTTCTGTGACCTGAGTATTATGTGAAGAGAAAATATGGTAATGCAAATTATCACAATATACAGTCAAATCATATTGCATTCAGCATTTATTAAGTTCTGAAAGCATGACGTTCCAATCTGATCTCCAAGAGATGACCTGATATCCACCAGCACAGTACTTATTCATCACTGATGAATTTATTTCAATTGTACATTTCGCACACCCATGTTGCAAGCTAATGGTGTGGAAGAACAAAGCAGCCAGTAAAATCTGGATCGAGAATATTCTAAAATCTGTTACAGACAATCTGTAGCGCAGGTGTGTTCGCCTTTTTATCGGCATTATCCAATTTGATATCAGGATATCAGTAGTCCACAAGCAGTCCCCTTTCTCTGTAATTCAACCCAAATGAATGATCGTTCACTAAACGAGGTCCTTTGCGTTCTACAATAGCCTCTATTGTACAGGAATTGAAAAGCATTCTGCCGAATTAACCTTCGTTGACTCTCATGGTCACCACCGCCACTGTAAAAATATCCCAAAATTTTACTGAATAAGTCTTCGAAACATAGAGTATGGAAACGCGCTAATTGGACTGATTTCTCCTTACCCATCAATAAGTCTAGCTGAGCTACCAATTTCCTTCTTTCGCCCCAATTCAAACCAAATATTTCCTACTCAGGGATCCGCTCCAGTGCCTTTAAAATTATACACTGGGCAATATTTTATTTTTCTAAAGTATTGGTTCCTCAAATTTACTTTTAGTACATGATAGATCTCTTAACGCTGAATACAAATTTAATTTCAGACTACTTGTATCATATAAGAATTTGGCTGAACAAAAAAATAACTTTTACTGAATATAATGCATTTACTTGAATAACACAATACGGTATGAAGGTTTGTATTTTCAACCGTTTTGCTTCCAGAGGAAGAAACACAAATATATATAGATTATGATAAGCAATGCAAGCCGTACACAAAACTAATTTCAGATTTGCTGTATCACGTAGGAATTCACGTAGGAGAAAAAAATAATAATAAATATTTTAATGAATTTAACACGTTTAATCGCATAATGATGCTGACACATTGTGTTAGTTCAACTGAGCTTAAAATGTTTTGCGGCTGATATTCGTCTGTACTCAGCATCTGGTGCCTCTCGTGTCAGTGCCTAACTAACCTGATACCGCTTTTTCATGATCACAATGTCCTGGCTAACTTTCAACATTTTCGTCGCTTACTGCGCCAAGATCAGCAGGGAAGAAGTCCAAATGTGAATGCAGAAAATGAGCTTTCAATGACATATTGCACTTCATGGTTTTGTATGCTTTAAGCATGTTGTCTGGCGGCTCATCGTAGTTTGTTCACTTGTGAAAGTAAACCCCATCCTTACAATCTTGAACCAAGCAGTTCTGCTTTAGCTTTTAATAAATATAATTCCTGACCAGGCCATTTATTTCCGGCTGTGTTATCAGATGAGGACAGCCAGATATAAATTAGTTCAACATCTGGATCTGTGTCGTTTTCCATGTTTCGTTCATGCGTCTGATGTTCTTGATGTTCAGAAGGCTTCGGTACTGACAAACTGTCATCTAACCTGACTAAGGATGCTCAGGAATGCCTAAGAGAACATTTGCATAGCACCTACACTGCGTGCATGCCAAGATTTGCTTGGACTCACCACAACAGCTTGCTTTGTGGGTAACATACAGATACACTTGAAATATGACGGGCAATCATAAAAAAAAGTTATAACTACAAAACGTTATGTGATAGGAAAATGTTCAGGCGATTTTCGTGATCAGCTGCCCCAAATCCATAAAATACAGCCGAAAGTGTTCAGGAAGCAAAATCTTCGTTGTCCAGTCATATGAATGTTTCTGTTTCTATTGTTTTCACTTACAGGTCATGTTATATGCAGAACATTCTCTGTACAAATAAAATGTCTCATATGCTCATTTAACTTTCCCCTGTTCCGACTGACAACTTGCAATCTATCCTACAATTCCACCCTTCGCAATCGATCACTAAAATACTGTCCTATCTGGGACACTGACGATTTTAAAAACTACAGTAAGGTAAGCTGTCAATCCTCTTCAATTAACCTCATCGAGTCGTGTCCAACGTTTATATTACTTAAAGTGGTCGTGTCATAGGATCCTGTTCCTGTTTCCTTTATCTAGCTTCTCCACAATAACACCTGTTCCTTGCTGTAGCGATCAGAACTGCACAGGATACCAAAAGTGAATTGGGATTAACATGCCATGGATCTCCATCGTGAGGTCCCCACAGCTGTGCTGAAACCCGTGGCCAAGGAAAACAAATTTAGAATATGCCTTCTTTTTTTTTTACAAACCGCTCTACCTGCGTTGCCAGCTCCGGTTCTTTTTCCCTCTCTTCATCAAAATTTAATAACTATTTAATTTCTGCCTTACTTAACTTCCCAAACATGTATCTCTTCGCAAATATGAGGTTAAATTCCAAATTCTATGCCTTTGTACACCTTCAAGTTTGATCCAGATCGGATTTTACCGATGAACAACCTGCTTGACTATCGACCATACAGACTCTTTGGATGTTACTGAACATTTAGGAAACATGCCATCTGGATTATCTTTCAAATATTGATGATATGACGGATATCATGTCTCTAATCACCAATAAATGGTGAACTAACTCATTCTTGATCTCAGGGTGTTCAACCAACATTACAGTATAAAATAAAGTTCAAAACATTTATACCCTTGCCAATTCACTTAATTAACTTTAAATAATGAAAAGCATAAACTAACTCTTTACACCCGATTTTCCACGGATGTGGCCAGTCCGATTCTCCAAATGCAGATCGTTCCCGTCTCGCGATTCCCTTTCAGTAACGTAATACTGGTTGATGTTAGTGTCACCAGTCTTAAATTTTTTGGCTTGTACTTGCAGTCCTTCGTAAATAAAGGGAAGTCTTATTCAGACTGCAATCATTTGCTGATTGATATATGCCTAACAAAAGTACTGACTTTATCTCATGGATCATTGCTGTGTTCTCCAATTGTTCAATTGCTCCTCGTGATATGCAGTGACAGCATACAAAACAAATACATTGAAAATTTGATCTCTGTTAGCACATTACAGATGTCATTCACACTGTCAGTGCAACATCCCCGTCATATCCCATTGAACTTAAATATTCGGCTTTTAATCAGATGTGAAGATCTGACTGCCTTCCCATCCGATAATTTATGAATTTCTATTAGGTTATCTTTCACTTTTATTTCTCATTGTGCCAGAAGCACCGGGTTTATCGGGTCTCGTAACTAAAATCGACCGTTTTAGACAGAATTATCATTCATCTCTTCTTCTCCCCCTCAACCAAATTCTCATGTTTCTGACAAAATAGTGAGCAGTACTGCAGACAATGATTTAAGTGTGGCCGAACCAGTGCTGCATAAAGTTACGTCATGACGACTCAAATCTTTTGTTTTTGCAATCTGACCTCGAGGGCGAAAGGCCATATGCTATATGTCTTCCATTGTCCACCTCTGTTGTAAGAAAAGGGGGATCATAGACATCCCTGGTGAAACAGCTTTCTGTACATCAAAAACCGTCAGTATGTCACGCATCTGTTTTACATGTTGTATATGTTTTGCCCTTCTTTTCTATAATAAATTGCGTTATCTCAATTGTTTCGGATCGGCTTTTATCGCTCTATCCCCCATTTATTTTGGCTTTATCCACGTGTAGCCCAAGATAATATTTCTTTCCATCAGTATTTTCCTAGATAGCTGCAGACCGCCCGTACTTATGTCCAACTCATTGATATATATATATATATTGCTTTTCTGCCTTGATCAATATTCTCAGATAAACCTCAAGCACTCAAACAAATTAATGAGAAGCAATTACCCCACACAAAGCTATGACAAATAACCCTAAACCGCAACTGCATTTCCGTTTATTCTTCATCTGGATGAATACAAATATTGTCGTTCTGAATACCAATCCTTTGCGCACTTCGTCAGGAGGCAAGGAATAGGTCAGACTTTGGTTGCACAGCGACCTCAAAAATTTTATCAATATTATTAAAATTGTATTGTCATAATTACGAAACGCTGAAACGAATCAATTACATTTTACTGAAAACAAATGCGTAGTTTAGCAATTCCGATGTCCGGGAAATACCTTAACGTATGTTTGCTCCGTTGTATGTCAATCACGAGAATACATTTCCCCGTGAAACGCGAAGGCTTACCTGTTAAGCACTACACTATTCAACTAACCAGGTAGTTCAGGTTTGCTACCAATTGGAAATACTGGAATGAGCCGAGGAGTGTGTGGAGGGGAAAAGAGAGAGAGAGAGAGAGAGAGAGAGAGAGAGAGAGAGAGAGAGAGAGAGAGAGAGAGAGAGAGAGAGAGAGAGAGAGAGAGAGAGAGAGAGAGAGAGAGAGAGAGAGAGAGAGAGAGAGAGAGAGAGAGAGAGAGAGAGAGAGAGAGAGAGAGTTACACAAATTGTTGTGTCTGCTCCTGTCTCTCTGCCCTGTTCGCAGTATTTGTAGACTTTATGGTCTACATATCGCCTTTGTACAAAACATGCTATAAATGACTGCCCGCATTGATATTCGGGACACTTACCGGGTTATTAAGGCAATTTTCCTAGTCCATTGTACTCGCCGAATTAACAACATTTTTATTCATTCTTCGCAAGCAGCTAAGTTGACTGATAATTTCTACAATGTTACTTTAAGTGACGTGGGGCCGAAATAGTCATCAAGTGTGAAATCATTCCTGCGGTCGGCTGCAAAAGTGGAAATAATACAAAAGTTCTTTTGTTGTTATCCTGCTGTGACATTCTGAAGCTCTACATGATGATATCGGTACCATCGCAGGCAAAATGCACAGAGCGAGGACTAACGATCCCAAATGCTGTGGCTACCAGTTCTGAACAGCTTTTCAGGAACGCTTCCACGGTAGCGCGCAATACTATTAAAACTCGTGGCGTCAGAGATCAGTGATCAGAATTTGCGCCCACAGAAAGGAGTGTCTTCCCCGTAAATGCATGGTTTATCCCCGACTTTCCAAAGACGTACTGGTTCGGTGGATAACAGGGCATTGTAAATCGGGATTAACGACAATATCTTGCAGGAAATAGTAAAAAAATCAGGCTATCACCCGAGTTAAACAGCATGAATATCAGACAGTGCATATCTGGATGTGTTCTAATAATACTCAATAAAGTTTAGATTATTTTGGACAAATTGCCTAATCTGTCTGACAATATAGGCCGGCGCGGACAGCGGGCATAGTTTTCTGAAAGGAAAATCCTGCCTGACTAATCTACTGCAATTTCTGAGGACGTTGCAATCAGGGTAAACGAAGGAGATGCAGTAGATATTCTGTACCTGGATTTTCTGAAGGCGTTTGACAAGCTGCCGCACATGAGTCTGCTTAGCATGATAAGAGCTCATGGAATTACTGGGAACTTACGAGCGTGACTGGAGCATTCGCTGATCGGCATAACATGGAGACTGAGAGTAAAGGGATCCTATTCTGTCAGGCTGCCGGTTACCAGTACAGTTTCACAGGGGTTAATTTTGGGATCTCTGCTTTTTACGATATATGTAAATGATTCGGATTATGTGATTAATTGATTTGTTGCTAAATTTGCCGATGATACACAGCTGGTTGTGTTGTTGGTAGTGTTGACGATACAGAGATTCTGTAGAGAGATTAGATAGTTTAGGGGAATGGGCAAAGGATTGCCAGATGAAATACAATGTCGAAATGTGTATGGTCAAGCACGTCCTTGGAAGAAGTAAACGGGAGGCCTATTATTTAGATGGGGAGATAATTCTAAATGCACTGTTGCAAAGGAACTTGGGAGTACTTGTGCTGCATACTCTAAAGGTTAACCTCCAGATTGAGTCGGTGGTACAGAAGGTAAATAAAATGTTGGCATTTATTTCTAGATGCATTGATTAAAAGAACAGGGATGTGGCATTCAGGCTCTATGATGCACTCGTGGGACTGTATTGGGGCATTGCGTTCAGTTTGTGATCCTTATTTTGGAAAGGATATATTGACTTTGGAGAGGGTTCAGAGAAGATTCACAAGAAAGATTCCAAGAATAAAAACGTTACCGTATGAGGACGTTTGGCAGCTCTTGGGCTGAATTCCCTGGAGTTCAGGGATATGAAGGGAATCTCATAGAAATATTCTGGAAGTTAAAAGGCCTGAAAAAAAATTAGATATGACACAGCTATTTCCCATGCTGGGAGAGTCTATATCAAGAGGACACGACTTCAAGATTGAAGGACATCCGTTTAGAATAGATAGGTGCAGAATATTTTTTTAATCAGAGGGTGGTAAATCTCTGGAATTTGTTGTCATAAGTGGCTGTGGAGGCCGAGTCGTTGGGTGCATTTAAGGAAGAGATAGATGGGGAATCAAAGCATATGGGGAGAAGGCAGGAGTGTGGATATGACGGCAATAATTAGATCAGTCATGATTGAATAGCGGAGCAGACTCGATGGTCCGAATAATCTACCTCTGCTCCTATAGCTTATGGTCTTGCGGTCTTAATGACTCCATATGCGTCGTTTTAAGCATTCGTTCTACAACGTTATGCACTAATCGTCACCATTACCTTTAGACGTGAAGGCAAAAGTTAACATCGGCCAGTTCTACGGCACTTTGCAGGGTCTTGAAAATAACTCAATTAAGCTCAGAAAAGGGGGTGCAATAAATGAGCCGGGACAGGGAGTCACATGCCATCATGACGTTAAAATATAGCATTCTTTTTCAACGTCATTCTGAAGGCGTCCAGAAAACATTTCATGAAAGCAAAGCAATAAAAATTCAAGAAAGTAACCTGCAACTACACCGCAGGTACAACTTGTGATCAAAATTAACGGAGATGATCCAGCGATGTCTTGAAAATCATATTGAATACATTCACGTAGGGGTCTCTCACTCGGTGAAACTCAGCGGGTGTCTTGTCAACGTGTGAATTCAATCTTCCCTTGCTATAAAATATATGTGAAACCAAAATCTTTGTGCATATACCACCTGTCAGGTGGCATTTGTATGCATACGCATAGAATTACTGACTTTTCTCACCCGAGTCCCCCTCGTTGCAGCTGGAAATATTAAAGGAAAAAAAATAGATTGCAGAGAAGATGGCCCTAAAGAAGCGCAAATCCTGTTTTTTTTTCTGTCCACATTTTCTCTCCGAGATGCGGATTTATTTCAACATTTCCTGATATCAATTCATTTCTAAGTACGTAATAGTTTTTCATCGGCATGCTCTATTAGCAGGTGCTGCACAACTGACTGTTCTTCTGTAATTATGGAGACAAGGGATTTGTGTTCCTGTAGAGGGTTGACACAAGAATGGTTTAAATATAATGAATACACGCGCTCTTTATTTTCAGAAAGGATATATCCAAACCGGAACGCATGAGTTTAGCGGAGAAAGGAAATATTTCAAAAGGACTTGAGGGGCAAGTTCTTCATCCAAATTGTGCTATGTAGATGGACGACCTACAAAAGGAAGTGGTTAATACAGGTAAAGAGAAAACCACTTCGACAGCTGATGGATAGGAATTATTTTGATGGACTTAGGAACTCACGTGATCAACTAATGTGCGATTTGTTTTCTTTTTTTGGGCGGTGGTGGGGGTGTGGAAGAACAATCCCGGTGTCGTATCACTCTACTAAACAGCGGTTGCAAATGCTGGAACCCGGCACAATTGTAAATAAATCATGGAGGAACTCGGAGGAATTGTCAGGGAAGAGGAAATTTTCACATTTAATGAAAGGACATCAAAACTGAAACGATACGTTTAACGTCAGCTACGAAATCATTCAACAGCAGCTGAGAGGGAACGTTTCACCAACGTACTTGGATAAAAAATATTTGGAGAGAGATAGGACCGGACTCTTGCTGTGCAATATTTCGCTGTTAATCAACGGTTGCAAATCCCTTGCTCTGGAACAAGTACAAACAAACTATAGAGGAACTGACTTCTGATGAATCATCACCCGTGGGGGAAGAAAACTCCTGACGTTTTTGGTCCAGATCTCTGCGGTATTGACTGCGTAATTTTATCTGTCGGTAGAAATGCAGTTCGACTCTGTTCCAGTGGTTTAATTGAATATAGAGTATAGAACCATAGAACCATAGAACCATAGAACCATAGAACCATAGAAC
This sequence comes from Hemitrygon akajei, assembly GCF_048418815.1. Classification (NCBI taxonomy): domain Eukaryota; kingdom Metazoa; phylum Chordata; class Chondrichthyes; order Myliobatiformes; family Dasyatidae; genus Hemitrygon; species Hemitrygon akajei. Next base: position 195,921,221 of record NC_133124.1, read on the forward strand.
ATTACAGCACATAAACAGGCTCTTCGACCCTTCCTGGCTCTACTGAACCATTTTTCTGCCTATTCCCACAGACATGCACCTGGAACATATCGCTCCATTTCCTTCTCATCCATCTCCGTGTCAGTTTTTTCTTCTTTTTTTTTTTAAGTGAACCCGCATTTACCACTTCATCTGGAAGCACATTCCGCACTCCCACTAGAAGCTCCTCGCCAATGTTCCCCTTAGATTTTACCCCTTCACCCATATCGTCTGTTTCTTTTCCTCTCTCCCCTAGCCTCAGTGGAAACAGCCTGCTTGCTTCCACTCTATCTATACCCATCAGAATTTTATATACCTCTATCAAATCCCTCCTCATTCTTCTACGCTTCAGGGAAAAAAAGTCCTAACCTATTCAAACTTCCTCTGTAACTCAGTTTTTCAAGTCCAGGAAACATCCTTGTAAGCAACACACACAAAACGCTGGTGGAACGCAGCAGGCCAGACTGCATCTATAGAGTTAAGCACTGTCGACGGCCCGAAACCTCGACAGTGCTTCTATCTATAGATGCTGCCTGGCTTGCTACGTTCCACTAGCAATTTGCAAGGGTCTCGGCCCGAAACTTAGACAGTGCTTCTGTCTTTAGATGCTGCCTGTTCTGCTACGTTCCAGCACCATTTTTTGAGTGTTGCTTGAATCTCCAGCATCTGCAGATTTCCTCGTGTTAACATCCTTGTAAACCTTCCCTGCACTCTTTCAACCTTATTAATATCTTTCCCCTAACTAGGTGACCTAAACGGCTCACAACAGTCCACATTCGGCCTCACCAATGTCTAAGGCAACCTCCCCATTACATTCCAACTGTTATACTCAATACTTTGATTTATAAAGGCCAATGTACAAAAGCTCTCTCTGTGTCCCTATTTAACTGTGACACCAAATTTGGGGAATTATGTATCTGTATTACCAGATCCCTCTGTTCGACTGCATTCCTCAGTGTCCTAATAATTCTCTGGTATGTTCTACCATGATTTCTCTTTCCAAAGTGCAATACCACGCACTTGTCTGCATTGAACACCATCTGACTTTTTTCGGCCCATTTTTCCAGCTGGTACAAATTCCTCTGCAAGCTCTGAAAACCTTCCTCACTGTCCACTACACCTTCAATGTTTGTATCATCAGCAAATTTGCTGGTCCAATTTACCACCTTATCATCCAGATCATTGATAAAGATGACAAATAACAATGGACCCAGCACTAGTCGCTGTGGCACACCACTAGTCACAGGCCTCCGCTCAGAGAAGCAACCCTCCACTACCACCGTCTGGCTTCTCCCAATGAGCTAATGTCAAATCCAATTTACAGCCTCACCATGTATACCTAGCGACTGAATCTTCCTAACTATACTCCCATGCGGGACCATGTCAAAAGCCTTACTGAAGTCCATGTAGACTAGATCTGCTGCCTTCCTTCAGCCAATTTCCTGGAAAGCTCCTCGACATGATTTACCACGCTCAAAGCCATGTTGATTCTTCCTATGAAGTCCCTGTCTATCCAAATACTTGTAGATCCTATCTCTCAGTACTCCCTTCCCATAATTTACCTACTACTAACGTCAAATCTACCGGCCTATTATTTCCCGGATTACTTTTAGAGTCCCTTTTTAAGCAACGGAACACCATGAACTATCCTCCAATCCTCCGGCAACTCACCTGTAGGTGGCTTCATTTTAAATATATCTACCAGGACACCTGCAATTTCAAATATGTACTTGCTGCTGATTATTAATTAACAACACTGTAAAAGTACGATAGCACGAAATTTTACTCCAACATACGGGAAAATAACGACATAAATTGAATTTATTACGACATAAGATGCGGAGAGCGGCCTGTGCCGCATATGTTATATCGGAAACATCCCGGGCGACAATCAGATTGCAACACCGCAGATAAAAATGCCTGAATTTTACCTTCGCAAATAACGCCGATATCGCTTTTGTGTGATTGTGATTGGAGAGCCAATATCTCTTCTCTTGTACACTCCCGCTGAGAGCCATCGCTCCCAACACAATTAGGATTCTTCAAAACCGGTCCGGATCCTTCCCCAAAGTGAGCATTCTCCAGGACTTTTTGCGCGGCGCCGCAGTCCAGCTCCTTACACGCCATAGACGCGAGCTGCACATTCCAAGTATCACTAGCCACAGTCCACCAATTTCCCTCGACCTGAATCTCTATTCTTCCGGCGCATCGACTACTACCATTCACCAACCTAAACGTTAGTCTTTCTGAAAAAAAAAATATCAGAAGTTAGCGACAACTTAAGCCTTCTCAAATCTTCATATTCCACATGAACAGCGTGATGATCGAGAATGAGATCAGGCTCTGGCAAACCCCAATGACCTGCTTAACGTAAAAAAATAAAATAAAACATTCAAAAAGCTAGATAATATCTGGAGAACCGAGAGTCAACCAGTTATTTCTGGGGACGACATTAGTGTCTCCCAGGAAAATAAGATGATCTGCTCCAACGTTTCATCTGTTTTGTTTTACAACATTGCATGGCGACCATTGCTCTGATAAGAATAGTTATACAAGCTCTCAAAGTTGTGCACCATTGTAAATGTTTAAATACGAGGAAAATTCCAACTGCGCGACAAGAAAGGCTGAGTGTACGAAAGTTTTCAGTTAATGCGCGGCCGCGCATTCAAGCAACTTAGAGGAAACATTGACTACTAGCTCGTTTTCACTCTTCAGAGAGCTGCTGAAGGGCTGCTTTTGCAGTGCCCCTACTATAATCAGTCCTCACCTCATCGTTCGGTTAATCGAACGAAATCTCATTGGAGATGTGCAAAAATTCCTCGAAGTGGACACCATCGGAAAAAGAGTGTAAATGAGCCTTCACGTGAGGTCAGCTCAGCAATAAAAGGAATGAATAATAGGCATTTTTTTTACGTTCTGGAATAATACGGTCAGCTGAAATTCTTTCTCTGCTAAATACCCTGCAAGATGTTTACTGATTGACGTAGCTCCTTGAGCAGACGCCGTTTAGCCAGATCCTCGGTAACAATCAGTTTTGAAAAGAAAACTCAGCCCATCGCTTATTGAAACTGTATCGTAGTTACCTGACGGCTCATTTGGAGAGTCTTCCGGGAGGCCTGAAATGAGAAATGTACAATTAGATTTGTCTGTGGAGCTGCTGGGGGTGCACTTGCGGCGTTAGGAGTTCATTGCAAGAGGAATATCAAATTATTATACAATGAATGTTAAGAACACCTGCCTTGTCACCTCATCACTCCCACATGCCCCACCTTCCCTCCAACCACACCCCCCACCCCACGATCAACCCCTCCAAGCTCTTTGCTCCACTGTATTGTCTGTTTTGAGGCTCTGAAGACGCCTCTGCGATTGGCACAATAAATTTCAAAAGCAAAACAATTTGAAATTATCGTTTTGACAGACTCATCTACCTAATCGCACTGCTCGCTACCACTCACGTATTTCCAGCTAGTGCAAGTGACGGGCAGTTATTCCTTCCACTAAACTTGCGTAACACACTCTTTGCTTAAAACTTCCTTCTGTGTATCAAAAACAACAACTTTAATGCTAAATAATGACATTATTCGTCCCAAAAATAAGCCTGTTTACCATTCTCTGCACTCAGCAATGACAAAGATAATTTGTCAGTTCATATTTGTTTGTGGATGCCGATAGAAAGACATTCTACTGTTTATAAATGTGCTAGTTGGTCCACTGAGTTACGCTTCAAAACGGATTACATTCCTCTCCCAGTCTGGCTGCTCCGATCAAAGTTCTTCCTGTGAAAGGATAAATATTCTTCGTCTGATCGTGTGGGGTTCCCGCCGGTTTCCTACCACAATTTAAAGGCATATGTTTTGTGAGCTGTGAGGGCATGCAATTATGCTTCCATACGCGTAGTGATATGTTTGCTCAGTCCAGCCCAATTCTCCTGATTGGATATGACACATGTGTCGCTATATGCTTCAAACTGCATATAACAAATCAATAAAGATGATCATTTATTTATTTTCCCGATATTTGAAACATTCACACCCCGTTTGAAGCTGTTGTATAAATCTCTTCGCTTTTTATTTAAGAAAAACTGAATTTTGTGACGATAAGAAAGAAATCAGTCTAACTCTCTAACCGACGTACATTTCCACAGGGGAAAAAAAAAATCAGTTTAGTTCCTCTGCTCATTATTTTTATTCATCCTGCATTTGTTGCATCTGCGGCCATCCCATCAACTGCCCTGTGCATGATACTTAATGTTTCACTAAGCAATAGTTCATGGCATACAATTAAACTACCAATCAGTAAGCCTTCGTTTCTGGGACGATACCAGCGTACCAGGTGCAGCAGTCAAGCTCACGGGAAATATACCCTGCACATCTCGCACATAGTACCGTCGGCTGGAATCATATCCGCGTCTCTACACTGCGTAGTTGCAGCACGACGCATTAATACGTAACGGATACTTATAGGACGTTGCAATAATAGAGACATTGCACTGAGACACCGGGGATCGGCGTTCTGTTATAAACTGATTTAAACCCTGTGCGGCATTGTACGTCTGCAGCTGACACTAGGGTTTTGCCCTCTTTCCAGATGAAAGCTTCATGTTAAGTTAATTTGAAACTATAATTTGCTCCTGGTATATGTCCACAAGCCCATAAGTCGTAGGAACAGAAATAGGAAATTTAGGCCTGCGAGGCTGTTACTCGCATTACGACTAATCCAATTCTCCTCTTAGCACCAATCTCTTACCATTTCCCCATGTCACTCTTAGATAAGAATATTTCAAGATCTCCCGTAAATATCAATAAAGACACCGCTGCATGCAGCAAAGAATTCCACTGACTGTCCATTCTCCGAGAAAATATATTTTTCTTCATATCTATTTTGAAAGGTTGTGTCCTCTGGCCTTAGAATCCCCCACCATTGAAAACATTCTCTGCACATACACTCTATCAAGGCCTTTTAACATTCGATTGTTTCCAACAAGCTCACAGTTCATTCTGCTGTATTCTCGTGTATACACGCCCAGAGCAGTCAAACGCTCTGCAAGTGTCAAGCCGTTCAATCCCGGATATTTTTCTTGATCTTCCGTTGAACCCGCAACAGCTTCAGCACACACTTTCTAACATAAGGTACCCATAAATGCTGATAATATTCCAAGTAAGGACAGCCCTTCGTTATATATAGGGTCTAACCGTTACATCTTTGGTTTTTGATTCTAGTCTTCTTGAACTGAATGCTAATATCACAGTTACCTTCCTCACCACTGATTCAACCCGCAAATTACCTTTTCCGAAATCCTGGATTTGGACTCCTTAGTGTCTATGCGCTTCAATTTTTTTCTCTATTTAGAAAATAATCTGCCTTTTCATTTCTTCTTAGAAAGTGCAGGACGATACGTTTTCCAATACAGTATTCCATTTGCCACATCTTTGTCTATTCCCATCATCCGTAAAATACATTCTACAGCCTCTCTCCTACCTCCAAACTATTTGCCCCACCACCTGTATCCATATCATCTGCAAAATGCAAGAAAACTATCAATACCATCATCGAGGTCATTTGCATTACACGTAAACAAGAAACGATCCCAACACCGTTCCAGCCGGAACACCTAAGACACTGGACAGTCAGCTATAAAGCGCTCCCTTAAGTTCCCGGTCCTTGCTTGCTACCAATCAGCAATTGTTTTCCCATGCTGAATTATTTCCTGTAAAACCATAGGCTACTAACTTGTCACGCAGCCTCATGTGTTACACCTTGACAATGGCCTTTTTTTACATCCAAGGACACAACATAAAGCGAATCACCTTTGTCCATTGTTATTTCTAGAAAAAAAAATCCACTACGTTTGTCAGGCAAGATTTCTCCTTGATCAAACATACTGGCTGCCGACAATTTAATCATTTGTGTCCAATTACCCTCCCACCCTTACTAACGGATCCCAAAATAATTGCTCACCACTGAGGACAGCTAACTGTCCTATAGTGTCCTTTCCTCTTCTACTCACTTCATGAAATTGAGAAGGACTTTTTCAATGTTCCTTTCTTCCAGAATCTTTCCAGAAGCTAGTGATCGTTGAATACTCATTAATAATGTCTCCACAATCCCTCCACAATCCACAACCCACTTCAGGATCATGTAGTGTGCACTATCTATTGCAAGTGACCTATCTAACATCAGACTATTCAGTTTCTTAAGTATCTGATCTTTAGTAATGGCACTTCACACACTTCAAGACCCCTGTCACAGGGAGCATCCCCCACACTGCTATTGTCTTCCATAGTGAAGAGTGATGCAAAATGCTAAGACTGTTTGTTCACCATTTCCTTATCCGCCATTTTATTATTTTTTTTACCAGCTGTCGGTTGTCAACTCTCGCTTCTCTTTTGCACCTTAAACAATGATAGGGTGAACGAACCATGGGTGGCAAGTGAAGTGGAGAATCTAGTCAGATGGAAGAAGGCAGCATATGTGAGGTTTACGAAGCAAGGATCAGGTGGATCTATTGAGGAATGTAGGGTAGCAAGAAAGGAGGTTAAGAAGGAGCTGAGGAGAGCAAGAGGGGGCATGTGAAGGCCTTCGCGAGTAGGGTAAAGGAAAACCCCAAGGCATTCTGCAATTATGTGAAGAACAAAAGATTGGCAGGAGTGAAGATAGGACCGATTAGAGATAAAGGTGAGAAGATGTGCCTGGAGGCTTTAGAAGTGAGCGAGGTCCTCAATGAATACGTCTCCCGTGTTTACCAATGAGAGGGAGCTTGATGAATGTGAGGAAAATACAAGTGAGTTTGATTTTCTGGAGAATGTTGATATTAGGGAGAAGAGGGTTTAGAGTTGTTAAAATATATGAAGACGGATAAGTGCCAGAGACCTAATGGAATATTCTCTAGGCTGCTCCACGAGGCGAGGGAAGAAATTGCTGAGCCTCTGGCTAGGATCTTTATGTCCTCGTTCTCCATAGGAATGGTACCGGAGGATTGGAAGGAGGTGAATGTTGTCCTCTTGTTCAAAAAAAAAAAAGTAGGGATAATCCTGTTAATTATAGACCAGTGAGCCTCATGTCTGTGGTGGGAAAGCCGTTGGAAAAGATTCTTAGAATATATGGGCATTTAGAGAATCATGGTCTGATCAGGGACAGTCAGAATGGCTTTGTGAAGGGCAGATCGTGTCTGACACACCTGATAGAGTTTTTGAGGATGTATCCAGGCATATAGATTAGGGTAGTGCAGTGGATGTGATCTACATGGATTTTAGTAAGGCATTTGACAAGGTATCACACGGGAGGCTTATTCAGAAAGATTGAAGGCGTGGGATCCGGGGAAGATTGGCCAGGTGGATTCAGAATTGGCTTGGCTGCAGAAAGCAGAGGGACGTGGTGGAGGGAGTGCATTCGGATTTGAGGATTGTGACTAGTGGTGTCCCACAAGTATCGATTCTGGGACCTCTACTCTTCGTGATTTTGATTAACAACCTGGATGTGGGATTATAAGGGTGGGTTGGTAAGTTTCAGACGACGCAAAATTTGGTGGTGTTGTGGTCGAACATTGCAGAGAGACATTGAGAGGATGCCGAAGTGGGCTGAGAAATGGCAGATGGAGTTGAACCCGGAGAAGTGTGAGGTGGTACACTTTGGAAAGACAAACTCCAAAGCGAAGTACACCGTAAATGGTAGGATACTTGGAAGTGTGGAGGAGCAGAGGGATCTGGTTGTATACGTCCACAGCTCCCTGAAAGTTGCCTCAGAGGTAGATACGGTAGTTAAGAAAGCTTATGGGGTGTTACCTTTCTTAAGACGAGGGATAGAGTTTAAGAGTCTCGATGTAATTATGCAGCTCTATAAAACTTCTGGTTAGGCCGCACTTGATGTACTCAGTCCAGTTCAGGTCGCCTCACTATAGGAAGGATGTGGAAGCATTGGAAAGGGTACAGAGGAGATTTACCAGGATGCTGCCTGGTTTGGAGAGTATGCATTATGAACAAAGATTTGGGGAGCACAGGTTTTAATCTCTGGAGAGAAGCAGGAAGATTGGAGACATGATAGATGTGCACAAGGTATTAAGAAGAATAGATATAGTGGACAGCCAGCCACTATTCCCCAGGGCACCACTGCTCAGTACAAGAGGACATGACTTTAAGATAAGGGGAGGGAAATTCAAGGGGGATATTAGAGGAAGGACTTTTTTTTACTTAGTGAGTGGTTGGTGCGTGGAATGCACTGTCCGAGTCAGTGGTGGAGGCAGATATATTAGTGAAATTTAAGAAACTGCTACACAGGTATAGGGGGGAAGTGAAAGTGGAGGGTTATATGGGAGGCATGGTTTAAGGGTCAGCACAGCATTGTGGGCAGAATGGCCTATCCTGTATTGTATTGTTCTATGCTCTATGTTACGTGTCTGAATAAACATTTTTTTCTCTATTATGTGCACTCTCTTTGGCCTTTATGTTGGCCTTAATTTCTCTTGTTAGTCACAGTTTTATCATATTTCCTTAAGAATACTTCTTCATCATTGGGATGTATTGTCCTGTGTCTTCCGATTTACTTCCTGAAATGCCAGATCTTTTTACTCTGCCTTCAGATCTGCCAGTGTTCTTTTCCAATTAATTCTGTGCATCTTGTCTCTCAAGCCTTTGTAATTCCTTTTACACGAGTGTAATAGTGATACATCTGACTTCACAACTTTCATGTTCAATTCGATCATATTATGGTCAGTTCTCCCTTAAGGATTATTTTTTTTTAAAGTTTTCTGAATAACTCTTGTTCATTGAACAACACTGAGTCCTGAATATCTGATATCTTAGTGGGCTCAATTATGACTTGGTCCATCAATCATTCGTCTTCAGGCGATAAATCACGTGTACTAGATTCTAGTACAAACAAAATTTCCCAATCATCCTGCGTATTGAAATAGCCCATGACTACTGCAAATGTTCCCTTCTCACATGTATTTCCGACATCCCCGTGAAATTTGCAGATTGCATCCTTACAAACTTTTGAAAATCTGTGTGCAACTCCCATCAGGGTCCTTTTACCAATGCAGCTCCTTACCTCTATACCCAATTACTTAAAGTCTTCCGACCCTGTGTCAGCTCTTTCCAATGTCTGGATTCATAATTTATCTTAATCACCACGCTCCCCTCTCTGGCCTCCTTTCGATACAATGTCTATCCTAGTAAATTAATTCCCAGCTATAATCTTCATTCAGATATGATCGTCTAATGCCTACAATATCATACTTTGCAATCTGAAATTCTACTGCAAGTTCATATATTTTATCCCACAACCTTAGCGGATGCAAATGTTGCACTTTTCTCCCTGTATTCACTGTTTTCGATTATATCTGGCTTTTATTTTCCAACACATTATGTTGACTGAAATTTTGCCTTATCAACAGACTCGACTTACTATACATTACCTCTGTTGGTAAAACAGCTACTTCATAATCTGCAGAGTTATCCGCCTTTCCTACGTATTTGCATGCATTGAAATATACACGGCTCTATAACCTAGTCGTACCATCCACAACCGCTTGATTCCAAATTTAGTCTGAGGTCATGCCAACATTATCCTTCTCAAATATTCCACTAAGTGTCCTGACATTCAGATTCCTACCCAAATGCGACTATAGTGAACCATTGAAAATCCTTCCCGCTGTGTATTAGAATACCCCCTGTGCAGGTGCAAAACTTTCCTCCTGTAAAAGTCCCACCTTTACTGAAAGAGAGCCCAATGATCCAAAAGATGTATGTCCTTCCTCTTAAACCGAAGCCTTCGCCACAACATAAACCGTTTAAAATAAGACCATAAGACCATAAGGCAAAAGAGCAGAAGTGGGCCGTTCGGCCCATCGAGTCTGCTCCACAATTTCATCATGAGCTGAACCAATCTCCGCTTTCGCCCCATTCCCCCGCCTTCTCACCATAAAATTTGATGCCCTGACTACTAAGATACCTATCAATCTCTGCCTTAAATACAACAAATGACCAGGCCTCCACTGCCGCCCGTGGCAACAAATTCCGCAGATTCACCACAATCTGGCTTTAAAAAAATCGCATCTCCGTTCGGAATGAGCGCCCTGCAATCTTGAAGTCATGTCTTCTCGTACTAGACTCCCCGAACATGGGAAACAACGTTGCCACATCCACTCTGTCCATGCCTTTCAACATTCGAAATGTTTCTATGAGGTCCACCCTCATTCTTCTAAACGCCAAGGAGTACAGTCCAAGAGCGGTCAAACGTTCCCCATATGTTAACCCTCTCGTTCCTGGAATCATTCTAGTGTATCTTCTCTGAACCAGCTCCAACGTCAGCACATCCTTTCTAAAATAAGGAGCCCAAAACTGCACACAGTATTCCAATTCAGGTGTTACCAGTGCCTTATAGAGGCTCAACATCACATCCCTGCTCCTATACTCTATTCCTCTAGAAATGAATGCTAACATTGCATTTGCCTTTTTCTCCACCGACTCAACCTGAAGGTTAACCTTAAGTGTATCCTGCACGAGTACTCCCATGTCCCGTTGCATCTCATAACTTTGAATTCTCTCCCCATTTAAATAATAGACTGCCCGTTTATTTTTTTCTGCCGAAGTGCATGACCGTACACTTTCCGACATTGTAATTCATTTGCCACTTCTTTGCCCATTTCCCCAATCTATCCCAGTGTCTCTGCAGTCTCTCTGTTTCCTCAGCACTACCGGCCCGACCCCCGATCTTTGTATCATTCAGCAAAATCCCTGGCTCTGACCTCACTAAAACGTGACATGTGCAGCAATCCTGAGATCACAACTGTCGATGTCCTGCCCTATAACTGAGCAACTAACTCCCTGATACTCCCATGTAGAATCTTGTAACATGTCCTAGCTATTCCAGTGGTACCTACATAGACCACAACTTGTGGCTTTTCAGCTTCCCACTCAAGGAAGCTGAGGTCACGTTCCGAGATATCACGGAACACGGCATAAGGGGAGGTGGGGCGGGGGTGTACATAACATTCGGTACGTTGGTGGTTGTGGGAACCTATGGGTGTTGATTTATAGAGAAGGAATGCTTAAAATAGGATTCAATTGGAGTTTGGTGTTTGCTGCTTGGCACAGATACGAAGGCCAGAAGGAGCAAATGAGCTTTGTCGGTGCATATGACTATATCGCTCTGCTTTCGGACAATAAAATTAAGGCATCATTATTTCAAACGAGAAATAACACGGAATCATTTATTTTCATTTAAAGGTTCACGCTGTGAGTATACTTAAATGCTCACCTATATTGGACATTACGCATAATCTATCAATATTTAATTTGCATGGCTATTAGATTAATTAGTAATTCTAAACAAAATGTATAGTTTGAAATCGAATCCAATTTTCACCACTGACTTAAGTATAAACGTTTCATGTTTATATGATCTTGTTTACAAGACATGCCAATAAACAACAGGGTTTAGTACCCCGTTGTAATTAGGATCCCAGGGAAGAAGTGCTCAGGGAGATATATACCATCAAAACCTTCACAATTTTATTACTTTTCACCGATTCCATCAGCTTAAAACATCTGCAAATGTAATCTGATATAAGACTTACATTCAGTGTTTTTATATAAACTGCAAACAAGTACTCAGCAAAAGAGACGGAAGTTCAAAAAAACTCGCGATAGATTAGGATGCATGTGCGGCAAAAGAAATTTAGTGTGCTCTGCCTTAAAATTAATTTCCTTTGCCGTTCATTGCGTGCTGATATTCTCCCAGGGTTTTTCATTATACGGCAGGAAAGCATTAAGTATTTTACAAAATGTATTGTATGTAAAAGAACATAAAGAAAACATATTCCCAGTAAAGTCTGCACTATGTTTCACCTAGATAAGGAACACGATTGTAGAGTTCAAAGAGTCAAGAATGGTGATTTTCCTCATACTTGCAATGAAACACGGAAACACACACTGCTTCAGGTATTATTTATTTTATCCCTACTGCCACACAGTAGTGCAAGATCTGGTATTCAATCTGATATAAAATAGTACTTAACTGAAGATAATTCATAACGATTCAATGCTGATGTACTGTAGAACGATATCAATAATGTAAAATATAAAATTTTCTTTCCAAGTCCTGAGACTAAATACACTAGTCAAACTTGTTACTTTCACTGTGCAACATAAGGTTAGAAAGAGCTGCAACTAATGATTACCAGCAATAGCAATGTACATGACCGTTCAAAAAAGCACAGCAGCTGTAACACCGACTGCTCCTCGAATTCACTGAATTATATATTGTGCAATCCGATTTGTTGTTTGCAAAGAATGACTACTTTCCAGTTCTACTGAACTTCAATTAACAATTTGTTTGAATATAAAATGACAACAACCGGATCTTTCGAGCCGAAACAATGCATATATCTTTCGGTGCAATTTTACATTAAAGTATTTGACAGAAATTCACTGGGACGTCCGTGGAATTAATACAAGCGCTAATACTGCCAGTGAGAGAAATTAAAATTCGTGAGCACTAGCGAAACAAAAACTGTAAAGTTGATACTAAATTTCAACGCCACAGTTCCGTCGCCATTTATTGGAAAAGAACGTGCCCGTTTCCTGAACAATTCAACAATATGCTCTAATTTTTGAAGCACATGAGAAATTAATTTCTACGGGATATTCGCAGGGGGAAAGATATGTTCCTCATTTGTTCATGAGATATTAGCATTAATTTAACACAAAGGTAGAAGAGAGAGAGGAAAATATTTTTTATTATTTTTACTTTCCACTCCATTCAACTTTCAGAAGCAAATTTGTAAAGTTACGCAAGTGCAGACATTAATGATAATGAACATGTCAGTTGATTATCGAATATTCCCAGTATTCTTAATAAACTTACAATTCCAGATCTGCAACAACATTATTGCCAGGATAGACCGCAGTATTTTCTCGGTGATCATGTAGATCGATCGGTCGCTTATGCTAAACGAGTGGGCACAGCCGTAACTTCATAATTGACCTGAAAGCAAATGCTTCGAGATGCTTTTGAGTATTCAATACTTCTCTCTCAGCATTCAATATATCTCCACTCAGTTAACGCCGGATGTGCAAATTGCTGAAACGCACCAATAGAAAGAGACTTGCCCATTAATGGAATTGATGCGTTTCTCTTCTTTCATTGGGCTTCTTCTGAGAAAGCAAGGAACCATTGCCTTAATTTGAAAAGGCAATCGTTCAATGACGCAGCATTTAATACTAATTGAAATCTTAAATCATGGAAATTTAACGCCTATTAGTAGGTTATTCAGACGACTGTCATGGTATACGTTCTCTGAAACCATATATCTTTTCTCCACCTTTCCCAACATCATGCAGCTGGCCACTTTGGCAGTTTGGTCAGTAATTCTACCCCGACTCCGACTTTCACCAAAAGAAAAAAAATACAATATTTTTTCGCTTTATTTTATCCATGTCAGGGTCCGGTCCGGAATCCGCATTGTCCTGCAGTTGTCCCTACCGTCACCCGTGATCTAGTTAGGACTCTCCTGGCTCAAGGAGGCACACCTGTAACTCATTGAGCTGCAGGTATTTATAAGGGGCCTTGGGACTTGGACCAGGCGGGTGGTCGTTTTGTTCTGTTTCCTGATTCTCCGCCGGCTCCGAATTCTTCTTTACGTTCTGTTATCCTGTCCGGGCTCAGATCTACTCTTCATCATGTTTCCCTGCCCCGTACCTATACTGCCAGGTTGGTCCGCTCCCCCACGTTTCTTCCCATCCGCTGGTCCCGCTTCTCCGCCCGTTTGTTTTGTTCGCGCGGTCGCGCTGTCTGCCGGCCGTTCCCGATTTTCCCGATATTATGACTGTTGTGTTGGTCACCCTGGACCTATGCCGCTGCCCGACTGTGGTTCTGCCCGTTCTATCCCTTGCCTCCATCGGGCAGGCCCGGCCGGTCTGCCGCTGCCCGGTTAGGGTTCTGTCCCTAACTCCTCTTCCGCCCAAACACTGGGTTTCTGCCCCACACCCGCCTAGGAGTCCGCGTCGTGCCTAGGCCTCCGGTGTTTCCGCCTGGAATGCGGCCCTTCCCGCGATATATGCTGCCCGCCCAGGGAGGGCTCTCCGCCAGCCTATCTAGCCACCTAGACCTGACTGCCTGAACCGCGGGGTCCTGTCTGCCTGAACCCGGGAACCTGTCTCCCTGCCTGCCTGAACCCCCGAGACCTGACAACCTGCCTGCTTGCCTGAGACACGGGGATCTGATTATCTGCCTGCCTGAACTTCGGGAGCCCGCTCCGCTCTGCCTGCCTGACACTCTATCTACCTGAACCCCAGCTCTACCCTTAAATGCCATGGCATCCCCATCCTGCCCTCCCCCTAGTACTTCAGTGTCTGCGTCCTGCGTTTGCGTCCATCCGGCCGCGTTCCTGACAATCCAACAAGATATGTTATTGTCACACCAAATGTGTTATGAAGGAAATAAAGAGACAATTGATGTTCCGTCTCTGATGCTTCTTCTTTATTTCTTTCCATTTTCTTTAGCCTGAAATCTATGATAGTTCTATAATTGTCCACTTTTTTGCTGATTTTTTCAATTTCCCGGAAATATATATTTCAAAGAATTGGACGTTTCAAACTTCTCTGGCCTTCACCGTAAAGCTAGTTAAAGTTTCACATCTTCCACTCTACCACAACATGCACATTTCATAGATTTCATCTTTCTTGACATTTTCGTATCTCATTAGACAACCTGATACGTAGAAGAACATTTTCTAACAGTTTCTGAAGTGCTGTCAGCTTACAATGCGATGTAGAATGTCGACTGAGATAGACACTGCAGCATAGATGAAGAGGAATCTGAACCTCTTGGAAGTTTGCTCGTACGTAAGGACATTTTTAAACTGAAAAATTGAAAGGCCCGGTAGACAATTTCATCATGATGACCTAGAGGTGGATAAGAATTTTGTGGGTTTAACTGCGGGCTATGAATTTATCAGACTTCAGGAAAAGTTCGAAGAATTACAATGCAAGCCGAAGTTGTTTGTTTTCTTCTTAATTTCCAAACTTATTATTTCATTGGGTGAGCAAAGAAATACAATACAATAGAGTGCGGTTCCCTGCCAGTTATAAAATATCTGCGAACAATCAACGGTTCCCGACAATATGTCTGCAAGAGATATGACCAGTTGCAGCTATTCTGCGGAAGAATAATTTGCTTGCAGAAACAACTGGACAGGGGTTAGAGATTTTCTAAAGGTTATAGTCAGCCAAATACATGGATGACTGAAAGGAAAGTTCTGTATGTACTGCTTGAATATCATGGAGCTACTCAGATATGAACGATAAGCACCACATACGAGTACAGTTCGAGCGTCCCCTTAGGAAAAACCGAAACAGCAGCATTGACGAACAATCCAGTCTTCCCTTGATGAATCGTGGGATACTAGGGCGACAGGAAATTCTTACGGCAGAGGCAAAGGAAGCAGCTTATGTGGACCCAAAACAGAATCAATAATGATATGCTTCCTTACAGGTCCCAGGCTCAAGCACGTCACAGAGCGGGCGCAGGATATTCAGATGGACAGTGTGTATCGCAAGTGCTCTTGCATCATTGGCACCGAAGAAGAAGGCAGAATTAATAGATCTTCAAAGAGAATTTAGAGACTCAGGCAGCGGTTAAAAAGTAGGAACTGCGGATTTGCAGTTGGATGCCTGATGTTCGTGGCATGTAGTGTGGAAGTATATCATGGAAGAAAAGTGCAGTTCATTGCATTTGTCAGGAGCTGGCGCAGTTCGGAGGATTTAGAAATGTTGATTGTATGACACTTCCTTGGGGCAGCTGTAACTCATGTAGAAAGAATGCGATGCAGCACCACAGAAAAGGATCCAATTGCCTTCATGGGAGTTTCACAATTTGTACACGGAAGGGTTTAAAACGGATTGCAGATGGGCGAACCTAAGCAGTACGTCAGGTAGAGAAATTCTGAGAATTATGGCTGAAGCGAAGGCAGCCAGAGAAATTGAAAAGTACATGTGTGGACGAATATGGCGGTTATTTCAACTCAGTGAGAAATAGAGAAAAAGGCAGCTGGACGTAAAACCCCGATTACTGCATTGAACTCTGATAGTGGTCAAATGGGAGAAAAATGGATGCGATTGGGAAAGGACCGACTGCTCACAGGTCCAGGATTTTAACACCTAGAAATTATTAAAATGGAAGTAAAATAATCGGTGCTCTGTGACTAATCAAGGGAATAGCACTATTCTACTCATAACAGGCAAGTATTCACTGATGCAAAATGGTAACTGATAAAAAATGATGTCACACTCGACGTATTGTGTTTAAGTATTATGTTTATTGGCTCCCAATATCTCGACAGAAAGCAAGAACAAGTGTAGTTAACATTCAGTATAATGAAATTGGACAGCTCCTTTTAGGAATATATAGAAAAATAAACTTAAACAAAGAAATAAAAAAAACCAAATGATATAAGCATGCACTTTACAATTTAGAGGGAAAGAATCAGAATTTATTCTTTATCATAAATTCAGAACAGATGACTGAGTATAGAGAGGGCATCATTGCTCAACGATAAGATAGGTAATTTATGCGTGAAGCTAGACAATGGGGAAATTTCTAAATGAGTAGTTGGCGGGGTCAATGTTGTTCATTAATTAAGAAGAGATAGAGGCAAATTCGGGAACTTAGAGGTTGTTGACTCTCGCATTATCGTTTTGAAACTATTGGAGCTGAGTGTGAATGATCGGTTTTATCACATTTCGGAAAACCACCACAAAGGTTATTAGCAGCGATCAGGATGTCTTTCTCTGGAGAAGTCATATTTTAAAAAATATCAGAGGGTTGTAGATTGTGACCAAGATAATTGATGAGGGTGACGCTTTGATGTTGTCCACCTGGAGTTTATCAATGTACTTGAAAATAACCATTTTTCTGTGTTGATCAAGAAGACTAAGGTGCACGGAAAGTGCAGTTGTTCGACGGTTTGGAGATTGTAATGGCATATTCACAAATAGCAAATGTAGTGATGGAAGGAGTCTGCAGAGTGTCGATTGCTTTTGACATAAAATATGTTTTGTTGTTAACTTGGAGGATAATACAAAAATGGTGAAGGTGTATCGAGTGAATAATATCGTAACTGATACAATAGGATTATTAACAATTCCTAGCAGAAAATGGCAAATCCAGTTCTACGTGGGCAATTGTTACGTGTTGCATCCTTGGCCGGCAAGTATACTGGGAGATACGCCGTTCATAACAAATGGTTACGTGCATTATCTTGAAGAGGGATCCGGGAGAACAAATACATCAATTCCTAAAAGTAATAATGTTAGTTCAGTGAATAGAATGGATGACAGATTCCATCCATAGCACCATCGTTGAGGGCAGCGAGTAAAAGTGTCAGAACTACCTGGCGTAGCTGCATTCAAGAAATGTTCAGCCGCATTTGGATAGGACGTTTTTGTCATGGTCCGTTCTTTAATTCAAGTTTTCTGGATTTACCATTTTCCGTTTAGGTAGCTGATTCTTGTTTGGCCTGACATAATAAATAGCTTCAGGATTCAGCCTCTGGATGCTGGATTGTTCCTGTCCAAGCCCGTTGTCTGTATCCATTCTCTTCACCTTCCTGCGTGGAGACTAGCATTCCCTCGCCACGCCTCTGCCTGGACCTTTGCCTTGCCTCACCCTGTCTCTGCCAGGAGCCTTGCTTTGCCTCGCCCTGGCTCCGCCTGGAGCCTTGCCTCGCCTTGCCTGTGTCTGGAGTCAATCCCTGTTTGGAACTGCTTCTCCGTGTCCAAGCCTACGCCAGGTAGGTCGGGCCGTTTTGCCGCTACCTAGCGTTGGGAACTGTCTCGTGCTATTCAGCGTTTTGTGTGTTGAGTCCCGGCCCTACGTCCTGTACCCAAGGAGGGGTCCCGGCTCGGTGTCCATGGTCCTGTCTCTTCCTTGACCTAGGACTCTGCGTTCCTGCTCTCCCTCGACAAAGACTCCGTGTTTCCATGTACCTCGCCCAGCACAGAAGTACCTTTCCCAGCCCGGTGCTGGGATTCTCTCGTCCTGCGCTAGCGTTCCGTTAGTCTGTCCAGGAGTCTCACGTCCAGTCTTGTGCTTGTCCTCATCCTGTAGCCACCCCTTGTCCTCGCTTGGTTATGGAGTCCGAGCCCGAGTCAAGACCCAGGTTCTGGATCCTTGCCCAGTCTCTGGCTCGGAGTCCAAGCTCAGTCCTCAAGTTCCCTGTTCCATGTTATGGTTCCGCTATCCTTGTGAAGTCCGAGCCCAGGCCGGGATTTCTTGTCTCGTCCGGGGCTTTTGTCATGTCTAGAGCCTTTTCTTCCTCATTTTTGTTGCTGTCTTCTCATGCCTAGTCCTGTTCCTGGTATCTCAGTGGCTATGTGTTGATTTTGGGTCCACTCCCAACGCCCCCCATATGTCAGTTACTTTATCATCAAATATTTCAGAAACACGTGGAAATTGTGTACAGGGTTTGAAGAGTTTCAACAGGATGCTGCCGGGATTATTGCGTCCTCCTTATACGGACAGTTAGATAACCTAGGATTAGTGTGCGGAGAGTCCTGAATTAAAAAAAAATCATCAACATATAAGGGACATAGGTAGGACATATATCCCAAATCAAGTTCCGATGTTAGAAAGTAAAATACTACGCAGGATGGTTTTAAGCTGTGGGAGGTGAATGGTTGAAGAGAATACTCAGCGCATGCTGATTGCTCCGAAAAATTAGGTACCTACAAAATTTTGCCAGTGTTTCCAGTGGATGCAGATATGCGGGTTGCGTTTAATAGGCTTTCGCTTGGGCACCTGAGCACGTATGAGTTGCAAAGTGTAGAAATATGCAAGCAGAATGCACGATTCGTATTTGATGTGAAGTTCCGTACAGATATTATGGGCGGAAGCTCCTGTTCCTCTTCTATATCGTTTTACAATTGATTTTCTCTGGCCTACGCACCTGCATTTCTCTTCTAAATTCAAAATACATTTTTATCAAAGTGCATCAATTTTTCTTCCGGATATGCACAGTAATCCAAGAAACTCCATGAAAGACCACAACCAATAGGACGGAAAAAAGAAATATCCTGCGTGCAAAAGAAAACAAATTTGTGCAAAAGCAGAACATAATATTGATGATGACAAGTAAACAGTCAATAAATATTACTGACATGAAATGAATGGCCTCTCTGACAAAATTAGTTCCTACGCTGTGAGAACCGTTCAGCGCTAGGGTGACTGTAGTTGAGTGAAGTTATCCCCTCTGATTCAAGAGACGGATAACTATATCTGAAACTGGTGTTCTGGGTCCTGAAGCTCCTGCATTTTATTTCCTAATGGCCGCAGAGGCAGGAGATCATGTTCTGGATGGTGGAGGCCTTGATAATGGATGAAGGTGCACAGTGATGATGAGAGATTTGCCAGTATCGGACTGGGCCGTATCGACTGCTTTTTTATAGGATTTTCTTTTCTAGAATATTGGTCATTCCATACCCGACCGACATGAAGAAAAGACAACAGACTCCTTTCTGAACATCTATAGAAAATTTTCAAAGTTTTCATTATCATGCTTAATCGTTGGAGGTAGATAAGCTGTTGCGCTTTCACCATGATAGCTCTTATATGCTGGGCCCAGGCCAGATCCCCTGATATTATGAAACGGAGGAATTTATGATTTGCTGGTCTTCTCAACCTTTGATCCCCAGATGAGGACGAGCTCATGGCACTCATGTTTCCTCTTCCCTAAGTCAATAGTCAACTCCTTGGTTTCGCTGACATTAAATATGTAGTTGTTATTCTGGCACCACAAGGTAGATATTGTAATCCAACTCCGATATGCTCCGACATATCCAACTATATCGTTTTTGTATATACTGTGCTATATATTTTCTTTTTCTTCATCATTGCGTTCTTGTTTTGGAACGTGATGACAGACATGGATATCAAGAATGTTTCCTTTGCCTGTTAATGTGCCCTCATCTCGCCGTTAAATGACTCTCTTGAATGTCGTGAGCACCCCGTCTCTGGAAGATGGCGGATTGTCAACGTTTATCTGGAAATTAGAACTGGTTAATGTATAACCACATTACTTGCAGAAATTTCAATATAAACTAAAATGAGCGCTTATACGCAGTTGAAATAAAAGTCATTGCGAGGGAAATAAAAGAAGAAGTAACAGGATAAATTGAAGTAGAACTCAATAGGTCACGCGTAGACTATTAAGAACGTCACAAATACCACCAACATGAAAGTATCGAAATAAGTGCTCTAATGAAAAGGAAAAGTGGAAAGGGAAGTGGGAAGAGGTTTTCTGAAATGGGTAGCACCATTTTAAACCTACATAATTCCTTTATGTGTCTTTTTTAAAGTTGAGCTCTGTTTGCAAACTAAATTTTCTGAGTTCAATGATGACATTTTTTTAAAAGGCTGACATGCTGCCATTGAAAATCTGGAAGTGCATTTATTCAAAGCGAAAGGCAGTGCAGAAATGTGATGACAAAGACGACAGAGATTATTTGTTCCGAAATGCAGTATCATGCCATTAGAAAGTAAAATGCAGGTAAATCTAGAGAAGAGAAATATTTATGGTCGGGAAGCAAGATTAATTGATATACGTTCTTGGGTGCTGCTTCAGACTCTGTCCATCTGTGCAATAGAACGCCATATAATACTTCTGTCAAATCTACTTCCTGTTCTATTTCTTTGAATGGAAAAATAATGATGCTTCTTGACATAGCGGTGCTCTTGATGAAAATCAACTGAGAGTTATGCATACAAAATGTTTGGAAATGACCCAGGATATTTGCAACACTTTACAAGGTACGACTACAACTTCCCATTTGCCGAATTTCCAACAAATTGATACAAAACTCAAAATTATGCCTGATCTTTTTTAATTTTTTTTTGCATCAATCTTCACATCACAAATGCGAATCAGATTTTTTTTTCTGTTAATTTACTGTAGCATTTTGGACTATCTATAAGAATTTAACTATTTTGAAAGAGCTGTTTCTTTTGTCAAATTTTACAGTCGAATTTAGTCTGCCCTACTGTGCAGACATTGTTGTGATTCTAAGAATCCCCACTCTAATTAATTTTGACAGAAATTTGAATCCAGGAGCTGTTTCAGAACAGGACAAAGGTATTAATGTAGAGTACTTGTGGTTATTTACCAAGAATGTTATGAAATGCTATGATCCACACTATTGCTTTACAGTATTTAAATGTTTTCAACATAGGTTAGAGCCGTATTGTTTTCCTTCCAAACTAACAGCAAGGAATTAGTGAGGCACTAATAATTGATCATAGTGTCTAATTTTCATGTCTTTTATTCACTGTATATAAAAACTACCACAACTTTCTACAACAGCACAGCAAAGTCTCTGCAAAACTCTTTATACGCCTGCAATGTGGGATTTTATCTATCTTCTCCTCTGAAATATTACAAATGCCGAATCTGTATTTGGTAGCACGCTGTATTATATCTTATGAAAGGTTATGGGTCTATTTTATGATCCAGATAGTTAACCCAAGCTGCTAATGATAAAATGTATATTCATGTGAACAGAATGTTGGAATGTAGATGTTGATAAGCTTCAAATGAAAAGCTGAATATTAACCCTTATCATCCGAAATTTGCTGTCCTTAAAACTAATGTAAATATCCCTTCGTATGAATTCACAGAAGAAGGGAAGAGATATGCAATGGGCATTCCGATTTATGGTCCGGTCAATCGTAACTTATTCCAGGTGTCCCAGTTTTCCTGGTACTGTTGGGTGTTCTGATTGAGGCACCTAATTCTCATTTAGGGCTGGCTACATAAATAACTCCTGGGTTTGGCTTCATTTGCAGGACTGTTCCCTTCCCTTTCCTTCTCTTTCCTCTTGAAGCCTTTGCCTGAAACATAGCCTGCAACCTCGCCTGTATCACTGTTAGATTCTACCGCCGGAGCAAGACTAGAGCATTGCTGTGTCTAGATAAAGAACTGCCTATCGTTCTTTGGAATTATTTGTGTGTTCACGCCATCGCTCGTTTGGACCAGTCGTTTGCCTCTACCTTGTGCTGGGAACCATTTCTGTGTCCATACCCTCGCCAGTTTGGTCTGGCCGCCGACCCCTACATTGTGTTGGGTACCTTCTCTGTGTCCAGCATTCACTAGGAAGGTCCGGTCGTTTGTCGCTACCTTGTGTTGTGAACCGTCTCTCTATGTGCTGTGTACGAGTCTAGGCCCTAATTCCTGCTCGCTAGGAGGGGCCTTGACTCTGTGTAGAGCCCAGGCACCAAGTCGTGTTCCTAAGGAGGGACGGTGGCTCTGATGTCCATGTCCCCGTGTCCCTGTCTCTCTCGAGATCGAATCTCTGTGTTCAGGTGTACCGAGATCGAGTCATGGCTTTGTGTTCTTTTCCTGTCTGTGTGCCTCTACCTGTGCAGGAGTTCCATGTCCAGTCCTGTAGTCAAGCATCAAGGAACCTAAGCCTCCCCTAGTCCAGCCAAGCCTCGAAGAACGCAAGCATCACCCTGATAAAGTTGTATAAACTTCTTGTGCCTTGCCTTTAATACTCTGTAACATCACTGGCCACTTCTCTTTCGGGCACTCTAAAATCTGAGTAGAAGTTTCAAAATGTTGGAAACATTTATTCACCTCTGTTCTATTGAATGGAAGAGCTAATACAACTTCTCAATGAGCAACAAATTCTTTCTTAGAACCAGAGGACTGATTCTCGAACCTTAATTTCGCCATCGTAGGTTCAAATTCCCTCTGTTTATTTGCGGCTTCTAACCGATTTAGTTCCAAGTCAGCTTCCGTTGCTTCTGTTTTAACTCAGCTTTCATTCTAATCTTTTCTAACGCTTTATATTGCTCTCACTTCTTCTGTTCAATTTGTAACTCCATTGCCATGTTAGCTATTGGTAAAATATCTAGCACTGCTTGATCGCAATCCCCCAATTCTACATAGTGTGACGAGATTTTTCTCTGAATAACAGGCTTTGGGGTATCCTTCGAAATATCCTTAAGTTCCAACATGCTAGCAATCTCAGATGCATCACACTTTTCCCTTCACTAACAACTCCGGCAGTGCTGATGCAAGAAAGTCGTCAATATTCATTTTTGTCGACTACAACCCACAAGTCAATCAAACAAAATAATCGGGTATTTCCCTTTTTCCAAATCAGATAGATAATTAAACAAGCACATAAACTCAATTGGAACAGATCCTGGACGAGCCCCCAATTGTTATGATGCGGCAACAATGAACATAGAATTGAGACAGTTAGAAAAAAACAAATAACCTTCTATTTAAACTTTGCTCTAAAAAAATGAAAAGTAACAATCGACTAACTTAACCGGAAGCGAACAGTCATACCACAACTCAAACAGCTCTTAAATGATAAACGCGAAAATCTAATTGATTTCTACAGTCAATTAGCACAGACATTCCTGAAGCAACGAATTCCTCGTCGACGTGTTGTTACTGCCCGTCCCAGGAGAAAAATGCATTACCGAAGAACTCCCGATGAAGGAGATAAAAACCGCTTGAAGGAACTGACCTTTTTCCCTTTGCGAATAACACTGCGCCCAAACATTTCTGCTCTTACAATGCAGGGGCTATCTCGGATGCAGGATACTATTTTCAGATCGAAGATCCAATAAGGTCGACCCTGTATTAAACGCCGATGACACCAACTTTACTCGATCCTTTGGGTTTCTGTACTTCGGTAAGTCTTCGCTCTCCATTACTTCGACTTTAAAATTAAATCGAAGATACAACAAATATAACTGGCAGTGCTTTTCAAAACTGCCGACAAAACGACAATGTACTTTACAGTAAGAAATAATACTCCACTTTAAAACAAAACTGCGTCATGAAACTAAATACGCAGCATAACGGAGTAACAGAACACTTACTCCTTGTCCCAACAATAACTTCTTCTTCACAGCAGGCTTTCCCCGTTTTAAACCTGTTGGAACAGGCCATCACATGACCTCACACTGGCGTGGAAAATTACATCATGAGACCTCATACTGGCGGGAAAGTACATCACCCACCATCACATGTCCATGACATTACGCTTACCAGATACTTAATTACATCATTGTCATAAAACAATCACAACATACCAAAGAGGTATGAAACACCTCCTTCCAAAAATAAAAGATCTGTCAAGAGCAAAATTTTAACAATTAACTACTTACAAAAAAACAAAGTAAATATTCTGCAATATGAGCAATATACATAGAATTTTCATACAGCACCTTACAAAGTTCTATACGGTAAGAGTGTTACAAATGTTTAAATATCACTCCACAAAAATACACTGTACATTCAACATCTAGATAGACAGAGAGCAATCACATTATCTTTGCCTTTAATATGTTATTAAAATATTATACTCATGTAACATTAAAAATGTGTTTCTAAATTGAATTTTGATTTGTTTCCTTTCAACATTTTCCTTAACCAAGCCCGGACCTACAATATAATTAAGGTAAGTGACAGTGGCATGGCCAAATTCACTTTTAGCTAATTTCATAGGTAAGTTAGCTTCTGAAAGACTTTCAAATAGTTTCTCCATCGAGGGAATATGTGCTTCCCAAATATAATTTCCTGCAACTAAATCGTAAATATAGACATCTCCAACATTTACATCATGTGAAGCTACTCTGGTACTTTTAGGAACATCTGGAAATAAACCACGTATATTTAAAGATTAATTGTTTTATTTGCTGCTTCTGCTCTGTCTGTAAATGAGCTAATTTCTCATCAATATTTTCCAGAATTGTTGAGATTGGTAATCTGGCAGAAATAATATTGGATTTTGAATGAGTTTCGGATGAATCATCCATTAAGTTCCTCGTGATATCGGGCTCAGTATTATTGACCACAACATTCATAGTTGCAGACGGTTTCTCATATTATAGTTTTATCATATTCATATGACAAAGCTGCATTTGCCCTTTAGATATATGTTGTGGCACGGGCAAAAGTACACACTTAGAACCACAAATACATTGTTTCGGAATTTAATTCCTTTACCTGTTTTAGATGTTTAAGTACCAGAAGAGGGTCTTAAAAGAAAACGAAAGACTTTACAATCTCCGTTTAACCTTCGATCCACACACTTGTTATTTATGAATTGCTTGTGCAGTATAAAACTACAAATAACATCGCACACAACTAATAGGACGAAACCGATACTAATACGATAGTGGCAAATCTGGAGGAACACAATACAAGCAATATTAGAATCCCCCCCCCACCCCCGATCTCGGTACCTTAAACATAGCAGCGAAAAATGTAAGCGAATACATCGCATCTGAGATGTCTACTACTTTTTAGTACACACGTGCTGAACGCCCGAACGGAGGCTGAACATTCACATTAAGCGGTTACATGCAAAACCAGTCCTTATGCAATAAATTTAGACAAAAGGTACACTTTGGCACAACTTTTACAAAATATTGCCTGGTACTTAAATTACAGGATAACTGACCTATTTGGCTGGTGAGGAACTTTGCAAGCCACGCTATCCAACGTCGAGTTCTTTACTCCTGAAACTCTAAAGCATCCACATATAAAACATGCCAAATTACCGATACTCTCAATTCGCCAACAAGCATAAACGAATTCGCATAGATTTTGTAAATTAATGCTCAACATTCCTCACAAGCCCAGTACCTCTGGGGGAGCTTGATTCCAACGCCACGCTAGCTCCTGCAGCAACAAACAAAATGGTCTCCCCACGATCCCACGCGGGCGTAATGACGTCACCATCTCCACTTACAAGCACCGACACCTATACTAGCATTACCCAGATGAATGCCTAAGGACACTTTTAACGATAATGAATAGCATTCGGTGGACTGCCGGTTACATTCTCCCTTGCATGCAAGTAATCCTCCTGCCTTCGTACTCGCTCACTACAAGTGTACTTTTAAGCTCCTTAACTGCTTCTCTAAAGAGAACTGAACTAAGTCTAGCTAGTATGTCATACACTGCTGCCGTACTTATGGAGGCTTCAGCAGGTACTGACCTTGGTTGGCAATGTGGTTAGGGTGCTATAAAACATTTACTCATTTACTCCTGCAGGGTGCTGCCCCCGGAGGGCTACCGAACTCTGCCCCTGCATTAGCAGTCGTCAGCTCCCCAGCCTCAGTCCGGAAAGGTGTCATATTTTCGGAAGATATGCTATCTAGGCCAGGGTCAAGGCTCCGCACACCTTGTTTTGACATATCCTCTACCTCTATCACACCATTTACTGAATCCTCAGAATCTGATTCCTGCCCCAGGTGTGAACTGGCCTGAGTTACTGGAGTTTGCAAACTCCTTTGGGGAGCTGGAGTGGGATGGTTCGCGCAGGGCCTGATGTCTACTCTGTTCACCCTCTTGCTGGGCCCAACCACCCGCTAGGCCCACTCTCCCAAGTATGCACAGTGCATGTGTTGCCCATTACCTCTATCACGCTGTAGACGGTTGGATTCCAAGCACACTAGATCTTACTACGGCCTAATAGTGTGTTCCTCAGGTAAACCAGCGCATATGGATCACCTTTGGGACAGTAAACTGTTTCCACTTACCAGGCAATGTGCTCTGCCGCCTTCTGTTCAGAGTATTCTTTTGCTCTGGCATGCGCATCCGTCAGTCAGCCCTGTTGCACAGCTAGCGTTGGAGTGTTCCCTTGCATCGGACTACTTACATCACTAGTACCAGCTTCCCAACCTCGAGTCTGCTTAAACCTACAGCTTTTAAGACCAGCGGTAACCAATACCGGGTCAAGAGCAGTCCTGTGATTGATCAAACTACAGATCTCCATAGATCCGTTAAATTCCGTATCTTCTGAGATAGGTTCAGGCTCCCCTGCAAATGGTTGCTTAGAGAGTGCATCAGCCACGGTATTGCGCCGATCCGGACGATACTGGACATCGAAGTCAAACCCTGACTTCTGTGAGATCCATCTCTGCAGCACTGCGCCCACCTTTGCAGTTATCAAGTAGGATAGGGGTTATTGTCAGTGATTACAGACCCAGCAGGTAGGTGCTCAGTCTCTTTTCCCAATACTCGGAGTACCGTGCTCTCTCCAGTAGTGTGCATCTGCACATTTTGGAATACATCTCTCCAATCACAGTCCGGCTTCCCTTCTAGGGCGGTGTCAAACTCTGCGTAGACAAGTTGTCTACAGTGGCTGATAATGTTCATGCCTACAATACATGGGATAGGTGGTTCGGTACCACTAGGATCCCTGACTACTAGAAAGCCACAGTTTGGTAACTTCATGTCCATTGTTTGAACCTCTAGCTCTAGACACCCAAGAGAAGGAACATCAAGACCTTTTGCAATTGTTAGCGTAAGCTAGCCAGCAGTGGACAACATATTCTCGTCCTCTCCATTCCAGTGTTCGTGAAAGAACTGCTCGGTCATGGTGCTTACTTGACTACCTGTGTCCAACAGACAACGGACAGGAACACCTGATATTTCAAGCTCAACAACTAGGCATGTTCCTATCGCGTGTTGCAGCAACTGGTCATGGGATAGCGATACATCTTCCGTATCTATGAGGTTCCGCCGAATTGCCCCACTACCAGACTCCACTTCCCTTGCACACCGCTTCTTTGGGCAATTATTGGACAAAGCCCTCCCACCCGACACTTGAAACATATTGGTTGCCTATCTTCTGTGATCCTCGGCTGTAAATTACGTCTACTGCTAGTAACGTGTGTAAAATCCCTCCTGACAGTGAGATATTTCACTGTTTGAGTCAATTCACCAAGGGCTTTGCCCTGCTCGGCAACTACTTTAAGGACGTCATCTAGTGCGACAGACTCAGGTTCTCGAGCTTTGACAATCGAGCACTGTGCCTGGATACTGCTACAGTTTGACTTTCCAGACTTTATGTTTTCCAGGGGCCCTTCTGCGAGCCACAGACAAGCCTCCACTTTCACTTCTATCATTGAGTACTCAGGGTGTTTCCGCACGAATCTGTCGATCTCACTTCTTAGCGAAGGATCCCTGATCCCCTGTATAAGTTGGTCTCTTAGTACCACCCTCTTATTGGTCATGGCATCAGGGGAGTGCTTCAGTATGAAGTTAAGAGCTTGGGCTAGGGCATGTGTAAACTCTCTTAATTCTTCACCCTCAAGCTGTTTGCGACTGTAGAATCTAAGCCACAACTGGGGTGCGCTACGCTTGTCTCTAAAAGCTGCCCTGATATATGTGAACAAATCATCAGTCTTGTCTACCCAGCATCACTGCGCATACGTGCTTCCTCTAAGGCTGCATCCCTGAGCAGGGACGTGATAAAATAATGCTGATTCCTGTCAGGCTGATTTCTACTATGAAGTGCAGATTGTACTTCTTCAATAAATACATCAACAGACCTCCCATCTTTCTCAACATACCCAGTAAATGGGATGAAGTCTCTTTTCTTGGGACATATACATAGGACCATTTGCTTAATATATGTAAGGTTGTTATAGCTTCATCATAACTACTCCGCAATCCCTTCATTTGCTCATTCAAATCAAGTCCAACTGGTTTGTCCTCTGAGCGTGACACGGTAAAAGTTCAAGTCTTTGAAATTTTCACAAGCCGTCCTTTGCTGCAACCGCGATGGCTTCACGGCACGCAGTTCCCTGGATCACGTCAAAACTCTGCGTCCTGACGTCAGTCGCTGAACTCCCGGCCCAGTTCCGAGGCACCACCGCGCTGTCCACGACGTAGAGGAGCTCTCCCCTTCTATCCAACGGCAGCACGGTCCTGTTTTCACCACTACCGTATTAGGTACTGAATATTATACAGCATATAACAAACAGAGTCTCTGTAAACTGGCTTGGAATTAGCCGCTCTCCTGGTACCAAATGTGGAAGCCCGGGGAAGAGTATACACTCAGGACCACAAACACTTTTTTTCGGGTTTTAATTCCTTTACCTGTTTTAGATGTTTAAGTGCCAGAAAACGAGCGACTTTACAATCTCCATTTAACCTTCGATCCACACGCTTGGTATCGACAAATTGCGTATGCCGTATACAAATGCAAAGAAAATTGCACACAACTAATACAGCACTAATACGGAAGTAATACGGTACTAAAACGGTAGTGGCAATTCTGAAGGAACACAATTGAAACAACATTAGAAAATCCCCCAACCCTGAACCTTACACATAGCAGAGAAAACTGTAAGCGAATACATCTCATCTGAGACGTCTACAACTTTTTTAGTACACACGTGCTGAACACCCAACGGAGGCTGAACATTCACGTTACGCGGTTATATGCTCAACTAGTCCTGATACAACAAACTTGGCAAAAGGTACACTTTGGCACAACTTCTACAATATATTTCCTGGAAGTTAAATTACAGGAAACATTGCAAGCCACACTATCAAACGTCGGATTCTTTACCTGTAAAGATCGAAAGCATCCACAAGTAAAACATGTCAAATAACCGATATTCTCGATTTGCCAACAAGCACAAAATAATTCACATGGATGTTGTAAGTTAATGCTCACCGTTCCTCACCAATCCCAGTACCTCTGGGGGAGCTTGATTCCAACGCCCCACCTGCTCCTGCAGCAGCAAACAAAATTGTCACCCCACTACCCCTCAAGTGCGTAATGTCGTCACCATCTTCACTTAAAGGGACCGACACCTGTACTTGCATTACCCGGATGAATGCCTAAGTACACTTTTAACGATAATGAATAGCATTCGATGGTCACCCTGTTACAAATAATTTCTTAAGAACTATGAAATCTAGCTTGTAAAGGATTCGTTTGCCCTGGGGAAAGAACCATCACCTTAACTCCAGCCTTAAATGACTTCCTTCTACCTTGTTGTTCATACCAGCTCTTCATTTTCTCCAGAGCCGATTTGACAATACCCCTGGCCAAGCTACAAGCTGTTTGTAATCTATCCGTAAATTTTGAAGCATAATCCAGCAAATTAGTGTGTACCTATTTATTAATCCATTGTTTTTATTTAATAATAAGGCCAAAGGTCCTCTAACTCTATGCCGAAATACGTTCAAATGGACTATAACCTAATGATCCTGTACGGACTCCTGCAATAAAAATAGAAGTAAATGTATGCCCTCATACCAATCATTTTAATTTTCTACACAATACGTCTTAATCATAGAAATGAGGGTTGAATGAAACCTCTCCAAGGTTCCTTGCGATTTTGCATGGTATGAAGACGAAGTAATCTGCTTAGCTCCCAGTTTAGAAACTATTTGTGGAAACAATCCAGACATAAAATAACTACCTTGATCAGATTGTATTTCCTTAGGAAATCCCAAATAAGTAAGGAGTTTTATAAGAGCCTTTATTACAGTTTTAGCTGCTATATTCCTAAGTGTCATTGTCTCTGGAAACCTAGACGCAGTGCACATAGTCAATAAAAATTGATGGCCAATTTTAGATTTTGACCATGGGCCTACACAATGTACATTAATTTTAGGAAAAGGTTTACCAAATGTTTACCAAATATAGGTTGCAGTGGGTCAACTGGAGTATCTTGATTAGGTTTACCCACAATTTGTAATGTATGACACGTTCTGAAAAAATGTCGCCACATATTTTCGCAAACCAGGCCAGTAAAAATGCTCAAAAACTTTGTTCACAGTTTTCTTCACCCCATCATGTCCACGCAAGGGTACGCTATGTGCTAAAGTTAAAATCTAATTCCGATAAAATTTAGGAACTACTACTTCGTGAATAACCTTCCATTCATCACTTGCAGGAATTGTAGGAGATCTCCACATCCTCATTAATACTTCTTTCTCAAAATAATATCCTACTGTCACCTTCACAATTTCACTATCCGGAAGAACTTGTAACTTTAATATGATCATCTCAGGGTCTCTACTCTGCTCTGTTATCATCTCCTTCCGAGACAGGGACAGATCTTCATGGTCAGACGTACTCCGCGAATCTTGATCAAACAATAAAGGTACGAAAGTTTCTGACACATCCTCAAAATTCGAATCCCGAGTTGTACAGTCATGGGTAACAATCTCATCCTGCACATCAAACTCTTTTGCCATAGCTCGAGTTACAACACAAGAGGAATCTGTGTTAGAATCCATCCGTAGTTCCTCTGACTTTGTTGTCAAATGCACTTCAGGAAAAACTTGTCTATCTGCTAAGTCATTCCCTAACAGTAGAGAAACATCATTCAATTGTAAGCTAGGTTGTAGTCCTACTTCAACCGGTCCTGTAACTAACTCTGACCTTCAATTTACTCTATGCAAACGTACAGGCATAACGGCACTCCCAACACCTCGCATATAGTTTACTTCACTAGTGTCTGACTCATCATTAAACGGTAACACGCTGTCTGACATCAGTGATTAAGAAGCTCCAGTATCCCTAAGGACCTTTACTGGCACCAGATGTATCCCCCTTTCAAGAATACAATTTTTTCAGTTATAAAATGATCACATCCTCTCTTAACTTGGTCAGACTCTGGCAAAGCTACATGTGTGTTTATCGAACCATGTGGATTTACAGGTGTTTCGGTATGTTGTACAAAAGCAACTGGGACTGCTTCCTTCCCCTTCTTCTTCAATCCGAAACAGGTAGCTGTTACTAACCGCGTTACTGCCGCTGGGTTCGACAGCACGTCTTATTCCGCTACTACTCCCTATCCTCCCCGTGACTCCAAAACATCCCTCCACCCACATCTCCCCTCCATTCCACTGATCCCTCATCCATCCCTCAGCCCGCTCTCCCTGAACATCCCAAACCCCTTCTCCCTCCAGCGACCTCGCACTCTTTACCCTCCTCTGACCCCTGCCCCAACCCTTGCCACTTCTTCACAATCCCCTCTGACCCTCTCCGCTCTGAGGAAGAGCCTTCTGTGCTTAGCAAGGTCCTCTCTTTTGTCCCACTCGGTGCACACCTCAGTGAATTCCGTGCCCGGCTTCACGCTGAACTCTTCTTCCGTCGCCTACATCTTCGAGCTGATTATTTTAACAAGGATTTCCCTCACCGCATTAATGGCCACTTCTCCCGTCTTCAACTCTCCTCTTCCTCCTGGACACCCCAAACGGGCCTTCATCCTGCACTCGATCTTTCCATCTCCAACTGTTGTTGAGAAATCAACCGTCTCAACTTCACCGCTCCTCTCTCCAGTTCGAACCTCACTTCCTCTGAACTCTCTTCCCACCACACTCTCCGCGCTAATCCTAATCTCACCATAAAACCCGCAGACAAAGGTTGTGCGGTGGTAGTCTGGCGGACGGACTTCTACCTCACTGAGGCCAAACGGCCACTCTCTGACGCCTCTTCTAACTTACTTCCAGAACAGGAACCCACCAATAAACTTCCAACAGTCAGTTTCCAATTGTTTCGGTTTTAATTCAGCTTCCATTCTAAGCGTTTCTACGCTTTATGTTGCTCTCACTTGATTAGATCGATCTGTAACTGCATTGATAGTTTACCTATTGGGAAGATAACTAACACCGCTTCATCGAAATCACCCGGCTCTACATAGTGTGACGTGATTTTTCTCTGAATGACAGGCTTTGTGGTAGGCTTCGAAATGCCCATAAGTCCCAACATGCTAGCATTCTCAGATACATCACTCCTTTCCCTTCGCTAATAACTCCGGTCTGCCGATGCCTGGCACTCGTCAACATTAATTTCTGCCGACTACCGCCCACAAGCCAATTAAACAAAGAATTGGTTATTTCCCTTTTCTAAATCCGACCGATAATTAACCAAGCACATAAACTGAAAACGGAACAGATCGCGGCGAGCCTTCATTTGTTACGATACGGCAACGAGGAATACAGAGTTGAGACAGTATTTTTTATAAACTAATAAACATTTATTTAAACTCTGCTCAATAAAAAATGAAAAGAAAACAAACGTTTAAACTAACCTGAAGTTAACTGCTATACGGCAACTCTAACAGTTCTTAAAGTGATAAATGCGGAAGTCCAACTAATATATATATATATAGTCAATTAGGACAGACTTTCCTGAAGCAACGACTTCCTCGACAACTTGACGTTACTGCTGATCCTAGTTGAAATATGCCTTCGCCGAAACTCTCACGGTGCAGAAAATAAAATTGGCTTGAAGGAATTGACATTTTCTTTGGCGAATAACACTGCGCCCATCCCTTTCTGCTCTTACAATGCAGGGGTTATCTCGGATGCAGTTTATTATTTCCGGAACGAAGATCCAATAAGGTCGACCCTCTATTAAACCGCCGAGGACACCAACCTTACTCGATTCTTCGGGTTTCCGTGCTTCGGTAAATCTTAATTTTCTAATACTTAGACTTTAAAATTAAATCGAAGATACATCAAACATAACTGGCAGTGAATGTCAAAGCTGCCGGCAAAACGACAATGTACCGTATAGTAAGAAGTAAAACTCCAGTTTGAAACAAAACTTCGTCATGAAACCAAATACGCAGCAGAACGAAGTAACGGGCGACCTAAACGACGTCCCAGCAAAATCGCGTACGTCACAGAGGCATTCCCTGCTTTATACCTTTAGGAACAGACCGTCACATGACCACACACTGGCTGGATAATTACATCATGTGACCTCATACTGGCGAGAAAATCTATCAACCCACCTTCACAAGACCATGACATCAGAGCTCACCAGATACTCAATTACATCATGGCCATAAGACAATCACAAGATACCCACGAGGTATGTAACACTTACCTCGGGAGACTGACTGAGCTGGAAAAGCTGCTACATAATTGTTAGAGTCAGCCACGAAACTTAAATGTTACTATACTTGGAAAGCGTGGCATTGCTTCGTTGTGTCAGTCGTTAAATGCCTCGGATTGAGCACACAGGACTGGAAAATTGTATTATATTTCTAACCTTGAAGCTGGGCTACTTTAATACTAATTATTATTATGTGAAGTTAGACTGAAAACAGAGACTGGGTAATGACATTTTTGCATCTATAGTAACGATAGTAATACCCATATGCTTCGTCGATGTCCAAAATGGACCATTTGTCCGTTTATACTTTCTATGTCTGATTTTGACTCAGGAATTTTTTTCCCGGAATCTGGAAGGTAGATTTCAAAGCAATTATCAATAACTGTTGAGTAATGAAACTGATGAAAAAGACACACATGCTGTATAAATCCCGATAAAAACATCTATACAAATTGTTTTTATTTTATTTTGCAATCTATCCAAATTACTTTGAAACTACATGCGAATGTACAAATTTGCCATGGTCCTGAAGAACGTTTTTTCATTTTTGCTATGCACTGTACCAGCAGTTATGGTCGAAATGACAATACAAGTTGACTTGACTTGACTTGACTATATCGAGTTATTATTATTCTATTATTATTGCTACTGTATTTATGTGCCTTTTCTTAGCTGTTGTTGGCAAAAGCTGATCACGGACAGAGCCAAACACAGTCACTTCTGAAGTGTTATGAACCTTACTACTATTTCGTTGCTATCCAATATTGTCGCTGTCTGGAGATTCACACACACACACACACACACACACACACACACACACACACACACACACACACACACACACACACACGCACACACACACATATATATATATATTCATTTTTTGGCTCAGCTGATTCATGCTATTGTGTAATGACTTCGGGATCAAATCAGTTGTAGATTTTACTGTTGGGGAATCATATTGCCTGCTCATGACTGTTAAATCTTTAATTTTCCTTTGGCATTACAGCATTTTTCTGGTGCTTTTCGTTTAGTGATTTATCTAAGTTATGTTTGTTTAGAATGTATTGAATACAGTATGTTGTTCTGAGGCAGGGACACAGCCAATCCAAAATAAGAAGGGGCCTTGGAAAGATTTAATTCTACCCTCAATTATGATATTCTGTATTCAAAATAATAAAGATTGGACTGAGGGAGTATACTTGCGTCTATTTGCAGTAAGGGTGTCAGTGCACATGTCCCTAGACTTTAGCCCTTTTGAACTCGTGTTTGAGCGCCAGATCCGAGGCCCTTTGGCATTATTAAAAGAACGGTAGGTTAACAACGACCTGCATGTTAACTTGCTAGACTATGTTTTGAAATTCAAGGACAGATTGAGAAGGGCCTGCGATTTAGAAAGAGAAAATGTAAAAATCAGCCCATGAAGGAATGAAAACGTGGCATGAAAAGTGAGTCTAAATGAGGTCATCCAGGTTGGAGATAAAGTGCTTCTTTTTTTCCCGGTACAGAAAAATCCTCTGCAAGCTCAGTTTCATTGTCGTTATGAAGTTGTGTCTAAGGTTAATGAGGTTGATTTTGTCGTCAACATACCAGATAGACGAGGAACAATACAGTTTTGTCACAGAAACAGGGCTCAGTTGTATAAGAAGATAGTAACAGAAGCTGTAACCGTTGTTGTCAATAACAATGAATTTGATCTCCCTGGGAATTTTCAAAGCTGATCCATCTAAGGCTTGTTTTCAAGCAAGCATTATTTCAGTTAGATTGATTATTTCGACTATTTTGGACTAACTTGATGAAACATTTGCTCACTTACAGCCACAGCAGCGGCGGCACATGGGGCTGTTAATCATGAGTTTTAGGGATTTGTTCCCTGATGTCCCAAAAAGAACAATAGTAGCCTCACATTATGTAAATGTCGGCATGCCAAGCCCATTAAAACATATCCATATCCCATAAATGGTGAAAAATGTAAACTTACTTAACAAGAAGGGAGCATATGCTAGAAAGTGGTATTATTATGCATTCAACTTCAGATTGGATTTCACCTCTTGTTGTGGTACCTAAACCAGATCATGTTTTGTGTTGATTACAGAAAGGTGAATGTACAACAAAAACAGCTTACCCCATCCCGAGGGTAGATGACTGTGTAAATACGTTGGGAAACTTTAAGTTTCTTTCAAAGATCGATCTGTTAAAACGGTATTGGTGTGTTCCATGAACGGATAGAGGTGGAGAAATATCTGCATTTGTAACTACCTCTGGGATGAATGACTGCAAGGCTCTGCCAATTGGAATGAAAAGTGCTCCAGGGACATTCTAGAAAACGAATAATTCTGTAATTCAAAGGTTAGAACATAGAGATACCTATATTTATGATTTGGTCGCAGGAAATGACACATGGAAAACCCATATTTCTGCAGAGGAAAAGCTATTTGACTGGCTTTAAAAGGCCAGTCTTACAGTTAACTGAGCTAAGAGTGAATTTGGCCGTGCCACTCTGTCTTATGTTTGGTTATTCTTTTTGGTTAAGACAGGCTGGCTCCTGTTCAGCTAGAAGTTCGGGCACTTTCTGAGTTTTCCATTCCAACCGGTAAGAAGGGTCTTAGAAGATTCCTCGGTATGGTTGGATATTATCGCAGTTCTGTAAAAACTTTGCTGATGTTGCTCTCCAATTGACTAACCTGCTGAAGAAGGGTAAAAAGTTTGTTCAGTCACAGCCTTGTCAGGAGGCCTTTGATAAATTGAAAGCCATCTTACGTCACCAACCTGTGCTACAGTCACTTGACTTTGCAAAGCAATTAAGCCATTTCCCATGGTTGTGGATGCTAATAATGAAGCTGCAGGAGAAGTGTTACTACAAAAGGATGATTATGATAATGTTGACCATGCTGTGGATTTCTTTTCAATGAATCTCAATGCGCATCAAAATAAATTATTTCACCATAGAGAAGGAATTATCAATACTTATATTGGCTTTGTAGCACTTTGATACTTATGTTTGCCCCGCTCAGAAACCATTTGTAGTTTAGTCAAGTCAAGTCAAGTCAAGTCACTTTTATTGTCATTTCGACAATAACTGCAGGTACAGTAAGTACACAATGAAATTGAGACAACGTTTTCCAGGACCATTGTGTTACATGACACATTACAAAAACTAGACTGAACTACGTAAAAAACAAAACAGAGAGGAAAAAGAAACAACTGCTCTAGACTACAGACCTACCCAGTCCTGCATAAAGTGCACAAAACAGTGCGGGCATTACAATAAATAATAAACGGACAAAAGGGCAAGATATCAGACGAGGTGTTGGGCACTGAGGAGTCTGATTGCTGGGGGAAGAAACTGTTACATAGTCTGGCCATGAGATCCTGAATGATTCGGTACCTTTTCCCAGATGACAGGAGGTAGAAGAGATTATATGAGGGGTGCATGGGGTCCTTCATCATGCTGTTTGCTTTGCGGATGCAGCCTGTATTGTAAATACCCGTAATGGCGGGAAGAGAGACCTTGATGATCTTCTCAGCTGAACTCACTATCCGCTGCATAGTCGTGCGATCCGAGATCGTGCAATTACCGAACCAGGCAGTGATGCAGCTGCTCAGGAAGCTCTCAATACAACCCCTGTAGTATGTGATGAGGATGAGGGGTGGAAGAGTGACTTTCCTCAGCCTTCAGAGAAAGTAAAGACGCTTTTGGGCTTTCTTTGCTATGGAGCTGGTGTTGAGGGACCAGGTCAGATTCCCCGCCGGATAAACAGCAAGAAATTTGGTGCTCTTAACGATCTCTACCGAGGAGCCGTCGATGTTC
Organism: Hemitrygon akajei; assembly: GCF_048418815.1. Taxonomy (NCBI): domain Eukaryota; kingdom Metazoa; phylum Chordata; class Chondrichthyes; order Myliobatiformes; family Dasyatidae; genus Hemitrygon; species Hemitrygon akajei. Next base: position 195,958,727 of record NC_133124.1, read on the forward strand.
AGCGGGGAGTGGTCGCTCCGTGCCCTCCTGAAGTCATCAGATCATAATCCCTTAGTGTTTTAGAGAAAAGTAAAAAAAAACAAAAATAAAAAAAAAAAATTAACGGTTGTTAAATTGGAGTTTGATTTTGCAGGAATATGATCTTTTCAGAACTCACATTAAAGGCAAGGATAATAACATTGCCGATTGTCTTTCCAGATGTTAAATTTGCGATGTACGTTTGATAATTGAATGGAATTTGATACTTGCATATGCTTCTGCAATATGTTGTAATAGTCTGTAGTATGCTATATGGTAACCGTAAAAGTATTGTTTGACATATTGTAGTTTGCAGTTAAAATGTTTCTCTTCCAGATCAAAATTTTCCTTTTTGGGGGGAGGTATTACGAGTTTTACTGAGAGTGTTACGTTAAAACGCCTGGATGAGGCGGAGTTATGATGTCAGTCTAACAAGCTGCGACCGACAGCTGAAATTTTCATTGGTGTGAAGAGAGAGAGAGAGAGAAAGGGAGCGGAAGTTTGGACAGCAAGCTGCTGAATGGGTATAGTCTGATATTTCCCCGTGCCCAAAATATTGGGTTGATTAATGCATGTGTGACTGTCACGTGGTATAATTTACGTGTTTTTTTTTTTGGAGTACCCTGTGGAGTCCCTTTAGTTAACCATGACCTGGTTTCGGGTATACTCTGTGTTAACCACCTCTTGCAGAAGGTGTATTCCATAGCATGTCACCTATTTCTACATGGATTTCGGATTGACTCTGCGGATAAGACCTTCGGCGACTATTACTTTGTTTCCCAGCGTGGAATCTGTGGAATTCCTCGTAATTGCCTTCTCTCTACATTTTAAACTGGATTACAAATCACTCCCCTCACTCTTTCAATTACTTGGATTACAGAGCCTTTTTACTTTGCCATCTTAAGACTTAATACTGTTCCGAAACTTGATTGCTTGGGAGCCACACACAAGAATAACACTGTTACTTTCCGCTTATTTCATTTAGTCTCTTATATTTTGAGTAGATACAAATAAAGATTGTGGTTTTAACATTTAAACCCGACGCTATGTGTGATCTATTGCTGCCTGGACGTAATAATGGTGAGGAATACTGATTCCTGTTTTCGTTGATTAAAGTATATTCTTAGATTTACCTGAACGTTGCCAATAATTCCGCCAGCCCGCTTCTATCAAGGGTAATGTCAATCTAGGAACATTAGAATGTACATGATGTTTCGAAAATTTGTCATTTCATTTCTTTTCTTTTTTTGTAAAATTTCCAGATAGTTTTCGAACTAAGATATTATTCCTGAAACAAACATAAATATAGATGTAGCAAAATGTTTTATTGCATTTGCTATATTTTTAAGGTTGAGCTCAGATTGGCAGATTTTCTTAAAACTTTGAAGTAAATTCTGTCAAAAGTTTCTCATTTATCGCACAATTATCTATTCTCTTTTGCTTGTTGATACACCAGATATTTATATATTTCATATTCATCAATAGGTTGCATTGTATCCTGTTTCTCCTTTTTTCTATGCTGTTAACACTAATGCAGATTTCTTTTCGTTTAATATTCTGCATTTAAGCAGTCCAAAGTTCTTGTTTATGAGATCATGCCACCATAAGATTGCAGGGGGATGGGAACCAAATTGTTAGAGCATATAGTGAGGTGCAGGAGGATAAAGGTCATGCGAAAGCTGCTTGTATAGTGCATGGAGTAAAGACAGATCTAGCATATTACGAGGCTTTGAGGAAAGAGAAGCAGAATAAAGGGGATAAAGGTGGAAAGATAGAAGGACTAATGTGCGTGTACCTCGATGCAAGAAGCATTAGGAACAAAGGTGATGAACTGAGGGCTTGGATACATACTTGGAATTACGATGTACTGGTTATTAAAAAGACTTGACTGACACCAGGTCAGGAATAGATTCTCGATATTCCCGGATTAATGTGCTTTTAAAGGGATAGAGGAGGGAGGGGAGGAGAGGTGGCATTACTGGTCAGGGATACTATTACAGCTACAGAAACGGTGGGTAACGTGGCAGGATCCTCTTTTGAGTCAGGATGGGTAGAAGTCAGGAACAGGAAGTGAGCAGTTACACTATTGGGAGTACTCTATAGGACCCCTGGTAGAAGCAGAGATACCGAAGGGCAGATTGGGAGGCAGATTTTGGAAAGGTGCAAAAATAACAAGGTTGTTATCATGGGTGACTTTAATTTCCCTAATATTGATTGGCACCTGATTAGTTCCAATTGTTTAGACGGGACAGAGATTGTTAAGTGCATCCAGGACGGATTCCTGTCTCAGCATGTTGACAGGCCGACTAGGGGAAAAGCCATAATAGATCTAGTATTAGGTAACAAACGGGACAAATCATAGATCTCTCAGTGGGTGAGCAGCTGGAGGACAGTGACCACCGCTCCCTGGCCTTTAATATTATCATGGAAAAGGATAGAATCAGAAAGGACAGATTTTTTTTTAAATTGCGGAAGGGTAAGCTATGAGGCTGTAAGGCGATAATTTGCGGGTGTGAATTAGGATGATGTTTTATCAGGGAAATATATTATGGACATGTGGTCGAATTTTTGGGATCTCTTGCCGCATGTTAGGGATAAATTTGTCCCGGTGACGAAGGTAAAGAATGGTAGGCTGAAGGAAACATGGGTGACAATTGAGGTGGAGAATCAAGTCAATGGAAGAAGGCAGCATATGTTAGGATTAGGAAGAAAAGATCAGATTAGTCTATTGAAAAGTATAGGGTAGTAGGAAATGAGCTTAAGGAGATGCTGAGGAGAGCAAGAAGGGGCATGAGAAGGCATTGGCGAGTAGGGTAAGGGAAAACCCCAAGGCATTCTTCAACTATGTGAAGAACAAAAGGTTGACAGGAGTTAAGATAAGACCGATTAGTGATAAAGGTGGGAAGATGTGCTGTGGAAGAGGCTGTGGAAGAGAACGAGGTCCACAGTGAATGCTTCTCTACGGTATTCACCAATGAGAGGGAACCTGATGATGGTGAAGGCAATATGAGTAAAATTATGTTTTTTAGCATCTTGATATTAAGTTTGGAGTTGTTAAATACATTGGGAAGGATACGTCCACGGGGCCTGAAAGAATATTCCCCAGGCTGCCTCAGGAGGAGAGGGAAGAGATTGCCGAGCCTCTGGCTAGGATCTTTATTTCCTCTTTGTCCTCGGGAATGGTACCGGCGGACTGGAGGGAGGCGAATGTTGTCCCCTTGTTCAAACAAGTTAGTATGGAGTATTCCGGGTAATATAGACCAGTGAACCTTACGTCACTGGTCAGAAAACTGTTGGAAAAGATTATTAGAGATGGGATCAATGGGCATTTAGAGAACCATGGTCTGATCAGCAACAGTCAGCATGACATTGTGAAAGGTAGATATTGTACAACAAGCATGATAGATTTATTTGAGGAGGTGATCAGGGATATTGATGAGGGTAGTGTAGTTGATGTGATCTACATGGATTTTAGTAAGGCATATGACAAGGTACCACACGGTAGTCCTATTCAGAAAGTCAGAAGGGATGGGATCCAGGGAAGTTTGGCCAGGTGGATTCAGGATTGGCTTACCTGCAGAAAGCAGAGGGTTGTGGTGGAGGGAGTACATTCGGATTGGACGGTTGTGACTAGAAGTCTTCCAGAAGGATCGGTTCTGGGCTCTAATATTCATGAGTTTTATTTATGACATGGATGTGGGTTTAGAAGGGTGGTTTGGCAAGTTTGCAGACGACGCAAGCGTTGGTGGTATTGTGGATAGTGTTGAGGATTGTCGAAGATGGCAGGCAAACATAGATAGGCTGCAGAAGTGGGTTGAGAAGTGGCAGATGGAGTTCAACCCGGAGAATTGTGAGGCGCTGTACTTGGAAAACTCCAAGGCAGGGTACAAAGCAAATGACAGGATACTTGGGAGTGTGGAGGAGCAGAGGGACTTGGGGGTACATATCCACAGATCCCTGACAGTTGCCTTACAGTTAGACCGTGTAGTTAAGAAAGCTTATGAAGTGTTTGCTTTCATAAGTCGAGGGATAAAATTTAAGAGTCGCGTGGTAATGATACAGCGCCATAAAACTCTTGTCAGGGCACACTTGGAGTACTGTGATCCGTTCTGGTCGCCTCACTTTAGGAAGTATGTGGAAAGATTGGAAACGTTACAGAGGTGATTTAGCAGGATGCTGCCTGGTTTGGAGAGTCTTCACGATGATAAGAAATTAAGGGAGTTAGGGTTTTAATCTTTGGAGCTAAGGAGAATGAATGATAGAGGTATACAAGCTATTAAGAAAAATAGATAGATTGGACAGCCAGCGACTCTTCCCCAGTGCACCACTGCTCAATAGAATAGGACATGGCTTTATGGTGACCGGAGGAAAGTTCAAGGGGGATATTAGATGAAGGTGTTTTACTCAGAGAGTGGTTGGTGTGTGGAATGCATTGCCTGAGTGAGTGGTGGAGGCAGATAATATAGTTACATTTAAGATACTATGGACAGGTATATGGAGGAATTTAACGTGGTGGAGGGTTATAGGGAAAGCGGGGTTTTAAGGTCGGCAAAACATGCCGGCCATTGTGGGCCGAAGGGCCTGTACTGTGCTGTATTGTTCTATGTTCTATAGGATATAAGAAATAAATTTGGCCTTTTGTCCCATTGCGTCTGCTTCGCCATTTCATCATAGGTGATCCAAATTTCCTCCCAGCCTCAATGGAACTGTTTTCTCCCCATATTCTTCCATGCAATGAAAGATTGATCAACCCTGCTTTAATTATAAATAAAGATCTGGCCTCCAGGCTGCCTGTCTCAAACAACTACATAAAATCACCACTCCCAGTCTAAAATGTTCATTTTCATCTCCCTTTTAAAACGACGCCCTTCGATTCCGAGAATGCATCTTCTGGTCTTAGACTCTCTCACCATAGGGAAGGTCCTATCCACAACAACTCTATTAAGGAGTTTAACCATTCGATATTTTTGAATGAGGACACACGACATTCTTCTGAATTCTATTGAATACTTGTCCATAAGCAACAAACGCTCAATCCTGGAATCATTTTGTTGAACCTCTTTTCAACCCTCTCCAGTTTCAGCACGTGCTTTCTATGCCGAGAAGCACAAATTGTCTTACAATGCTGCACGTTCGGCTCACTGGCACTTTGCACAATTTCAGTATTATATCGTTGCTTTTACATCCCAGTAGTCTAGAAATCAATGCTAATATTGAATTTGCCTTCCTCTCCATACAGCCAACCTGCAATGTAACCATTACATAATCTTGACTGTTATTATAACTTTAGATAAATAAAATGGATACAGAAAGAAAATTTGGGGATGAGGTGGTACCACGTCCAGAGTGGAATATGAATTTTCATACATTTCTACTGCAGCTACAGCCAATTCATAATCATTTTCCGAAATGTACAGTTCTGGTCACCGAATTATAGGAAAGATATCAATAAATTAGAGAGAGAGTGCAGAGACGATTTACTAGGATGTTACCTGGGTTTCAGCACTTAAGTTACAGAGAAAGGTTGAACAAGTTAGGTCTCTATTCATTGGAGCGTAGAAGGTTGAGGGGGGATTTGATCGAGGTATTTAAAATGTTGAGAGGGATAGATAGAGTTGACGTGAATAGGCTGTTTCCATTGAGAGTAGGGGAGATTCAAACGAGAGGACATGATTTGAGAGTTAGGGGGCAAAAGTTTAAGGGAAACACGAGGGGGTATTTCTTTACTCAGAGAGTGATAGCTGTGTGGAATGAGCTTCCTGTAGAAGTAGTAGAGGCCAGTTCAGTTGTGTCATTTAAGGTACAATTGGATAGGTATATGGACAGGAAAGGAGTGGAGGGTTATGGGCTGAGTGCGGGTAGGTGGGACTAGGTGAGATTAAGAGTTCGGCACTGACTAGGAGGGCCGGAATGGCCTGTTTCCGTGCTGTGATTGTTATATGGTTATATGGTTATATGGAAATGTAATTGCAATCTTTCTAAACTCACCAATGGAGCCACGTTAATTCAAATGATGCCTACTGACATAACACTGCCCTGGTTGGAACCATATTATTGAAATCAACTGAGGAGCTTACCCAAGAAATAGTTGTCAAAGGCATAAGCCATTTTACCCATTTCACAAAGGGACTTTCATAAGAAATTTCTCCACTGCATGTGCCATAATTCAGCATCACCCCTATGGTCCGCACGTTATATATAACGCCACTTTTATTAATAGCAATTGCCACACTACTCCATTCATAGAACACCTAGTGTAATTCTATTATTATTCATGAATTTCTTGAATTTTCTTTTATACGTCAAATGCGAGTTAATTCTGGTATCAGTCAATCCTCTTCATATAATTCACAAGACAATAAAAAGCAAACATTTTAAATGATACCGCAGAAATGTTATTACCTTAATAATACTTCAAGAAGAAACAACTCTTTTATTTCGGTACCTTACGAAATGCAAGCAGTTATGCGGCATTTATTTATTTGGTGTGAGTTGATTGTTTATTTTGTGATCTTATACCAGAGTAAACGAGGAAAAGGAGTGGTTTAGGCAACATTCGTGTAGTGCAGTTTTTTTTCATTCTGAATCAGCTGCATTTTGAAAATGACATTTGAACAAAATTATTTTGTTATTTCATTCAAAGTATATACATATACACACACAGTTGGCGCAACGTTCTGTAGCGATAACAGAATGCCTCTGCATTAAATAAACAAACAAACAAGCAAACAAACAAACAAGGAAACAAACAATTGAATGAATGAATGAATGAATGAATGAATGAATGAATGAATGAATGAATGAATGAATGAATGAGTGAAAGAAAGAATGAATGAATAAATGAATACATGCTTATCCTTTCACCTGGCAGGAAACACGTGCTATCATGGCTTTTGCTGAACATATCTTCCATTTATCATTTCCTCTAATATGCCAAATCTATATCTCGAAGATGTCTCTGTTCTGCCTAAGAAGGTAATGGCTCTGATTTCCAGACAATATATCAAAAAAGCCAATGTTGGAATATTAACCTCGTTGTGAACGGAATGGTGGTACGTAAATTGTGACAGGCTTCAAATACTAAGTCGTATGAAAGAACTCACCATCCCAATTCTAGACATTCTGATATTCACTTAAAAAAATCTTGTGATTTCATGTTAGAACAGGATATGTACTCAGCTGTCAAGATTAAAATTCACACGTGATATATTTAATAAAATCACAATGAATTTTTGCAGCCATTCCTTGCAGAATTTACTAAGATGGATTTGGCTTCTTAAAAGATAAAGAATCTCCAGACTCTGAAAAGTTAGTATCCTATGAAAATAAATCATTTCGAGCCTTCTTCTTTAAGCCGTCATCTTGTTCAATTGGTTTGCACAGGCCTCTAATATTATTTTATATCTAATTCTTGCAAAAAAAAACCCCGAGAAAAATTGATTGAAACTTGCATTCATCAATTATATTTTTCAATCTGCGAAACTGCTGCTGAAACCCATTTAATACGCATTGGTCCAAAATGCACCAGCCTCACCTGTTCGTGTCGAAAGCTAACTTAGGTGTCTTCTTTTCACAGAGAAATGTACCTTTCAATGCAATAACCGATAAGGGAATAAAATAAATGATACCTTTGTCATCATGTTCAGGACGCATCTCTCAAAACAGAATTTCTCTAAGGGGAAACATCTCAAAGTCAGGATGTCACTGCAGAGAGACCTCAAAGAGCTGCTGAAGACCAAAACTGTTCATTACTCTCGAAATTTCAAACCATTGAACTTCCATACAAGTTTTCCAGAATGGTATTGAGACCAAACTGAAACAGGACGTCCTTACTCTATAAGTGGCGACGTGAAAATTGAATTTACTGCTTCAGAAAAAAAAAATCCCTTCTGATCCATTCAGTTCATCCTGAAAACTGCAAATACATTGTCACACAGATTATTTCCTTTTATTTGCTCATAAATTGCACACTCCTCCCACTGGGCACACACCTCAACTCCCTTTCTAAGCTTTCCTTAAGCATCGGATTGTGCACTATATTCACTGCAAGTACATTGTAATTCAACTGTTGCATTTAGCGTCGTGAAATTGACAAAACCAAACAGTAACATCCAAGTATATTTTCAATACTGTATTATGAGCAGAAGAGTGAATGGTTTTAGAGTTGTTATCCTTGAATTACTTAATTCCCATTGCAATAATTAAAGGCTCTATTTTTAAAAAAAATTCATTTAATGCTTTAAATCATTCTTAACTCTACGCAAGCTTTTGCAAGACGAGACAAATTGAACGCAATACAAATTAATATCCTTGAATCCTTGAAAAGACATAACTCATTCCAATTGAATGCTAACCATTTCCAATTCACCGTTGTTAAAACACACCATGCTGCAGCATGTTGTAGCCACCTTCTAACCTCTGTGCAAATTAGCAGTGTACTGATATGTTTGCCTCATTAATCCGAGTTAAACTGTCTTATTCTCGTTTTAATCTAGCTTTCTATTGTTTCACATTTCGCTTTGAACATATACTCTGTCTAAGTTTCTTAATAGCTCTACTAGGTCAACCCTCAATGAAACAACTTATCATTGTAGAGATTTTCACTGAAAGTAATACTGCATAATCATCACAACGTCCTTGAGAAGTTTTTCACTCTCTTTAGTGCTCCCATATCTGTTTTGGGACTTATCAACCAGAAAAGAAAGAGGTGCTCCAATTGTAGAGTTTGACAGCATTCAATATCAGGGCGACTTAAGGCGCAAAAAAGTCTAAAATATACAGAATTATTTATGGTTGCTTATGGACAATAGCATCTGAAAACATTGTGACAATGATAATGCCAATTTAAATTAATTACATTTTGCTGCATAGTGTAGTCTCGCTTGTAATATTGCAAATTTAAGGCTTTATCTCCTAGTGTACCTGGAACAAGTGACTCCACCAAAACTCACTACCAACACCACCTTGAGGTTATGCCGTAAAAGTCGATATTTTCTCCCTACGCCTCTCGTGATTATATCAAAATCACTTTATTGCTACTATGTAGAATATACAGTATGCACATAATTTGATTGTAGTAGGTCCTAAGGAAAAAGAAAAAAAAAACACAGGCCAACGGACAGTACCATAAAAGCAAACACAATGCAGAAGACAATCGTACAAACATCCATCAGCAAGCAATATTAGCAGATAGTCACATGCGCAGTCATTATTAGTTAAACCTAAATAAATTTGAACATATGAAAAGACTAAATAGAATATAGAATATTACAGCACATTACAGGCCCTTCGGCCCACCATGTTATGCTAACCCTCAAATTCTGCCTCACATATAAGCACCCCCCCGCAACTTAAGTTACTCCATATACTTGCCTAGCAGTCTCTTAAACTTCACTAGTGTGTGCAGGCAGTGCATGCTACGCACCAACCACTCTCTGAGTGAAAAACCTTCCTCTTATATCCCCCTTGAACTTCCCTCCCCTTAACGTAAAGCCATGTCCTCTTGTACTGAGCAGTGGTGCCCTGGGGAAGAGGCGCTGGCTGACCACTCTGTATATTCCTCTTTATATCTTGTACACTTCTATCATGTCTCCTCTCATCCTCCTGCTCTCCATAGAGTAAAGCCCTAGCTCCCTTAATCTCTGATCCTAATCCATACTCTCTAAAGCAGGCAGCGTCCTAGTAAATCTCCTCGATACCCTTTCCAATGCTTCCACATCCTTCCTTTAGGGAAGCGACCAGAACTGGACACAGTACTCTAAGTGTGGCCTAACTAGAGATTTATAGAGCTGCGTCATTACATCGCATCTCTTAAACTCTATCCATCGACTTATGAAAGCTAACACCGCATAAGTTACTTAACTACCCTATCTACCTGTGTAGCAACTTTCAGGGATCTGTGGACTTGTACCCTCAGATCCCTCTGCTCCTCCAGACTACTAAGTATCCTGCCATTTACTTTGTACTCTACCTGGAAGTTTGTCCTTCCAAAGTGTACCACCTCACACTTCTCCGGGTTGAACTCCATCTGCCACTGGTCAGCCCACTTCTGCATCCTATCAATGTTTCACTGCAATCTTCGACAATCCTCCACACTATCTACAACACCACCATCCTTTGAGCAAACTTGCCAACCCACCCTTCTAACCCCACATTCAGTTCGTTAATAAAAATCACGAAATGTAGAGGTCCCAGAACAGATCCTTGTGGGACACCACTAGTCACAAACCTCCAAAGTGAATGTACCCCCTCCACCACGACCCTCTGCCTTCTGCAGGCAAGCCAATTCTTAATCCATCTGCTCAAACTTCCCTGGAACCCATGCCTTCTGACTTTCTGAATAAGCCTACCGTGTGGAACCTTGTCAAATACCTTACTAAAATCCATGTAGATCACATCCACTGCACTACCCTCATCTATATGCCTGGTCACCTCCTCAAAGAACTCTATCAGGTTTGTTCCGCACCATCTGCCCTTCACAAAGTCATGATGACTGACCCTGATCAGACCATGATTTTCTAAATGCCCATATATCCGAATGTAAAGAATCTTTTCCAACAGCTTGCCCACCACATTCGTAAGGGTCACTGGTGTATATTTACCCGGAGTATCCCTACTAACATTTTTTGAACAAGGTGACAACATTCGCCTCCCTCCAATCCTCCGGTACTATTCCTGTGGAAAACGAGGGCATAAAGATCCTAGCCAGAGGCTCAGGAATCTCTTCCCTCGCCTCGTGGAGCAGCCTGGGAAATATTCCGTCAGGCCCCGGGAACTTATCCGTCCTAATGTATTTTAACAACTCCAACGCCTCCTCTCCCTTAATAGCAACATGCACCAGAACATCAAACTCACTCATATTGTCCTCACCGTCATCAAATTCCCTTTCATTGGTGAATACCGAAGAGAAGTATTCATTGAGGAACTCGCATACTTCCACAGCCTCCAGGCACATCTTCTCACTTTTATCTCTAATCGGTCCTACCTTTACTCCTGCCATCCTTTTCTTCTTCTTCACATAATTGAAGAGTGCCTTGGGGTTTTCCTTTACCCTACTCGCCAAAGCCTTCCCAGTCCCTTCTTAAGCTCCTTTCTAGCTACCCTATATTCCTGAATAGACCCATCTGATCCTTGCTTCCTAAACCTCATGTATGCCTCCTTCTTCCAGCTGACTAGATATTCCACTTCACTTGTCACTCATGGTTCCTTCACCCTACCATTCTTTATCTTCCTCACCGGGACAAATTTATCCCTAACATCCTGCAAGACATCCCTAAACATCGACCACATGTCCATAGTACATTTCCGTGCAAAAAAAAACATTATCCCAATTCACACCCGCAAATTCTAGCCTTCTGGCCTCATAAATTGCCCTTCCCCAATTAAACATTTTGCTATCTTCTCTGATTCTATCCTTTTCCATAATGATGCCAAAGGTCAGGGAGCGGTGATCACTGTCCCCCAGATGCTCACCCACTGACTATCTGTGACCTGACTCGATTCGTTACCTAATACTAGATCTAGCATGGCATTCCCCCTAGTCGACCTGTCAACATATTGTGACAGAAATCCATCCTGGACACACTTAACAAACGCTGCCCCATCTAAACACTTGGAAATAATCAAGTGCCAATCAATACTAGGGATGTTAAAGTCACCCATGCTAACAAACCTGTTATGCTTGCACCTTTCCAAAATCTGCCTTCTAAAGCTCCTCGGTATCTCTGCTGCTACCATGGTCCTATAGAATACCCACAGTAGAGTAACTGCTACCTTCCTGTTCCAGACTTCCACCCATACTGGCTCAAAAGAGGATTCTGCTGCATTACTCACCCTTTCTGCAGATGTAATTGTATCCCTGACCAGTAATGCCACCCCTCCTCCCCTCCCCCACCCCCTTTTAAAGCACTGAAATCCAGGAATATTGAGAATCCATTCCTGCCCTGGTGCCAGCCAAGTCTCCGTAATGTCCACTACATCATAATTCCATGTATTTCTCCATGCTCTCAGTTCATCACCTTTGTTCCTGATGCTTCTTGCATTGAAGTATGCACACTTTAGCCCTTCTACCTTATTACCTTTCTACCCTTTATTTTGACGCTCTTTCCTCAAAGCCTCTCTATATGTTAGATCTGGCTTTATTCCATGCATTTCTTTTACTGCTCTATCTCTCCGGGTCCCATTCCCATGCAATTTATTTTAAAACCTCCCGAACCATGCTAGCAAACCTACCAGCAAGGATATTGCTCCCTCTCGATTTCAGGTGCAACACATCCAATCTGTACAGTTCCCACCTTCCCCAGAAGAGATCCCGATGGTCCAAAAATCTAAAACGCTGCCCCCTGGACCAACCCCTGAGCCATGCACTCAACTGCCATCTCCAGCAATTCTTAGCATTACTATCACGTAGTATTGGCAGCAATCCTGAGAACACCACCCTTGAGGTCCTGTTCTTCAGCCTTCTGCCTAGTTCCCGAAACTCACACTTCAGGACCTCATCCCTCTTCTTGGCTATGTCGTTGGTCCCAACATGTATCACGACTTCTGTTTGCTTTCCCTCCCGTACCAGGATGTCGTGCACCCGGTCAGAGACATCCCGGATCCTGGCACCCGGGAGGCAGCAAACCATGCGGGTTTCCTTCTCACATCAACAAAATCTCCTGTCTGCTCCGCTGACTACAGAGTCTCCAATGACGACAGCTCTCCTCTTCTCCATCCCATCCTTCTGCACCACATGGTCAGACCCAGACTTATTTATCAGCAGAACAAAGAGAGCATCAAAAACAATTTAACGAATGCCATGCCGGTACAGTAAGTTTATTACACTTAAGTGAGTTTAGTTGAGAAGCTGGGTAGCTACAGGATGGAAGTTTTGCAGAGGAGATTTAGTTCTGCTGGTGGTTGACATGTAGTGTCACTCTCGTCGCAATTTGGTGACTATCTGACTGCTAGGGCAGTTAGTGTCTGCAGTAAGTTTTCAGCTCTTTTCTTCGCTCAGATGAAAAACATTGCTTTATTGTCAATGGCAGATAGTCAAGAATTCTATCAGCGAGGTGTACGCTGGAACCTGAACTTGGAGAATGACGAGCTGGCGGAAAGCAAAACGGTGATCGAAGTGATTACAGCCCTCTAAATGATGGATGAGACCCGACACATTGACTTTGCAGTCCATCTGGCCCGACGTTTAAGCCGTCCAAACATTTGGATGTTCCTTGTTCTAAGGGCCGTACTCCTTCGAATCGATACGCGGTGCGCTTTGACGTGCCATCAGGTTTCGGCCTGTAACCGATCTTTCCAAATCAGCCTCGTGCTTCGATGGACCAGACCTCGGTTTAGATGGATGGACCTCGAATATGCCTCTCCTCCGATATGGCCTTAGTCTACAACGCTCGCACGACCTTGTTTCGAATACGCCTCGAATCGCCCCAACATTGCCCACGCTTCGACCACGACCCAGAATCGCACTAGTTGCTTTCGAAGTTGTCAATTACTGTCCATTAGTGATGGGTATCGTTACGTGAAGACTGATAGCATCAGACCAATTCTAATGTAGTCCGCAGCCTCTTGAAATCTCTTCCAACTTCACGAGCGGTTAGATTTACCGAAAGAGAAGGTGTCACCAGCTGCGGACATGACCCAAGTGCGAGTGAGGGATGCAGACGCGGGTCGATAGTTCAGACTTTAATGCGAAAAGCGTTGCAGGGAGTGAAAACAATACACGCCAGGCCAAAAAGGGTCTTTAACTGAAATTCTCAAATAAAAAATGAAACTTACTCTGCAACTAAAAAGAACAACTGAGAATTAAATGGATACCGCTAGTCTTCAGATTCAGCTGACTGAATAGTCCAATTTATCGGGCAAGGCCGGATGCGAAGTGTTGCTGTGTCCATTTTCAAACTGGAAAAGCACCACGACGAAATGTAAGGAGTTAAATACTATTAGGATTAAATAATAATTTGCTAAGACGTGCAAATTCAACAGCGTAATTAACGTAGTTCCAGTGGTAACAAGTTGCAGTGGTCCTGTCTCTGGCACTGAGGTTGGACCCTCGACTAGGAAGGGGAGGAGGGAAGAGAAGAGAGCGGTAGTGATAGGGGATTCTATAGTCAGGGGGGCGGATAGGAGATTTTGTGGGGAAGATCGGGAGTCTCGGATGGTATGTTGCTTCCCCGGTGCCGGGGTAACCGAGACATCTCAGATTGGGTGCAAGTTATTCTCGAGAGGGAGGGCACAAATCCAGATGTTGTGGTCCATGTAGGGACCAACGACGTGGGTAGAATGAGTCAGGGTGTCCTGCGTAGGGAGTTCAGGGAGTTAGGTGCGAAGCTGAAGAGCAGGACCTCCAGGGTAACAATCTCAGGATTGCTACCTGTGCCACGTGCGGGTGAGGCAAGGAACAGAAAGATTATACAGATTAAACCGTGGCTGAGAGGATGGTGCAGGAGGGGGGGGGGTCTTCAGGTTTTTAGATAATTGGGCTTTGTTCCAGGGAAGGTGGGATCTGTTCCGAAGGGACGGTTTACACCTGAACTGGAGCGGTACTAACATTCTTGCAGGGAAGTTTGCTAGTGCTTCTTGGGGGGGGGGGGGGGGGGTTAAATTAAATTTGCAGGGGGCGGGGATCCAGAATGTTAGAGAGGATAGCGAGATGAAGAATAGTGGACAGGTGGGGACTACACGGTTCTGGAATATTAAGTGTGTAGTAGAGAATGGCGAGGCGGAACAAGTGATAAGGAGGGCACATGTACAGAGGGATGGTCTGACGGAACATGGAGTTAAATGTGCAGAAAGAATAAGTAAATTTAGAAAGGACAACAAAATTCTAGGGGCGTATAGCCCGATGGGAGTTCGGGGAGCTGGGTTAAGCACAATAGGCGGAGATTCAAACAGAGAGAGGAGAAATGGGCTATAAATTCTATATCTGAATGCACGAAGTGTCAGAAATAAGGCTGATGAGCTTGAAGCTCAGATGCGAATGGGTAACTATGATCTTGCTGTGATAACGGAGACATGACTGCAGGGAGATCAGACCTGGGAAATGAATGTACAAGGGTATACGTGCTATGGTAGGGACAGAAATGTGGGCAGAGGGGGTGGGGTGGCCCTTTTGGTGAGGAATGAGATTCAGTCCTTTGCAAGGGGGGACAAAGGATCAGGAGAAGTGGAGTCTGTGTGGATAGAATTGAGGAACAGTAAGGGCAAAAGGACCGTAATGGGCGTTGTCTACAGACCACCAAACAGTAGCATGCATATTGGGTGCAAGTTGAATAGGGAGTTAACATTGGCATGTGGCAAATGTAATGTCGCAGTAGTTATCGGGGATTTCAACATGCAGGTGAACTGGGAGAATCAGGTTGGTGCTGAACCCCAGGATAGGGAGTTTGTAGAGTGCCTGAGGGATGCATTCTTGGAACAGCTTGTACGAGAGCCGACCAGGGACAAGGCTATTCTGGATTTAGTGTTATGTAATGAACAGGATTTGATAGGCGATCTTGAAGTAAATGAGCCATTAGAAGGCAGTGATCATAATATGATAAGTTTTTATCTGCAATGTGAGAAGGATAAGGGCAGCTCGGAGGTGTCAGTGTTGCAGTTGAACAAAGGAGACTATGGAACCATGAGGGAGGAGCTGGCCAAAGTTAACTGGACTGATATCCTAGCAGAAAAGATAGCGGAAAAGCAATGGCAGGTATTCTTGGGATAACGCACAATTTGCAAGATCAGTTCATCCCCCGGAGAAGGAAGGATTCAAAGGGGGGAAAGGGGCCACAGTGGTTGACAAAGGAAGTCAGAGATTGCATAGCATTAAAAAAAAGGAAGTATGACAGAGCTAAGGTGAGTGGGAGGACAGATGATTGGGAAATTTTTATGGAACAACAGAACTTAACTAAAAAGTCAATACGGGAGAAAAAATGAGGTACGAACGCAATCCAGCCAAGAATATAAAGCATGAAAGTAAAAGCTTTTTTAGGTATATGAAGAGAACGAAGATAGTTAAGAACAATGTTGGGCCCTTGAAGAATGAATTGGGTTAAATTGTTATGGGAAACAGAGAAGTGGCATAAGAATTTAATAAGTACTTTAGATCTGTCTTCACTAAGGAAGACACAAACAATCTCCCAGCTGTATGGATGGGCCAACGACATAGGGTGACAGTGGAAATGAAACAGATTGACATTAACAAGGAAACGGTGATGAGTAGACTGATTGGACTGAAGGCTGACAAATCCCCAGGTCCAGATGGTCTGCATCCTAAGGTACTAAAGGAGGTGGCCCTGGAAATTTCGGATGCATTGGTAATCATTTTCAAATGTTCCTTAGATTCAGGATCAGTTCCTGAGGATTGGAGAATGGCTAATGTAATCCCACTTTTTAAGAAAGGAGGGAGGCAGAAAACAGAGAACTATCGACCTTGCCAACCTAACATCAGTAGTGGGGAAGATGCTGAAGTCCATTATTAAAGATGAAACAGTGGCATATCTAGATAGCAGTGATAGGACTGGGCCGAGCCAGCATTGATTTACCAAGGGTAAATCATGCTTGACTAATCTATTGGAGTTTTTCGAGGATGTAACCAGGAAGTTAGACAAGGGAGATCCAGTGGTTGTAGTATGCCTCAATTTTCAGAAGACATTTAATAAGGTCCCACATAGGAGATTGGTGGGTAAAATCAAATCCCATGGCCTTGGGGGGAAGACATTGACATGGATAGAAAACTGGTTGGCAGAGAGAAAGCAAAGTGTGGCGGTGAATGGGTGTTTCTCGGAATGGCAGGTGGTGACTCGTGGGGTGCCACAGGGCTCGGTATTGGGACCACAGCTGTTTACGATTTACGTCAACGATTTAGATGAAGGCATTGAGAATAACATCAGCAAGTTTGCTGATGATACTAAGCTGGGTGGCAGTGTGACATGTGATGACGATGTTTGGAGAATTCAGGTTGTCTTGGATAGGCTGGGTGAGTGGGCAGATACTTGGCAGATGACGTTTAATGTGAATAAGGGTGAGGTTTTCCACTTTGGGAGTAAGAACAGGAAGGCAGATTATTATCTGAACGGTGTAAAGTTAGGTAAGGGAGAAATACAAAGAGATCTGGGAGTCCATGTTCATCAGTCACTGAAGGTGACTGAGCAACTGCAGCAGGCAGTGAAGAAGGCTAATGGAATGTTGGCCTTTATTACAAAGGGAACTGAGTACAAGAGCAAGGGAATCCTCTTGCATTTGTACAGGGCTCTGGTGAGACCACACCTGGAGTATTGTGTGCAGTCTTCCTCTCCAGGGTTATGGAAGGACATCCTGGCTGTAGAGGAAGTGCAGCGGAGATTCACAAGGTTAATTTCTGGGATGTCAGGACAGTCTTACGCAGAGAGGTCAGAGAGACTGGGCTTGTACACGCTGGAGTTAAGGAGATTGAGAGGGGATCAGATTGCAACGTATAAGATTATTAAGGGATTGGACAAGATAGAGGCAGGAAATATGTTCCAGATTCTGGGAGAGTCCAGTACCAGAGGGCATGTTTTAAGAATAAGGGGTAGGTCATTTAGTACAGAGTTAAGGAAAAACTTCTTCTCCCAGAGAGTTGTGGGGGTCTGGAATGCACTGCCTCGGAAGGCAGTGGAGACCAATTCTCTGGATGCTTTCAAGAAGGAGCTAGATATGTGTCTTATGGATAGGGGAATTAAGGGATATGGGGACAAGGCAGGAACCGGGTATTGATAGTAGATGATCGGCCATGATCTCAAAATGGCGGTGCAGTCTCAAAGGGCCGAATGGTCTACTTCTGCACCTATTGTCTGTCTATTGTCCAATTGCCGTATATACTGCGCTGCCTGGTTGTGACAGGGCCCCCACTCTGTAAGTGCAGCCCCTGAGGATTTGCATACGTGTGCCGCTAGCAGTCGAAGATCAGCGACTTGTCAAACATGTCCTTCCCCTGGATCTAAGTACGTTCTTCTGGGCCATACCCTTCACATTCCACAGGGTTCTGGATCTTACACGTACCCGGCGTGATGCCAGGAGGCACCTCATAGAATAGACATGGAACCATCTAACAGGCGGAGAGGAGGAGCAGCTGTGGAGAAAGGGGCCAGGGGAGAGGCAGTAATAGACGAACTGGGAAACATGGAATTCTGGGCGAACCTTCAGTGAATCTGATAGATTCAATCTCTAGTGCACCTTGTTGAAAACCTTTCCCAGTACACAATGCTCTACGCAGAACGATGCTAATTTCCGGTCATCGAATTTCAGAGGAAGAACCCTTGATGCAAACCAGACCTCATTATCTGGCTTGAATGGCCTTAACTGCCGACGGAGTCAATCAGCTTGCCGGGAATACTGTTTTTTTGGCGCGCAGCAGAGAAGCCCTGGCCTGTCTTCATTTGTGGTTGTAACATTGGATCAGCTGTTCAGCAGCAGGAACTCCTATGTCGATCTCTTGAACAGAGAAGAGTGAGGGGCTGGAATACTTTCTGGCATTCAAAGGGAGGCGTACTTGTGGAGGACGACTGGAGGTTATTTAGTGCGATCTCTGCTCAAACCAGTTGCGAGCTCCAAGACGTGGGTTTTGGAGAGGCAAGAGAGCGCAGGGGTATCTCCAAATACGTGGTTACTCTATCAGTCAGGCCATCAGATTGTGGTGGATGCCAGACGAGAGGCTGGCCGTGGCTCTTACAAGAGCAGCGAGCCTTCCAAAAGCGGGAAATAAACTATGGTCCACGATCAGGCAAGACGCAATGATGGAAGCGAAGTGATGCTGTGTCCATGTCAAGGTCTCGACACCCACTACGTCGACAAGTATGAAATGAAATAGAACCATAATTAGATAATAATTAGCTGGAACATGCAAATTCACCAGCTCAATAGCTGTATCTCCTGCGCTACCGAATTCGTGGTTTTCACAGAAGGTGGTTTCTGGCAGGATGAATTGAAGGAAACCCGACGTTAATCCTTTCAGCCTCAAACAAGAAGAAAAAAAAATCGTCAGATGCTGGAAATCCAAACAAAGAACACACGATGCTGGCGGAACTCAAGAGGTCAGGCAGCAGCTGTGGAAAATTACAGTCCATGGTTCGGGACGAGCCAGGCTTTCGTAAATAGAAACGGTGGAGGCACTTTATGATGATGGAGAACGTAACAATTCAGCAATTGTATTGAGTTACGATCCAGCAACGATGAATATATGATTGAGACAGGTTTTTTTTATAACAAATAAAACATTTATTAAACACTGATTAAAGAAAAACAAAAGTAACCAAACGTCTAAATTAACCGGAAGCTCGAACAGTTCTTAAAGCAAGAAATGCGAACTCAGTTGTTTAAAGTAGTTTTGCAAAATGTCCAAAATGATTTACAGTCAATTAATGGAGAGGCTTTCCTTGAATTATATCCTCTTTTGTGACGTTGCTGTTCATCCCAGCTGGTCTGCTTTTCCCAGAGGATATACGATGAAGAAAACGAAATGGCCTAAAGGCACTGACGTTTCCTTGGCAAAACTCTACATCCAGCTGTTCCTACTCTTACAGCAGGGACTAGCATGGGCACAGCTGACGAATTCCTTCCGAATGAGGATTAAACAAGGTCGAACCTGTTTCACCGTCGAAATCAACTTTCCTCGATGATTTAGCTTCCCGAAAATCCGATGAATCTTCACTCTCCGACTGCACTTTAACTCGCAGTATTGTAGCAAAACTGCAAGCAATAACCTTTCAGTTAAGGCAGAAAGTAAAATTTCACTTTAAAATAAAACTGCGTCATCACATAGAATACTCACAGGAACGGGAGTGTCTGGTGAATTCAACCACGGACTGCTCCCGTCACAGGCAGGGGTTCTCGTTTTATAGCCTGTTGAAAAAAACTATCACATGACCTCACTGGCGGGAAAAAGACGACACACCACCATCACAAGACCTTTACCTTATGTTTAGCATAGCCTCAATTACATCATGGACACGTGACAGGTACAAGCGACCCACGGGTACGTAACCATTGGAAGCACAGTAAATTTACTTTATGAAATTACGTAATTACGTCATGATATCCTCTTAATGTAACTTAATGGCGGTGTTTGCCACTCATGCACGTTTCCACCAATTACATTACCCGAACCCGCTCTAAGCCTTCCGCAGCCTCCACCCTAACACCGCCGTCCAAATTACGAATGTGTCGGGAGCTTGTCCAGCCACACGGCTCATATTTCATGTTCCATAGGTAGCGCAACAGCAGAGCACTCTGGCTAGTCCGGACATAAATTGCCACGTCCGTGCCCATGTCGTGACGCAGGGGCATGGTAGAGCTATCCTCCAAATCTCCGTGGGCCAGCATAAAGCGAACTACCGAAATGCATTCATATTTACCGTCTTATCTATAATAACTTAATTCTCTCCTTTCCAAACAGCGGAATGGATCTTCCTTCGGGATATTTGTGTGCATTATTACGGACGAAAATTAACGAGGCGGTATATAGTTCAACAGAATTACGTACGCTACCATGGAGGCAGGAACATGTTGAAAGCAATTGCATTTACTGACCGGTCTTTCAACTCAGACGCGGACCACAGCAAGTTCTCAAACGGAGCTCTTCTGAATCCCTACAGGACCTACGACAGACGATCATGTCAACATTTATTGATCAGGGATACACTCAGAGAAGCCTTTAACGGTGGCAGAACCGATCGCCTATGACATGCACTACAGCTGATATGCCGCACTGATCTCGCCGAATGCTAAGGTCCGGGCTCCTCGCAGCCCTGAGTTAATTGGGGTCCACGTTAGAGGAAATAGCATATGGAGTGGCAAATCGTGCAGCCCAGGTGCTGTTAAACGCATGAACAACGATGGCAGCAGTCTCTGATGCTAGAGGGACGACCTCTAGCCACCTAGTAGTACGGTCCTCGATGGCAAGTAGGTGTGTGAAACTATGGAAGGGGGTATTTGGGCCAACAAGTTCTACATTGACATGGTCACACCTTGGCACAGGGATCTCCAAACGTTTCAATGTCTTCTTAACATATTGTTCATTGTTTGCTTTTCTGTCCGCTCGCTGGCTCTCTACACATTATGCAGTCCAATCACACATGCCCTTTCAATTGCTGAGCCACACCAATTTCTGTGAGGCCTTCAGGACCGGATGCGAGAGGCCAGGTCTGGAATCAAAATCGGTCTGCCTCTAGTTTGCGGTTACTATGGAGTGAGGGCGACCGACCGTTGAGACGACCCTAATTTCCCAAATTTAATGTCAGCCAACCGCAGGCCTGTGACTGCTGCTCGGTAGGCCTGGACCTCTGGTTCAGTATCTTGGTAGATTTTCATGCGGGCGTAGTCAACGCCTATGTTCATGAACTCAATGGTTTACCGTAACATGGAGTCAGCACACGGTATTATTTTTTTCGCTCTTCAGATTGCATGTATCGCTTGTGAACTCTCACATGTAGGCCAAACGGCACGTTGCCGAGCAGATCAGGTTTCTGAAATTATGGTCATCACGTGCACGATAGGTATTTGATCAACGGACGCTGTGAAATGGCGTCCTGCTGGAAGTAAACGCAAATAGCGGACAGCCTTTGGGGGAAACGGAGCTGCCGGCTGAAGAAGGGAAGCATCTGCTGGACGGCTCCGTCTAATGGATCCTGGACCGCACCCATATGATATTCTGAAATAACAGTCGTATTGCGTGTAAATGCGTTGGGGAGCCGATACTCCACCAGGGTCGCGTTTGAAAGAGCTTGATTGATATTAGAAAATACTCTGTTCCTGTATGCTGACCAGTCAAACACGTAATTCGGATTATTGCATACACAGTGGAAGTAGAAGTTCAGCAAACACGAAATCATTTCATTTTTCAATCTTTTTTTGATGATCTCCATTAAAAAAAATATACAAATCAGAGGAAAAGTTCAGCAAACAGATAATGCAAAGGACATATAAACAGCAATAAAGAAAAGTATATATTGTCAAAATCAAATAGGTACAATGTTACCCTGTTACATATACAGCATAATTTTTAAAAAGCCACAGCTCCTCTGAACAGATAGTAAAAATAAAATAATGGAAAATTTTCTTTATATAATGGGGAAAAAACCGCTAAACTAAATAAGAACAAAAAAGAGAGAGAAAAAAGAAAATAAAAGAAAGATTGGGCAGTCCATTTGAGGGAAAAAAAATAAAAAAGTTTAAAGAAAGAACATCCTTCCAATTACTTCCGAACCTTCACGGATAAGGATTTTCCCCAAAGAGAATAAAGAAAAATAAATAAATAAAGATAAATTAAATTATACGAAAATATTGAATAACATTTCGCCATACTTGCTCAGAATTAAAATATTTATCAAAGGTCCGACTTTAAATTTTCTCCAAGCTTAAACATGAGATAATGGAGGAGAGCCAATAGAAAACAGTAGGCGTATTAGATTATTTCCAGTATAACAAGATAGCTCTCCTAGCTAGTAAAGTTGAAAAGGCTATCACATGTTGAGCGGAAGCAGATACTCTACCTACTTCCTCTGGGATAATCCCAAACATTGCGTAAGTGAATTGAGTTGAAAATCCTGATCTATAACTTTGAGAGTGTTCTAAACACATCTCTCCAAAAATTATTTAAACTTACACAGCACCAAAACAAATGAGATAGAGTAGCTACCTCTACTTTACATCTGTCACAAATAGGGCTTATATTAGGAAATATATGCGCCAATTTATCTTTAGACATATGGGCTCTATGTACTATCTTAAACTGAGTTAGGGAATGTCGTGTACAGACAGATGAATTATTAACTAGATAATAAATTTTACTCATTGATCGTCTGAAAGTGAATGTTAAAGATCTGTATCCCGATTGCGTTGAACCTTATTATTAGGCGACATGCGAGCATTCATTAACTGTTTATAAATGATTGCTATTAGTCATTTTTGAAATGGTTTAAACTGAAAAATAACATAGGCCAAATTTGAGGAATAGGACAAGGGAGAATTCGGTAAACAAATCACGTAAAAATTCCTAACCTGTAAATATCTAAAAAAAAAAGAGCTTTAGAGATATCATATTTATCCATTAACTGGGAAAAATGCATAAAACAATCCTATAAGAATAACTTTAAAACGTTGTTATCCCCTTAGTTTTCCATATTAAGAAAAGTCTTATACAGAATTGATGGTTTTTAAAAAATAGAATAAATATCACTAGGAAATAAAAAAAAATATTTAAATCAAAAAATCTACGAAACTGAATCCATATTTTTAAAGTATGTTTAACGATAGGGTTGAGAGTTTGTCTACCTGTTCTGGAGAACGAAAAAGGAAGGGGTACTCCTAATAAAGAAGCTAAAGAAGACCCCGTTACAGAATTTTCCTCCAAATGTAACCATGGAGGGCTGTCCATGATATCTGTATTATAAATCCAAAAAGTAATATAACGAATATTGATTGCCCAATAATAAAATCTAAAATTTGGTAGGGTCTGTCCTCCATCTTTTTTATTTGATTTTTGCAATAAAGGTTTATTCACTCTTGAGCTTTTGTTATTTCAAACATAAGACAAAATGATAGAAACTGTTTTATCAAAAATTGGTTTTGGAACAACAAAGGAAACTGCTTGAAATATATATAAACATTTCGGTAAAATAACCATTCTTATAGCATTAATTCGACCTATCAATGACATCGACATAGGCGACCATTTAGAAAGTGCGTGTTGAGTATATTCAGTTAGAGGGGAAAAATATGCTTATATAGGTCTTTAAATTTTTTAATATTTTTGATATCAAGGTAGGTAAAATAATTTTAGCAACAGTAAAAATTATTAGGTCATAATAATCAGAATAATTGTTAATAGGAAACAATTCACTTTTATGTGAGTTAAGTTTATATCCCGAGAAACTAATAAATTTCGTAAATATAGATATCATAAAAGGAATAGATTTCCTAGGGTTTGAACTGTAAACTAATAAATCATCCGCATACCATGAAACCTTATGTAATTTATCCCCTCTCTTAATACCCTTCACGGAATTAGAATCGCTAAGGGCAATAGCAAGTGGTTCTAAAACCAAATTAAATAATAAAGGACTAAGAGGACATCCCGGAAGGGTTCCTCTATATAATCTAAAATAAGGAGACTTTCGATTATTAATTATAATGGCAGCCACAGGCGTATGGTAAATAAGTTTAATCCAGGAAATAAATCCCGGACGAAAATTAAACCTCTTCAGAACCTGAAATAAATAAGGCCACTCCACCTTATCAAATGATTTCTCTGCATCCAGAGATACAATCCATTCCGATTCTTTAACTGAGGGGAAATAAATGATATGTAATGATCTCCGAATATTAAAATGTGAGCACCTATTTTTAATAAATCCTGTTTGATCATTTGACATAAAATCAGATAAATTATTTTCAAGTCTATTAGCTAGAATCTTGGAAAGAATTTTAAAATCTACAAACGTACATTGAATAAAGAAATAGGCTATAAGATGCACATGCCAGTGTGTCTTTTCCTTTTTAAGAATCAATGAGATTAATGCCACATAAATGTTATTGGAGTTTCCCGGAAGATATAGAATCGGTAAACGTTTGATGAAAATGTGGTATAAGCATTTCATGAAAAGTCTTGTAAAATTCTACCGTGTAACCATCAGGTCCCGGAGCGTTCCCTAATTGCATAGAGGATATAGCCTTGCCTATCTCCTCTTGTTTAATAGGCGCATCTAATATATCAAAACCTTAATACAAAATTTGAGGTATATTTAAACTGTGCAAAAATCTATTCATAATAATAGTATTATCAGAGGGTTCAGATTTATAAATATTAGAATAGAAGTCCATAAATATCTTATTAATTTCATAAGGATCCAATGTTTCAATTCTATCTGGTCTATGATTTTTTTTAAATCTGTCTTCTGACCATCCCAGCCTTTAATTGTCCTGCAAAAAGCTTAGCAGATTTTCCCCCATGTATATAAAATAAACTATTGAATATAAAAATTTGCTGTTCGATGGCAAAGGACAGAACAAATCATGCTGTGATTGAAGTTCGACCCTTTCTTTATAAAGGTCCTCAGTAGGTTGAACTGAATAAGCTTTATCTACCTCTTTAATTTTATTAATAAGCACTGACTATACTGCTTTAGTTTTCTTTCTCAGAGCTGCTGAATATGAGATTATATGTCCCCTATGAAACGATTTCAACTTGTCCTATATAACCAGGATTGCATTCCATCAGTTGCATTAAATTCAGAAAATATAGATATTTTCTCCTTAATAAAACTAACAAAAGATGGATCATGTAACAATACGGGATTCAGTCTCCACTGCGACATTTTCAAAAAGTTATCCGAAAGCTTCAGGGTTAACTTTAAAGGCACGTGATCTGAAAGAACAATGATGTAATACGCACACTCAACAACGGAGTATAGCACACGTGTATCTAAAAAAAGTAATCAATTCGAGAATACAAGATGAACGTTTGAGAAAAAAAAGAAATCTTTATCATTGGGGTGTTAATATCTCCTGATATCGACCAGGCCATATTATAATATAAAATAATTAATACAGACTACAGCTTTATTAGGAGGCGATGGATTGGTTAATGACCTGTCAATCGCCAGATTTAAACAACAATTGAAGTCACCACCCATGATCAACTTATATTCATTAAAATTCGGTAGCTGTGAAAAAAGTTTCTTTTAAAAAATCAGACTTATCTCCATTAGGTGCGTATAGGCACACCAGAGCTACCTTTTGCTCGCATAATAAACCAGTGAAAATTAAATATCTTCCAGTCGAATCAGTAATGGAATTAAAGTGTACAAAAGGGATTTTGGGGCTACGAAATATAGAAACGCCTCTAAACTTACAATCAGACAGCGAGTGGTACAAAGGTCTTTCCAAAATCAGAAAAATCTGTCCTCATCCTGTTTCCGTATATTTATATACTTGCGCAAAAATAATATCTGTGTTAAGTGTTTTTAATTTCTTAAATATCTTTTTTACGCTTAATGGGGTGATTAACACCATTCCAGTTCCAAGATATTATATTAATTTTATTAACATCCATGTTTAGAATTGAATTTAATATTATATAAAATAAATGTTACACAAGCACAGATTGAACCAAAAGGTGCGGGTACAAGCAGAAGGTGTGACACATTTACGAGAAAAAAAACAGCTAAAGAACAGCCCAATCAAGAAAAAAAAACTACTCTGATAGTCCCCTCCCCCTTCCCAAAAGATAGGAAATCAGCGACTACTAGGTGTTCACAAGCTAAACTAATAACCCTTGTCCCTGTTCTCCACTTTGAAGCTACGTATTAAATTAAAGCAAAAATCCCAGTAGAATAGCCATAATAAAAAGCACAAACAAAGTTCAACTACTACCATCTTATGTCTAACAGTAAGAAAAACATAATCGGCAACGGCCATTTTAAAATCAACTAAAGTATCCTAATCACATATTCAAAAAAGAATAAATCCGATCAAATAATATTACAGACAGCATTCTTACCTTCAAAAAAGAAGAATGAGTGAGTAAATATATAAGAAACCTAAAGATATGTTAGTATTAAAACAAATAAATGAAATTTAAAAAAAAAGATTAATACATGACAGGTCCTGTGCGTCCAATACAGTATAATACTATAGAAATTCACTACAAAACAGTTAAGTATAAACTAAGTATTAATACATTTTAAAAAAAATACTCAGCCACGTCCCATACGAGAGACTAAAAAAAATATCGAATAGACTTAACTCCGAAGATCCATAAAGATCTCATACAACAAAATATTTCAGAATCGTCTATTGACTAATCGGGTTAACTTCAAGATTTTATTCAGTACGCATACTAAATATTAATAAGTGTAAAAAAAAGTTTAGTCAGCCACGTCCCAAACCAGATTCTAAAAAAAAGTATAGAATAGCGTTAACTCCGAAGATCCATAAACACCTCATACAACAAAATACTTCGGAATTACCTATTGAACATTCTGGTTAACTTTAAGATTTTATTCAGCTGGCAAAACTTTAAGATTTTAATGTCCACCCATCCCTCCCGGGGAGAGATAATTCTCAATGACTGAGACTTTCCAGGATAAATTATCAAAATTGTTGGGTTATGAAGGGAGGTGTATAAATCTAATTTATACATTTCACTAATGACTTCTCGGTAATTCCTTCTTTCGGCAATGATTTCAGGAGGATAGTCTTCTACTATAAGAATCTCTGTTGAATTAAATATTAACTTTCCTTTTTCCTTCTTTCTTTTTAAATCTTTTTATTATTTTTTTAAACAAACATAAATGAAACATGAATACAAAGTGTTTGAGAGTACATAATTAATAGTTTAAGTACATATTCAAATTTATAATAATGAGTATATATAGCCTCCCAAACTCAAAGTATTTATGAACAAAAGAGACAAAAAGAAAAAAAATAACCCCAAAAAAAAAGAGAAAGAAAAAAAAACTAACCAACATGGGCCATTGCATAATGTTAAGTACATACAATAGTGCCAATAACTCCGAACCTCCATCCAAATAATTAAGGATCAAAGTGAGGTTTAGGAAAAGACAATTTAATTCATATGAAAATGTTGAATAAATGGTCTCCAAGTTTCTTCAAATTTAACTGAAGGATCAAAAACAACACTTCTAATTTTTTCTAAACTCAAACAAGAAATAGTTTGACAGAGCCACTGAAATATAGTTGGAGGATTAATTTCTTTCCAGTTCAATAAAATAGATCTTCTAGCCATTAATGTAACAAACGCAGTCAATCGTCGAGATGAAGAGGATAAACGACTATTATCCACAATTGGTAAACCAAAAATTGCAGTAAAAGGATGCGGTTGGAAATTGATATTCAGAACTCTTGAAATAATACTGCAAATATCTTTCCAGTAATTTTGTAAACAAGGGCAAGACCAAAACATATGGGTCAATGAAGCAACAGCAGAATGACATCTGTCACAGGTTGGATTAACATAAGAGTAAAATCTAGCAAGTTTATCCTTAGACATATGAGCTCTATGTACAACCTTAAATTGTATTAAGACATGTTTAGCACAAATAGAGGACGAATTGACTAATAGTAAAATTGTCTACCACTGTTCAGCGGATATAAGACAATGAAGTTCTTCTTCCCATTCCTTCTTAATTTTTTCTGATGCTTCTGGCTGTATTTTCATGATCATATTATAAATAATAGCTACTAAACCCTTTTGGCAAGGGTTCAGAGCTAAAATTCTTTCGATAATGTCCAATGGACATAATTTCGGAAAAGACTGTAACTCATTATACAAAAAAATTCTAACTTGCAAATATCTACAAAAATGCGTTTTAGGTAAATTATATTTATTAGATAGCTTTTCAAAGGACATAAAACTATCATCTAAAAACAAATCACGAAAACATGTAATACCTTTTGTTTTCCATAAGAGAAAAGCTCGATCCATAAAAGAGGGCCGAAAGGTATAGTTAGATATTATAGGACATGATAAAATAAACTTATTCAAACCAAAAAAATTACGAAATTGAAACCAAATTCGCAATGTATATTTGACTATAGGATTTGTTATTTGTTTATTTAATTTAGATAAATAAAAAGGAAGCGAAGATCCTAAGATTGAAAACAATGAAAAGTCTTGTACAGATTTACATTCCAAATTTACCCATTGTGGGCAGGCAACTGTAGTCAATTCTTGTGTCCAAAATATTAAATATCGTATATTAACTGCCCAATAGTAAAATCTCAAGTTTTGCAAGGCCAAACCACCCTCCTTCTTATGCTTCTGTAAATATTTTTACCTAGTCCAGGATTTTTATTTTGCCATACATAAGAAGATATTTTAGAGTCAATAATATCAAAAAAAGATTTAGGAATAAAAATTGGTTATGCTTGAAATAGATATAGGAATTTGCGTAATACCATCATCTTAATAGCATTAATTCTACCAACCAATGACAAAGATAACGGAGACCACCTGATAGCAAGTTGTTTAACTTGGTCAATTAAGGGTAAAAAGTTAACTTTAAACAAATCTTTATGTTTTTTTAGTAATTTTAATGCCTAAATAAGTACAATAATCTGTAACCATTTTAAATGGTAAATGTTTATAAATTGGAACTTGCATATTTAATGGAAACACTTCACTCTTATTAAAATTCAATTTATAACCAGACAAGATACTAAACTGAGTAAGCAAAGACGAAATAGCAGGGATAGATCTTTCAGGGTCGAATATGTAAAGTAACAAATCATCAGCATATAATGATAACTTATACGTCCCCTCCCCACGAGTAATACCCAAAATATTAGGTGATTCACGAATGGCTATAGCCAAAGTTTCTAAAGCGATGTCAAATAGTAAAGGACTTAAAGGACAGCCTTGCCTTGTACCACGAAATAACTGAAAAAAAGGAGATCTTTGATTATTAGTAAAAACCGAAGCGAAGGGTTTATAGTGTATTAACTTAATCCATGATATAAATTTTGAACTAAAATTAAAATGCTGCATCGTATTAAATAAAGAAGGCCATTCAATTCTATCAAATGCTTTTTCAGCATCTAAAGAAATGACATTCTGGTATTTTGGATGAAGGGGTATAAATCATGCTAATTATTTTTCTAATGTTAAAAGATGAATAACGATTTTAATAAATCCAGTCTGATCTTCAGAAATGATTCGATGTAGTATATTTTCTAATCTAGTAACCAAAATCTTACTAAAAATCTGACAATCTTTATTCAGCAAGGATATAGGCTGATAGGATGCACATTCAATAGGGTCTTTATCTTTCTTAAGGATTAAAGAAATAGAAGCTTCATAAAAAGATTGTGGCAATTTACCTATAATTAACGCATCTTTAAACATTTTACAAACCCAAAGAGAAAGTATAGAAGAAAAAGATTTTAAAAATTCTGCAGAATAACCATCTGGACCAGAAGCTTTACCGGAATTCATTGAAAAAATAGCCTTTTTTATTTCAGTTTCCGTGATAGGTGTATCTAAAAATACACTATCCTCTACTGTTAATTTTGGAATATTCAATTTCCTTAAAAATTCATCTATTATAGAAGAATCCTCAGCAAATTCTGACTGATATAAGGAATTATAAAAATCTTGAAAGGCTTTATTTATCTCTTTATGGTCGATCGTCAGAGTGCCATCTTGTTTACGAATCCTAGTAATCTGTCGTTTAATCCAAGCAGTTTTCAATTGATTAGCCAATAATTTACCAGACCTATCTCCATATACATGAAACTGGGTTCTAGATTTAATTAACTGATTTTCAATCGAAGAGGATAATAACAAGCTATGCTCCATTTGAAGTTCCACTCTTTCTTTATAAATTTTTTTGCTTGGAGTCACTGAATAAATCTTATCAATTGCTTTGATTTTGTCAACCAATGTTAATATTTTAGAATTAGTTCGTTTCCTAACTCCAGCAGAATATGAAATAATCTGTCCACCAATAAATGCTTTAAAAGTGTCCCATAAAATTCCACTAGAGATCTCTGCTGTAGAATTTGTTGAGAAAAACAAATCAATTTGTTGTTTAATAAAATTAACAAAGTCTAAGTCGTGCAACAAAATAGAGTTGAACCTCCAAGATTTAGTATTAATAGATGGATCCATTGTCTCAATAGATAACTTCAAAGGTGCATGATCAGAAATGGTAATAGAGTCATATTTACAATCTATAACATCTGTAAGTAAACGGTGATCAATGAAAAAGTAATCAATTCTTGAACAATTATGATAAACATGACAAAAGTAAGAAAACCCTTTGTCATTGGGGTGTAAAAAACGTCAAATTTCGCAAATTGCCGAATCAGTCATAAAGGAGTTGATAAGAGAGGCCGATATATTCGGAAGAACTTGTGTGGACTTGGATCTGTCCATCGAAAGTTTTGAACAACAGTTAAAATCCCCACCCATTATCAGTCTATACTGATTCAAATTGGAAAAGGATGTAAATAGACACCTAAACAATTCAGGAAAATCAGTATTTGGAGCACAAACATTAACTAAAACAACGTTTTGATTAAAAAGTAGACCAGTAATAAGCAAAAATCTACCTTGTGGGTCTGAAATTGTTTCATGATGTATAAAGGAGGTTGAAGAATCTATAAAAGTAGAAACACCTCTTACTTTGGCTTGAGAATTTGAGTGATATTATTGGCCTTCCCAAAACCTAAAAAAGCCTTGACTATCCACCTTCCTTACATGAGTCTCTTGTACAAAGATAATATTAGCATTCATTCTATGGAATACTTTGAATATTTTTTGTCCATTTGATCGGATGATTTAAACCATTAGTATTCCAAGAAACAAAATTAATAACCTTATCCATATTGACAATATTTATTACAATTAACACATAAGGTTGAAAAAAAGATGAACTCATGAATCCGGAAGAGGAAAGTAAGTTCAAGGAGGAACCGGAAGTCACGACACTGCAACCATTTTTGTAGCTTCATATAAGCCCATGCAGTAAAACTAAGCACAAAGCAAGCAAAAAGAAAAGGAAAAAGAAAAATCCCCCTCCCTCCACCCTCAAAACCCCAGGAAAAAAGCCAAAAAGAGGCAAGCAAGCAATCTCACACTAAAATTACCCCTATGTCTCAAGACGGCAACTCAAACAAAAAAAAAGTTGAATAAAAGATACAAACCACCCATATTATAAGAGAGGGTGGGTATAACAAAAATTAAAATATAAAGTTAGTATTATATATATAAAGCAAAAGGATTTTTTTAAAAAGAATTAAAATGATAAAACCCATAAATGAATAATACTGAATTAGTGTTTTAAAAGAGAGTTTAAAACTTATTCAAACACATCGAAACGGATATGACGTTCCAAGCACTACAGCCTTTCGCGAAGAAGAAACGACATTTTATTTTTTTTAAAGTCTTAATATTTAAACGTTACAATATATAAAAAAGTGTATACGAACTTAAAAGAAAACCCTAATAAATTACTTTCAAAACGAACAGATTAATAATATGAAAAAATAACAAATTCAAAATAAACCAAAAACGAACTTTTGCCATGTGTAAAAATACATGTAAGCCATGCATTAAAAGAACATCATTTTATAGAAGATCCAAATCTATAGACTAATTATTACATTAGTCAACCCAATAAAATGTTATTCTTCCGGAAATTTTTGAGCATCCGCTGGAGATTTGAACAACCGATAAGTTCCGTCTTCGAGAGAAACTCTCAAATGTGCTGGAAATAACAGCGCTTGCTTGTAGCCTTTCTGATGAATTTCCGACATAACCGATTTAAAAGCCATTCTTGCCTTCAGAACTTCGGGACTGTAATCTTCCAGAATACGGAATTTAAAATCTTGAAAGCTGATCATACCCTTTTTCAGTGCAGCCCGAATCAAACGCTCTTTGGTGTGAGGGTAATGGATCCGGAGAATTACTTGTCGTGTTTTCAAACTTGAATCTGAATGAGAATGAGAGATGCGATGTTCACGGTCGATTGTTGGAGGAGAATCCAGTACTTCTGAGCCAAAGACATCTATAAAAAATTTGGAGAAAAAAACAGTGAGATCGCCATTATCAAATTTTTCCGGAATCCCGATTAACCGAAGATTTTGTCTTCGAGAGCGGTTTTCAAGATAGATAATTTTAAATTTATAACGATCCATCTGTAGAGAAGTCGAAGTTTGCTGTTGCTGCAAAGTTTCAATTATACGATCTCTCTGGCGAGCGGCTTCTTCAAGAACTAAAATATTTGCTTGTTGTTTTTGTGACTCCAGTGTAAGTGCTTGAAGTTTTGCATCAAATGACTTTAAAGTTTCATCGAACGTAGAAAGCTTTGCGGTTAATTTACTCTCCATTTTTCCAAGTTTGTCATCCAGAAGATTCGCAATTGCTTCTAAAGTTAACGGTTCTTTCGTCTGTTTCGATTCCTTTGATTTAGACATTTCAGCGAGTTGAAGGTGTTTCAAACAGTTGAAATTTTTTTTATATGTTTAAACCCCTTTAGAATAGGTATAAAAAGATCAATTAGGGGGTGTTTGTAGGTTTAAAAAAGTACAAGGTTTGGAGCAAAGCTTAAATCCGCTTCACTCCATAAGCGCCATCTTGAGACCCTCAACTTTCCTTTCTCCTGGCTTCTCGAAGTCTGGCTTCCTTGGCTGTATAGTAATGCAGCTAAAGCACAATTGGTCCCAGGATGTAATTCAACTGAACGCCGAAAAAATGGGATTCTATGGACTCTGTCAATTAAAGGTTTAGCTTCAACGGTCTCAGTAAAAAGTGAGTACAACATATCTGTGAAAAAAATTAACAGATCGCCAGTTTCTGTATTTTCAGGCTGTCCTAAAATACGCAAATTCCTCCGACGCCCTCTACTATCTAAATCAACCATTTTTTCTTCGTTTTATTTCCGAGGTAATGTCAATGATTTTCTTTTCCATCGACGATATCTTCATTCCTTGATCTTTAATCCTTTTCTTGAATTGAACATGTTCCTTCTCAATTCGGGTTGTCGTCTGCTGAATTGTCTGAAGTTGACAGTCCAGATTTTTCAGATAATCTTGAACGGTAGTGATAGCTTTTTCAAGCTTCCTGTTTGAGCCGGTCAGCTTATAAATTTCCATATTAAGCTACCCGATTTCTAACTTCATGTCTTTTTATTGAAGAAAGTATTTCTGCTAAAGTAACACGTTCCTCCGCCTTCTTAGATTGTTCCGTTTGTTCCTTTTCGGGAAAGTCCTGCCGCTTCTCAGTTCGATACCAAAACGACTATTATCAGCCATTGTAATTAGATCGTAAATCATTCAGTAAAAGTAATAAGTCGTTCACTAGAAGTGATAAATCATCAAAGCTAAAACTGATCTGTCAGTGGGATATAACTTATATAAAAAAAAGAGCCACTAAGAATGCGACTGCTCCATATGCTGCAACGTGGCGAATCCCAGCAGTCGCGAATTCAAGGGGAGACATTCACCATTCTTCAGAAATCCTGCTTTTTTTATCAGTGCGCAACAGTGGGAAATCTAAAATTGCGGGTATTTTGATGGGATGCCTTTCGTACCTTCTGAGGAGATGCGATGACCGAGAAAGACAATTGTTGACAACCAAACTGGCATTTTCAGAGTTAATATTTACCAGTATTAAGCGCTCAAAAGGTGTACAAAAGTGTGCGAAAATTAGAAACATTTTCGTACTTGGATGCAGTAACAAGTATGTCACCGAGGTAAATTTAAAAAAATAAGTAGTCTTTATTTAATAGAATTCATCAACCGACGGGGTGTCAGTTCTGAAATGCTTAGAGGCAAAAAGGGTTATCTCAGCCATTTTAGGAGGGTCATCCGAGCACACTGGCACGTGACAGCAGCCCTTAACAAGATCAACTTTTGAATAAATAACTGTCTAGCTAAACGTAAAGTCTTGGATCTGTCTCAATATCACATAATTGCCAGTAAATCTTCCATTCTTTCAGCCATCGGAAAGATTGGAAAACTTTCTCTGGACTTCATACTTCTTCAGTATCGCAATTACTATTTTGTTAGCGGTGAAAGAAAAATAGAACAGCGCAGGCATTCGGCGAACTGAAAGGCAAGAAGTAAAACAACACCCACAACATTTTAGAAGAGCTCAGCAGACCAGGGAGGATCTATGGAAAAATGTGCAGTCAACAATTCAAGCATAGACCCTTCGGCTGGTCCTGCCGAATGCTGTCGGCAGGTAACCTCGACAGCATTTTCTTCCAATAGTTGTGAACTGGCCTGCTAAGTTCCTCCAGACCTTGGTGTGTGTTTCTTGAATTTCCAGCATCCGCATATGTTCTCTTGTTTGTGGTAAAAAGAAAATAATTATTTGACATACTGGAAGATGGCATTTGTCCCATTGGTGCTGACATACACTCTGTTCGATGCTGTTTTGTAGCTTCATCGCTTTGTGGCTTCCTTAGAACACTGTGACTCAGAAATATTTGAAAGAGTGCAGTATTTATTTACAACAGCAATGCCGGAATAGATAAACCGAGGCTTCAAGCGTATGCTTGCAGTCTTCCACTTCAAACTCCGTCACCTGCTCTTCGGATGACATCACAGTGAAAAAAACAGAAATACCCTATGAATGTTAAAGACCATCTGCACCTTCAGAATGAGGAATCCGGTATCAGAAGAATTCTCTCAAATAGATCCCTTTTCACGTATATAATTTTTCTGTTTTAGTTTGAGAACAGGGATCTTTCGATATTCAGTAGAATACGATCATGTTTTAATATAACTTATATTCAAGAAGCGGAAGTCGTTGTCCAGACCAGCACGTCAGCTGCACTCTAACGTCTGTATTCACTGCCCACATCTGCCCTATGATGGTTAGCTATGGAACAGCAGCTAGATTATCACTGGCATAGAGCAGATAGAGGTGTTGAAGAAATAATTCTGTCAATTTCCGAAATGTGCAAATTTTCACAGTGAATTTAAAATGAAAGAACTACAAATGCATTAAGCTTAGATGTTACAGAGAGTAAGCGTATTTACATCAATCTGTCATGCTTCAGTATATCATGCTGGAATTTCTTACGAGTTACAGAGATTTGTAAAATAATTCCTCCTCTTGTACATGAGGGTTATGTTGAGGGTGAATCAGAACATATTTCACAAACTAAAGAAGTACTGAATTTTAGAGCAGAAACTTTTTGGATTGATTGATAGGGTAAAAGTTCATATGTTCAATATAGTTCACACTTGTTTGTTGGTTTTCATCTACTTATATTTATTCTCTCTTTTGGTTTTCGAGCATCTTGCGGAGGGGGTGGGGTGGGATGACTGCCAGTATTTTTTTTTCCAAAGATAAGAGTTATTTTTCCATTTTCTTTCCGTACACTCACCCGTATACACTGCCTTGTCACTGGATCATGCCTGGACCGTTTTCTTGAATCTCCTCTGCACTTTTTCCAAGTTCCACATTAGAACATAGCAGTAAAATGCCAGATCTACCGTTTTATAAATGAATAAGCGCAATGGATTCTATAGAAATTGGAAATCCCGAGCAACGTACACACAATTCTGGAAGAAATCAGCAGCTCCGGCATCATTTATGGTAGTACATAAAACCTTCCTTAGATATCAAGGAAAATACGCCTGAGTATAAGGTATGTGTATGGGGAGAATAGACAACTAAGAGGTGGTGTGTGAATCCAGGAGATGGAAAAGTTAAAGGGGTTGGAGCAGAATCAATCTGAAAAAGGGAAGAAAGAGGAACGGGAAAGAGAAGTAATGGTCAGGCGAGGAGAAAGGTCAGGAAGCCAAAGTGAGCAATAAGAAGAGATAAGGGAATAATAATAAAAAGTTGCAAGGCGAAAACAAATTTCATGCCATCGGTTTCGGGGCAACATAGACGAAATAAAATCCTGCACCTGAAAGTGGACTCATCATGGCCAAAGAGGAGATGATGGACCGACATGCCGGAACAGGAATGGAAATTGGAATTTCAATTGTTTGCCACCTGCCATCCTGTCTTTGAAGTCTCCGCCCTCTCCCCCCATCGGAGAATAGACTTGCGATTTGGCCCGCTCTCGTACAATCTGTTCCTCCCGGAATGTATGATCAACATAGTCGTCCCTACCCTTTTCCTGTGCCCCCAAAGAAATAGGCAGTTCCACTGCCGTTACGTCAGCACTAGTCTGGGCTGAAATAACGTCTTTGCCAGCCATCTTATCAAACCTCAGCCCCACAATCGTAAATTTTCCTACAGCTTTAACAGTACTTCAAATTCGAATAAACTATTAATCAGGGATACGGATGTCTACCCCACTTAACACGCTCGCATTCGTTATTAGTAACCCCGTGGATTCGCACCACCGGCAGCATCCATAACCAAGTACCGTAATCACTTTACCAACAGTAGTTTAGCACCGAGTTAAACAGACAACCCACAGGATCAATGCTCAGGGCGATAACACAGCAACCAACAAAATCTATCCTGGACGATATTACCACAATTGAAGTACTCTGGTTCGGTCGGCAACGTAAGACTAGGGAAGACGATCGCCGGCACCCCTAATCTTGTGAGATCGAGGTGCCATCCCACTCCGAAACCCCATATTTGTGTTGATGCTGGATGATTCGTTACCCTGTTACTAATAAATACCACTAAATTAACAGACAACACACGACATGCAATCGAACGATGTAGCTTTAATATTCTTAATTTGACTAACGGGTTAGTAAAGAAAAAGTAAAAAGAAAAATGGGATCAATAATTGAACAGTCTAATCTGCAAAGATTGGAGCTATGGTTTCTCCTTTGCCGATCTTCCTTCGATCATGGCCCTGCACCAGTTCGGGTCCTCCGACCTCTTCTCTCCAGCGCCTTTTCTGTTCATCTCCCGCCTAAATAAAGACCCAGTTCACACCGGTGTCAGACACACAACACGAAAACACACTCCTTTCATTTGACTGCTCTCATTCCGAAGCGTCCGTTTTCTCTAACCATAACACCAACACTTCTTCTGCAGAAAGACTATTACCTTAGCGTTGATACCTCTCCCAGGGTGTAACATCTAGAAGACTTTTCAAATGTGCGCAATGGTTACTCTGATATTACACCTGTTGGATTAGAGAGGCTTCTTCATTTCTCATCCAGGGACAGTAGATTTCTAACTTATAAACACTGTAAGTTGTTTAAAGGCATATCAGTAATCTGACAGTTGTTAGGATTCGTTGAGGTAATGGGAAGGGCATTTGGACAGCTGGCTTGAAAGAGGGATCAAGGAAGCTATCTTTGTCAAAATGGAAAAACCACCCGTGAACGGAGGAGAAACCCCACCTATCATCTATTTACAATGCAGCTTTAAAATGTCTACTTCGCCGTCTCCAATCCACAACAGTTCACACCTCCATTCATGGAAACATAAGACTAATGGCCCTCTCAATACCTCTGCGAATTCTAACGACCCTTATGTCATTGCTACAGTTTTAAACAAGTAACAGAGTTAATTAGCCGGAAATCTACCCTCCACGGATCAGAAATGAAGAAGCCTCTGTAGTCCAACAGGTGTAATACTGGACTAACCACTGCGCACAACTACATTAATTGCTGTCGCAGGAAAGCCGCATCCATCAATAGGGAACCCCGCCACCCTGGATATGCTCTCTTCTGTTTTGCCATTAGGAAAAGTGTACTTCAGCCGTCGAAATCACACAACCAGGATATGACTACTGCTTAACCATCAGGTTCTACCAAAAAAAACAGAGGATTACTCAACATCATTTACCCCATCATTGAATTTTTTCACAATCAATGGAGTTACTTTCAAGTTCTTGTTAACGATATTTATTGTTTTATTATTATTATTATTATTATTATTATTATTATTATTATTATTATTATTATTATTATTGTTGTTGTTGTTGTTGTTGTTACGTTCCGTTTTATATAATTAGCACAGTGTATTATCGTCTGAACTCGGATTGAACGCTAAAGTGGACGGTCTTGGATTGATGCTGTTAGCCTATTAATCTATAGATTTACTGAGAATGCCCACAGGAAAATGAACCTCCGTTTCGTATACTGTATGATCATTGATAATAAACTTACTCCAGGGTTTGAAATTTGAAAAACAACTGTGGTAGAATTTGCAAATGAGAATACAGTTTGGGGGCTCCAATTCAAAAAGGAAGCTGAAGTATTGCATCTTATTCAAATGAGAATGGAAATCCAAAGACCTCTGACGACTCTGCAATGCACATCGCAGAACATGATGACAGAAAAAAATCGGTGAAGTTACACGATATTCTTGTCTCAGTGATCTTGGAGTTTGTCAACGTCTCTGGAAATTTTAATGAAATCTTCACAGGTTTGAAATGTCTATACCAGTGGTAATACTTTGAAATTGAGAGGCGGTAAGATCAAGGGAGGTGTGCTTTGTAAGCATTTTTACTCATAGAATGTGGAGGTCTAAAATACACTGTCTGGTATCGTCAAATGTATAAGCGGCATTTAGGAGACCTTTGGATAAGTGAGTGGATTGAGGGTATGGACGTTTTGTAGGGAGGATTGATTATTGTTATGGCGTTTTGATTTGCCTTTTAGCTGATTCGGCGCAGCATTTAGCTTTTTCAGTGCTGCTAATTCTATGTTTCATATAATACTGGAGTTACAGCAGATACTTTTACAGATGAAGAAAACGTGATTTCTAAAAAAATGACCAAAATGGAGATTAAGCTTGATAAAATGACAAAGAGACAGGAAAAATGGAAAAAAGAATTACGGACTTGGAAACTACAACGGAGGACATGGTTGAAAGAATGGACAAAATAGAAAATGAAAATACTGCTTGGGCATCAGAAAGAAAACAATTTATGGAAAAAATTGATAACCTTGAAAATTTCAGTAGACGAAATAATATTAAAATTGTTGGACTTAAAGAAGATATAGAAGGAGAAGATCCAATATTTTTTTTTCAAAAATGGATCCCTGAAAAATTGGAAATGGAAGGAGAAACTCCAATTGAGATCGGAAGGGCTCATAGATCTTTAAGGTCAAGACCTCGAGCTGATCAAAACCCACGATCAATTTTGACAAAATACTTACGATACCAAGACAAAGAAAAGATCCTGAAGGCCGCTGCCCAAAGTGCCAAAAATAGAACCATGCCATTGATAATAGCAGGGAAACCAATTCTTTTTTATCCTGATATAAGTTACAACCT
This sequence comes from Hemitrygon akajei, assembly GCF_048418815.1. NCBI lineage: Eukaryota > Metazoa > Chordata > Chondrichthyes > Myliobatiformes > Dasyatidae > Hemitrygon > Hemitrygon akajei. The sequence continues at coordinate 195,998,424 of NC_133124.1, forward strand.
GTTGAAGAGAAAGAAGGAATTTAACCCAGTGAAAAAAGCCTTATGGGAAAAGGGTTATAAATTTACAATGCATCATCCAGCAACACTGTTAATTTTTTTGGAGGAGGGAAAATGTTTTTTTCCCGATTATCGAAAAGCGGAGGAGTTTGTACAAGAACTTCCATTTATTCGCTAATTATACATAGAGGCTTCCAAACGTAATGGATTAAAGATGAAGATAGACCCAACGAACAGAAGTGATGGACATTTATGGATATTATAGAAGAGAAAAGCAAAATTTTAGAAATACTAAATGAGAATAGTATTTTTTTCTCTCTTCTTATACATATCCTTTTTTGTGTTGCGGGGGTGCTGGGGAGCTTTGGATCGGTTACTGCGGGATTCACGTGTGTAATCATGGCGGTTGCCATGACCCGTACAGCAGAGGTGGGTAATGTTGTGTTTTTTTTTCTACATTAGTAGGGGGGGTATTTTGTTTTTTCCCTTATATTTTATTTTTCTTCTATCTTTTTGCCTGGATGATTGGTGGGGACACACATAGCAACATGGAGATTTTTATAAAGATTTCCCAGGATACCACGAAAGTTGAAAGATTAGGTATTATTATAGATTGGAGTAATATAATAAAAAATAATAACTAATCTACTAAATTTTTTTAAGGTTTAATGTTAATGGGCTTAATGGGCCAGTAAAAAGAAAAAGAATTTTAACATATATTAAAAAAATGAAAACAGATATAGTTTTTTTTTACAAGAAACTCATTTAACAGACATAGAACATTAGAAATTAAAAAAAGAGACTGGGTTGGAAATGTTATTGCAGCTTCAATTAATTCAAAGGCGAGAGGAGTTGCAATTTTGGTTAACAAAAATCTACCAATTGAAATACAAAACTTATTAATTGATTCGGCGGGGAGATATCTAATTATACACTGTCAAATTTTTTCAGAACTATCGACCCTTATGAACATTTATGCACCAAATGAAAATGATGTAAACTTCATACAGGAGGTCATTTTGAATTTGGCTAACGCACATGATAAAATATTAATAGGTGGAGATTTTAATTTTTGTCTAGATCCAGTTTTAGATAGATCAACAAAGGTTGTTACAAAACCAAAAGCAGTAAAATTAACTCTATCATTGATGAAAAACTTAAATCTGATTGATATATGGAGAAGAATTAATCCAAAAGAAAGAGATTATTCATTTTATTCAAATAGACATAAAACATATTCAAGGATAGATTTTTTCCTATTATCAACGAATATTCAAGATAGAGTGAAAAATGTGGAATATAAAGCAAGAATATTGTCTAATCATTCTCCTTTAATAATGACAATGATAATGATAGATAAAGAGGAATCAGTTTATAGGTGGAGATTTAATTCAATTTTATTAAAACGTCAATACTTTTGTGATTTTATGAAAAAACAGATTCAGTTCTTTTTAAATATAAATTCACATTCAGTTGATGATAAATTTATAGTGTGGGAAGCAGAGAAGGCATACTTGAGAGGTCAGATAATAAGTTATACTTCTAAAATTAAGAAGGAATATATGATAGAAATAGATCAATTGGAAAAAGAGATTACAAAATTAGAAAAAGAATCCCAAAGAAATATGACAGAAGAAAAACGAAGACAACTTATTAACAAGAAGTTACAATATAATATGCTCCAAACATATCGAACAGAAAAAGCAATTATGAGAACTAAACAAAGATATTATGAACTAGGTGAAAGATCACATAAAGTTCTTGCATGGCAGCTAAAAACAGATCAGACTTCTAAAAAAATAAATGCAATTCGAACAAGAGTAAATAAAATTACTTATAAACCTTTAGAAATTAATGAAGCTTTTAAGAATTTTTACTCTGAGTTGTACAAATCAGAATCACAAAATGACAATGTCAAGACAGAAAGGTTTCTATCACAAATAACTCTTCCAAAATTAAATACGGAAGAACAGAAGGGATTAGATATGCCTTTTACATTGAAAGAGGTCGAAGAAGCCCTAGGATCACTTCAAAGTAATAAATCTCCAGGAGAAGAGGGTTTTTCCGCCTAAATTCTATAAAAAGTTTAAAGATTTATTAATTCCTCCTCTTATGGAGTTAATACACCAAGCGCAAAGAACGCATAAACTTCCAGAATCTCTTTCGACAGCCATTTTAATAGTATTGCCAAAGGAAGATAGAGATCCTTTTAAGCCATCATCATATAGACCGATTTCTTTATTAAATACTGATTATAAAATAATAACAAAAATCTTATCTAATAGATTATCTAAATGCTTACCAACATTAGTACATATGGATCAAACAGGATTTATTAAAAATAGACAATCAGCAGATAATGTAACTCGCTTATTTAGTATAATTCATTTAGCACAGAAGAGGGAGGAAATGAGCGTGGCAGTTGCTTTACATGCAGAAAAAGCATTTCATAGATTGGAGTGGGATTTTTTATTTAAGGTATTGGAAAAATACGGATTAGGAGTATCTTTTATAAAATGGATTAAAAACTTAAATACTAATCCCAAAGCTAAAGTAGTGACAAATGGTCAAATTTCAACACCATTTCAGTTAACAAGGTCAACTAGGCAAGGTTGTCCATTATCACCTGCTTTATTTGTGTTGGCGATAGAGCCATTAGCTGAATTGATTAGAATAGACCCAGATATTAAGGGTTTTAGAGTTAACCAGGAAGAATACAAGATTAACTTATTTGCTGATGATGTTCTGCTTTATCTAACAAACCCATTGCAATCGTTGCGTAAATTATCCTATAGATTAGAAGAATATGGGAAAGTATCAGGTTACAAAATAAATTGGGATAAAAGTGAAATTTTACCTCTTACTAAAGGAGACTATAATCAATGTCGATCAATAACCCAATTTAGATGGCCGGCAAATGGTATAAAATATTTAGGTATAAGAGTTGATAATGATATAAAGAACATATACAAATTAAATTATTTACCACTATTGATAAAAATCAAGAATATATTGATAAATGGATGGTATTACCAATAACATTAGTAGGTAGAGTAAATACCATAAAAATGAATATATTCCCTAGATTACAATACTTATTTCAAACACTACCAATACAATTACCCCAGAAGTTTTTTCAAGAGCTGAATAAATATGTGAGGAAGTTTCTTTGGAAAGGTAAGATGTCAAGAATATCGTTGGAAAAATTGACATGGAAATTTCAGCTAGGATGGTTACAACTTCCAAATTTTAAGAATTATTATAAAGCAAATAAACTTAGATTTATTGCGTCTTTTTTTGAGAAAGATAAACCGGCAAGGATCAGAATAGAACTAGATAAAATAGGAGAAAACATACCGGAAGACTTTATATATAAATGGGAATCTAAATGGATACGGGAAAAGAAAGACTCTCCTATATTAAAAAAAATGATTGATTTATGGAATAAGATAAATGTTGACGATGAGACAAAGAAATCCTTATTAGCAAAGAGATCATTAATTCAAAATAGACTTCTTCCTTTTACAATGGATAATAAACTTTTATATAATTGGTTTCAAAAAGGGATTAGATATATAAGATATTGTTTTGAAGGAGGTATATTAATGTCATTTGATCAATTAAAGAATAAATATATAGTATCAAACAACACTCTTTTTTGTTACTTTCAACTAAGGGCTTATTTAAGAGAAAAGTTAGGTCAATGTTACTACCGAAAACCAACGAAATAGAAACTTTAATTCAAAAAGGAAAGATTAAAAAAATTATCTCTTGTATGTATAATTTGATTCAAAAACAGGCAATTAAACAAGGAGTCCATAAGTCAAGACAAAAATGGGAAAGTGATTTGAAAGCACAGAGTCGACTGTACTTCCTTAGAAGGTTGGCGTCATTCAATGTCTGTAGTGAGATGCTGAAGATGTTCTATAGGTCAGTTGTGGAGAGCGCCCTCTTCTTTGTGGTGGCGTGTTGGGGAGGAAGCATTAAGAAGAGGGACGCCTCACGTCTTAATAAGCTGGTAAGGAAGGCGGGCTCTGTCGTGGGCAAAGTACTGGAGAGGTTAACATCGGTAGCTGAGCGAAGGGCGCTGAGTAGGCTACGGTCAATTATGGAAAACTCTGAACATCCTCTACATAGCACCATCCAGAGACAGAGAAGCAGTTTCAGCGACAGGTTACTATCGATGCAATGCTCCTCAGACAGGATGAAGAGGTCAATACTCCCCAATGCCATTAGGCTTTACAATTCAACCGCCAGGACTTAAGAACTTTTTAAAAGCTATTATTAATGCTTTGAGATAGTGATTTAGATGCATATCATATTTTTTACTGAGTTAAGTATTGTATGTTATTAGTTTTGCTACAACAAGTGTATGGGACATTGGAAAAAAAGTTGAATTTCCCCATGGGGATGAATAAAGTATCTATCTATCTATCTATCTATCTATCTATCTATCTATCTATCTATCTATCTATCTATCTATCTATCTATCTATCTATCTATCTATCTGAATATCAAAATTGAAAATAAAACTGGTCAAGACTATGTTCTGAGAATATGACAAATACAATAAACGTTCGATTAAGATTAGTGCAATACAATTTTTTACATCAACTATATATTACACCACAAAAAATAAATAAATTGAACCCAAATTTATCTGATCAGTGTTTCCGATCTAACCAGAAATTGGTACGTTTTTACATTCTACTTGGTCTTGCTCTAAAATTCAACCTTTTTGGACAAATTTAAGAGTTTTACTGGAACAAATTATTGGAATACAACTTCCACGCAACCCAATATTACTTTTACTAGGTAATATTGAAGGGATAAATCCGATATCCAAATTGAATAAATATCAGAAAGAATTTATAAAAATTGCATTGGCAGTAGCCAAAAAAGCTATTGCAGTGACTTGGAAATCGGATACATATCTAAGTATAGATCGTTGGAAGAACGAAATTTATGGTTGTATTCCACTTGAAAAAATTACTTATAATTTAAGAAATAAATATGAAACATTTTTGAAAATTTGGCGCCCTTATTTACAAAAGACAGGATTAAATATATAGGTGCTCCGAAGATGAAATAATTGGTTACTTGGGGAAAAAAATAAATATATATATACTAAAGTTATTACGAACTCCATGGAACATGTGGGGATCCTCCAATATCCAGGCATTCCTTTTTTTTTCTTTCTTATTTTTTTAATAGGGATGTTAGGGGGGACGGATTAAGGGGAGGGGGGCTGGGTGACACATTTTTTTCATACACATTTATTCTGTAACTATTTGAAAACAATAAAAAAAGTTTTAAAAAAAGAAAACGTGATTTCTGAGAAATGTTGCATTGTCATTGATGCACAGTGATGATTATCAGCTTAAAAGTTAAGGCAATTGGGAATGCCAATGACAGACATGAATCGAATATTTTTTTATGTCTCATATTTAAATTAATCGGATTATTCATTGAAGCTTCGGATGTGAACGCCCTAACTCCATTGTTTTATATTTTGAAATGATATCTCAATCATTAAGTTCATTGATCAAAGGGAAGGTCATGTGATTACAGAAATGTTCCGCGGAACCTCCAGGCAACTCATGTAGCATCGGAACTCTCAATAGATACGATGAAACGTCAGTACAGTCGACAAAGACGAGTTAATATTTTACAAAGCTTTATCGCTGCTTAAAACTGATGGACATAATGCTGCTACTGGACAGCTTCCTTACCGGATTCCACATAGGAAACGTGGATGCAGGTCAGGGATGCAACGGCGTTTATGGAAACAGGGATTTAAACTGCCAATACCAACAAAACTGGCTGGAAAACATGTAGCCTCGTGAATAAATTCGGTGATCTCAGAGCTAGTTTCAGTTTGTCCTTTGTTTCAGGGAATAGCAGTTAGACCTTCTGTGGCAGATGCAGAGATTCCGATCGATGGGTTTTCTATACAGCGTGCGAATAGATTTAGAGAGTCTCTCTAAAGCATTATACTCATGATCAACCCTCCTCGGTGCACAGATATATCGGAGCTCTCCCAATACTGTTCACCAGACCTGGAGTATCTGGCAGTTAAGTGCCGTCCATTTTACCTCACACGGGAGATTTCTGAGATCATTTTGATACCGGTATACGTTCCACGTCTGGCTAATTTCAATTAAGTTTTGGATGATCTGAGCAATGATTTTAACATGCATAAAATGGCGCGCCCTAACGCCTTCACCATCGTTTTGGGGGTTTTAATCAAGCCAGACTGAATGAATCACGAAGCTATTCCCATCAACAGATCACTTGCAATACCAGAGGAAACAACACACTGACCATTGCTACACCACCACGAAGAACGTCTCCCGTGCTATTCCACTCTCTCACTGCGTGAAGTCTGATTACCTAGCTGTACTTCTACTCCCTGAGTAAAGGCAGAGACTGAAGAATGCAGCGACAGTGGTGAGGACCAAGAAGGTATGGAAAATGGAAGCACAGGAGCCCCTACAGGACTGCCTTGAATCGGTTTACTGGCCTGTGTTTAGGGACTTATCTTCGAATTTGGATCCATATGTTGCGGTTGTTACCGACTTCATTACAGTCTGTGTGGATGAGTGTGTGCCTGCAAAGTCTTACTATATATTTCCAAACCAAAAGCCGTGGATGATCTGTGGCATTCAGGTTTGGCAACTCAGTCTGTATTACAAAACCAGGTATGATTTGCGGAGTGCTATTTCAAGGGCGCAGAGACAACTTCGAACGAGTTTGGAGCCGACATCGGACGTATGACAAATCTAGCAGAGTTTGCAAGTTATTACTTGCTTTGTTTTTCTTGATCAAGGCACGACTGCGCAAGCGCGTGGACGTCAGCTAGTTTGAACTGTGAGAAGAGTTTAAAAGGAGACAGTTATTCAGCGGTTTGATCGAGGCACGATTGCGCAGGCACGTGCACGTCAGTCAGTTTGAACCGCGATAAGAGTTTAAAAAGAAGACATCTTTACATAGCGGGTGACAGAAGAGAGGGCAATGGAATAGTGGTTGACAGAGTTGGGGGCTTTGGCTTAACAGGGCTCAGACCTTAACAGGTCGAACGGAGGTCAGTTGTTTTTTGAAGAATACAGACAGGAACCGTGTGTGAGGCCGGTATTCTGTGCTGTGTGTCAGGTGTGTGCAGTCCTACAGACTCCCAACCTGCTGGATGGACACATCTGCGCCGGTTGCGTCGAGATGCATCACCTTAGAGACCGAGTTTGGGAAGTGGACATGCAGTTCGATGATCTTCGACTGGTCAGGGAGAATGAGGAGGTTACTGATAGGAGCTACATGCAAGTCGTCACACCAGGGGCTCAAGAACTGATGAGATGTGGGTAACAGTCAGGAGAGTAAAGGGCAAAAGTCATATACATGAGATTACACCCGTGGAAGTCCCCCTTCACAGTAAATATTTCAACTTGAATACTGCTGGGGGGTCGGGGCGGTCTACCACAGGGAAGCAACAATGGCCGCATCCTGGCACAGAGTCTGCCCCTGTGGCTCAGAATAATAGTGAAAGGGAAAGGCAAATAAGGGCAACAGAGATTGGGGTCTCTATAGTTAGGGGGTCAGAGAGACAATTCTGTGGACGCGGAAAAGAAACACGAATGGTAGTTTGCCCCTCAGATGCTAGGGTCCGGGATGTCTCTGATCGCGTACACGATATCCGGAAGCGGGAAGGAGAACAGCCAGAGGTCGTGGTACATATTGGTACCAACGACATAGTTAAGAAAAGGGAGGAGGTCCTGACAACAGACGACAGGGAGATAGGAAGGAAGTTGAGAACCAGGAACTCAAAGGTCGCAATCCTGGGATTACTGTCTGTGCCACGTGCCAGTGAGAATAGGATTAGAATGTGGAGGATAAATGCGTGGCTGAGGGATTGGAGCAGGGGGCAGATATTCAGATTGCTGGGTCTTTCGGACCTCTTTTGCGACAGGTGTGATATGTACAAAAACGATGGGTTGCACCTGAATCCGAGGGGGACCGATATCTTGGTGGGAAAGTTTGGATAGGCTGTTGGGGAGAGTTTAAACCAGAACTGCTGGGGGGGGGGGACAGGACGGTGGGTGGGAACCGAACTGAAGTGATGCATTAACCAACCGCATTTAGGGCCGGTAGGCTCACAATTAGAGAAAGCTTGTAGACAGTTCGAGAGGAAGGATAGGCTGATGATAGAAAAGAGACACACACCAGTCGATGTTTTGAGATGTGTCTCTTTTAATACAAGTAGAGTTATGAACAACGCGGATCAGCTCAGAGCATGAATCAGTACTTAGAGCTATGATCAACACGTACAAAAGCTGGATGAACACAGCAGGTCGGGCAGCATCCGTTGAAATGAGCAGTCAACGTTTCGGGACGAGACCGCTATGATGTCTTGGCCATGACAGAGACTCGGATGGCTCAGGGCAGAAAAGGTTACTTCGAGTCCCTGGTTTTAGATGTTTCAAAACGGACAGGGAGGGAGGCAAAAGAGATGGGGGCGTGGCACTTTTGATCAAAGGTAGATTCACAGCTGTAGGAAAGGAGGAAAACATGTAGGGATACTCTATGCAGTCTCAGTGGGTGGGAGTTCGGAACAGGAAGGGGTCAATAATTCCACTGGGTGTTTTCTTTGCAGATAACCCAATAGTAACAGGGACATCGAGGAGCAGATAGGGAGACAAATTCTGGAAAGGTGTAATAATAAAAGGGATATCGTGGAGGGAGTTTTTAATTTCCAAAATATTGATTGGCATCTCCCGAAAACAAGGGTTTTAGATGCGTGGAGATTTTCAGGTCTATTCAGAAAGGTTTCTTGACAGAATATGTAGATAAGCCTACATGAAAAGAGGCTGTCCTTGAGCTGGTATTGGGAAATGAACCTGGTCAGGTGCCAGATCTCTCAGTGGAAGAACATTTTGGAGAAATGCATCACAACTCTATCTCCTTTACCGTAGAATTGGAAAGGGTTAGGAAGGGTCAATTTAGGAAAACGTTTAATTGATGTAACGGGAAATATGCGACTATCAGGCAGGAACATGGAAGCATAAATTGGAAACAGATGTTCTCAGGGAAACGTAAGGAAGAAATGTTGGAAATGTTCAGGGGATATTTGCGTGGGGTTCCACATAGGTACGTTCCAATGAAACAGGGAATGGATGGAAGCGTACGATAAACTTGGTGCACAAAGGCTGTTGTAAATCTAATAAAAAAAAACAAAGAAAAGATTACGAAAGTTTCAAAAACTTGGTAATGATAGAGATCTAGAAGATTATAAGGTAGCAGCAAGAAACTTAAGAATGAAATTAGGAGATACAGAAGGGCCCATAAGAATGCCTTGACCTACAGGATTAAGGAAAACCCGAAGGCATTCTGCAAGTATGTGAAGAGCAAGACGATAAAACGTGAGAAAATTGAACCAATCATGTGTGACAGTGGAAAATAGTGTATGGAACCGGAGGAGAGAGAGCAGAGGTACATTGGTTCAGTATTCAATACGGAAAAGCATCGTTCTGATTATAGGGATGAATTATAGCGGACTGAATTGCTTGAGCATATAGATATTAAGGAGGAGGATGTGCTGGAGCTTTTGGAAATCGTCAATTTGGATAGGTCATCGCGACAAAACGAGATGCACCTTAGGCTACTGTGGGAGGACGGGGGAGGGAGGTGGGGGAGATTGCCAGGGACCGGAGAAGTTCCGGAGAATTGGAGGCTTGTGGATGTTGTTCATTTCTTCCAGAAAAGGAGTAGAGACAGCCCAGGAAATTATAAACCAGTGACTCTTACGTCAGTGGTTGTTAAGTTGATGGAAAAGATCCTGAGAAGCAGGAGTCATGAACATTTGGAGAAGCATAATATGATCAGGAGTAGTCAGCATGGCTTTGTCAAAGCAGATCGTACCTTACGAGCTTGATTAATATTTTTGTGGATGTGACAAAACACACTGATAAATGCAGGGCATAGCTGTGCTGTATATGTCATAGGGAGGGCGTTGGGATAGACCCAAACGCAAGACACAGACACTGAACTAACAGGAACAGGACTAAGCGTGAGAAAGACGCACGGGAAGAGAGGAAGAAAGGACGCTGGACACGAGACAGGCCCCGGACGAGACAAGGACTCCGGATAGCGAGGACGATGATAGCGGAACCAGGACATGGAACTGGGAACCATGGGACTGGGCTTGGACTCCGAGCCAGAGACTGGACAAGGAATAGAGCCTGGGTCTTGACTCAGTATCAGGCTCCAGAAACAGGCGTGGACAATACGAGGCTACAGGACGAGGAGAGGCAACAGGACTGGACGTGATACTCATGGACAGCACAAGGGAACCCCAGCACCGAGCTGGGCAAGGTAATCCTGGACTGGGTGAGGCACATGACACGACGAGAATACAAGGTCTTGGTCGTGGGGGAAGGAACGTAGAACACAGAGCCTTGGTCGAGGGGGAACAGGAACGCAGAACACATTGACTTGATCGAGGGAAAGCAGGAACGCAGAACTTAGAGCCTTGGCCGAGGGAGAACAGGAACGCAGAACACAGAGTCGAGGAAGAGACAGAAACATGGAACACTGAGCCTGGACCCCTCCTTGGGTACAGGACGTAGGGCAGGGACTCATTACAAAGAACACAGATCTGGGAACCCTCCTTGGATACAGGACGTAGCCCCGGCAATCATTTCACAGAACGCTGAACACGACGAGAGAGTTTTCAAAGCTAGGTAGCGGCAAAACGACCGCAACTACCTAGAGAAAGCGTTGAAACCGATAGACAGTTCCAAACAGGGCGAGGCTCCGGACAGAGCCAAGGCGAGGCAACGCTCCAGGCAGAGGCAAGGCGAGGCAAGGCTCCAGGTAGAGGCAAGGCGAGGGAAGGCGAAGCAAGGCTCCAAACACAGGTCGTAGGGCAAAGCTTCAGACGTAGGTTGAAGGCATGGCTTCGGGCATTGGTAGCCAGCAGGGCTTCAGGCCTGGGTAGCCGGCAGTGCTACCGAGGGACGGAAGAGAACAGTCCAGCCTCAGGATAACGGCAATGATCGCCGGACTTACCAAACGGAGGCAAGGACCGGGAGGGACAGATCCCACCGTAGGGTAACGACAAGGACGACCTGTCTTACCCCACGAGGCGAGGACAGGATACCGACGGGACGAACCCACACAGAGGCAAGGACACGATAATGACGAGACAAACCCCCCAGAGACAAGGACAGGATACGGACCAGACAACCCAGCCACCACCGTCGACCCCAGGGCACTTATATTCCAGACCCCAAGACGAGAATCAGGTGTCTACAATTAAGACCAAATGAGTCAAGGGACAGCCAGAAAACCCAGAGTCTGGAGTCTATGGACCGGACAGTGAGGGAAATCGATAGGATGCCAGAAGGTCTTCAACCCAGATAACTGTTAAGTGGTTCATTTTGGTATTATAATAGTTATAATAACTATAATATTATGGAAGAATAGTATTAATGGTAAGCCTCTTGGCTGTGTGGAGGATCAGAGAGATCTTGCAGTCCGAGTCCATTGTACACTGTAAACTGCAACGCAGGATGACTCTATGGTTAATAAGGCATACGGTGCATTGGCCTTCATCAATTGTGGGATTGAGTTCCAGATCCGAGAGATATATAGATCCCTGGTCAGAGCACGCTTGCAATACTGTACTCAGTTCTGATCGCCTCACTACTGGAAGGACGTGGATACCATAGAAAGGGTGCAGAGGTGATTTTCCTAGATTAGGGATCATGCCTTATGGGAATAGGTTGAGTGAGCTCAGCCTCTTCTCCTTGAAGCGACGGAGAATGACAGGTGTTCTGATAAAAGTGTATAAGTTGATGAGAGGCATTGATCGTGTGGATAATAAAAGTCCCCCCCCCCCCCCGGGTCTGAAGTGAATAATACGAGAGGGCACAGTTTTCAAGTGATTTGAAGTACGAACAGAGGAGAAGTCAGAGGTAAGTTTTTTTTATGCAGAGTGTGGTGAGTCCATGGGATGAGCTGTCGGCGACGGTTGTGGACGCGGATATGATGGTGCTTTTTAAGAGACACCTGGATAGTTATATGGAGCTGAGAAAAATAGAGGGTTATGGGTAAACCTCGGTAATTTCTGAAGTAAGGATATGTTCGGCACAGTTCTGTCGGCTGAAGGGCCAGTCTTCCTGCTGGAGACTTTCTATTCCTCTATGTTTCTATGAGCAGTAACAGTCAAAATTGAAGCATAAGTTCCACTATTCTTGTGTCCTGGGTCAAAGCGAAACCCAATAGCATGAATGAGAGTGATGTTTCACTAACAGATGAACTCAATGTTGTCTCTGCCTGCTTTGAAAGGGAAAATATAACTAGAGCTGTGAAGATACCTGATGCATACGAAGACCCTGTGATCTCTACCTCAGAGGCTGATGTTAAGCTGTCTTTCAGAAGGTAAACCCTCGCAAGGCGGCAGGCCCCGGTGCAGTACAGCTTAAGGCTCTGAAAACCTGTACCAACCAACTGGCGGGAGTATTCAAGAATATTTTCAAACTCTCACTGCTACAGGCGAAAGTTCCCACTTGCTTCAAATGGGCAACATCTATACCAGTGCCTAGGAATAATAATGTAAGCTACCCTGATGTATATCGCCCAGTAGGCATCACATCTACAATGATGAAATGCTTTCAAAAGTTGGTCATGACTGGACTTTACTCTTGTCTCAGCAAAAACCTGGACCCATTGCAATTTGCCTATCGGCACAGTACGTTAATCGCAGATACAATCTCAAAGGCTCTTCACACGGCCTTAGGCCACCTGGGCAATACACATATATACATCTTGATGCTGGTAATCTACTACTGTTTAACATTTAATACCACATTTTCCGCAATCCTGATTGAGAAGTCATAAACCTCGGCTTTTATACGCCCTTCTGCAATTGGTTCTTCGACATCCTAACCATAAGACCAAAATCTGTCTGGATTGGTGATAACATCTCCACCTTGATGACGATCAATACTTGTGCACCTCAGGGGTGTGTGCTTAGCCCACTATTCCACTCTGTCGATAACAATGGACTGTGTGACTAGGCATAGCTCTAATATCATCTATTAATTTGCTGATGATACAACCATAGTTGGTGGAATCTCAGGTGGAGATGAGGGGTGTAAAGGAGCCAGATACGCCACTTAGTTGAGTGGTTTTGCAGCGACAATCTTGCACTCAACGTCAGCAAGCCGCAAGAGCTAATTGAGGCCTTCAGAAAGAGTAAGACGAGGGAAAACAATCCAATCTGCATAGAGGGATATAAAGTGGAGAGAGTGAGAATTTTAAGTTACTGTGTGTCAAGAACTCTAAGCACTTATCCTGGTCCCAACATATTGATGCAGTTGCAAAGAAGGCAAGACAGAGACTAAATTCATTAGGAGTTTGAAGAGCTTTGATATGTCAACGTACCCTCAAAAACTTCTATAGATATGTCATGGAGAGCATTCAAACAGGCTGCATTTCTGGTCTGTTTCTGGCATGGACTGAAAGAAGCTGCAGAGGGTTGTAAATATAATTGGCTCCATCTTGCGTTCTAGCCTAGAAATTACACAGGGCATCTTCAAGGAGCGGTGTCTCAGAAAGGCAGCACCCATTATTAAGTTCCACCAGCGCCGAAGGCATGGGTTTTCCCACTGTTACCATCAGGTAGGGGATACAGTAGCGTTAAGGCACACACTCAGCGATTCAGGACCAGCTTCTCCCCTCTGCCATCCAATTCCTAAATGGAAATTGAACCCGTGGGCACTACTCACTTATTAAATAAATATAATTTCTGCCTCTGCCACAAATGTTTAGTCTATTCAATATAAATATACTGGAGTTGATTTACTCTATTTTTTATTATTATTAAAATAATAATATTTTTTCATTACTTTTCTTCTATATTAGGTATTGCATTGACATTCAGCCCCTAAGTTAATAAATTACACAACACTTGCCGGTGATAATAAACCTAATTGTAGATTTATATTAGACTATGCGGAAACTCAGTCCTCTTTTATTGTCATTTAGTAATGCATGCATTAAGAAATGATATAATGTTCCTATAGTATGATATCACAGAACCAAAAGACCGACCAAGACTAACTGACAAAAACAAAATAAGTATTAACATATAGTTCCAACAGTGCAAAGCAAAACCCTAATTTGTTAAAGAGCAGACCATGGGCACGGTATAAAAAGAAAAAAAAAGTCTCAAAGTCCCCGATAGTCCATCATCTCACGCAGACGGTAGGAGGAAGAAATTCCCTTCCTGCAATGAAGCTCCAGTGCCGCAAACTTGCCAATGCAGCACACTGGAAGCATCTGACCACAGCCAACTCTGAGTCTGTCCGAAACCTTCGAGCTTCCGACCAGCCCTCCGACACCGAGTACCGAGCACCATCACTGCCGAGTGCTTCGACCCCGACCCCGGTCGCCAGGCAACAGACATAGCCATGGATTCGGGGCCTTCCTCTCCGGAGACTTTTCGATCGTACTGTAGCAGCGGCAGCGAAACGGACATTTCAGAAGTTTCACCAGATGTTCCTCCGTGCTTCTCACGTCCCGTCTCCATCAAGCCAGGATTGTACACGTCATCCAACTTCACAGATACCAAATATTCATCCCAGAGTGGCCGCTGCGGGCTGCGTCGCGCCTCCATTTACTCTTACTTCTGATTCTGATAATATCCACAATCAAGGTAAGGGAGAATATCGAGACTTGACTTAATGCAATTGCAGATTTAAATTATATTAGAATTAACCAACATCTCCATCATTTTCTTGCCCTGATTCGAAGTAGAAACGATTACCTTTATAGAAAAATCTCTTTCGGCTATTATGTTTAGCGAAAATTGTAATTTTTCTCTCCCCCCCCTCCTCTCTCTCTCTCTCTCTCTCTCTCTCTCTCTCTCTCTCTCTCTCTCTCTCTCTCTCTCTCTCTCTCTCTCCTCTCTCTCTCTCATCTCTCTCTCTCTCTCTCTCTCTCTCTCTCTCGATCGCGCCCTTATGATAATCGACATCGTTTTCCAGATTTCTTACTTTCACTCATATTACCCTGAAACTGCTGATTGCAACTTTGTTACTTCATTCACACAGCTCTGCCGGGACATCAGAATCATCATCAAAAGGAATATTATAATACCATGTATCTTTTGCTCGGATTAGAAGTAATCCGCAATCGGCATGCTGCTGGCCCTGACATGAGGTTTGTTTACCAGGTACGGATATGGCCCCAGAGCGGACTGAGAGACACTGAAGCAGGTCGATAGTTCACAGACTTTAATGCGAAGAGTGTTAAAGGGAAAAGAAAATAAACGCTAGGCTAAACGTCGCAGTTAACTTAAACTCTTAATGGAAACTAAGCCTACTCTGCAGATGAAAAAAAAAGAATTAAATATTGAACGAAACAATTGGTCTTCAAAGTCAGTTCACACAACAGTCTAAGTTCACAGTCCACAGTTCACACAACAGTCTAAGTTCACAGTCACAGTAACAGGCAACGAAGCTTGCGGTGCTGTGTCCATGTCTGGACAAATACACAGACGGAATGACTGGAGTTAAATACTTCCACAGTGATTACTAATTAGCTGAAACGTGCATATTCACCGCGCATTGGCCTATCC
This sequence comes from Hemitrygon akajei, assembly GCF_048418815.1. Taxonomy (NCBI): domain Eukaryota; kingdom Metazoa; phylum Chordata; class Chondrichthyes; order Myliobatiformes; family Dasyatidae; genus Hemitrygon; species Hemitrygon akajei. The sequence goes on from NC_133124.1 coordinate 196,014,055, forward strand.
ACTGCACTGACAAATCCGTGGTTATGACAAGCTTAGGACAAAATATGAACTCATTAATAACATGAATAAGAATCAAATTATTCGTAAAATTATACATTTATTTTATTTGTTTGAAACTTTCAAGGAGCAAGGTAAAAGGAAACTACGACTGGCAGCAGCCACAAACAAAATAAAGAGCGATAAAACCATAAAACCATTCTTCTGAACACCCTGAATATATTTAAGAACCATATAGTATACTATGAGGCTTATGACGTAAAACACTGATTTTCATTTAATTACACAAGATTTCTTTCAGTTCAGCTGAATAAACATGGATTTCTTGCAAGTTATATGTTAAGAGAGAAAACAAACGTCACAAAATCACCCCAACCTTTCTGCTATGGGTATTATTGCATGAGGAAACCAAAAACGTGACGATCAACATGCTCATATTTCTTTAGAGATGAACGGATAGTCTATTCGGAGTATTTCCATTCTCTTCAAGACTCGCATTAGAATAATGGATCGTGGAGTTCAGAATAATTTACCTGAGATAATAAAACAAAGTTTGATGGATTAAGCGGTTAAGTTAAGAGTGGAAATGAATTACAAAATAGTACTATCTGTCATTTTTTTTTATTTCAGTGACGAAATTCGAAGGCTTAGGGCAACTTTGACTGAATGTATTAGTCTCCTCATACTGAAAATACAATAATGCGTCACGATCATATTAGGACAAATCTATAAAATGTTATCCTGTATTTAATTATTAGGATTCAAAATTAAAATATTATTTACAGAATACTTCTTGCCGTGTAGGAAAGTCGTCTAGGAAATGAGCAACTACGTGAACCCTAATTTCAACAGATTTCAATTAATATTATAAATTCGGAACTGACGGTACAGAAACAGTGAACAGATACAAGGACAATACTTTCATGGTGAATATTTGAAGTATCTGAACGAGCTATCGACGCCTCTTGGGACTGAAAGGTCTGGAAGTTTTGATGTTCCAAGGTGAAATTTATAATTGCTGGGAACTTGTGTCCCCAGGACACGTATTTATAATAATCAGTATATAGACATAACGTTGAATGCGTCAAAAGCATAAGACGATCAATGTTTTGTTACCGAGAATTTTGCTTCGTCCGCATATAAAGGAGCTGAACTTACCTTCATTTTCTAGGTCATTATCGGCAACTCTGTGCATCACAGGATCGTCCGCAACGTCGGGTAATAAGGATTGTAGCATCGGGAGAATCAATGGTTCTGCGCTCAACGCCATCATATATGCTGTGAACCAGATCTAGGGAGAATCAAGAATTAAATCGATATTCCTGAAAATAGATGTTGTACTCAGCGCCCTGCTAGATGACAGATATTCTTTTCGTTCCACGTGGAGAATGGCATTCTGATGAGAGGACGGATCTTTATCAGTGTGCTGGCTTTGAACAAGTTATCGTGTACTAAAACTGTTCTCTTATTATCCCAAAAGGAAATGAATAAAGACATAGCATTCAATTCAATTGCTCGCCTGTCTGCAGACACAAACATGAAATAACGAAAATCCCTGCAAAGTTCGACATGTCTTATCACTAAAAGTCATAATGCCAGTAAAACTGTCTTGTTCAAGTTATGATCTCTGCCATTAGGACGGATAAATAAAGAAAAAAAAAATAACACCACAAAGAAACTTGCACCAACCTTGAACGCTAGAGTTCCCTTCATTACATCCTGGTAAATGCATCACTGCTGTAATATTCGATTTGATTAATGGCATCAATAGAATCAAAAGTCAACGAAGGAGATAGCTGATAGAGAGATTTATTTCATCTACAGGACAGAATTCATAAATCCTTCATCATCTCAGTGGACAGTAGTGTGTGGACCCTTCGTGTGAGGACTAGTTTGATCGCAGTCAGAAAACTGAGAATCACGGCTGGTGCAAATAGTGCAGAGTAGATGCGCTGGGTTAACGAGAGCAGGAAAGGAATGTCTGTAATACGATGAAGAACTAGAGACAGCAATGACATAAACTGATAGAGTATGATTGATTTTTTAAAGATGGATAAGGGCACTACTGCGAGCAATATCAGTTCTCCACTGCAGCTCAATCAGCGAATGGTTTCCCTCCAGCACTCCAGATGGACTGTATTATCAGAATCTCCAGTAGAGAACATAGAATATTACAGTACAGTACAGACGCTTTGTCCACCCCATTCCTTCCAGCATGGTCTTCCATTTACTTTTTTCTATGTTTTTATGAGTCTCTTAAATGTGCCTGGTTTATCTGCTGCTACAACTACCCCCAGCAGAACGTTTCACGAACCGACAGCCATCCCTGTATCAAAATTCCTTTGACATCCATCTGATCCTTTCTCCAAACTTTAACAATTATGCACACGAGCAAGTCTGCAGATGCTAGAAATCCAAAACAACACACACAAAATACAGGAGGAATTCAACATGTCTGACATCATTTACGTTTCAAATGAAGATTTTTCTTCAGGGCTCCGAAGAACGGGAAGATGACGGAGTTGTAATGTGAAGGGAGGGGGAGGAGGTTAGCTGGGGGGTGGTATATGAAGCCAGGTAGGTGCAAAAGGGCAACTGCTGGAGAAAATGGGAATCTGATAGGAAAGGAGAGTGGACCCACAGGAGAAGGAAGGGGTAAGTGGTATCAGAAGCCAGCGGCAGATGAGGAAAAAGGTAAAATGGCAGAGTTGTGTACAGAGGAAGTTGTTGGGGTAGGGGAGCATTTGTGAATCAAAATGAAAAATCGATATTGATACCCAGACAGAAAATAAAGAGCTGCTCCTATCTCCAGTAGTACATTTTTCCTATCTGGAGGCAGATTATTAATTTCCCCGCAAATATGTTAGGCGTTTGCCTTTTATTCTATCGGACAAATAACCAGTCTGGAACTCTCAGAATATCACTTTTGAGATCCTCCCATTTAAAAGGTATGCCTTTGCAAGAAAACAACCTATTCCAATTGACACTTCCCACATTCTTTCCTACACCATCGAAATTATTCTTTGCCCAAATTAGAAATTCAACACGATGATCACATCTACCATTCTGCGCGATTATATTGAAAATAATGGAATTATGATCACCAGATGCAAAGTTTTCCAGGACACAAACACCTGACACCTGTCCTGCCTCATCCCTAATAGGAGATCAAGTGTTTCGCTCTCTCTAATTGGGAAGACACCTGCCTATATTTGACAACTATTCCATTAGGCTATGTTCCACTATGAGGATCCCAATGAATAAGTGGGAATTTTAAAGTTCCTGCTATCATCGCCATATGCTCTTGCAGCATTCTGAGCCCCTCTCTCTCTCATCTCTCTCTCTCTCTCTCTCTCTCTCTCTCTCTCTCTCTCTCTCTCTCTCTCTCTCTCTTCTCTTCTCTCTCCTCCTCTCTCTCTCATCTCTCTCTCTCTCTCTCTCACTCTCTCTCTCTCTCTCTCTCTCCTGCTCTAATACGGCTGAATGTCGGATGGTCTGTGTTAAAAATTATTAAAGTTGACGTCCTTTTTGTACAATAGCTTCAGTCATATTTCCTCAGCAGTCGAGCAGACATTTTCTGATATGTAATATCACAACTCCCCCATTAATTACTGCTGTACTATCAAGACTAAGTCAATAAAATCCTGGGACAGTGAGTGAAGACCCTGTCCGTGCCGCATCTAGTTTCACTAAGACAATAACGTCATCGACCCATGTGCTGGTCCGTACCCTAAGCTCATTAGTGTTTCCTTACATACTTCTTTGATTTAAATATTAGCAACTTAGAACATGGTTAGTCTTTCGATTCTTGACTTTCAACAACTTCGTTCCCGTCACCCACTCCACCATCTGCTCTTTTGCCCTAGCTCGCATCCGCCTATAAGTGTAATTTAAACCACAACACACAAACACCTCACCACCTTTCAGCACTCTCAAGCCGTTCCTTCGGTATTATCTTCACATTAATTGTCTTACTAGCACGTGCCACGGGTAACAAATCCTAAGATCACAACTCTCGAATTTCTGTCCTTTAACTCATCTCCTAATTCCGTAAGCACTCTTTGTAGGACCCTGATCACACTTCTTAACAAACAGATGTTGATCATGACCTTTGGCTGCTCACTCTCCTAATCCCCACTTTATAATTATGTAGAGTTTATCACAGATGTCCGTGACCCTGCCACCTGGGAAATAACAATATCTTTCACGTAGCCAGAAACATCTGTCTGATTACTTAACCAAATGAATCGTCCAGCAGTGCAGGGCGTCTCCTCCTCTTCCATTACTTCTAAGCTACAGAGTCACACTCACTGCCAGAGAACTGGCCAGTATGCCTTTCCCCTGAAAAGTCATTCCTGCCAAATAATGTCCAAATTAGTATCACTGTTGTTGAGGAGAGCAGTGTCGTAGGTACCCTGCATTGGCTAATCATCTCCATTTTCCTTTCTGAAGGTCAGCCAGTTACCTGCGTCCTGCCCCTTAGGTGTAACTACCTACATGTAATTTCCGCCGATCAGCCCCTCAGCCTCGCTCATAATTTGGAATTCTCCCATTTCCGCTCCATTTCCTTTGCACGGTCTGCAGCAAACTGCAGTTTGATGAGCTTCTTTCAAATGCAGTCGCCCACGGACGCTAAATGCCACCTTGCCTTGCTCCATCCCGCAAGAGGAACATTGTACGAATTTACCTGGTCTCCACAGTGCTTTAGTTTTATGAAAGAAGAAAGAAAGGAAGAAGATTTATTTTGTAATAAAATACGTAGAGCATTTGCTACCCTCCGCCATAAACGCCATAAGCTAATGTTTTGAATTTGGCTCTGGCCAACACACATCTTGTCGTCAGACATTTCATTTCTCTATTTCTCTAATTCTTTTCATTTCAACTTTGAAGGACGTTTAGTTATCTTTCAGTGGTATTTCTGATTTTCTTGTGCCGGTATGGCTAGAGGACTGTGTTTACTTCCTGAAATGTAAATGAAAGAAGCAAGACATACCTGAATTGTGTGCATGATTCATGTTTATTGATGCGGGGAATATTCTCAATTTCTTCATTAAATTGCTTGGTAAAAGATTTGAGGTGAAGCTCTGCCTCTAAACACTTCGCCTGTTGAAGGTGAGAGTTCGGAAAACCATGTTCATTTACAAGATACAAATTGAAGTATTAACCTCTTGGTATTAAAACTAAAAATGGACAACAATCATATATGACTGTTGATGAACGGGAACTTTGAAAATTTCGTCATCGTTATGCATATAATTTGTAAATATGGGCTAATTACAGTAACAGTAGAAAGACTGCATGCAGGCTGCCGTCTGGGTATATAAAACATATTTGCCATTGTTGTTCCACCGTATTGGTAAACTACATTGCTAACTATGAGACGGTATTATTACTACACAGAAGTGGATACCACCTGTATTCTACGGGATAATAACATGACTGTCTGTAAAAAAAAAAAAAATCTGCATCCATTACTCTTAACGAAATTTGCAATATTATTCTGAAAAATAATAAAGTATAAAGCTTTGAATCTTACCTCTTCTCCGCATTATTATCATCATTGTGAATAACTCGCCACAACAACGATTCCAAACGTGACGCAGACAGCAAACAAGACGGAGGAGAACTTGTTTTCCAATACTGAAACACAAATTCATTAGATACGTTAAAACAGATGTTGTAACGTTAAGGGTAAGACATTTCAAAGAGAAATGCTTATTATCAATTACCGAAGAAGATCTGCAAAATGCGGAATTACTCGGAGGATAAGATTTATGGAAAGATGTCAAATACGTCGTGTAAAATAACGGGTGATAATGCTGCAGAAAAAGCAAGCTTGCAAATGGACACGATGGAAGAAAACCGATAAACATTAGAAAATACGTCATCGAAAGTCAGAATGACAAAGGCAAATGAAGCAAATGTCACGATGGGAGAATTATGGAGATTTTTTTTTTTAAAATCCAATGGTGGATGTCTCTCAGGTGGAAGTCCAATAGCTCTGAAAATATATTGTGTGTCGCGAACAGGATAATCTGTTTAAATGACCAGAATGAGCTGTTCAAAATATGAGGACCAATGAACAGTTACATATTAGGTAAGGGTTATTGATACCATGTACACACGGAGTGCGGAGGACATCTTGAATAAATAAATAAATGGTCAGTTATTTTAGCAAGAATTGTACTTGTCCAGGCAACGGATGATAATCTGCTAATTAAACATGATGTTATGTTAACTCATTTTAGCGAACACTCTGTGCCGAATGTCCGTCTAAATTCGTTCTAGCCTCCCGACGCTGCATGGCATTTCTTTCCTCGTAATATTAAACAATACAATGCCACTCGATCAATCCCCCAATACAAAATTATCTCACAATATGATCAACATTCTTTCCAGACGAAATTAAATCTCGGCCTGTCAGGAAAAAAGGTTGTTTTAACAAGAATGTTCGCCATGGCTTTTTTAGCATCCCTGTGCATCCCTGAATTTTGAATTCCTCCTTCTGCACAACCACTTGGAAATATCACTGAGAGTAGCAAGTACTGCAAACAGGTTGAATGACTTGCATGATCACAATCGACCTCCTCGAAAACATACCATTCCGTCAAGCATACACATATGTGTCTGTGTGTGTGTGTGTGCGGGGGGTGGTCTTTAGATTTCAGGACAATAAGAATACAGGGTATGACATTAAAACTTAACTTTCTAAGTACTTGATTGCTCGTTCATTTTCTTTCCGCCCCCCCCCCCCAATCACTGCACTGCAGTTATGCGATCCATTGTGCTTTTGTGAAACTGTTACATTCTTCTCCGTGCTGCATTGCGATAAACGCAGAAGACACGGGGAAGCTGCAGTTTTACCCCCAATACCACCGTATAACCAACAGCGCGGAGCAGAACTTCATACAAAAATATGCTCCCAAACCAGCCAGACTCACAGCACACTTTCCATGAAGATCCATACAGGCAATTTCACAGGCAGTGGAAAGACATGCGCCGTCTATTCAATTCTTCCGTCTCGGGATCAAGCTGGCGAAAAGTGAAGATTCCGGAATTCAAATTGGAACTTATGTATTGTTGTTATGTGTATCGAAATACAGGGAAAAGTCTGTCCTACATACTGGCCATGTAGCTAACATCATGATGTGGTGAGAGGGAAGATAAAACAATAACTGAAGACATAAGATTTGCAACAGCTGCAGAGAAAATGCAGTGCAGGTATACAATAAAGAGCAAGATCATAACGAAGTAAATTGGATTCGATACTTTTGTAACTAGGCATCTATTTAAATATTTATACAAGCGTTTTAGAAGCTATTTTTGATCCTGCTTTCAGGCTTATCCAACATTTGTGTCATGGTTCATTGATAAATTAATTCATGTGGTTGGTGGGAGCTGTGATTATACCGCATGGTTTTACGGTATACAGCGAGAAGGTAAGTCAGATCTATAGAAGGGATAATGTTTTCCCTGATCTGCTGAGCATCCATAGCTGCTCTATGCCCATGGTAGCGGGGCGATAGCAAGCCCCTATGGATCCAGTTAGGATAATTCCTCCGATGCTTCCTTAATAATTGTTAAGTGCCGATAGGGATGTGCAAATCCCTTTAATATCCTGATGAAATAGAGGGTGTGTTGAGCATTCTGAGCCGTCCTCTCTGCATGGTTTGCGCACAATACACTATTGGAGATGTTCACAACTCGTATCTTGAAACTTTCACACCCCCTCACTCTAAGTATTGTTAATGTAAAGATAACTCAGCTCTGAAGTCACCGATAACCTCGTTTATTTTGAAGACCTTGGTGAAAATTTTTATTTTAATCACACTTTATTACATCGCCTCCAATCCCCTTCCTGTACACTGACTTCCCGTTGTCGTGATATGTCTTTTTTTTTACAGTGGTATGTTCAGAGAACTTGTAAATGGAGTTAGAGCTGTATCTGGCCATGCAGCACCGAAAGTACAAGCACGATAGGGGAAGAGGACACTGAGTTGTGGAGCATTAGTGGTTCGATTACGAGTTTTGCTGGCCAGAAATCAAGGATATAGTGTTCGAGGGAGGTATTAAATTCCACTGTCCGGACTATGGTGTTGGGTTTTCTTGCAATTATAATACTGATCAAAATTCACTGCATGGGACTCATCCAGATGACTTCAGAATGAACTTATAAAATAGCAAATAGCTCTGCTTTAACGTATCAAAGAACTAAGAGACACCTATTCTCCACGTCGCAGATTGGTTCCCACAAATAATATGATTTAATTGTCACTATTCACACAAAGTTCAATAATCATTTACCGAATGTGCAGTAGAAATTCTTCAACGTTTCTATAAGAACACTTTTTTCAAACCACTTTATGAATGCTCAATAAATAGCCAATCACCCCTATGTCCTCGTAACTTAATCTCACCGAGCTATTTGGCAGGAGCTGTATATATTAGTTTTAAGAATTTTACATCTTTCTGATCCAAATACTTGGTTGTACAATACGTATTTTGGCAGATATGTTCACCGCTCAGTTAACAGCTCAATTCTTTTGGAACTGACAAATAGTAACAGAGGAAAATTAGTACTGTTAAATTACTTTCGAGATCGAATAAACGGAAAATGCATAATATCAAATACCTGAACTTGTCGAACCAGTGTGAAGTGCGGACTCTGTTGTGAAGAGAATTATTGGAGAAATATTAATAACTTCATCTTTTTGGATTTATTTTCCACTTGTTTATGATTCAGACGTTTACCAATAAATTGAAGAAAACATGGAATTTGTCTAAGGACACCTACCTGAACAAACAACAAAGACATCTTCCTTATGATCACAGTCATGTTGACCGAGTGGAGAGGAAGGGCAACTGGACAGAAATGCTTCACTTCCTTTGCAATTCACTTCATCCAGCCAAATATCATCGACACCCTGGTGTTCTTTATCCGACACGACAGTCCAAAGGGCAGAGCCACAGGCCAACTGCCTGCACGCTACATTGGCATCGGCTATACCCCAGGTATCATCACATATCGTGCCCCAGATGTTATTGGACTGTATCTCCAATCTTCCGGAGCAATTGGTGTTGCCGCCAGAAAGACGCAACGGTAGTTCTAACACGAAAACAAAAACACATTTATTTTGTATTAATCATAACACCGAAACTGAATTTAAACCGATAAACTCCCATTGTAACTTGTAGCACAGATTACCTGTTTGAGATACATAGCGTGCTTCACAGGCCTTTAGACTGGACCTCTCCAGTATTTTTGTTTCTGATGACAAGAGAAAAATGTTGTCTATTTATTTTTAAATCTACGCTTATAATGCAAATTGCCAGAAAATTGAACTTCATCTGTTACCTTTACATTCAACACCTGCATCTTCGTTATGTTGACAGTCGTGTTTCCCCCAAGGTTCTGCATGACACTGCCAAAGAGTCGACTCGTGAGAGAGACATTCTATTTCATCCAGCCATATTGGATCAGATCCTTTTCCATACTTCTGGTAGTCATATTGAATAGATTCCATGGTTCCACATTTCATTTGCTTGCAAATTACGCTCGCAGCCGTTTTATCCAGTTTGTCGGAACAGATTGTTCCCCACCTCCCATTATACCGCACTTCCACTCTCCCTTCACAGCTATGATTTCCATTCACCAGGCGCATTTCTTTGTGTTCTGACAACAAAGCAGTTAATTCAAAGGTCCGACCAACGCTTTCATAGCACAGCAAACTTATCTTGTTTTTGTAAAACAAAAAAGCACGTGATAGATATTTGTAATACCTTAAAAAACCTGCGAACGCAGGGAACTCTCAAAAGGATAAGTAAGGTGCGGACGGATAAGGAAATCAGAGAACAACAGAAGAACTATATTCTATTTAATTACGGAATATGTAGGTACAGAAACGTGATACTATTAATGAAATTGTGTTGCACTTCACCGGTTTTGCAAAGGATCAGGCATTGAATCTGAGGATGGTTTGAGTGAAAATGAGGAACAGGCGTTAGTAGTTTTCCGGCTCTGGACGTTATGGTGAGAATGAGCAGTGCTGCAAAAATAATTAATGGGAAATAAACGGTATAGGTCGCTGCAAACGTTCATAAAAAATGAGGCACGCCACATTCTTTCGAGAGAATTGCTCACTCAGTGTCCAATCTGCAGAATCCGCCTATTGGATTATAGGGCGCTCTCTGATGCAAGTGCTTCAGAAGCGACTCTATTGAATTCCTTCCATCCAGAACCAAGTCTTTGCGGTTTTCGCAAAGACCCTGTTGCACTCCTTCGATTCTTACATCTTGCGGGTATTATTGACGTTGTTAACAATTTGTTATCCCTTTCACAGTTTAATCGTGTGATCAACATCTGCTTTCAAATGCGTCGTTCCGATGAGCTTCTTGTCTCCTAATAATTAACAACGCCATTCCACACCTACTTACTGGTTTTATACCTTAGCTCCCCTTACTGTAGCAATCAAATGCAAAAGAAGTTTGAGAAAGAATTAGGTTTCAAGTAATCTTCCAAAATCAATATTGTATTATCTAGAGTTAGGTATTTCAATTTTTGCGCATTCCAATCTGCCACAGAACTGTTTTTTTTTCCTACTTGTTGTTGTTTCCCCCCCCCCCCCCCCCCCCTGGATTAATACCGCCGCTGTGTGTAAGGAGCTTATGCGTTCCCTGTAATGTACTGCTTTGCTCTGTGTGCTCCGGATTCCAAGAGGTAAGGGTTAACAAGTCAATTGTTTGTTTATCTCATTGGGTCAGGAAAGTTCAATACAGTTCTCTACCTCCAGGTAAAGATAAGCAGAGTCTCCTGGCCAACAGTATACAGCAGACAGATTTGCAATAAGCAACACACCTAGCAAAAGAATAGGGCGTAATTCGAACCAGTTACCCTCAATGCTACATTAATTTATACGTTTTCTGCAATTAGTTATGTTGACGTTGTGCAACACATTCACCTCTTCATTTTACTTGCTACTAAGACTATAAGGCTTTTTGGGTGTCACACACCTGTTGAAGGTAATTGGATGCACCATGTCATCTGTTTTAGCTTCAAAATGCAGAGCGGAAATATTACACAAGTTAGCCAGTATTATACGTGTAATGGTGGTGGTTGCATGGCATTCACTGACAGTGTCGATGGTAGAGATAAGCGCATGGAGCTTCGAAAAATAGAGGGCTACACAGTAGGGAAATTGTAGAGTAGTTTATACGGTCGGCACAACATTGTGGACCGAAGGTCCTATAATCTGCTGTAGATTTCTATGTTTATGTTTCAATAACCCTAATGTGTTCCGAAAGACGTTTCAAAAATCTCCAGAGTGAAGACATCAATAAAACTTTGCAGAAAATCAGCATAATGAAAATACGCTTACCGGAACATTCCACTGTCACATCTTCCTTATGGCTGCAGTCATGTTGGCCCCACGGCGCTGAAGGACAATTCCAGAGTTTCGTTTCATTACCCAAACATCTCATTTCATCCAGCCAAATTTCTCCTGTGCTTCGTCCACAGATAACAAGATTTTTTTCCTCCAAAGCATAACCGCAACCTAGTTGTCTACATACCACGTTAGCATCAACTAGATCCCAGGATCCATGGTAATATATCTCCAGTCTTCCAGCACATGGATCTGCACTACCGGAAAGTCTTACCTGAACGTGGTCTGTTGAATAAAAAAAAATAACGAGGTTATTCATTCCATTAAACATTGAACTCAGCACCTCGTTCGCATTTCTGAAACTTCTGAAATTAAACTTTGAAAATAATTGTGCACTGACATTGCAGAATATTGGAAACTGAAGGTTCTGAAGTATAAACTCATAAGCGAAAATGCTGTAAGAATTAAGTTAGATATGCAGCACGGATTTGAGCTTTCCTGTGAGCTGGGTGTTCTGTCACTGGTTTATATCTGAACCAGGTTATACCCTCACTATCTGTACCCTATATAGAAAGTTGAGCATTACATATCCCTGGTGGAATTCCTCTTTGGCCGAGGCACTGCATTCAGAACCATACATCAATCATTGTGGCTACGTTAGTCTGCGGGGGTTGGCTTTTCTTTTAATCGGATATTTTCACTGTCTGGAGCCTGTAATTTGAAGGATGTAGTCGGGCTGGTGGCGCAGTGGCATCAGCGCCGGACTTCGGAACCTAGGTACCCGAGTTAAATCCAACCGATTCCCTTCCACGCTTTCCTTCCATGCTGGGTTCAGCGTCGACCTAGCAACTACACCTAAAATAAGAAAGCCTACTAAAATTTTTTTTTTAAAAATCCGTCATGACTCCGATGACACCTCTGGGATTTAAAGGCTTTCTTCTTCTTCAATCGTCTTCCAACACAGCGGAAAGAACATTGAACCATATCATGGGGAATTGTGCATCTTACCATTGTACCTCTCACCATTGTACCTCGTGACCAATACCACCCGTGTCCAATGACAATTGCGAGTTTGGGATGATCCAGTTAGTCCTATTTTGGCAGGAATTGATAACGAACTGATTGCGCTCATGCGCTCATATCTCACTACACATGAAGTCTTCACAAATACAGGAGTTTAATCTATGTCTAAAATAGAGCATATCATTTTTTTGATAGAGAGATACATCATTGCCATCTGTATTTTCAGCGAAGGTTAGTGAGTGTTTCGTTAATCGCACAAGATAAAGCTATAGTGTACAATCTACTGAATAATGAATAATGGACTTTGCTAACTAAAATAATTCACATCGAATCAACAGAGCAAAGGCCATTATGAATATGGAGTGTCAGAAAATAAATGTGGGATATTCATCAGCCAAAGTAGATGCTCATATTTCTGGAGAATAATACTGGAAATGATTGTAGCTGTTTTATGAATAAAGGATTCTCTGGCTATTTTGCTTGCTTCATCCTCTTGTTCAGTTTTTCTTTTTTGCAGCGGTAACTGCGGTTAGGCACAAGTTTCCTTCCCAAGGCCGAGTACAACAATTACGGTCACGTTCCAAGGAAGTCTTTGTCTTTCCAGCCAGTTACTCCGATATTTCACTATGATGGAGTTTCAAATATTGTGCAGAATGAACCTTTATGAAAAATGTTGCTTTGATCGGTTTTAATTGTAAACGTTAACTTCCATTCCTTCTGTTGTCTATTCAGTTGTCTATTCTGTTGCCCAGACTTGAAAAAGTCAACTTTTCTCTAAAGATTTAATGATGTTATTCTTTTTGTTGCTTTGTACCTAATTAACAAATGCATATGTGCTCTTACTGATACTGTGGTCATATGCAGAGTTTGCCTGTTTGCCCGTATCCAAACATAACTTGTGGTTGCTTGTTGTGAACAACAATGGTGTTTGTACTTCCAGAGTTTGATTAGTAACATGCTTTCTTCGTTTTCAATGGAGAACATGCGTTCGCTATGGTCGAGCGCACGCAACTCCGCCATGGAAAAAAACAACCCAAGCTTGGAAAATAAACGGTGCTACAAAGATTTCAACAAAAACTACAAAGTCTTCATCCCTGGGAGAGGAAGGATCTTTCCTAAGAAGATGTATGAAGTCGTGTGGTGAAAACCGAAAGCCCGATAAACAACAGCAAAAGGAAAAAAAAAATCATTCATACAGGACACTGACGAGCTGCTGTCAGCGACCTACGATTGAATGTGGATGAGCGAGCGTAAGAACAGTAAGGAGAACATATGCAATTAAAGTAGTTGCATTCAGCTCGCTAGCTTCGCCGAGAAAATAAGCTAGATTTTAATTAAGATGCTGAATTTGAAATGATGAATATTTTTGGTTAGATTGGTATTTCTCCACATGAGTTCCAGTTTATTATATCGTCATAATGAAGGTATGCTTTTCTGAAAAGTATGAAAACTGAGGTAAGACACACACACACACACACACACACACACACACACACACACACGTGTGTGTGTGTGTGTGTGTGTGTGTGTATTTATGTAGGTACATAAATTTCCAATGTTTTCATCCTCCCACCATAAACGATTTAAAGTGAAATAAGGCCAGACATCAGCCGCTTAATTTTGCTCTTTCTTTGCTCGTTCCTTGGTCAATCTTGCACCAGCCGCATCAGAATGAAATATATCCGAATGTTCATCTGGATACGCAGTAAAATACATTCTCCATGAACGTCAACGCGATCAAAATTATGTCCATCTCAGTCTGGAAGAAATACCTCTCACTGCCAGTAATTTCTCTAACCTCAGCTCTTCGTTTACTCTTTCACCATTCCCCGTTCACGTGCCCCTCCCATAACTTCTCATTTGCGGGTCATCATCACCATCTGATACACCGCCATCTTTCATTTTATTCCATAGACTACTGTCAAAAATCAGATTCGTATTAGATTCATTCATCTCAATACCTTATATCTTGCACCGAACACTTGAACCTCTTAATCATTTAACTAACACTAACAACCCCACCACTACCGCCCCCTCCCACACACACACACACACACACACACACACACACAAGCAAACATATTTCTTTTACAGTACTGTAGAAGTTTCTCGGTCGAAAACTTCGACGTCGATTCACTGATATTCTGCGTTCCTCCAGCTCGTAACACGGAAGGTGACATTAGTTCAACCAAACATGGTACTGTCAAAGGAGTAATCTCACGAACACAATAGGGATTTCAATAGGGAGTGTCAATTAGGGAGCGTGTGTTAGAAGTATAAGCTAGCGACACAAACCAAGTGTTGTGCACCCTATAGAAGAAGTGCTCTGGGATATTAAGTTTGCCTTTGATGAAATTGGCAAATAGATTTATCTTCTTCTCATTTAATTCACTGGTGTAGCAGCTGCAGTCAAGCACACATCTCTGTACTAGAGTAATAAACGCACATCTATTGACTGTATTAATGTGTACACAGTTGAAGACATATAGTTTCACAGCGAAATTAATCCAGTTACTGGACACTCTAGTACCACTAATGTGCTGCGACCTATTTATAAGTTTCCATCGATTATGGTTTAAATGCTGTAACAATAATCCCTTGAACAAAATTATTTTCACTATACGTGAATGTTTGGTAAATACAGAAAACTTCGACCATCAATCTTATTGAAAGGCCTCAAACTGAGTATTCAACTTGAGAGCTTAGATATATGGATCTGAAAATTCATCCTCGTAATCCTACAGCATGCAAAATGGGTACCCTCCCAGGTCTGTGTGCACAGAAGTGGATCCACCTGTACTCATCCTCAGTTATTCAAAAGCGCATGTATAGTAATTTTAACCGTTTGTAATTAACGGAAATTTCATTGGGGTGCTTGATTAGATCCTAGCGAACGCATAAATGAAATTCTCCCCGTGTTGTCGCTCTGCAAGACACAGCTTAATGGCGAATGAGTTTGCGAAATCGTGTTCATAGTATCAAAAACTGGTAAGTCACAGATCCAATGAAGCAGATTAAATACTGACTCTTTGCGTGAATTTTGCGCATTCTGCTGGAAACAGGACGCTTTTCTTTGCCTTTAGATTTTCATTCACCTCCCCAGGTTGTGCAGACTGGTATGATGATAAGCTAAGGAAATACTGCAAATTCGCTCTGATATTCAAATATGGTGCGGAGTTTGTGTAACAGAGCTTCGGGCGGAGTAGTGTGTGTATGGAGGAGAGAGTGTTCGGCGGTCATTGCAGTATAAACGAGAGATTGCTTAACATGGAAATTTGTGCCGATGTGGAGAACTACCTACATGCATGTATTATGGATTCTGAAATTCTCGATGCATTATTAATGACCACAACATTTTACAAATTCCCATTGCCACCTTATCTGAGAATATTCACCTGAACATTGGACACCGACGCCAGTGATGTGAGAAAAAGACCTTTTCAACACCGACGTGTTGCAGTTTTGCATTTCGGTCTCATTTCCCACGCATTGAACTTCGGTTATCCACACGGGCCGTTCAGTTTCTCTGGACCTTGAGGAGTTGTAGGCGAATGTGGCGAAGCCGCAACGCAGTTGCCCACAGACAACATTTGCGTCATTTAGGTTCCAATCTTTATCATACACTCTATGCCAGGTGCCATTATCATAAACCGCCACTCGGCCATCGCATCGGCTTCCCCCATCGCTCAGTCTCAAAGACCAAATGTCAGCTATGGTATCAAATAAGATAGATAAACAGTTAATATCAAGAGGGAATATTCTCTTTTTTTCAGGTATTACTGTAGAGTTTGTCTTATAAACTATTTTTCCCACATATTACGTACGTTCTGAGCAACATCAGCAATGTGCGTCGGACCATATGATCAATAAAAACTGTCACCATACGTCATCTCAGAAACTGAAAATCTGAGGTATACAATTTAACTTTGAAAGTATCGATAAGCAGTGAATGTTTTACTTATACTGATCCAAGACCAAAGCTACACTGCGGGCATGGGCGGGTTTTCTTTTATCTCTTTATTTTGTTCCATAATATTAAATACATGCATCCCAGTAGCGATATGCAGCTTCCCTTTACGAGTGGCCTGCACGGGAAAGAAAAGCACACACACAAAAAAACAATACGACTGATTCATTTGTTTTTTTTTCTTTAGAGCAAAGCAGAACAAGATAGGAATTTATCGTGGTCGTCAAGATGATAAGAGCCTTATATAGTTTGGATAGACAGGAACTTTACCCAACAGACAAAATGGCGAATAGCTGCAGACATATATTTATGGTGAATCAAGGAGATTGCAGGGAAATTATCAGAGCTCTGTTATTTACATAGAGTCCAGTAGTGCGCATAGTGCGGCCTCCTGTTGCCGATACAGGCATATACAGTAGGGACATTTAAGGAACTCTTAAATAGGCACATGCAAAAACAATGGACGTTGTGCAGTCGGGAATGTTTGGGTCAATATTAGAGCAGGGCAATATAATGCGCAGAAGGAAGATGTTTTCTAAGTAACAAGTATTTTAAGTTCTTAATAGCTATCAAGGACTCTTCTCTTTCTCGACCAATTTAAATGGGGCCCTTCAGTTTTATTGCCCCTCGTCAACTCATCAATAAAGTCTATAACACAGGGGATCTCTGCATATATATTATGTTTCTATATTTGTGGAATTTTTCATTGTGCTAAAATGTTCTATAATGATCGATGAATTGTCATCTTCCTGCAGCTTTATAACCATATAACAATTACAGCACGGAGACAGGTAATCTCGGCCCTTCTGGGTCGTGGCGAATGCTTACTCTCAACTTGTCCCACCGACCTGTACTCAGCCCATAACCCTCCTTTCCTTTCCTGTCAATATACCTATCCTTTTTTTTAAATGACAATGTCGAACCTGCCTCTGCCACTTCTACTCGAAGCTCGTTCCACACAGCTATCTGAGTAAAGAAGTTCCGCCTTGTGTTACTCCTAAACTTTTGCCCCTTAATTCTCAACTCGTCCTCTTGTTTGAATCTCCCTACTCTCAATGGAAAAAGCCTATCCATTTCAACTCTATCTATCCCCCTCATAATTTCAAATACTTCCATCAAGTCCCCCCTCAACCTTCTACACAGTTATGCTCAATTATTTTCCTACTTGAGAATTATTCACTCTAAATTCAAATGCAGTCTATTTATATTACAACGAAAATGGTCTCATGGCGTGTATTTGTGAAATTAAGATGAGGGAACTATCTTCTTAATCTCAATCAGACATGGTAAACCAGTAAATTACAGATTCGTTAAATTACTTAACACGTCACTGTTGTGTAAACTGTGTAAAGAGCAGTTTGATTCTGTTCGACATTCTTTGCGACTTACCAGAACAGATGACACTAACGGGATTCCCTTGTGAACAGTTAATCTGACCCAAGGCTGAGACTGGACAATCAGTTAATCGGGACTCGTTCCCCAGACAAAGGTAATTATACTTCCACAATGGGCCTTTTCCTTCACCAAAGTCAACACCTCTGGCAGTTGCATTTACTGCTCCGCATTTTAGGTGTTCACAGACCACGGCAGCATCTTCAAGGCGAAAGTATTCATCACAAAGTGTCCCCCACTGGTCTCCGTGTAGGACTTCCACACGACCAGAGCATCTGCTGTTCCCATCAACCAAGCGTGGTCCATGCTTTCCTGTAATAGTAATAATTGAAGGCATTTAATTAATATCAATAAAAACAGAGTAAAATAATGAAATGAACAGACTAGCTGTTACTTTACCTTTTAAACAGGAGCGCCTGACAGTTGTTTCTGTGCAGGAAGATTAATCGAAAATGAACACATTGAATAGTACAATGCATATATTAAATTCATATCGTTGAGGCGGGAAATTTTGTTTCCAATGCATTAGTTTTCAGATCTGTAACATTATGCTGAAATCCTATCATTAAGATGAGAAAATCTACAGACGCCTGCAATCTAAGCAACACACACAACCGGCCGGAGGAACACAGCAAGACAGGCAGCATCATTGTAAAGAGTACAGTCAACGTTTCGGGCGTGACCCCTTCATCAGGATTGGGGAAAAAAATGAGGATTCAGAGTAAGAAATTGCGGGGAGGATGAACCTCAGTGTGACAGGAGCAACTAAGAGGGCTTAAGAGGTTAAATAAAGAGCCTGGGAAATTGACTGGTGAGAGCGATACAGAGCTGGACAAGGGGGGAATCTGACTGCAGAGGACACAAGGCCATGGAAGAAATAAAAAGGAAAGCATGACCAGAGGGAGGTGATAGCCAATTAAGAGGATAAAAATAGAGAGTTTAATGGAAATGGGGAATGGTGCAGGAGAGGAGGGGTCATTACCGGAAGGTCGAGAAAAATCAATGTTCATGCAATCAGGTTGGGGGGAGAGTGTGCTATTCAGACGGAATATAAGGTGTTGTGGCTACAACCTAAGTGTGGCTTCATTTCGGCAGCAGAAGGTGGTTTGTCTCAGATAGGGAATGGGAATTGGAATTGAAATGACCGGCCTTTGGGAGTCTCCACTTTTTTCTGGAGAATGGAGTGTTCATGTACGGCGAAGCGGTCTCACAATCTATGTCGGGATTCACTGATAAACAGGACCACGAACTAGAACAACTAAATAAAGTAGATGACACCCACAGACACACAGGTGTAGTGCCGCCTTACCTAGCCGGACTTTTTGGGGCCCTGAATGGTAATGAGGGCGGAGATGAACGAGCAGGTGCAGCACTTGTTTCGCTTGCAAGAGGGAGATCATTGGGGAGGGACAAATGGACAAGGGAATCTTTCAAAGCATGCTACCAGGTGGAACCTTATCAAAGGCGTTGCTGAAGTCAAATGTAAGACATCCGTTGCCCTATCTTCATTTTCTCTTTCAGGTAAATCTTCTGAAACCTTTAAAAAGTTTTGTTAATCATAATTTTCCATTCACAACACCATGCGGACTTCTAATCAGAATCTGTTGATAAATAGTTTGTATATCATGGTTATCTTCCAGTAACTTTCCCACCTCTGGCTGTTGGTCTAAATGGCCTGTCCTAGGAAAATTATTCCGAGAATATTATGTGAAGAGTTTTGTAATGGTTCTGGGCCTGTGCACACTGAAATTCAGAAGAATATGGCTTGACGTAATTGAAAACGATCGAATATTGAAAGCTCACCCATAGAGTGGATGTGGGGACAATATTCCCCATACTAAGTCTAAGCCTAGTCTAAGAATAGAAGACAATGACTTAGGATAAAGGGGCGACATTTTAGAACGAAGATAATAAATATTTTTTTTTGCTATTGAGTGGTGATTATGTGGACTTAGTTGTTTCAGGTAGCTGTGAAATCCAAGGCTTAGGGTATATTTAAGACAAACGTTGATAAATTACTGATTAGTCAGAGCATGAAGGGATATGGGGACAAAGCAGTGGGTTAAGGTTAAAAGGGAAAATGGATCGGACATTTTGAAATGTAAAACAGATTCGATGGAACGAATGGCCTAATTATGCTCCCATATCTAATGGTCTTATCGTCTTATGGTTTCTCATGGACGCATGAATATTTTCCGGCTGGACCTGATTCTAATTAAAAGGGAACAAGGGAACTTATAAGTTATTTTGCGAGCGATTAACCACTATGTTAACCATATAACCATATAAACATATAACAATTACAGCACGGAAACAGGCCAGCTCGGCCCTTCTAGTCCGTGCCGAACGCTTATTCCCACCTAGTCCCACCGACCTGCACTCAGACCATAACCCTCCATTTCTTTCCTGTCCATATACCTGTCCATTTTTTAAAAATGACAATATCGTACCTGCCTCTACCACTTCTTCTGCAAGCTCGTCCCACACAGCTACCACTCGCTGAGTAAAGAAGTTCACCCTTGTATTACTCCTAAAACTTTGCCCCTCCACACTCAACTCATGTCCCCGTGTTTGAATCTCCCCTACTCTCAATGAAAAAAAAACATATCCACGTTAACTCTATATGTTCTTGGCTTCTAATTCTTCGCCTATATGCATGGTAAGGGCGGACATTTATTATGCTTGATTCTTCAGATGGGAACTCCGATGGTGATGCCACAGTGTGTCTCGACCTAATTACATTCCTCTATAATGCAGTAGATAGCTGCTTGGAAATAATGTGACATGGACAATGTATTGAATTTATCGTTACATTTCTGGATAAATGATCTTCTGCGGTTCGTTTTCAAAGAAAGAGATAATCTCTTCAACATTCTCTAAGCATCTGGAAATTAGCTCATAAATGAAATAAATTGTTTTTATTCCATTGTCGCAGTAGTGTTGAAGGACATCAGTTAGATGGCTTAACCTCGAAAGAGTAACAATGCTTGCTTAATACGTCTGCATATCTATAACACAAATTGCTTGAGGAACTCTGCAGGCCAGGCAGCTTCTATGGAAAAAGAGTAAACAGTGGACGTTTCCGGCTATAACCCTTCGTGTATTTTGTGCTCATTTGTTTGATTTCCAGCACCTGCAAATGTTATCTTGTTTGGACTTTCGCGTATAATATGTTTCATGTCCGTTGTTAGCGATTTATTAGAATTTAATATAATTAGTTTTATTTAAAATATCATATTTTATTTCATTCTAATTTGAGTTCAATAGCCGTTAGGAGATGTTACAGTAATATAAGACCTTCGTTAGACCTCACTGAGAGTACTATGTTCAGTTCAGATCACATTATTACAGGACGAATGTGGATACAATAGAGAGGACGAGGAGGAGATTTACAAGGTTGTTGCCTGGATTGGAGAGCATGCCTTATGAGAATAGGTTGAGTAAAGCTGCCTGTTTCTCCTTAGTGCAACGGAGGATAAGAGGTGACCTTACAGATGTGCATAGATGATGAAAGGCATTGATCGTATGCAGAGCTAGGCATTATTTTTTTTTCCCACGACGGAAATCGATAAAACTGAGGGTCATAGTTTTAAGGTGCTTGGAATTGGTACAGAGGGAACTCAGAGATATTTAATTTTCATACAGAGAGCAGTGCACTGTCAGCGATGGTGGGACAGCCGGATACAATAGGGTCCTTTAAGTGGTTGTCAGATTGGTACATAGAGCTTCGGAAATAGATGGCTATGCGGTAGAAAAATACTGAGCAAGTTTCCTGAGTCGACTACATAGTCGGCATTCCATTGCGGGCAGAAGGGCATGCAAAGTGCTGTAGATTTCTGCGTTTGTGTTCTAATACGATATGGGTTCTGATTTCACTTGAATGATGATATCGGAAAATATCGCCATGTGCTTCCCTTGAATTTCTGAGTGCTGCATGAAGAACATACTTTCTACAAACCTATAATATCAAAACATACATCTGAGTATTTATTTTCATATATTTTATTTGCATTCCTTTCTATACATTAGACTGCCTTTAACATATTTAACCATCTTGTCCGTTGAACAATTTGATTTGTCTCCCCCTTCCGTGTTCCTTTTCATGTGCAGCTACATCAATAATCACTAAGGAAATCGATGAATAATGCCGAAGTACTTTGTTAATATGCTAACTGTTGTTGCTCTTCGCCACGGTAATTTATCAGCCTATTGATCAAGTTTTGATAGGAGATTCTTTTTTTTTTATCTCCTCTAAGTTTCCAATGACAGGTATTCGTAATTATTTACTTCAGAACCCTACATTGAACTCAATCACTAATGTTGACTAATGGCAAATTCTTAAAATACCGCCACCCCACCTTTAAAATCTCGGTCAATTTCACATCAAAATAATATCGAATCATAGTGTACTTATTCAACTTATAAATCCTTATTAGGATGAACTATTAATAAGTGACCTCTGCATTCAAATGGCAATCAACGCTTCATATTGATTCGTTCTGAATCCCGATACTCACCAGAACAGGTCAGACTGACATCATTCTTGTGGTTGCAACGGGGAAGCCTTGAAGAATGTTTACAGTCGGATAAGCTCGACTCATTGCCCTGACATTCTAGTATTTTGTCCCATACAGGCTCTTCTCCCTCTCCAAAATAAGCTCCTCCTAGCACAGAAACAACGACTCCGCATTGAAGTTGATTGCACACTACGTTGGCATTATTCATATCCCAGTGCAGGTCACACACTGTTCCCCAGGAGTCACCAAACTGCACTTCGAGTCTTCCCGAACATTCGTCATTTCCGGACACCAATCTTGCAGTTCTGTGACCTAAGAAACATGTGAACAGCAAATACGGCAATGAAAATTATAACATTACGGACATTTACACTACACGCTGCATCCGCAAAGCAAACAGCATTATGAAGGACCCTACGCACCCCTCATACAAACTCTTCTCCCTCCTGCTGTCTGTAAAAAAGGAACAGAAGCATTCGGGCTCTTACGACCAGACTATGTGACAGTTTCTTCCCTCAAGCTATCAGGCTCCTCTATACCCAAAGCCTGGACTGACACCTTACTGACCTATTGTCTTGTTTATTATTTATTTTAATGCTTGCACTGTTTTGTGAACTTTATGCAGTCCTGGGTAGGTCTGTAGTCAAGTTTTCATTTCCGTGTTGTTTTATACGTAGCTCAGTCTAGTTTTTGTACTGTGTCATGTAACACCATGGACCTGAGAAAACGTTGTCTCATTTTTACTATGTACTGTACCAGCAGTTATGGTCCAAATGACAATAAAAGTGACTTGACTTCACTTGAATTGAACAATGTACAGTCAAGTCATATTGCGTTCAGCAGTTATCGTTTTCCGAAATATTTGGGTTCCAAGATTATCTGGTTTCATCCACCAGATTGAACCGTACATATATATTCCCGGTGAATTAATTTTAACTGAGCATGTTACACAGCCATATTGCAAGCTAATTGTGTATGAGAACAAAACAACAGGCAAAATAATGCAAAAGCAATATTCCAAAATTAGTAAAAAGCAATATCTTTATTGCAGGGCAGACGCTATGTTCATCTTTTGGTCGACATTATCCAATTTCACATAGGGAAATCAGAGCTCCGTAGAAAGTCCCTTTACACTCTTTCCTCATTAATTAAGGGCAAATGAATGATCGTTCTCTTCTACAATCGTCACTGCCTCTCCGCTTTTGTATTGTCTGCAGGAAGTGAAAGGTCTCAAAGCTACATATAATGTCAGAGAAATGTGTACCATGGATACCCTGACAAGGTTTTTCTTCGCAACCATCTACATAAATAGACGAGCGCCTCCAAAGAATGGACGACATTGGACATCCAAAGTCGCCCCCAGCTCCACTCACTCACGCGCGAAATCGGCAGCAAGTAGCAACAACCCCTCCCCATTACGGGCAAAAAAACAAAAGCATCATCATCCGCAACCAAGGTCTAAAGCGTAAGCACGGCAACAGCAAAAGCAGAGACTTGCACTACACTAAAGACTACATTGTCCACTCGGCATTCAACATACCACAGGCCGTTTCTCTGGTATGTCGAATGTCGGCTGAACAGTGAAAAGCATGTGGCCGAATTAACTTTCCCTGAAACCCTGCCCCATGGTTACATTCGCTTTGTCGAAATATCGCAAAATGCTCCCTCTCCTGCTGCAATAATTTCCTTTAGCAACGCGTCTGTTCGCCTCCTCTCGTCTCTAATCAAGGAAATAAGCTACTCGAACGTTCTTCCTCCCCATTAAGAATTCTACTTGAGCTAACCATTTGATTTTTGTTTTTCTCCATATCAAACCAAACATTTCCTAGTCACGGTCCTGTTCTAGTGTCTTTCAAATTTAATAATTACAATTGTCTCTGGTTTTCCAGCGATAGATAATTCAATATCTCCAAAAATATTTGTATGAAAAGATTGTCTCTTATGCCTCTTATTTAACTGGTCCCAGTTTCGACTGAGAGCTGTGAAATCTATTTGTAGAGTAATCTACCCTTGGGAAAAAAAGCTGTAAAATACTGTCCTACCTGAGACACTGATGATTTTATAAACCTCTATAAGGTAACCTCTCAGTCATCTTCAATTAATATTGTTTCAACTTGTCCTAAGTTTATTTTAATCCAGGTTGTATAGGTGAGAAACGGTTGCTGATTATTACTGAATTTTTGCTGCACCCTATCCCGCTTATGGAAATCTGTCACATGCTTAGGCATCAGAACTGTGCATGATTCCAAAAGTGAATTTGTATAAAGATGGTGTGGATGTTCACGCTGAGGATCCACAAAGGTATTGAAATCCTCGGACAGTGAAGTCAAACATTCCATGTGCCTTCGTCACAATCCGCTCTACTTGTGTTGTCTGCTCCGGTGAAAAACCGTCCTCGTTCCCTGCCTCAAGTGTTCATCAAAACCTTTCAGGATTTGCATCATCACTATTTATGCTCAGCCGGTCTTAACTCCCCAAAGAATATCACTTTACAACTAACTGATTCAAATTCTATTTGCCATACCTTTATACACCTCCCTATTTGATCCAGATCGGATTTAACCTCCCGCATTTTCTACGATCTTTTTTTTTTTACCTGAGGACAACTTGTTTGACAACCGACTACTTAGATGCATGGTGTATTTCCGAATCATGTCATCTCGACAATAATTGAAATCGAGAAAATGATTCTGCTGTAGGATTGAAAAACTTGGATAAAACGCCGCCCCCGAACCCCACGGTCATCATTTAATTGAAGTATATTTAAGTATTCGTCGTTGTGTTTTTTTTTTTGATAGATAAAAAAAAAACTAGATTTCTCTTCGATAATTGATCTATATCTATCGTCATCGTTCCCGGTTATTGCTCTTTGGGCCTCAAGCATCGAGTGTATCCAGTCTACCTAACTATAATCCACTGCTTCAGCCAAAATTTGCAGTCATCCTTTATTTTTCTCCTCTAGCAAAGTCTTATGCTTCTTACCAAAGAGTTAGCAGAACTGCAGACAATGTTCCATGCGTGGCCTAAAGAGCGTTTCATGAAGTTATGTCATGACGACTCAACTCTTTTTCGTTCCAATCTCACCTCAGAGGCAAAAAAAAACATATGCCATCGTCGGCTTAGTGTCCATCTCTGTTGCAAATTAAAGGGATCAATAGCATCCGAACTGCAACAGCTTTCTGCCCATCAAGTGTCCTCAACATGTCACCTAGCTCTCTTTCCTGTTGTATATGCCCTGTGCATGGTTCCCATAATAATCTGCATTACGCCCCATCTTCCAATGCACTATTGTCCTAATCCATGCCCAACCAATTTTCTATTCAGCTGTAGCCGAATTTAATATTTCTTTCTGTCCATATTTTTCCTGTCATCGGCATATACTTATCAGAACATCCGCATATGTCCGAGCCAAGTGCTATAGTATATGTCACGCAAAACAAAATTCAGAACAACAATGTCTGCGATACACTGCTGGTAAAATTTTCTAAAAAGAAGATCATTCTTCTATCCGTCTGCTGTCGTGAAGTATATTATGCAGCTAATTAGCCCGCTCGTCTTGGAAACCAGGCGCACGAACCTTCGAGAGATTACAATGCGAAGACATGAAAAAGCATTACTAAAGTTTACCTGTGTGTTTCATTAATATTCTCAGCTACTCCTCAACCACTCAAGTGACTTAGTGAGACACGTTTACCCTACAAAAAGCTATGACAAATAACGTAATTCGCAACTCTTTTACTTTTTTTAATTCATCCGATATGTACAGATATCATGGTTCTGAGTTCAAACGCTTTGTGCTCTTTATGAGAAGGCAAGGATGAGGCCAAAGGTAATTTGCCCAGCAATCTCTATAATTTCAACAATTTAATTAAAAGGTATTTTCATTCATAAGTAACGCTGAAATGAATGAATACATTATATTTTATGGAAAACAAATACAATCATTAACAATTCTGATGACCCACAGATATCTTAACGCATGCTTGAGCTGTCGGATGCAAATCACGAAAAGGCATTACCCTGTCAAACGCGAAAAATTCCCAGCAATACGCACTGCACTATTGCTCTCAGCATACAGTTGAACTGTGGCAGCTGTTGAGCTGCAAAACTAGCTTGTTGTCATATGAAGTGTATCGCCTGTAAAGCATGAGTGGCATAAATAAGCGTTCATTACTTTAAGAAATAATTTATTAAATTCTAAGAAAACACTTATGTTTAGCGGAGATGGAAGATGTTTTTCAAGAACTTGACGGGCGAGATCTTCATCTAAATGACCTATGTAGATGGATGAACTTCAAGATGAAGTGGTTGAGGGAGGTAAAGTGAGAGTATTTGAAAGCTTTTTCGACAGGTAAAGAATAGGAGTTTTGATGGATATTGGTACTCATGTGGTCAAACTAAGGGAGATTGTCAAATTGGTTGTCATTGGCAATTATTTCCCTTCTTTTTTTGGGGGGGGTGTAGAGGAGTGGTGGGAGAGCTACTTCCGTGCTGTGTCACTCTTATCACTCTACTAATCAACGGTTGCAAATGTTGTAATCTGGAGCAATTGAAAATAAGCTATGAAGGATTTCAGTGGCATGATCATCATCTGTCAGGGAAGAGAAACTCTCGACATTTGGTAAAAGGGTATCATAAATTGAAAAAAAAAAAACAAGTTTAACGTGAAAGACGAAATAATTCAGAAAGGACTGAGAGGGAAATTTTGCCGACGTACTAGGATCGAAAATGTTTGAGGGGAAATATGGCAGGACTCTGTCTATGCCATATAACGTTATTAACCAACGGTAGCAAATGCTGGATGCTGGAACAAATAAAAACAGACTATGGAGCAACTGAGCGTGACAATCATCGTCTGTGGTGGAAGAGAATTCTCGACGTTTATTGTCCGTATCTTAGGAGTCCTGACGACCTCGTTTTCTCTCCCACCACAGATGCTACTCAACTCTGTTCGTGTAGTTGAGCTGACACTGGACATGCTGTTGGCATTACATTAGCATCACAATAGAAGTAACAGGAATGCAATTCCAAAATAATGGGAAAATCCGGATATAAATTGGATTTTGTTCGACTTCGTACATGGAGAGTGGGCCGACCCGGTTCATTGATATCGGAGACATCCCGAACAACAACGAAATGTCGGGACCGCAGATACAAAAACCTAACATTTACCTTCGCAAATAACGCCGACGTCCTTTTTATGTGGATAGTCATAGTTAAACCAGTCATCAATTGTACACTCCCGCAGTGTAGACTCGCTCCCGCCGCACTTGACATGCGACATCAAAACGGGTCCCGATCCTTTCCCAAAGTGAGCATCGCCCAGGGTTTTCAGCGCGGCGCCGCAGTTCAGCTCCCTACACGCCACAGCCGCGGCCCGTTGATTCCAAAAAGAACTCCACACAGACCACCAGAATCCCTTGTAGCCAAGCTCTACTCTCCCGGCGCATCGAGTGCCACCATTCACCAACCTTAACTTTAGAATTTCTGAAAAATATCAGAAAATAAAATATCATAGGTCAGCGATGATTTAATCCCCATGAAACATTCAAATTCTACATGAACGATGTGAATATCAACAGGGAGATCAGTCTCTGGCAAAGCCCGATTAAGAATATTGACGCAACGAATGTAGACAATGAGAACAAAATCTGGAGAACCGAGAATCAACCGGTCAGTCCAGGGGAAGAAATGAGTGTCACCCAGGAAATCTCTGATAAGAAATGTTTTCCACACCCTTAAAACCGTGCAGCATTTTAAATATTTACATGCAAAAGAAATTCAGCTGCGAGGCAACAAAAGCTAATAACGCCGGCGTTTTGGAGATACAGCACGGCCGCGCGCACTCACAGCTTATAGGGTACTTTGAGTGCTAGTTCGTTTTCACTCTTCGGAATGCTGCTAATGGGCTGCTCTATCAGTGCCTTCACTGTACTCAGTCCTCATCAATCGGGTACTCGAACTCAGACCTTGTTAGTGCTATGCAAAAATTGCTGGAACTGGACATCATCGGCGATGGAGTAGAACTGAGCCTTCACTTGACGTCAGTTCAGCACTAATAGGATTGAGTGAAGCTCAGCGGAAGTTGTTTCTCTGCTGACTGCCCTGCCTGAAGTTTACTGAGTGTTGTCGTTTCATGATAAGGGCAGACGCCTCTCAGCCAGACTCACGGTAAAAATTAGTCTCAACAACCCAGCCCTTTGCTCAGTGACAATTTAGCGAGGCTATACCTGACGGTTGGGTCGGAGAATCCTCCGGACGGCCTGAAATGAGAAACGTGAAATTAGATTTGTCTGTGGAGTAGGACGGGACGTACACATGTGTGATAGGAAGTCCTGGCAAAAGGGATATTAAATCAATATGCAATCACATGTAAAAAAAAACATTATCCACATCACACCCGCATCCCGCACCTCCGCGCCTCCACTCCATCCCCGCTCATTTCCGCCCTCAGACCTCATTGCTCCGCTGTATTGTATGTATTTGTGGCTCGGAAGACACCACTACGATTCCATAGAACCACAGAAACATGGAACATTACAGGACAGAAACAGTCTTATTGGACCTTCTTGGCTGTGCCGAACCATTTTTCTACCTCGTCCCACTAGCCTGCACCTGATCCATATCCCTCCATAAACCTTTCACCCATGTACCTGTCCAAGTTTTTTTTCTTAAATGTTAAAAGTGAACCCGCATTTACCACTTCATCTGTCAGCTCATTCCACACTTCCATCACCCTCTGTGTGAAGACCAACCCCAATGTTCCTTTTCAACGTTTCTGCCTTCACCCTTAACCCATGTCTTCTGTTGTTTTACTTCTCCCCGAGCCTCAGTGGAAAAGCCTGCTTGCATTCACTCTATCTATACCCATCATTATTTTATATACCTCTATCAAGTCTCCCCTCATTCTACGCTACAGGGAATAAACTCCTGACGTATTTAACTTGTCTCTGTAACACAGTTTCTCAACTCCCGGCAACATCCTTGTAAACCTTCTCTGCACTCTTTCAACATTATTAACATCATTCCTGTGATTCTCACAATACATTTAAATTCAAAAGCAAAACAAGATGAAATTATCCCTTTGAGAGGCTCATCCATCTGATCTCACTTCTCGCTGCCACTCACGCATTTCTGTATATTGTAAATGACGGGAAGCAATTCCTTCCACTAAACTTGCATAATATTTAACATTGCCTTCTCCGTACAAGACAACTTGAATGCAGATTAATTAGATAAAATAAACCTATTCTTCACTTTCACAATTTCGCACGACACATTTAATTCGTCTCTTCATATTTGTTTGTGGCTGTTGATAAAACGATACTCTAATGTTTAGAAATGCGTCCTTTGATACACTGGGTTACGCAGCAAAAACTTACTACAATTTGCTCCCAGTCTTGAGTGTTCCGATCAGCTGTGCCCAAGTGACAGGAACTGACTGCCGCATTGCTATTTTCATGTAATCGTTCTTTAAATAGTGCAACATGAATGGTTATATTCATCAATTCAAGGTCACTGTTATAATTTGTATACGTGGTTCACGGTATTTCATCTGGTCCAGTTCAACCACATTCTTCAACTTACATTGTCAGTAAGGAAATGTTGACGCTCATTATATATGGTTCATGTCTCATTAGTCGTAATATTTATATGTTAAGACAGTCTAGGATCCGGAATAAATGAGTTGATTTAAAAAAATATATATTGGCAGCTTAGCCGGTAGCACATCAATTTAGTGTGCCAGCCAGCGACACTTCGCTACTCAACGGAGTTTGCAAGTTCTCCCAGTGACCGTGTGAGCTTCCACCAGTTTCCTACCACATTCAAAGACAGCAGGTTACGGTTAGTGAGCTTTGGGCATTCAATGTTGCCGCCATAAGCGTAGCGATATTTTTGCCCGACCCAGCGCAAGGCTTACTGATTGAATTTGACACGAAGAACATATCACACTATATGTTTCGAACTATATGTGACAAATAAATACATATGATCATGCCTTTATTTTTATCGATTTCTGAACATTATCAGCCCACTTTATGTTGCCGTTTATAACTCTTCGCTGTACTTTAAAGAAGACTAAACTTTTAATTATTTTCTTAGCTGACGATAAGAAAGAAACCAATCGAACTCTCTAATAGACGTACATTTCTGAAGACAAATCAGTTTAATTCCACTTTTCATTATTTTCCTTCGTCCTGCACTTGTTACATCTCAGGAAATCCCATTAATTGTCCTGTGTATGATCCTCAAGGTTCACTTCTAAACTCACGTATTCCTTCTGTGGATTAGCAAGTTCTCCATATGAAACTCGGGCATTGCCCACTTCCAAGATAGAAGCTTCATCATAATATAATCGGGAGCTATAAAAAAAAACCCTGGTGTATATCCACAAACCCATAAGATATAGGAAAAAAATTGGGAGATTTGGCCAATCGAGTCTTTTCCGCCATTTCCATGACCGATCCAATTTCTCCTTAGCCAAAATCGCCTACAATCATTCGTAATCCTTCATGCCCTGACCAATCAAGAATATATCAAGCTCTGCCTTAAATATACATAAAGATTTTTTTTTCTCCACAGCTGCCTGTGGCAAAGAATTGCACGGATTCTCCGTTCTCTGGCAAAAGAAATTCCTCTTCATATCTGTTTTAAAAGGACGCACTTCCATTCTGAGGATGTCTCCTCTGGTCTTAGATTCCCTCACCATTGGAAATATACTCTGAATATCGCGGCCTTACACCCTTCTATAGTTTTCAATTAGGTCACAGTTCATTTTTCTGCATTCCAGTGAATACACACCTGTTGTCATTTAATTTTCTTTAAGTGCCAAACCGTTCAATCCCGGAATTATTTTTTGAAACTTCTTTGGACCCATCCAGCTTCGGCACATCGTTTTTCTGATAATGGGCCCAAAAATGCTCACCATACTCCAATTAAGATCTCCGTTTTGCTTTATAAATATCACCATTGCATCCGTAGTTTTATATTCTACTGCTCTTTAAATGAAGGCTAATTTCGTTGTTGCATTCCTCAGCACACACTGAACCTGCACATTAACCTTTACCGAATCCTGCAAGCTGCCAGCTGTCAATTTTAGCCTTTTTTTTATTCCCCGTATTTTCCTGCATTTTGAAAATAGTCATCCTTATCATTCATTCTAACAAAGTGTACTACCATAGATTTCCCGATACAGAATTCCATTTGCCAGATCTTTGCCCATTCTCCTCATGCGTCAATGAACTTCTGTAGCTTCCTTACTTTCTCCCAACTGTCTGCCCCACCACCTATCTTCATATCATCTGCAAACTGTAAGAAATCTATCAAGCAAATACATAGAAACGCGGTAGATTAGGATATATATGCGTCAACAGAAACAGAGACGTTATAGCTCATTATTCTTTCAACAAATGCTGTGTACTCTGCCTTAACGTTAATTTCACTTGTCTTTCATCGCATCCTGATGTTCTTCCATTATACAGTACTAATGCATTAAACATTTTACTTAAAGTACGCAAAAGGAGATAAAGAAAACAGTTTCGCATTAAAATTTGCTCTATAAGTTTATACTGGACAAGGAAAAGGAATGTAGAGGTCAACATGTTAAACACGGCGAAGTCTCTCAAATTTTTAATGGAACACGGAAATACGAACTGCAACAAAAATGGTTGCTGTTTTCTCCGGCCACATACAAATGCAAATATTAGAGTACGATTTAATATAAAATATCAGTTAATTAAAGATCATAACAAATCAAAATCATTGTATCACAGAGTGATTTCAACAATGTCAAATGTGAAGCTATTTCTTCAAAAACCTGAGTCTAAATACGTTAGTCAAACTTGTTCACATGACTGTGCAACATAATGTTTTAAAGTGCTGCAACAGATAACTACCAGCGATAGAAACGTGTACGAGTGTTCAAACAAGAACAGCAGCTGTAACTGTGGCTGCTACTCGCATTCACTGAGTTATATAATGTGAAATCTGTTTCGCTTTTTCCCGACAGTTCCAATTCTAATAAACACCAATGAAAAATCTGTTTGGAATATAGAAGACAACAGCTGCGTGTTTGCTAAAGCGGGAAATTTCGAGCAGAAACAATAGATCGACCTTTCGGTGTAATTTTACAGTGAAGTTTTTGACAAAAGCTCAATTGATGTCCATGTAACTAATTGAAACAGTTACCGTGCAAGTGATAGAATGAAAATATGCTTGCACAAGAGATACAAAAACTGCAAAGTAAATACCAAATTTCAACGGAGCATTTCTGTCGTTATTTATCTGAAACTAATCGACCTGATCAACCGGTATGCTCCGATTTTTGAAGCACATGCTACATTGATTTCGATGAGACATTCGCAGGGTGAAAAGAGTGTTCCTCTTTTCTTTTCCTGTATCAACACTGATTTATCAGAAAGGTAGAAGTGACAGAGGAACGATTTTTTTTGTTGCTTTACCTTCAGTTCCAATCAACATCAGTTACAATGTTGTAAAGTTACGCAAGAGTGGAAATTGATGACAATGAGCATATCAATTAACTATCGAATATTTTCAATATTCTTAATAAACTCACAATTCCAGATCCGCAACACCATCAGTGCCAAGATAGACCGCAGCATCCTCCCGGTCGTCATTCAGAGCGATTGGTCCAGTATTTCAAAACAATTAAGCACAGCTGTAACTGAAGAGTTGATCTGAAAGCAAATTCTTCAAGATTGTTCTGAGTATTTCCTCAGCATCCAATAGATTTTCACTCAATTGACACGTGATTTCGCTGAAATGTACCAATAGAAATGGACTTGCCCATTGATGGAATTAATGCGTTTGGCTTCTTTCATTGGCTGTCTCCTGAGAAAGCAATGAGCTAAAATCATCTGAAAAGACAGGATGTCCACATGCTAGAGAAAATAGTCAGTCATAGAATCCTACCATTTAGCTGTTGGTTATACAGATCTTTGCAAACACTGTTTCTGATCCGTGGACTTTCTCTGAGACTGCATTTCTCACCCACTTTCTTTCCCAACATTATGCAATCGGGCAATTTGGCAATTTGGTCAGCGATCCTATCCGACTCCGACTTTCACCAAAAAGAATAAAAATATTTTATTATTTCGTCAACTTTCCCCACCAATGTCTTTCGTTGTCGCACCAACATTGTTATCTTATTTCCATCTAAAAAAAATTAAAGAAGTAAAAACCGTTCTTTTTTATCTCCTGATGCTTCTCCAGTATTCGTTTCCATTTTCGTTGACAATGAAAAGCATGACAGTTCCATTAGCGTGTGCTTTCAGCAACATTCCACTCCTTGGTAAACAAACTTTGATTGCGATGTAGATTGGCGGCTGAGAGATAAAATACAGAAGAGATGAGGACTCTGAACTGCTTGGATGTTTGCTCGTAAGTAAGGACTTGTTTGAGGTAGAGAAAATGGAAGGCCCGCAGTATCGAGTCAGCCATTTTCACCGTGACTGCTATTGAGAAATATACCTGACATAATCATTATATATACCTGAAATATAATCAATATGTATTAGCTATTTACTATACTATGTAATCACTTCTAGGTACCGAATATTAATATGTATTATTTTACTAGGCACATTTTGTTTTGTGTTGTTTTCAATAGATACTTTGTACTCTCTTAGCTGCATATTATGGCACTTACAGTACACCTGTTTGTTTTGCAGCACGATTAGCTGCGATGTGTCCCATGTATTACACTCAGCCTTTGTTTAGTACGAGATAACGGTGGTGGACAGGATGCTGTGAGCAGGAATGTAATGTGCAGGAGGTTGTCTGGAAAACATAATCTTGGCCACGAATAAGGCCCCAATGCGAACGGGTGAAAAATAATGGTGACGTACCGCGAGCTAGGCAAGAGCGATTAATTAATTCATATATAGATGATATGCAATTAAAACTTGATTGGGTGTGGCAATGAAACCGAAATGTAACTGAGATAAGAAATTAGTATAAAGAATGCTGTACAGCGGAGCTCGGTGGGCTTTCGGTGACCTCAGCATTTGTTTGCAAATAAAGGTTTAATTTTCTTGAAGAATTGTTTGTGTCTCCAGGTCATTTCAAGTAACCACGACACTACCTGGAGCTGGATATGCGACTGGTGGGTTATACTGCGAGCTATGAGTTGTTACGTACCCCGTAACTGGGTTAACAAACCAACAGGTGGAAATTATACGTTGGAGTCTGGTGGTACTGTACCTAAAGGTGTTTATTAGTAAAATAAGCAAAGCAGTATCAAAAATGCAAATATACATATAAAACAGCGTAGCAATAATAAACACAGAAATGTAGGAATAAGAATCAGCAATAAGAAACAAGCCCTATCAAAGTCCAGGATTCAATGAATTGAAGAATATAGACTTCTGTTCAGTTCGTACTGAGGTAGTTGTTGTATTGCAATGGTTGAGGAGAGAGAGAGAGAGAGAGAGAGAGAGAGAGAGAGAGAGAGAGGAGAGAGAGAGAGAGAGAGAGAGAGAGAGAGAGAGAGAGAGAGAGAGAGAGAGAGAGAGAGAGAGAGAGAGAGAGAGAGAGAGAGAGAGAGAGAGAGAGGAGAGAGAGAGAGAGAGAGAGATGAGCAGCTGCAGCAGGCAAATCTTCCGTCGTCTTCTCATTCCGTTGTACCGTTGGGGTAACCGATTATGACCCTTCTGTTCCAGGCTAGACCGTTCTTCAGTGACGGACTCATCACCCAGGCAAGGGCGGACACACACTCAAGTCCCCACCGTCCTTCCTTCATCCACTGTGGTCTGGGCCGATTCTACGGAACCGATCCTCCAGGGCCCCACCTTCCTGTGGGTGCACCAGACTCTTTCGGTGTCCACGGGTGTGTCTGTCTATGTCTCAACAGACCCATCTTTTATCTCCCCTTGACTGGGTATCAGCCATCCATCAACTCAACATGTCCATGTCCATCAAACTAGGCCATTTTCTGCTGTCTCAGCAAGAATGTTAACGAGCAAAGAAGTGTCCTTGCAGCAAAAAGATTGTTTACCTTTCCACCTGTGAAGAAGCCATAATACATAAACCTTCCATCACTCTCTCTCTCTTATCTGTAGCAGGTGCCTCTACCTTTGTTCTTCATCTCTCTCTCTCATTAGCAGCAGAGTTCCCCGGAAGTTGGGGGGGGGGGGGGCGGTGGTGGTGTCAGCTCTGGACCCTATTTCCATCTGGTTTATTCAGCACACATAACAAAATATATCAGACTTCTGGAAGAGGACATAGAAGAACAATGCAAGCCCCAGGGAAGTTGTTTGTTTTCTTCTTTATTTCCAGACTTATATTTTTATTGTGAGAGTTGCAATGCTATTAAATAGAGTGCGGATCTTCTGCCAGTTATAGAAAATCAGGGAACAGTCAATGGTCCCCGACGACTATATCTGCAAGCGGTGTGCCCAGCTGCAGCTCCGCTGAGGAAAAATGGTTTGCATGCATTAGAAATTGGACCCACTGTGCAGCATCGAGGAGTTGTTTTCTTTAGGTTGATATTCAGCCATATAAATGGGAGTTTGAAAGGGAAGACCATTCTTATTGAACGAATATGTTCGGGCTCCCAGATATGAAAGATGAGTGCCAAATAGGAGTCGAGTAAGGGTTTCCCATCAGAAAAAAAAGAAAAAAAAGTAGTAGCAACCTGTAAGCGCAATCCAAACTGCCACTGTAGAATCGTGGGGTGTTAAGGCGATAGAAAATTCTTAAGGCATAGGTACAGCAAGCTGTTTCTGTGGCCCCAAACAGTATCCAGAAAGATATGTTTCTTCACCTTTCCCTGGCTCTACTTTCTGAGAGCGCACAGGACATTCTGATGGAGAGAGCGTGTCGCATTTGGTCGAGAACTAATTGGCAAAAAAAAGACCCAGAATTTTTAGGTCTTCAAACAGAATTTAAGGACTCAAACAGAAGTTGAAAATTAGGCACTCCAGGCTTGCAATTGGAGGATTACTGCCTGTGGCATGCACTGCTGAGGTAAAGTATTGAAAGAGAGTGCAGTTAATTGCATTGACAGATATTGGCGCAGTTTGGAGGTTTTAGATATATTGATTATGGTCGTTACTCTGGGTGAGCTGCAAGCTATGTGGAAAGAATGCGATAATACAATACAAAAAGGCTGCCAATTCCCTTGAAGGTAGGTTTAACATTTGTAAGCGGAAGGATCGGGCCTTCTGGCAGACTATGGGGAGCTAAGTTACACGTCAGATGGAAAGAATGATGGAAGTGTAGAGATCCTGTGAAGTCTGTCTAAAATGAAGACAGGGACAGTGTGTTCATGGAACATGATAACACCAATATGGTGTTTATTTCGACTCAGTGAAAATTAGAGAAAAGGCAGATAGACTTCGGGCTTCTCTTAGTGCAGTAAACTATGATGGTGTTTCAACGGGAAATAAGTGGTTGCGATTGGGACAGGACCGACTGCTGAGCAGCCAAGGATTTCAAAACGCGGGAAATGATATAACTGGAAATAAAACGATGGGTGACTTCTGTGACTTATCAAAGAAATGCGACAGATCTACTCAGAGCAGACAAACATGCAAAATGGGGTAAAGCTGAAATGATGATATCACACTGGACGGATTATGATATTGGCCCCCAACACCTTGAAAGAAAAAATAAGAAAATCAAGCATAGATTTAACTCCTGGAAATCAAATTGGACGCACCCTTTTTAGGAACAGATGGAAAAACTTAAACAAAGAGAAAGGCAAGAAGTTTTCAAGTTAGATTATAAAGATCACTATCTGTTTTATCATGGTCAAGTCAAGTCACTTTTATTGTCATATTGACCTTAAGTACTGTTACAGTACATAGTAAAAATGAGACAACTTCTTTCAAGACCAGAGTATTACATTACACAGTACATATATGTCAAACTCAAGGCCCGCGGGCCAAATCCGGCCCGCGGTGGAATTATCTTTGGCCCGCGAGATAATATCTAATTACTATTAAAGTTGGCCCCAGTAATCGAAGCGCCTATGGCGTATGATATGGCTAATGCTGTGTTTATTCTTGTACCAGGTTTTCAGGGTTTTTAGTGTTTATTCGGCAGTCTTGCTCGGCAGTCTTCTTCATAAGGAACGGAATTTGTAAAGTGAAACACTTTGTAGTTATAGCAGAGACTGAGACACATGAAAGCTGCGTTCGCACGCGTCGGACTGATCCGGCCCGCATGAAGCTGCATTTTGCTCAATCCGGCCGGTGACCTAAAATGAGTTTGACACCCCTGAGTACAAAAACTAGACTGAACCACGAACAAAAAAATACACACTGAAAGCTACACTAGACTACAGACCTACACAGGACGGCATAAAGCGCCCCAAAGCAGTGCAGGCATTACAATAAATAATAAACAGGACATTAGGGAAAGGTGTCAGTCCAGGCTTCGGGTATTGAGGAGTCTGATAGCTTGGGGGAAGAAACAGTTACATAGTCTGTTCGAAAGAGCCCGAAAGCTTCGGAGCATTTCCCCAGAGGGGAAATTCAGAAAAAAAAATCAGAATAAATACGAGAATAAATTCAGAATAAAATACAAAAAGAGAGTGCCCGACTGCTCATGGATAAGTAAGATAATTTGTGCGTGAAGCTAGACGATATGCAAAGTAGTCTATGTCGGTTCCTTGATTAAGAAGGGATAGAGGGAAATCTGGGCATTTATAGGCTGTTGAATCTCACATTACACTTTTGAACCCATTGGAGTGGACTGTAAATGTTAGGATTTATGGCAGTGTGGAGAAAAAAAACTTCACAGGTTATTAGCATCAGGTAGCATGTCTTTCTGTGGGGAAAGTCATCTTTTAAAAACTGCTCAGAGGATTGTAGAATGTAAAAACTCGATTGATGATTATACTGGGATATTCTCCACAGGGTGTAGATCAACGTATCTGAAAATATCCATTTGTGCTTGTTTGTTCAAGGAAATTCAGGTGCATGTAAAGCACAGTTATCTGACAATTTGGAGTGGGAAAGGACTTGCACGTGCATGGCAAATTTTAGTGGTAGAATGGATTTTCTGTCTTGGTATATTTATCCAGTGCCTGCACAGTGTCTGTTGCTCTGATGTAACAGAAGGTTTGTTGTTCACTTGGAGGATGACACAACAATGGTGAAGGTGTGAAGCGCGAACAAGATCATCACTGATGCAACAGGATATTGATCATTCGCACTGCCTGGCCGAAAATGGCAAATTTATTTCCACGTGGACAAGTGTGGGGTGTTGAATCTTGAGCAGACAAGAGTGCCGGAACGTATCCAGTTCATTTCGGATCGTTTGGTGCATTATTTTAAAGAGGGATCTTGGTGTTCAGGTCCATCTTTTCCTGAAACTGACAATGGAAGTTCAACGGATGTAACGTATTACATATTCCATCCATAACGCCAATGCTGAGGGCATGGAGTATAAGAATTACAGTATTACATGGTGTAGTTCTATAAAACATATGTTCTGCCGCACCTGGATACGCCGTTCCATTATCATCAACGATTTAGAAACAGAAGGAAGTTTTGTGCATGGTGCAGAGGAGCATTAACAGGATACTGCCCAGATTACAGGATCTAACTTATATAGACAAGGTTTATACCTAGGTTTATTTCGAGGAGAGACACTAACTTATGAAAGACATACGTGGAACCGACAGCACGAATCTCATTTCTATGTTAAAAAAATCAAATCCTACGCTGCCTAGCTTTAAACTGAGGGGAGTGTATGCTTAAAGGGAATTTTAAGGGAATGTTGATTACACGACGAAGATGGGGACTTACAAAACTTTGCCAAGTCTGCCAATGGAAGCAAATATATTAGTTGCGTTTAAAAGTCTTTCATAGTTGCACCTGAACATGCAAAGGTTGGAGAAATTGGAAATGTGTAAGCAGAAGGCATGAGTAGTCATTTGTGTGGTGTTCAGATCAGACATTATGGGCGGAAGGGGCTGTCCCTCTTCTTTACCGTTTTATATTCGATTTTCTCTGGCCAATGCACCTGCTATGCTCTACAATG
The DNA here is from genome assembly GCF_048418815.1 of Hemitrygon akajei. Classification (NCBI taxonomy): domain Eukaryota; kingdom Metazoa; phylum Chordata; class Chondrichthyes; order Myliobatiformes; family Dasyatidae; genus Hemitrygon; species Hemitrygon akajei. The sequence goes on from NC_133124.1 coordinate 196,053,342, forward strand.
TTCAAAGTTAAATTATTATCAAAGTGCAGCTATTTCAACATGTAAAACCCTGAAGTTCGTTTTCCTAGGACATACACAGTAATCCAAGAAACATAATATCACCTATGAAAGAGCACAACAACAGGACGGAGAGAGAAAAAAAAACAGCGTGCAAAAGACAACCAATTGTGTAAATGCAAAATAATAATAAAAAATATATAATAATAATAATAATAATAATAATAATAATAATAATAATAATAATAATAATAACAACAACAACAACAACAAATAAACAAGCAATGGATACCATTAGCCTGAAATGAAATGCCTTTGAGCAGTAATTGTTAAACTGAGTTCATGAGCTATGAGAACAGTTCAGCGATGGGGCAAAAGAAGTTGCATGACGTTATACCCACTGATTCAAGAGCATGATGGTTAAGGGGAAAAAAAACTGTTCCTGAAACTGGTGGTGTGCATGCTGAGGTTCCTGCTGCGTATCCTCAAATGGCCGCAGCGAAAGGAGAGGATGGCCTGGACGGTGGGTGTACTTCATGATGAAAGAAGGTATTCAGTGATGGTGAGAGCTTTACCAGTATCGGTACCAGTGCAGACTGCGCTCTATCAACAACTTTTTGTAGGATTTTCCGTTCCTAAGCATTGATCATTCTATACAAGGCTGGGAAGCAAACAATTAATATTCTATTCTCTGAACATCTGTGGATGTCAGAGTTTTTGATTTTTATGCCGAATTACCGAAAGTAGAAACGCTGCTGTGCTTGCTTTTATCGTAACTGTTCTTATTCGCTGGACCCAGGACAGATCCGCTGAAATTATGACACAAAGGAATTTAAAGTTGCTGGTCCTCTCAGACTCCCCAGAAGAGGAAAAGCTCATGGACCACCTTCTTCCTCTTCCTGAAATCAATAAACGCCTCCGTGGTTCTGATGACATTGAATAAGAGGTTGTTATTGTGTTATCACTCAGGCAGATTATTAATCTCCCTCCTAATTGCTTTAACATATCCCACTTATATCGTTTTTGTATGTGCACGATATTTTCTTTGTCGGCATCATTGTGTTATTGTTTTCGGCCACGATGACAGACAAGTCTCCCAAGATTGGTTCATTTCCCTGTTAAAATGACTTCACCTCGTCGTGCATTAAATGGCTCTCCTGAAGATAATGGGAATTCCTTCTCTGGAAGGTTGCTGACCATCAACTTTTCTCTGGAAATTAGAATTGGGAAATAAATAGAAACATAGAACATTACAGCACAGAAACGGCCCTTCTTGGCTGTGCCGAAACATTGTTTCCTTGTCCCACTGACCTGCACCTGGATCCTATCCCTTCAGAAACTTCTCATCCATGTACTTGTCCAAGTTTTTCTTAAATGTTAAAAGTGAGCCTGCATTTACCACTTCATCTGGCAGTTCATTCCTCACTCCCACCACTCTCTGTATGAAGAAGCACCCCCCGCAATGCTCCCTTTAAACCTATCCCCTTCACCCTTAACCCATGCGCTCTGCGTTTTTTTCCTCTCTCCCCTAGCCATCGTCACATTTCTAGGAGCAATCTCAACCCAATCTGAAAGGAGAGTTTATATAGAGCTGAAATGAAATACACTGCAAGGTAAAATAAGAAATCATGTACAACATTTTAGAAGCACTTAACCGGCCACACATAGACAATACGACTGTCACAATTGTTATTCATCCGAACGTTTCCAAGTAAGAAGAAGAAGAAGAAGAAGAAAAAGCGAAATATAAAGAGAAGCGCGAAGAGGTTTTCTGGAATGTGGAAAACAATTTCAAACCTACATAATTAATAAAATAATCTTTTATCTTTTGTAAAAGTTGAATTGTGTTTACAACCTAAACTTACTGAACTCACTGTCGAATTAATTTTTTTTTAAAGTGCAGATTGAAAACGAAAGGCGGTGCAGAAGAGCTATGACAAACAGAATATAAATTACGTCATACGAAAAGCAGTAACGTGCCATTGGAAAATAAAATGCAGGTAAATCTAAAAAAACAGAAATATTTGATGTCAGCATAGAAGGCCACATTATATACATTCTTGTGCACTGTCTCAGGCTCTTCCATCTATGCGATAGAACCCTTTATAATAGTTATGTCAGATCTACACTCTGTTGTTCTATTTCCTTCAACAGAGCAATAATAATTCAAAAATGAAACTTCCTGACATTCCGGTGCCCCTGAGAGGACTGTATGATTAAAATGAACTGCGTGTTATGCCTACACAATATTTAGCAATGGCCCAGGATACTTCCACCCCTTTAAAAACTAGGACTGCATCCCCCCATGTGCCAAATTTCAGCAAAAGAAGTTAAAACAAAATTATGATTGTTTGTTTTTACTTATTATCAATCATCACATCAGCAATGCGAATCGGATATGTTTTTTGTTAATCTAATATAACTCCTTTGACTGTCTTATAGGATGTATCCATTTGGAATAGCTGTTTGTTACTTTGTCAGATTTTATACTCGAGTTTACTCTGTTCTGCCGTTAGCAGAGATTGTTGCAATTCTAAAATTCCGCACTCTAATTGATTTTGCCAGAAATTTGACTCTCAAAAACGAATTCAGAGCAAGACAAAATGTACAGACTTTGAGTACTCGTGGTGATTTCCCAATTTTTTTTTTGGGAAATGCAATGATCTACACTCTTGTTTCACAATACTATTTTTTTTCAACATACGATAGTTGTGCATTGTTTTTCTTACCACTTTTTGCAAGGAATTTTTGAGGCAGTAATAATCGAGAATTGTGCCAAATTTGCATTCATTTCATTCCTTGTATTTGGAAACTGCTACAATATTCTACAGCAGCAGAGCATCGTTTCTGCAAAACTAGTTATCTCTTGAGCTAGCATTGAACACCTGCTATGGGGAATTCTATTTATCTTCTCTGAAATATTGAAAGCGCCGAATCTATATTCGGTAGCATGCTGTATTCTGTCTCAAAGAGTTTATGGTTCCATTTCTGGTCAAGATACATAACGCAAGTGGGGTGTAAATACTGACAAGCGGCAAATGAAAGCTGAGTAGTAATCCTTATCATCCAAAATCTGCGCTCCTGAACACTAATATAAAATCCCTTCGTATGATTTCACAGGACAAGCGAATAAGCATACGCATTACATGATTAACATTGGCTTTTGATCAATATGTTAAAACAGTAATGAGCTTCTCTATTCTTTTCTATGTAGGATCACTGAGCTGGAAGTGGCACTTCCTACCTGATGGATTCAGTCTAGAACATGAAATGTTACTATATTTTGAAATTACATCATTGTCGCCTATATTATGTTCGTGGTTAAATGACTTGGATTGAGTCCACAGTTCCTGAAAATTGAATTATATTTCTCTGCCTTCAGCTGGGCCATTTTTATAACAATGATTATGTAAAGGTAGTCTCAGTGATGAAAATCTTGTACCACAGTAATGTTAGCTATAACAATATAATTCGCCGATGCACAAAGATCACCATCTTTTCGGGTTTTTTTTTTGTCGGAAATTGACCTAGAATTCTTTCCTAAATCTGAAGGGTAAACTTCAATAAACAATAACCAGTAAGCGTTGAGCAATTAAATTGATTAAGAATACACGCATGTTCTCTTAATCCAGATAGAGTCATACAATTTTCCTCGGGATCAATAAAGTATGTCTGTCTGTCGGTCTGTTTTTAGTTTACAGTGTATGTAAAGCACTTCGAGGCTACATGTGACTGCATCAAGATTGCTATATTAATAAAGTTATTATTATTCTATTATTATTGCTGCTGTACTTAGATTTTTTTCCTGAGCTCTCACTGGTAAAACCTGAGTTACGAGCATAGCCAAGCACAGTCATTTCTCAAATGTTATGAACCATCCGACTATTTTTGCATTGTTTGATATTGTCTCTTTCTGGAGATTTATACATATATTGTGTTTTGGCTGAATTGATTAATTGCATTGTGTAATGATTTTGGGATCGCATCAGTTCTAGTTATTGCTCTTGCGACAATGTATACACTGTTCATTTTCCATAATCTTTAAAACTCCTCTTGTAATTCTGCGTAATTCTGGTTTATTTCACTTATTGATTTCTGTATGTCATGTGTGTTTGGAACGGCTCTATCTGTTAAATTACTTGTACTGAAATAGGGCGCAGACAAATACAATCGTTTGTCAATTGCAAGGAACTTTGGCAGTGTTCTACTGGTGTTTAGTATTGTGGCTTTCTCAAGATTTACATAGATGTTACAATGAACCTGTTGATGAAGTGTTCCTTGTATCCTGTCATGTCCATCTAAAGTTCCGTTGATCGGTAAAATAACTCCATTATGAATGCGTTTATTAATAATGACAATTGTATGTATGCCTTTGTACTCTTAATTGCTTGAGTGACCTCAATTTTAAGTGGACCGCTGCCCAGCGAAACACCTCTATAAGTCATAGCCTGTCATGGAGATGGACTACTTTCAATGTTGGTTTTATCTTTTCGGGTTTGCTAGTGCCTGCCTGCTTATTCGGCAGTACACCATCTGTCTACTCAATTCGTGCGGATATTCTAAATGGAGGGTCGTTTTCTTCCACTGAATTATGTTTTCAAAATTAATAATGTCTTCATACATCTGGGTTGTGCTGTCAGCAAAGTTTAGCAGTGTATTCTTTTGATCAGAATTGCATATGCTTCTCAGGAGCGTTGATTCCTATTTCCGTTAATGAAAGTATATCCTTAGAAGTTTTATCTGACGGGAAACTAGAATTTAAATGTCTGTTATTCATTTTCCCCATTCTGTCCTATGTAGTGTTAGTCTAAGTGCATTCGAATGTATATGTTTTCTGAAATGCATCATTTCATTTCTTTTCTTTTTGTAAATTTTCCAGATAGTTTTCGAAGCAATATACAAAAATGAATATATTAATATAGCTGTAGAGAAATTGTTTATTGCATTTCTAATGTCTTTACCGTCGAACTCCTATTGGCAGATTTTCTTCAGCCTTGAAGTAAATTCTGTCAACTTTTTTTTTAATGCGCTATAACCTATTTTCTTTCCTCGTTGATACTCCGGATATGTATATATTTCATGTTCATGCATCAGCTGCATTGTGCCTTGATTCTCTGTCTTGTATTCTCTTAGCACTAATGCAGCGTTCTTTATGATTAACGTAGTGCATTTATCCAGTCCGAAGTTCATGTTTATCAGACCATGCCAACATACTATGTTGGAGCATAATTTGGCCATTTGGTCAGTCGGCTCTTCATCGCTATTTCATCATAGCTGATTCCAGGTTCCTCTCAGCCCCATAGCCCTGATTTCTCCTCGTATCCGTTTATGCCCTACAAATCAAGGATTTATCAACACTGCTTTAAATATACATAAAGATTTGGCCTCCACAAATGCCTATGGTAAAGAATTCCACAGATGGACCACAATCTGGCTGTAGAAATTCCTTTTCATCTCCCTTCTAAAAGGACAATCTTGTATTCTGAGATTGTGTCTTCTGGTATTAGACTCTCCAACCTTCGGAAACATACTCTCCACAACCACTCTATCAAAACCTTTTACCTTTCGATAGTTTTGAATGAGGCTATAGCTTATTCTTCTGAGCTCCGTTGAATATAGGCCCATAATAATTAGACGCTCAATACTAGAATCATTTTCGTGAACCTCCGTGGAAACCTCTCCAGCTTCCGCACATCCATCCTAAGGTACGCAAAACGTCTCTCAATACCACAAGTGATGCTAACCAATATTTATTAAATTTCAACATTAGTTCGTTGTTTTTTTTTATTCCATTATTCTTGACATGACGGCTGCTGTTGCATTTACCTTCCTCACCATAGACTCCACCTGCAAATTAAACTTTTGGGAATCTTGCACAAAAACTCCGAAGTGCCTTTCCACCTCAGTTTTTTTTTTATTAATGGCATTTTGTCTCCATTCAGGAGAATGTCAACCCTTTCATTTCTTTTACCAAAGTGCATGAACATACAATGTCCGACATTGTATTCTATCTGTATTTCTTTGCCCATTCCCCTAAATGTCTGTCGTTCGGTATCCTCTCTACTTCTTCAAAACTACCTATTTCTCCACCAGTCTTCATATCGTTTGATAACTTAGCAACAAAGCCATAAATCCCCTCATCCAAATCATTAACATATAATGTAAAAAATATCGATGCCAACGCAAACCTCTGTGCAACATCACTAATCACCGGCAGTCACGCAAACAAAGGCTCCCTTCATTCCAATTCTTTGTCACGTTCAATCAGCCACTGTGTTCTCCATGCTGGAATCTTTCCTGTAATACCACAGGCTCGAGGTTTGTGAAGCAGCCTCAGGTGTAGCACCTTGTCAAAGATATTCTGAAAAACTAAGTACACAACGTCAACTGATTATCCTTTGTCTGCCGTGCTTGTTACTTCTTTAACGAATTCCAGTAGAATTGTCAAGCAAGATTTTCCCTTTAGATAACTATGCTAACTAGGCCCAAATTGTCATTGAGTTCGGGTATGGTCCGTGTGGACTGAAAGACACTGAAACAGCTCCATAATTCACAGACTTTAATGTTAACAGTGGTAGGATTACATTGGATGGACGATGCTGACCAAGCATTTTCTGAGCTAAACCGATGTTTCACCACTGACCCGTTACTGCAACACCCAGACCCAACTCAGCCATTCATGGTGGAGGTAGATTCATCCGAAGTAGGCATTGGAACTGTCCTCTTTTAGAGCTCATCTGCGGATAGCCGGCAGCACCCTTGAGCTTTTCTTTTCCGTCGCTTGACGCTGGCAAGAGGAATTCTGGAGTTGGGAAGAAGGAGCTTGTGGTCGTCAAGGAGGCCCTGGACGAATGGCGGTACTGGTTGGAGGGGCTAGAGCATCCATTATTGGTCTAGACAGATCACAAGAACGTTTCCTATATTCAGAAGCTAAGAAACTCAACTCTCGTCAAGCCCGGTGGACTCTTCTGGACACGGTTCAAAATCTTCCTCACTTTTCGTCCAGGCATGAAGAATACAAAGGCTGACGCACTTTCCCGAAAGTTGGACGGATCTGAGGACATTGCTTATCCAGAACTCATTCTTGTTAGCTCGTGTATCGCTGCTCAGGTAATCTTGGGAAAAGAGGGAGAGGGGAAGGCAGGCGAACAATCAGATCTCGGCCCGGACATGGAACATCTCAACCGGCTGTTTGTCCCTGCTGCGGTGCGATGTTGGAATGGGGTCAATCCTCCCCTCTTGCTGGACATCCGGGAATTCAAGTTTTGGTGGTCATCTATGTCCCAGGATGTCCACGACTTTGTATCTAACTGTCCCAACTACGCTCGGAACAAGACATCACGCCAGCTCACTGCGGGTATGTTATGAACTCTGCCGGTGCCACACCACCCTCGTCCCACCTCTCAGTAGATTTCATCACTGGTTTGTCCCGTCTAATGGAAGCGCCACTATTTTGGTCGTTGTGGATCAATTATCCAAGTCTGCCCACTTTATCGCCCTTCCGAAGCTCCCATCGGCTCTTGACACTTCAACACTTAAGGTCAACATGTGTTCAGGCTTCCTGGCTTTCCTCAAGTCATAGTGCCTGATCGTGGACCACGGATCACTGCCTGCTTTTGGAAGGCTTGCTGCTACCTTGTATCCTGGCATCTCGCCGCGTACGTGATAAGCGCCATTACCTTGTGGACTGGGAAGGGTATGGTCCAGAAGAACGTACTTGGACCCCGGCGAAGGATATCGTGGCCAAGTCAGTGATCCGGGACTTCCAGCGGACACAGGTCTGTGGCGCCTCAGGGGCTGCGCCTATAAAAGGGGACCCTATCACAACCACGGATTCGGCTGCGCATTAGATACGGCAATTGTGCTTGTGAATTTGCACCTGTCAGATAATTATTACTTAATCGTTATAGCATTTAACTCCATACTTGTCGTTGTAGTGTTTGTCGAGATTTGCTCAGAGCACAGCAACGTTTCGCTGCTTGTATGCTTCGGCATTCCCTGTGAAAATGGAATTTTGAGTCAACTGACTCTGAAGACTAGCGGTATTCGTTGAACGTTCAGATGTTCTTTCCAGCCGCAGTGTAGGCTTTGATTTCTTTTTGACAGTTTAATTAACGGCCCTGTTTTGGCCCAGCGCTCTGAGCCTAGCGCTTTTCTTTTCCCTTTACCGCTGTTAAGGAAAATAGAACAATGAACGGGGAGTATTAGTACCAGGTAGGAAGTATATGGTGCAATGGTAAAGATGGTGTGGGGGCAGGTTGATGACCTTTCTTTTACTGAAAACCTCAAGGAGATCCGCGTAATCAGCCGGAATACCAGACAGGTCGACACCCTTAGCTGAATGAGGAAGGGATTCATGGAATGGAGCTTGAGCTGGACCCAGACAGGTAAATCGGCATGCTGGTTCCCACGCTTTGAGTACCTTCAGAGACCAATTGATCCGTGGGCTATGTCCGTATAACACGATGAGCCCAAGTACCAGTGGCGGTTCAGGTGAATTTGCCACATAGAAAGACTTCTTTTTTCATGATGGTTGCCTTCGGGCAAGATTTGGAGGGGTGTGGAAAGGTGGATCTGGCCAGTTCCCAGAGTTCGTCCATCCAGCGCCTTGACGTTGCTCCTTCCTTAATTCCTGAGTTGGAACTCCCCATTTTTGAGCGAGAGAGAGATATCCATAAGATTCCCAGCTGAACCAGAGTCAAAAAAACTTCGAAGGTTCATGTCACGTTCCGGTCAGTGAACTCTACATTCCGGTTCACTCTCTTGTCTGTGTATTCCGTATTCCGGTTATTCCGTTTTCACTTGTTCCTTTGGGTGCCTTAATTGAGGCACCTGATTCTTATTTCGGGCTGCCATCATAAATAGCTATGGGCTCCAGTGATTTCCAGATGGACTTTCCTCATCAGTAACCTCGTCAAGTTAACCCGACATTGTGAGACTAGAGCCGCTGTGTCTTGTTCTTGGGCCGCTTCGAGGGCTTGCCGCTACTTGGATCCTTTTCTTGTCAAGATACAGAACAGTCTATCCCTGTTTTTGTTTTTGTGTCTCCGTGTCCTATCCGCCGCTGGGTATGTCCGGCTGTTTGCAGCTGCCCTGAGCGCGGAAAACTGTCAGTGTTTTGTGTCTTGTGTCTAAGGAAGGTCCCAACTCTATGTTCTGTGTCCACGGAGGAGCCCCAGCTTAGTTTGACTTACCCTAACCCAGACACCCAGTCCCTGCCAAGACCCGAGTTCCGAGTCGTGACCTGAGTTCCGAGACAAGTTCAAGTCCCAAGTCCAAATCCCAGGTTTTCCAGTTTGTCATTTTACGTCTAGCTTCTTGTTATCATTTTGTCCTTGCTCCATCGCTTACTTAGCATTCTTAATAAACGTAGTCCAGTTCTTCGACCTCAGTGTTTGGCGTCTTGCCTTTGGGTCCGCTACTACCGCCCCATTGCGACAGTTCATGTGTCTGAGATTCCACGACAAGGAAGCTGCGACTATCACAGAATCAGGGGAAGCTGAATGAAGAAATAACAGTCCCGTCATTATTCCCCTCCCTGCTGCCGGATATTCTCTTTTACTAGACGGATAAAACATGCCACCCGGAAGTGTCCTGGATCACCATAATAGAGGTAGGAACCTGTTCTGTGATGCCGCTCTCTTTTTTCCTGAGACAGGCGCATGCGCCCCACTTGCACAAGCTCCTCTTTGGGTTGGGATCTGGAAGGTGTGGGAGTGGGAGACGGCGAGGATACATGTTGATCAGGCGGCACGTAGTAAGTTTGAAACATTCTTTTCCAGAACCCTCATTATCCGGTCGTTAACTCGAATAGCCAGAATACTCAGATCATCCAGTGTATCTGCTCGCCCCGGACAGCGATCTCAGCCGGACCCCTGCATTCAGTCCACGCTGGAAGACATGATGAGTTATCTCACATTCCATCCCGTCTCTACTGCAAGAGTACGGAATTTAACTACACAGGCTCTCAGCGTTCCTCTGCCTTGGTGCAGATCGATGAGTCGGAGGACAGCCTCCTGACCCCATACTGCAAGAACAAAAATCCTCCTTAACTCCGCCACGAAATGTCAGAACCATTGGGCCGTGGTGTATCCTTACACCCGTAAAGCATTGAGGATGCTGAGTGGAGGCCCATCAAGATGATTGTCCATGTCCGCCAATTTTCTCACATCATCACCAAAACGACCAAGCTGGGCTTGGAATATCTGCTAGCATTGGGTAATAAAATTTCTGCAACCATCGGGATCACCAGTGTATCTCCCTCGTGGTGGAATACTCGATACCTATACGGACGTAGGAGATGGCTCTGTTCTGGGAGCGGGAGCCTGATTTGCAGAGATTGTCAGAAGAGCAGAAAAGGAGGACCTGCGAAATGTTCGGAGTGAGACTGAGGCTGTCCGAAGCTGCTGAATTAAATTCGTGAGAACGTTAATGGCTGTCTGCTGATGCTGGTTGTTTTCAGTAAGTTAGAGGACGGCGGTCGTGAGTGCAGAAATCGCAGACACCTGAGTTCGATTGTCGGTGGTGAGCTGTCGAACAGTTGCGGCTAGGGACGAAACCTATTCCTCTAAGTGAGACTGGGCTTGTCGACACATGTTATCTGCCTTTTTGCCTCCGTGACTTCACTGAGAACAGATTCCATTGCCTGTAGTTTGTCTCCTTCAAGACCACTGCATTTCACGGACAGCTGCCCTCTCTCTGCTGGGCCCATCTTTGTGTCAGTCGAGACTTGCTGTCACTTGTTTCGCATACGGTCCAAGTCCAGAGTGAAAGACATTGAAACTGGTCGACTGTTCACAGAGTTGAATGCGAACAGTGTTAAAGAGAAAATAAAACAGTGCCAAAACAGGGCTGTTAACTAAAACTCTGACATGGGAAACGAAGCCTACACTGCAGCTGAAAATAACATCTAAACATTAAATGATTACCATTTGTTTCTTGAGGCAGTTGATTGGAAAGTCCAATTTCTCAGAGTAGGCCAAAGCAGACAAGCAAAGAAGAGTTGATGTGCTCTGTCCAAGTGACGACAAGCACTACGACGACCAGTATGGTGTTAAATACCATCAGGATTAAATAATACTTAGTTGACACTTGCAAATTTGCAAACCCAATTGCCGTATCTACAACGCTGCCGAACCCCTGATTGTGACACAAATAAACTGAGAGGTCAATCTGAATAATGGATTCCAATATCTTCCCAACTATTGAAGTCAAATTAACTTGCCTAAGGTTTCGCTTCTTCTGCCCCTCTCCCTTCTTGAAGACTGCATTGACATTTGAAATTTTCCAGTCTTCCACAACAATTAAGAAATCTAGTGATTCATGTAAGATGATTACCAATGTCATCACTATCTCTTCAGCAACCTCTTTCTGAACTTCTCGGTCACAACATCTAATTCAAATGGCTTTCCAACCGTCAAACATTTCGGTTTCCCAGGAAATTTCTCGCAAGTTATGATCCCTTCAGACACTGCATGCCCCCGACACCAGTACTGCCATCATACTGTTAGGAGATTCTACTGTAAAGACAGATACAAAATTCTTATTCAGTTAGTCTGCTTTTTATTCTCCCAATTTACTCCTTCTCCAGAATCGTTTTCCAACAGTCCAAACACACCCTTACCCTTTCGTTTACATTTTATATATATCTGAAGAAACTCTAGGTATTCCTGTTTGATATTATTGCCGACCTTACCTTCTCATGTAATCTTTATCTTCTTAATGGATATTTGCGGTCGTCTGTTGATTTCTTTTAACCCTCCCAGTCATCTAACCCCACTATTTCTGGGTCTATTATATGCCATCACTTTGGCATTTATGTTGACTTTGACTTCTTTTCTTTACCGTGGTTTTCTTTGGAATACTTCTTCCTCTTTGAGAAGTATATATCTTGGGTCTCTTGTATTGCTTCTAGAACTTCCACTATAGAAATTGCAGCCATTGTTGTTCTGCCGTCGTTAACACCTGTGTACTTTTCAAATCAATTCTGCCTAACTCCTCTCTCATGGCACTGTAAATCCATTTTCTCCACTGTAATACTGATACATCTGACTTCAGCTTCTTCTTCTCAAAATTCCGTGTGAACTCAATCATATTATAATTACCTGCCTCCAAGGGTTCTTCTGCCTTAAAGCTCTCTAATCGATTTTGGATCATTACACAACACCCAATCGAGAATAGTCGATCCTCTGGTGGGCTCAATCACAAACTGCTCTGAAAAACCATCACATAGGCAGTCTAAACATATCCCCACCCGTAATGAGCTCCAACCTGATTTTTCAAATCTACCTGTATATTTACATCTCCCATGGCTAATGTAACATAGGCTTTTTAGCATTCGCTTAATATATCTCGTTGCAATTTGTAGGAGGCTTCCTTACTGCTCTTTGGAGTGTCTGTATACAGCTCCCATCAGGGTCTTTTCATCCTTGTAGTTATTCCGCTCTATCCAAATGATTCAAAACCTTCCGATCCTGTGTCACCTCTTTCTAATGATTTGATTTCATGTTTTACCAACCGGGCAATGCTGCCCCTTCTGTCTACCAGCTTATCCTTTTGATACACTGAGTATCCTTGACAGTTAAGCTTCCAGCTATAATCCTTCAGCCATGATTCAGTGATACGGACAATGTCTTTCCTGCAATATTAGCTACCTTATTCCGTATCCTGCTCGCATTCAGATACAGCACCTTCAATCTTTGATCACACTTTTCGACTTCGTCCGCGTTTTACGTTGCGACTCATCCTGTAGAATGCAATTTTGCCCAATAAATAGATTTCCCTCAGTACACATTGCCTCTATTTGTAAACTAGCTACCCCATCTTCAGAACTATCATCCGCTTTTCCTTCCATACTTCTTGCATTTTAATATATTGGCAGCTCAGACAAAAGTCACAATATGCTCATGCTTTTCATTCCTAACGTTGCTTGAGGTCTTATCAACATCTCCTTCCACAACCTGTCCACTAACTGTTCTGGCACTCTGGTTCCCATATCCCTGCAACTCAAGTTTGAACACCATCGTGCACCATTTATAAATCTTCCCACAGGTGCAAATGGGTCGCTTCTGTACAGGCCAGACATTTCGTGAAATACACCCCCGTGATCAAAAACTCTTATTCCCTCCCTCCTACACCAGCTCCTTCGCCAAGAATTAAAGTGTCTAGCCTTTCTATTTCTGGCCTCACTAGCACAAGGCATGGGTAGCAACTCGGAGATCACAACCCTGGGGACCCTGCCGATAACTTGCACGTAACTCTTTGAACTCCCCACGCTGAACCTCGTCCATCAACAATCCATGTTACCGGTACCTGCAATGTCAACGACGTCCGGCTGTCCATCCTTCTAGAATAGGGATTCGATCCGTGTTTTATCGGACCCTGGCACCCAAGAATCAACACGCCATCCAGGTATCTCATTCCCGCCCTCAGAACCACATGTCCCTTCTCCCAAATAACGAACTCCCTTTCACCAGAGGGTGCCTCTTCTCCCCCTTCCCTTTTGTGTGACAAAGCATACTCTGTGCCAGAGAGCTGACCACTGCGGTTTTCGTCTGACAGTTCATTAGCCCCGACCCTCAATATCCGACATTTTCCAAAGTAATGTACGTGTTCTTGGGGAGGGAGGACGAAAAGCTGGCGACAGAGTAGTCATAAACCTGTTTTTGAGGGGGATAGTTCCTTAATCCCGTTCTCCTTCCTGACTGTAACCTGGCTTCCTTTGCCCGCACCTTGGGTGCAACAGCTTCTTTATATGCCCTTCCTTTCACACCTCCAGCCTCTAGAATGATGCGGAGTGTCATATTGTTCCAGATCCAGCTCCTTAACGCGATTTGTTAGAAGATGCAGCTGGACGAACTTCCAGCAGTTGTAGTCGTCAGAGACACTGGAATTATCCCTGCCTTCCCACATCCCACAAGGGGAACTTTTCACGATCATGCCTGTCATTCTTACTGTCGTTGCTGAGCAGATATAAATGAGTGAAGGAAACTACTTGAGATATTCTTTACTCTGCTTTCTCGGAGAGAAGCGTCTCTTCGCTGAAGCCTCCAAGAGCTGAAACCATAGGATTACCACTCCGAACAAGAGTATACTTGCAGATGCTGGAAATACATTCTGTACACACAAAAAGCTGGAGGAACTCAGCCAGTCAAGTAGCATCCATGGAAAAGAGTACAGTCGACTTTTGTGGCTGAGACCTTTCGGCGGGACTGGAGAGAGAAAAAAAGAAGAAGGTGAGTAGTAGATTTAAAAGTGGGAGAGATGAAGTCCTGCCTCCATTGTCGGGATGAGGCCATGCTTAGGTTAGAGGAACAACACCTTATATTCGGTCTGGATAGCCTTCAATCTGATGGCATGAACATCGCTTTCTCCAGGTTTTGGTAATATCTGCCCATACACCTATCGTTCATATTGCCCATCCCTTCTACCTTCTCGCATCTTATCTCATTGCCCGCGTATCACTTTCCTCTACGTCTCTACTTCATTCCTCTCTCTTCAGGTTTCACCTATCGCCTTGTGTTTTATGACCCTCCCACACTGTTTAAATCCACTCCTCCACTAATTTTCTGCAGTCCTCCCGAAGTGTCTCGGCCCGTAACGTCGCCTGTATACTTTTACTTAGATGGTTGGTGGCCTGCTGAATTTACCACTCTGACTCCAATTTGAACGACGGCCTCTACACTTGCACCTGCCTTCCGTCATTTCCCTCTTAGTAATCAATCCTAAACGCCGGTTAGTCGCTGGTCAAAGTTCTATTACGCTGCCGCGACCCGCTCCTTCCTTTTCTCCTCTGTCAATAGACCTCAATGAAGTCTCCATCTCCAACCACCATTTGTCCCGATTGGCCGCGGGTCAAAGGTCTATTAAAGCTTTCGTAAATAATTCTAGTATTTGCATTAATTACTTTTTTAAGCATTGCAGGAGCATATAACTCCGAATAATCCATGTATACAAGGTCTGTTAAGATATGACTCATTTATGATTTTAATGATTTTTTTATGATTTATGATTATCCCGGCGGTGGCGGAGTGGCCAAAACCCACGACACGCAAGCAACACGAGTGAATCTGCAGATGCTGGAAATAATTAGAAAAACACAAATTGCTGACAGAACTCAGCAGGCCAGAGAGCATCTATGAGAGGAGGTAGTGAGAGACGTTTCGGGCCGAAACCCTTCATCAGGAGTCACGCAAGCAACTCCACCGATTTCTGGGGTTTGCAAACTTCTATGGTACTTTCATCAGGCATTACAGCCCGGGGGCAGCGTCCCTCACTCGAATCAACTCACCTAGGCCCCCTTTTCACCAGGACCCCGAAGGAGACCAAGCAATATCGGAACTGAAGAGGCTTTTCACCTCCGCTCCCATCCTCCTCAAACCAGACCCCTCTTGTCAATTCATTGTGGAGGTCGACGGCTCCGACTCTGGGGTGGGAGCAGTCATCTCCCCAAGTTCCGGCCTTGATCAATAACTTCATCCCAGTGCCTTCTTTTCTCGCCAGCTGTCCCTCTCCGAATGAAATTACAACGTAGTGAACCGGGAGTTACTGGCCCTCAAATTGGCTTTGGAGGAGTGGAAGAACACGCCGGGGGTAACGAAGCATCCATTTATTGTCCGGACCGATCATAAGAACCTCGCATATATCTAAACCACCAAACGCCTGAATTCTCGATGAGTCTTTCGGGCATTTCCTTTCTTTGGTCTCTTCAGTTTCACACTCACCTATCGTCCGGGGTCCAGTAACGTGCCCGTCAACACGTTGACGAGGAGGACCTTCCCAAACCCGAGACCATCCTTCCACCGTATTGTGTAGTGTCTGCCCTCACCTGGGAGATGAAATCCAAAGTCATAGAGGCCCAACGGACTTAACCTGACCCAGGCAACGCACCCTGCAATCGCCTCTTGGTGCCAAGATCTGTTCGGACGCAGATTCTCCAGTAGGGGCGCACTTCCCGTTACGTCTGCCATCGCGGAATCGATCGGACTCTCCCTTCTGAAGAGGCATTGCTGGTGGCAGTCCATCGACGCTGACACCAGTTCCTTCGTCTCTGCCTGTTCTGTTTTTTTGTCCCCGTTAAAGCCTCCCACCGACCACTAGCAGGATTGCTTCGTCCCCTCCCTGACTCTAGTCGTTCTTGGTCGCACATTGCGCTGGATTTCGTCACGGGAGTAGCCCCTTCACATGGGAACACTGCCGTACCCACCGCGGTGGACCGCTTCTCCAAAGCCAGGCACTTCGTAGCCCTTCCCAAACTCCCTGCAGCCCGTGTAACAGCCGCCTTTCTCGTCCTTCACGTCTCCGCCATCATGAGATTCCCTCTGACATTATTTCAGACCGGGGTCCACATTCGTCTCTCAAGTGTGGACGTATTTTTTGTCAAGCCCTTGGAGCCTCTCTATCTAAGTCTATCGTCTGGCTTTCATTCGCAGATGAACGGTCAAAAAGAACGAGAAAACTTGGACTTTGAAGCAGCATTGCGCTGCATAACCGCCAACAACCAGCCTTCCTGGAACACTCATATCGCTTGGGTAGAGTCCGCCCGTAACTCCCAGATCAGCCCTGCCACCGGAATGTCTCCCTTCGAATATTCCCTCAGTTACCAATCCCCTCTGTTCTCCGCTCATGAAGATGTCATTGTTGTGCCCTCTGTTCAAGCCCATTCCGCCGGTGCTGCAAGATCTGGAATGACACCCGCACGGCCCTGCTCCGTGCAACCGACCGCAACTGGAGGACTGCCGAGCGCTATCGGAATCCTGCACCTGATTATCGGCCTTGGCAGAAGGCTTGGCTCTCGTCTAAGGACATTCCCCTCAAGAATGAACCCAGGAACCTCGCCACTCGCTTCCTAGGACCATTGGAGATTGAGAGTATAATCAACCCCTCTGCGTTCAGACAAAAACTGCTAAAATCAACACACATTCATCCTATATTCTACGTTTCCAAATTGAAACCGGTATCTGTCAGCACATTGTGCCCTTCTACCGAACCCCCTGCTCACCCGCCCCCGGATCATTGACGACCACCCAGCATACACCGTCCGGCGAATACGGGATGTGTGGCGCCGAACCAGTGTCCTCCAATACCTGTTCGATTGAAAGAGATACAACCCGGATGAACGTTCCTGGATTCTCCGCTCCTTCATCCTGGAACCTTCCCTCATTCATGATTTCCATCGTGACAATCCGGACAAGACTGATGGTTCGTCTCGGTGTTTTCATTAAGGGAGGCGGGGTACTATACCGGCACTGATCGTTTATTCTCTTGCTTCCTCTAATTTACTTTGATTGTGTCTCAGTTCCGACCGTTAATTTCCCAATTGCTTCCAATTTACTTTGATGATGACACACCTGGTTTCCATCAGAACCTGTAGTATAAGAACCCTGGCGTTATAAACCTTAGTTGCCAGATCGTTGGTCTTTTTCCTGTGTGATAACAAACGTTTCCCGACCGCTTAGAACAATTGTTCTAAGTTTTGTATCAGTTTCAAGGTTTACCTATGAGACTTCGTCTTTTTGAGTCAAGGCTCCGTGTCAATTCTCAGAATCACAGCTCCCTGTCAGGGCCCAGTGTGAGGGCTCCCTATCAGGGCTCCGTGTCAAGATCCCTCCTGTTTGCTGTTCGGTGTTTAAGCCCTTTTAAGCACCCTAACTCAATCTCCGTGCCTGTGTCCTGCACTTGGTTTCGCCTCATTTGCCACTTTCCATTGCAACATTATCCCATTCTCATAATATAACATTGCTCCCACATTGAAATATAGTGACTTAGAAAACTATTTAGGCCTTAGGACTATTTTCACATTTTACGGTCTAATTTTCTAAATTTAATATACATTTAAGTAAGACTTTGAGCTAATTAATAAATCATACTGCATCATCTCAAATAAAAAAATAAAATCCGATACCTCTTAACAATTTAATAAAAATGAACAGTCTTTAGTAATCCCTCATGCGACTATGAAATAAATATTCATTCCCTTTGTAATTACTGTTTTGCTTTCCTGCGTTGCAATACTGTATACAAACTTTACAACTCACCGAATTTATTGACGTGGAAAATTGGACGATCGTAGGTTTTCAATGAAATTATACGTGTAAGTTCTCCTTCTGTCTCCAAGGTTGAAATGTACGATAGATTTTCAATATACAAAACAAAAAGGCAGACAAAAGTGCAGTCCAAGATCAGTCAGGGAAATGAGAAGCACAAATATATAAACGGTACAGGATAATTTCAATCCCACTGCACACACTTCCATCGTTAAGAAGGCATAGGGGTGGAAAACCTGGAAAACCTGAAACTGTGGCGACACCGCCTAGCTCAGGCCGTCCCTCTAGCACAGCAGCACCAATCCAGAATTGCTCATCCCCTTTTAGGTTCTAATTTTAGTTGCTCTAAAATGCCCTCTCCTAGGCATTCTAGAAAATCCATCTCTTGGGATCCAGCACCAGCCCAATTGTCCCGATCTACATGCATATTAAAATCGCGCGTTTCTATTGTCATATTGCCATTTCTGCATGCATGTTCTATCTCGGGTTGTAATTTGTAGAACACATCATTACTATTAATGGGGCCGTGAACAACACTTTATAATAATTTTCTAAAAATTCTCTTGCAACCTTTGGTAATTTTTGAACAGGATTAACACGGATTCATGACATAGTTCACATCGGCATGGATTTTAAGAGAAACAAAAGTCGAGTTTTGTTGCTTGTTGGATGCGATCATCCTTTTTACCATTAAGGAGTGTATAAAAGAGATAGTTTGAAATAAATTTGCACTTCAGTTCGTAACTTATTAGTATAAACTTTTTATAGAAAACATTTGTAAAATAACATGTCTAAGTCGCATCGTTATTACATCTATTTACTATTCGAATACTGACGTGTAAACCAACTCTGCGAAGACTTCAAAACATATCATGCAACAGTACATGTCAACAAACCTGTCGAGTTGGTGCCAAGCCGTCCTCAGGCGCCTCTTGTGAAAACAACTCAGTGTCTTCGGGTGCTACATATGGTTATACTGAATAACTTGACTTTTAACATAAACAGCATATATCTTATTTTAGTGCAGTTGGGGGTTTAAAACTATTGAGCTTCAGCACTGCATACTGCGTGACATTAATTTTGACTGACAGTTGTGTGCGCATGTTATAGCTTCGCCGCACAAGGTGGAAATGTTTTTTTTGGGAAAGTGGCAGGGATTCAGCATTTCTTTTGAAATTAGGATTGGGTAAATTATAGTCGATTTGCTGGGATCAATCTCCAACTGAATATTTCAAAGAGGAGACATTAAAAGCCTAACTAAAGTCATTGCAAGGCAAATCAAGTGAGACCTGCTGGAAGCAGTCAATAGGCCAGATAACACTTTTTGGGTTAGGAATAATGTTGCATTTGCTCTGAGGCTTTCTGTCTGCTCCAAAAAAAGAGCCAACTATGTTGAAAGCTGCCAGGTAAATCCTGACATAACGAAAATGGAAAATGAAAAAAGGAAATATGACAGAAGTACAGGAATGTCGAAGGAAAGTCAGATGAGAACCGAATGTTTGATACCATCGTATTTGATCTGAAAATTGAGCTGCATTTACAACTTATAATTTCTGCTTTCATTGTTTTGTTAGATATGAAACATACAATGTGTCCAACAATAGATGAGGTAAGGATTCTCAAGGTTCCAGTGATCTTCTCAATGAAAGGAGCTTAGATGTGTGATGAAAAGTGTATGGAAACTTTATGGCCTGGACTGCAGTATTAAACTTTTAGAAAAATAAGATGGAAATAAATCGTAAAAAATAATGGGGGGGGGGGTGCACCACGTCCAGAATGGAAGATTAATTTTCATACATTTCTACAGCAGCCACAGCCACTTGATACCGATTTTGCCAAATGTACTTCCCATCTTTCTACATTCATCAGTAGAACTACGTTGATATAAATTATGCCTACTGATATAATAGTGCACTATTTGGACCACTTTATTAAAATCAACTGAGAACTTTGCCCAATAATTATTTGGCAAAGATGTCAGCCATACTACTATTTCACAAATGAGATCTTCACAAAAGACTTCTTCGCTTTGTGTAACAAATTTCAGCATAAGTTCTCTATCCACGCGTTCTACATAACCACTACAACTGCTCACAATAAAAATTGCTACACTACACCATTTCTGGAACCCCTCGTGTTATACTATTTATTATATAATGATATCATGAATTTTCTTTAATAAGCCATGTTCGAGTTAATTCTTGCATCAACAAAATTCTTCATACTATTTACATAACATTAAAATACACACAGTTCAAATCATGCCGCAAGTACTTTATGACATTAATGGTAGTTCAAGAACAAAAAGTTGTTTTTTTTCAGTGAACATGTCGGCAGAATTGCGGCATTTATCCATTTGATGTGAGATGATTGTTTATTTTGGGATTTTATACCTGCGTATACCATACTCTGGTTCGTAGCAGATATTAAAGGGATCATGCAATTTGCCATTGCAATTCATTTCACCAAGCAATGACCATTGGAACTGTTTCAGAACAATATGTCACACGTGTCTGTTTGAGTATTCATCACAATTGGCTACGGGTTTTAGGAAAATACTCAGGCAATGCTGCTTTTCATTCTTAGTGAGCTGCATCGGGAAAATGGCCATGAACATTATTTTTAATATTTAATTCTGTGTGCATATACTGTGCACCATTCTGGAGCGATACGAAAATATCTGTGCAAAAATGGTCTCTCCGTTGAGCTGGGAGGAAACACCTGCTATCATGGCGATTGCTGAACGTATGTTTCGTTTATCATTTCCTCTGATATGCCAGATCTCTTTTTCGCAGCTGGCTCTGTTATGTCTCAGCAGTTGCACTAAATACAATGCCAATGTTGCAATAGTAACTTCGGTGTGGTCGGAATGGTGGAACGTAAATTGAGACAAAATACTAATACTGAATGAAAGAACTTACCACACCAACTCTGGACTTCTTAATATTCCGTTTAAAAATAACATATAATTTCATATAAGAACAGTATAGGTACTCATGTGTCCAGATTAATATTGGCACTTGATCAAGTTAATAAAATCAATATTAGGTTTAATATCTCTGACAAAGAGGTGAAATCTGTTAACTTAGAAGCAGTTTAGTTTAGTGCAATACATAACCTGGCAGGGAAAAAAAAATAACAAATAAAGTCAGGTTGATAATAATAATGATGATGATGATGATGATGATGATGATGATGATGATGATGATGATGATGATGATGATAATGATAATGATGATGATGATGATGATGATGATAATAATAATAATAATAATAATAATAATAATAATAATAATAATAATAATAATAATAATAATAATAATAATAATAAATATTAGAAATACAGTACACATATATTGAATAGATTTTAAAAACGTGCAAATACTGAAATATTGTATATTAAAACAAAAGTGAGGTAGTGTCCAAAGATTTAATATCTATTTAGGAATCAGATGGCAGAGAGAAAGAAGCTGTTCCTGAATCGCTGAGTGTGTGCCTTCAGGCTTCTGTACCTCCTACCAAATGGTAACTGTGAGAAAAAGGCATGCCCTGGGTGCTGGAGATCCTTAATAACGGAAGCCCCTTTTCTAAGATACCGCTCCCTGAAGATGTCCTGGGTATTTTACAGGTCTGTACCCAGGATGGAGCTGACGAGATTTACAGCTTTCTGCAGCTTCTTTTGCTCCTGCGCTGTAGCCCCTCCATACCAGACAGTGAAACAGCCTGCCAGAATACTCTGCACTGCAGAAGGAGTTGGCAGCGGCCCCATAAAGAAGGGGCCAGATGAAACACCAATCTGAGGAAAGATCAAGTGGTGGGGGAGGGGAAGCAAGTAGGGGACAGCAGGAAAGGTGAAGAAGGAATGTAAGGGAAAACCCTGGTCCACACATCCCTCCCCACAGATCTCCTAGCTGGTACTTATCCCTGCAAGCGTAAGTGATACACCTGTCCCTACACCTCCTTTCTTGCCGCCATTCAGGACGACAAATAGTCCTTCCTAGTGAGTCAACACTTCACTTGTGAGTCCGTTGTGGTCAGCTATGGCATCTGGTGCTTCCGGTGCGGACTCGTCTACATCGGCGAGACCCGATGCAGATTGGGGGGCTGCTTCGTCGAGTACCTCCGCTCCTGTCCGCCACAACAGACAAGATCTCCCTGTTGCCACCCACTTCAACTCTCCTTCACATTCCCGTTCGGATATGTCCATACGTGGCCTCATCTACTGCCATAACGAGGCCGGTTGGAGGAACAACACCTCATACAACGTCTGGGTAGTTTCCAGCCCCTTGATATGTACATCGAATTCTCCAACTTCCGGTAATTCCCTCCCTCTCCATTCCCCGATTCCACTTTCACTCTTCCTCCTCTTCTAACTGCCTATCACCTCTCTCATTATTCTGCCTTCTTCTGCTACCCACAGAGCTTTCCCCTTACATTCCTTCATCACCTTTCCTGCCTATCCACTCCCTGCTTTCCCTCCCCCAGCACTTGATCTTTCCTCTGATTTTTTTTTCACCTGGCACCTTCTTTATAGAAACCCCTGCCCCTCCTTCTTCAGTCCTGAAGATGGGTCTCGGCTCGAAACGTTGACTGCTCGTTTCCACGGGAGCTGTCCGACCTGCTGAGATCCTCCTGCTTGCTTGTAGGTGTGGGTTTGACCGCAGCATCTGCAGTATACTTTGTGGTTACTATAATGGAATCTACAGTAGCGTACCGGTAAGTACGACATTATTACAGTCCAGTTTGAAGTTTAATCCCGACATATTCTGCACGTAGTCTCGGAACATCCTTCCCGTGAAATGCGTGGGTTTTCTCCGGATGCTCTTGCTTTTTTCTCCCACAGTCCAAAGACATACCAGTTTGTTTAATTGGTCATTGGAAATTGTTCCCTGACAAGGTTTAGGTTTAAATATCGGTTGTTCGGGTGCAGCTCCAAGAGCCGAGGGGCGGGGGATGGTGGTGGGCTCGGAATACATATTCCGAGCTGTATCTCTAAACAACAGAGAGGAACTACTCGTGTTGGAATGAAATATCGAGTTGAATTGGTTCGGCGGCATACTCCCTCACAGAAGAAAGGCAGGGAATATTCCAAAACATATTACTGCTTGCTGTCATAAAATACTATGCATGTACCTTAAGGAAAGACAGCACAATTAATTTAGATACATTTTTCTAGATTTTTTCTCAGTTCAGTATTTAGACTTCACTATCTGACAACAATTAACAACAGAGCTACTTAATGTGAAAAGAATTCCAAAATATACAGAATTTTCTGTGGATGCTTATGGACAATAACCGTTCAAAGACAATGACTGTGTCGGTAATGATGCCAGATTAAATTAATTCCATGTTGTTGCATGGTCTTTCCCCTCTATTCCAGTTTTTTTTTAATATATTCCTGTATAAACGTTTCTTAAACCGTTAGATGGTACCTGTTTCTCTTGCCGCCTCTGGCAGTGTGTTGAAGGCAACTGCCACTTCCTATATAAAACAAAACGTGTCACACACATCTTTGTTATCCTCCATACTCCTCTTCCATCGTAGAACCAACTCCAATACACCAAAATAACTACCACCACCACCTTGAGGTAATTCCCTTAAACTGATATTTCCACCCAAGGAAAAAAGATTCTGCCTATATATCTCATCTATGCCCCTTGTGATTATTTCAGAATAATTTTATTGGTAGTATGCGGAATATTCAGTACGTAAGAGATTTGATAGTGGTGCGGTGCTAAGCATAAGGCACGGGAAAACACCACAGTAGACTACACAACAGCACCCAACCATGTAGAAAACAATCGTACAAGAATCCATAGGCAACTAACTATTTGCATTATAGTCGCATGCTCAAATACCCGTAGTCAAACTTACCGGTAAATACATTTGAACGAATGAACATTTTAAATAATCATCACCAAAACAGCAAGAGTAGCAGAGACTAGTTAACGGATACGGTGCAGTAATACTTAGGGATTTACACCTGTGTGGGTTTAATTGGAAGCTGGATAGCCATGGAAAGTAAGTTTTGGAAATGACATGTAGTCCTGGAGGTGATTGAAATGTAGCATCTCTCTGAACGCAATTTGGTGACTAGGTGGACTCGGTAGTAATTATTTTCTGCTACTTTTCTTCGTTCGGGTGAGGGACAGGTCGGTAATGACAGTGGCAGACAGCCACAGATTTTCTCCGACGAGTGTTCCACTCGCTGGAACCTATACTTGCAGAGTGAGGAGGGGGCTCGAAAGCAAACGGTGATAGAAGTGGTCAAAACACTCCCAATAATAGTTGAGTCCCGGCACCATGACTTTTCAATCCGTCTGGGCCGGTGTTTAAAACATCGACCAAACATCGGGATTTCCCTCGCTTTCAGACCACTACCCCGTCGCATCGATAAGCTCTGGGCCTGGATCCACTGCCAGGTTTCGCACCGACCTTTGAAAATCAGCCCAATGCTTCGATAGTTCAAGCCTCTGTTTAGGTGGACGGGCCTTCAATCTGCCTCTTCTCCATTCTGGATTTGGTCTTCTAGGCTAGCCCCGACTTTGCCACGTATCCATCTCAACCTCGCTCGGACTGTGCCTCGAATCCACCCCAACCTCGCCACGACCTTGCCTCGAATCCACATTGACCTCGCCCCAACTTTGACGCACTCTTCCGCCATCAAACCATCCAGGCCTTCGCGCGCTTTTTCATTGATAGCGATGATTGATTATTTTAAAAATATATTTTTCACGGAAAAATATTGTTAATAGGAAAATATTTCCAGTTCTATCTCTTATATTGTTTCCCGCTATTACGTAGTCGTTGAACTTCAGCAGTGCAAACTTAAACCTTGTTGACGGAGAGTTAACTATCAGATCAATTGTAGTTTTCGGAGCTCTGTAGAAGCCGTTCTATGCCCACGGGGAATCTTCGATTAATGTTTTGTTATTATATTTCTGACAGTCTACCCGAAGAATGCGAGGTCCTCCTGACGCTGTTTGTAGTGCATATTTGGGATTGTCAGTTGATTGAAAATATTGGAAGTATTCGTAACTCAACTAACATTCTAAGATCAACTGCAATGCGGTGGACCTATGAGGAGGGTGAAAATGAGAATGTCACGATCACGATCAAAGAACTTGACCTGCTGACGTAGGGGCGGATCCTCATGCAATTTGAGTAACATCCATTTTCTAGCAATGAACGTCCAGCTTCAATGGCTGCATCTACCAGCGCGCAGACAGGAGGAGATATCTTCTGAAACAATCAGGGTAGTAGTGAAGAAACTCACTGAGGGAAATCTCCATAAAGGAGACGTTTACATTCGGAGGATCCTGCTCACGAGCCGCAAGTTGTAGTCGAAGGACAGCTGCAGGATCTGCGGACAGGAAAACCAACAGAAAGAGGACTGTCATTCAAGTAAATGCTGTAAAACTGTCTGCCCAAAACGTGCTGGTACATACGTACAGACAATAGCAAGTGGAGCTGACACTGTTATTGCCCAGACAAAATTGGCGCGGCCCTCCCCAGTGCATTTCCCACGTCCGACATCGAGTTAGAAATTGCTCCTGCAGAAGGGCCGACCAAATCGAAATTAAACCCGCAGTCAAAACGCCCCAGTCCACTCCACAGGACGAAGTGGACTCTACGCAAGGAGGTAAGGGGAGAAAAACAGAAATAATGATAGCGAGTAGTCAAGACGAAGAAGACTCAGAAGACACCAGCCAAGCGACAACTGGCTGCCCAAAATAAAGAGGAACTGGACGAAAAGGGCAGACCGTCAAAAAAACAGCAGCGAGAACGGAAAACCGGAGACACGAACAGAGGAAACGCAATGAAGACTGGAAAGGGCAGAAAATTAGATATATACGAGGAAGGAATTCAGGTGACCAACCGCAGCCTCAGGAGAGTGGTAGAAGCAGAAGGTGCCATCAGCCCCCGGCTCCTGAATTAGGAGTAGCACAGCGCCCAATCAACACCAATTAACATAAACTTCGCAAAAAAAATTAGCAAAACAGAAGCAATCACCACACACACACACACACACACACACACACACACACACACACACAAACACACACACACACACACACACACACACACACACACACACACACACACACACACACACACATCAGAGGACCGTTTTTAGTGAACAATCAATGCGGATGTTCTAAATGGGGAGAGTCATGTTCTTCCATTGGTTAACTTTTTCTTCAATAATGATAATATCTTCATATATCTGGCTTGTGTTATTATTTAGGTTTAGTGGCATAAATGTTTTCATCAAAAGTCCATATGCTTTTGAGCAGTACTGATTCCTGTTTTCGTTCAAAAAAGTGTACCTTAGAAGTTTTATCTGACGGTTGTCCTGAAATGACGGCATGACAGGTTGCTATGTTCCCTCCCATTCTGTCCTAGGTGGCGTTAATCGAAGAGCATTGAAATATACATGACATTTTATGGAAGTTTTTCTTTCATTTCTTGCTGTTTTTTTTCTCAAAATTTTCCAGAATATTTCGATCCAAGATATTATGCCAAAAATAATACATAAATATAGGGGCAGTGAACTACATCGACTTACGGGTACGTCGAAGCCAAATACTACGAATAACAGCGCATGTTGATGAAGATATGTGAAGAGCCCAGGTTTTTTCTTAGTTTCCAATTTAATATCAGAAGAAGAGCTCATAGGTTTTCTTAATAGAGGCAGACATGCTCTGTATTTGAAACTTAAGCGTGCATTCGTCACGAGTAAAACAGAAAGTGTCGCGGCTGTTCCAACATTGGGTAGATAGTTGGCTATCACAAATATTTCAGAAAATGCAATTACTTTATGATCATGACTAGATACAGCGTGCCGTGCGTGTGAAGCGTGCACATCAAAGTGATGGCAAACACATATAAATGTTAAAGCAAACCATCAAACGGTATCTGCACGAGAAAATTTCGCCTTTATAAAACTGTTCTGACCTGCACCATCTGTCTTACCTAAGCATGCCCAGGCATGACTGGTCAAAACAGAAAGAAAAATGAGCTTACATTGTGCACAATATTTTAACTAAATTGAATTATGAATTTAAAAAGATATAAATAGTACATAACCGTGGTATGGCGATGATTTCCATGGCCTTCAGCCCAAAATCCAAAAGTTGCGCCCAAAGGTATTCAGTAAACAGAGCTATTGCTGTCTAGCGTTATTGTACAGCTTTACCTGTTTGTTCATCTGCCATGTACGAAAACCCAATCACCTTCATATTGCATACCCATTCTTTTCTTCTCAGTGTCAACTCTATTTCCCTTAGGATGCACGCCTTAATAATTGGTTTGGACAAAAACAAAACGAAGTTGTATCAAAATCTGCCATAAGACCATAATATTATCAGGTATTGAAACAGAAGTAAAGCATTCGTGGCATCAGGCCTACTTTGCCATTCCACAGTGGCTGAATTATTATAATTCTCAGTCCCATTCTTTTGCGATCTGGCTGTACCGTTTGACACCTGAATTAATCGAGAACTTATCACCCTCTACTCAAAGTATATGCCATAACTTGGCCACCCAAGTCATCTGTAGCACTGAATTCGACCTATTCACCAGCCTGTGGTTAAAAAGTTCCTTCTCATCTCCGTTCCAAATTGACGTCTGTTTATTCTGAGGCTGAGTTTAGTTTGAAACTGAAAGCATCTCAATTGCTTATCATATGGAATGGATACTTGTCGAGTTCCGGTCATAAACATTAAATTACTATTATCAATCATTCATAGTTATCACAGCCCATGAAAATTTCAACAAGGTTTTCAACACATTTCCAAACCAACTTATATTCCTGCGTGGATTCTTCAACAACTCAGGACTGTAAATGGAGTCCCATTGTTACTATAAATTCAGTATTATTTTTCGAAATAATACAAATGCTTACCTTTATAATACAATACGAGCGCTATCCCAGTCCTTGGAACTATCCCATAAAACAAGCAGTAACATTGTGTTGAAGATATGGGTATCTGTTTATGGGTAACTGCCCTCTTCACACTTGGTACACATCTGTATAAACAATATCATTTCCGCCTAACAGGAAATTGTCCATAAAAATGGGAAAATATGTATATTTCTTTAGTTTTTATGGTAAACATTTATGTTCAATGTATGTATTCCGCTGCTATATTTTTGCTTTTGAAAGTGTTTAGTTCATCAATATTTACATCACGGGAGAAAAAAAAAGAGACGACAGCCCATGCCGTCAGTGCAGCCTTCAATGGCAAACGACATTAATAACATTTGCTCCACATGATTCATGTCCTCATTCCCCCCACCCCCACCCTATGTATTATTCTCACTAAATGTTTTTTTTTTAATTACAAATTGCAACCTCAGCAGTTTTCAACCCATTCTTACTTCTAGGAACGTCTGATCCTCTGTCTATAAAATTATTGCGACTTGGATTTCATTTTCTCTATTCAATGTCCATATCCACTCTAGACCTAAAACCCCTAGTGTTTGGGATTTGTCTTTGACCATACATCCAATCCAAATTTAATTATTTTTCTTCACAGCACTTTTCAGCCTCCTATACTCCCACGAAATCAGAAGAAGTCCTAACTTTCCCTGTGAGTAATAATTTCCCATTTAGCCGTTAGTCAAGGGAATTTCGTCAGTCATTTGGTCATTGCTGTAAGTGTTTCTTTTACTTCAGCAAACCGATGTGCACAAGTATCTGCAATATCACTTCCTAATCCAACATCATTTCATACTGTATTGCTTATATATCACTGTACATGTGCTGTTACTAAGTGAAGTAGGTTTCCACTTTCGGTACAAAATATAAAGCGCATCGCACAAGATCAACAGCCAGAACAACTGAAAGGAGCGAAAGGGCATATCATGTAGCAAACGTGTGTGGGAAGTTGGATCATTTGCGATGTTTTTAATCCAACAAATGACAAACGAAAAAGCCATTTGAAGGGTAGATGAAATATGAGGGCAAACTAGCAAATAATATTAAACAGGATAATAAATGTTTTATTTTCAGTTATATAAAGATTAGAAGATAGGTGAGAGCTGGTTGTACTGGACCACTGGAGATTTTTGAGGTACTAATGCCTGTGGAAGAATAGGGTTAATAAGCTACGTGTCTAAGGAAATTACATACGTTACAGTAAAGACCATTGTATAAAAACAGAGAACACTTGCGAGATAAGAGATGAGTCTCGTATGCTTCAACCAGAGGAACAGAAACTAATGTGTTGAGCTCTGCAAGATAGTTTTACTTGTAACTGCTCCATTCATGTTAGGTTTTTTTAAACTGAAAAGCAACCTTTTGGTAGTGTGCTAATATTTCCATACAATGACAGGATATATTTCAATAAGTCTGCTGTTACGATGCTGAGTTGTATAAACGGACACTATTGTAACAGGACAGAAGAGTCCGGAGTTGCTGGAGACTAGCTCTTCTTTGTACTTTGTACCAAGATAAATAATGATCCAGAAACGAGACTCCGGAGTCGAGCATTTTTTACACTTGATTCAAGTCAAATTTCCGAGTCAATTTGGCGTAGTCGCCAGGATCCCGGAGTAACGGGATATGAACGGAGATTGCTGGGTAAACCTCAGTTAAATGGAAAGCGATCGTGTTAACTATCCAAAAGCGCACAAGAACGCTGCGAATCTTGTGCTCGGGGATAGGCCCATTTGCTCTAGGCTTAATTGGAAGTGCTGTGACCAAACTTTCATCATTGGCAATTGAGTAAATTGGTAAGAAGTGACGGAATTGGCAGGGGCGATTACAGATCTGCGCACCTAACTTTAGGAATAAAGCGTCCCTCAGTTAACTAAGGAAGATAAAATGCCCCATATGAATAATCCCCTGGCCTCCCAATTGCCCCAAGGACAGTATCCCAGGTCGGACCGAGCTTTCCCGTGTACCCCCAGCAGACACAGAGGACTTGATTCAAATGACCACCGATTTTGGGCGAGGGTAGATGCAGGAACAGCCAGGAAGCGGCGGTCGCAACGGCTCCAGGTTGCACGACGGTTGCCAAAGATGAGACCGAAGTGAACAGCACCGCATGTGCTGCGGGAGGCAGCGTGAGCCGACAGATGACACACAAATGCAGAGTGAAAACAGAAAACGATGGCCAAAGCCCCAGATTAGCCCTCAAAATTTATACTAGGCAACGTTCCTGTTTTAAATGCATGGAACCCAACTGAAGTACACGCGGTGCTGATGGAGTCATCTGACCATTTAAAGAAACTAAGCGCGTTTAACAGTTGATTGTCCAAATGAGCACTATATGCTCGCCCTTCCCTGGGGGATTTGCAGTTGATCAGAAATATGCCTATGGGTTCCCCTAGCCTTTGCTAAAGGAGACTTCAGAGATCCCCCGGTAGAAAGAGGAAATTCGAGAGAGGATGTCACGGTGCCCGGTAATGAGACAATGACACACTGTTTGGAGAATGGAGGGAAAATGCTATAATGGCTGCAAGCACGGACACATAGCGATATAGCACGGGTGACACGGTGCTTGCAGAAGAAGGCTGAACAGATTCCAGATTTCATAACAAGGTTTAAACTGAATTGGGAGAGAGTGCAGGAATATACATTTAGGGGAATGGCTCTTCAGCGATTCACACTTCGTTGAACTGTCTGAGGCCACAGCAAGCCAATGCATATAAATTACTGAATCAGAACTGGATACAGAAAATTACAGCTTTGTGCAATATCAGTCGGGAGGGCTTCTTTTGTAAGAAAACAGACGTGAAATAAAAATATGTAGGTAGGCAAGTACTTCCACTTCATGTGCGCGGCCGGGGAAGGGAAAGAAATTTGAGGTTCCGAAGAAATCCTCGCGGTTCTCCAAGCGACCAATGCTACAGTAGTGGAGAGAAGGGGCACTGGGCCCTAATTGTGTAACCACATGCCGAAATTCCGGAAAAGTAGGTCATTGGTCGCGAAACTGTCGGTTCCCCCGATCCGTTGCTGCACTTGGGCTTCAGAAGATGGAGAGTCGCTCACTTTCTCTTTTACTCATCCCTTACCTCAGCAATAGGGATGCCGCGGAGAACCAGTGATCAGGCAGCAGATATTAGACTGTGCAGAATTATGAAAGAAGAGCAGATAATGGTTGTAAAAATAGAAGAGGGTGAGGTGGCTTATCTCATCAATACTGGTGCTACTCTGTCTTCTGTGCCCTACTCCACAAGCTAACAGACAATTGATAAGCACCATCAGGATAGCCGATGTGCCGATAACGGAATCTCTTTCGCCACCTTCCTCGCTAACAACAGATAATGTGGACGTTACTGACACCTTTATAATTTCCAAGGTATGCCCTCTCCCCTTGTTAGGCAGACAGACTCTCTGTAAGTTAGGTGCGACCGTATACTTTGACCTAATAGCATTCATATTGATCTCCCGCAAATGGGGTCCCGCATTTGTTAAAGCTCGCGAGAAGAGTGGATGATGGTCATGATACTCCGATATTATACTGCTGGCAACTAGATTGCAGCAGTTATTCCCGACACATACAATAACTATGCACAGCAGTAGGGGATTCATCTGATTTGCAAGAACAGGATTTGCAATACCTCCTGGAAACCAATCGGAAAAGCAAGGTGCTTCACCGCACTGCTTTCGGATCAGAGCGCAGATTTCACGTATGATGAGCATACAGCACCCTCTGTCGGAGAAACGGAGACATTGAAAACTTGACTGCTTATTTACTTCGGCTTCGAAGGGCTGGGTTTAGCAGAAAAAACTAAACAACCAACCGTGAGACTAATGAAAAACAGAGGGTTTTTCTCACAGGAGACCGGCAGAGTCACCTCACAGTGGCCATAAGGCCCCACACTAAAGCAAAGCATGTCGGACCAATGGTGCACAGTCAATCACAAATTTCGCACACAGTTCAGATCATCTCAGTTCTATTTCCCGCGTAGATACGCTCACCATCGAGTTTTTGGACGGGCAGACAGAAAGAATTACCGTAAGACCTATGATTTTAAAGGATTTATTTCAGCATCAGTACCCGCCCGAGACCGGCAGGGCCACTGCTTTACCTGAAAGCTCTCGCCGGCATTAATACGGGTCTAGTCCTCCACAAGAGCCATCTCGCTTGGTGCACAGGAAAACCAGAACATCAGGTAACCCTCAAGAAGGGATCCCTCCTCCTCTGCGTGAAACAAGATCAGATAGCAGAAGGCATCCCGCTGGTAATACATTATGTCCTGCAACAAGGGGTTCTGTTTAAGACACGAAGTCCCTGTAACACCACCATTCTTCCGATTCCAAACACAGGAAGAAGGATCGAATGGTTATTAGTTTTGGTCGTAATAGCAATAAATAAGATGGTTATCCCATTGCCACACTGGTCCACGATACCAACATCATCCTCACTTCTATACCCGCCGCCGCCAGTACCTTCACTATCATAGACTTATGTTCACCATTTTTCTTTATATCTCTACATGCTGGCTGCCAGTATCTGTCCTCCCTCAACTACAAGAATCAGCAGTATACCTGAAACCGTTTACCGTAAGAATACAGGGAAAGCCCAGTAGTATATCCGGAGACCGTAAAGCATGACCTGGATGAGTTTCCTTTGTCCGACCTTTCCACCCTTATCGAATATGCTGAGGCTATCCTGATAGCTTCCGACACGTGCACTCACTGCCTAGCTGATACAATTAGGGTGTTACAGAATCTATCTGACATGGGACACGAGTTTTCCCTAGTCAAGTTCAGTGTTGACAGAACAGCGTGCAGTATCTCGGGTTCGAGCTGACGCAGGGAATGAGAGGAGCAGGAAAAGACCGTATATTAGCTGTATAGCACATTCCGATACCAAAGACAAAGAAGAAACTGCTTTCCTTCCTGTGGATGGTTGTTACTGTCAACAGTGGATACCGGAATATAGAAAAATGGATGCTGTACTCCGCATAGCTACCCTGCACAATCAGCCAACAACTGAGTGATGGACTGAAGAAACAGATCGGACATTCACAACCCTAGAAGATGTCCTTCGTGAGGCGCCAGCCCAGAGCTTACCGGACTATGAGAGGCCTTTCCTGATGTAGGTTAACGAGAGTAACGATTCGCTTCCGCAGTGATGTCCTGAAAATACAGGGGTGGTAAACGACCAATGGCCTATTACACTGCTTCCGTACCTGTTGTACTAAAGGGTATACCCTTCTGCCTGCGAGCGAAGCTAGCCACAGTGCTGGTCGTCCAAAAATACATCTCCATAGCGCTTTAACAGCACTGCGTTGAATTGATAAACTATAGTGTGACGCTGCTTCAAAATTACGCCGCACCCAGCATTTAACGTACTCCCACAAGACCGGCTATGAGGAAATCCACTTGTCGTGATCTAAATATACCTACCAACGGTCGACTGCCGGAAACTCTGCGACCTTTGTGCCACCAGTACCCGCTCAATAACTGGATGAAGATTATGATTGTGCGGCCGTTGTACAAGCTACGACCTCCTTCAGACCGGACCTCCGCAGCGAACACTTCGATAAATCAGACCGGATCTTGTAGACCGATAACTTTTCCCTACCACAATCAGATAATGTGCTGCTGACCGGATAAGCCGTTGTGACGCCCCATGAGGATGTAGAAGCGTCTGCACAGTCAGCAGAAATTTTGCGTCTCACTCGGGCATGTGTATTAACCTTCGGTAAGACTGCGAACAATTACACTGTTTCCCGTTATGCCTTTAGAATAGCCCATGATTTTGGACGGCTCGGCAAGAACAGAGGATTCATTATTTCCTCCGGAAAAAAAAACACACACACACATTCTCGACTTGATATGAACTTGTTAGAGGCCATCCAGTTGCCGCATGGCGCAAACATACTCAAATGTGTTGCTCAGACTTCTGCACGTGACGTGGAAACCAAAGGGATCATTTCGCTGACACAACAGCGAAGCAGATGGCGCTCCAGCAGCAGCCAATATTACAGAACGGCAAGGAGGAAAAAGTGTGTGGGGGGGTGGGGGACTCCTCACTGCCCTCAGTATCGGCAGATTGCAGCAAGCACGAGATCTTGGCTCATAGCAAGAAAGGTGCGCGTAGAGTATAACTGCTTGCAGCCTGTCGTCGGGCTTCTGTTGCCACCCCGATGGGCGTGTTGCTTGACCCCATAGCTCCTTTCTGCCTCTGGCTCACCAGGCCAGGCTCCCATGGGCAAAGGAGGGATGCAGCATGGGATTAATCAGCAATGCTATGCCCCTGGGATAACTGTCACATACGAAAGGGAGCACAGACATATTTGATATGTTAGCAGAAGTCTAAAGGCAAGGCTGCGGCAAAGTATGATCACTTCCCCAGCCAGTAATGCCGTTTCAAACCTTGCAAATAGACTTTGCGCAGATGCTAGAGGATAAAGATGATAGTTACGTTCTCTCTGTGTTTGGATATATACACGATCAGAATCGATGCGGCTAGAACAATGCTCGAATGAAGGAAATCATACCAAGATTTGGAATTCCATTGTGGATTAATAGTGATAGAGGGACTTATTTTACTAAATGGTCAGTACAAGGGCTGAATGCCGCCCTGGGAGATCAATGGAAGTAACATATCCCCGATCAACCCGAATCACCGAGAATGGTGAAAAGGGTAAAGGGAGAAATAAATCAGGGCACTGGGCAAAGTGTGTCAGCAGAACGACCTTAAATGGCCAGAGGCTTTTACTGTGGTGATGTGTGTTCTGCGAACCGGAAGAATAGGAGTGCGGGGCTCACCCTAAACGAAATATAAATTGGCAGACAAATGACAACTGTGTTGAAGCTCTCTATAACACCGGCAATAGTAGCTTTGATCTAGAAAGATGGAACAAAAAACTCTATATTAAGCACAACCACTTCAGGTGGTAGAAAAGCTGCATGCCAAATGAGACGAGCCCAAATTCCCGTGACCGAAGGAAATGAGCACCCCTTCAAACCAAGAGACTGAGTATATGTTCGAGCAGTGATCAAAATTCTGTATCTCCAAGGTGGAAAGCACACTATCAAGTCTTGCTGATCACTGGGACTGCAGTGAAGCAAGAAGGAAAACCCGACCAGATACACACCACTCGGTGCAAACAACATTAGGAAAAAGTAGAGTTAAAATAGACTTAAGTGGATTTACGTGAAGAACACCTATTCAGCTGCAGAAGAGAGTGAAAGGAGCCACATCAGTGGTCTGAAATAAAACAGTTTGGATATTGTTCCACAACTATACCCCACCTGGGACAGCATGGTGGTTTGTTGTTAACTGGAAGGGGACGCTGGCACATTATTAGAGAATACTTGCATTTGTAGTAATTTGTGTACTGGGCACGAAGTTCCTCTGTGCGCTACTTCCTGCAGAGAACAGAAACCGATGACGCTGGCCCCATGTATGTTGAGGTCCTCCTAGAAGGCCTGGAACGTTTAGAGAATGGGAGGAGGAAGAGCATTTAGTGACAGCTAAAATGAGGAGGAATGTCTGGAAATGCGCCCCTTTCATGAGTGTTAGAAGGCCCGCTTTCCAGAGATAGACTCAATGAGAGAGTATGAATCTGAACAGCGTAAACAGAATGAGTGCAGATCTGGAAAATCAAAAAGGAGGGATTTGCGGAGGAAAAGGCTTGATAAGCTACCTGACTATGGACATTGGATACTGTAAAACTAGGACCCTTGTGTGAAAATAGGGAACAGTACGTGCTAACTGTTGTGAGGTAAGGTATGAGACTAATCTGCTTCCACCATACAGAAACAGAAACGAATGTGCTGAGCTCGGCAAGATAGCTTTACTTGTAACTGCTCCTTTCACTCTACGTTCTTTTCAGTGATCAGTAACATAATGTTAGTGTGGTAATGTTTCTTTACAAGGATCGTATATATTATAGTAAGAATGTTGTTGCTATGCGGAACTACAGAAAAGGGCGCCATTGTAACAGGCGTGCAGGATCGGGAGCTGGTGAAAACTAGCTCTCACTCTCCTTGGTACTAAGTCAAATAAAGGTCCCGAAACGAGACTTCGGATGCTAGCATTGTTTTCAACTGACTAAGAACAAATTCCACTTCAATGGGGAATCAATAAATGAACAATAAATGCATTGCATCATTCTTCACTGTATAAGACACTGGCAGTATGCCGGAGGTCTGTAAGTGTTAGGGAGCAGGGGTAAGTGCCGTCGCTATTGCAAAGGAAAAATTGACAGCCAATCTGAAAAGTACTCAGGTGGATTAGTCACCTGGACCAAAACTGAAGATCTGAAACTGCTTGGATAGTTTGTTTGGATAAAGGTTCATAATGGATGTGCACGATTACCTGAATCGTCAACGATAACATATTTAAAATTTTGCTTTTGGGTTTCATCCACTTATATTTATTCTCCGTTTGGTTATCAAGGCCGTTGCGGAGGGTGGTGGGGTAATTGTCATTATTTTTACCCAATGTAAGAGTTAGTTTTCTCTTCGTTTTCCGCACACTTACCCGTAAACATTGATCGTCACTGGATCATGTCTGGACAATTTTGTTGAATGTCCTCGGGACTCTTTCTAATGCCCCAATAATAAGGCAGCAGTACAATGACAGATATATCATTTTATAGATGAATAAACACAAGAGATTCTACAATTATTGAAAATTCGGAGCAAATCACACAAAACTCTGGAAGAAGTCAGCAGGTCAGATAGCATTCATGGTACTAAATAAACAATCGATAATTCGGGTGTTGATTCTTCCTTAGCAATCAAGGGCAATACGCCAGAATATGAGGTTTGCGAAGGAAGACCACCTAGAAGGTCGTGTGTGAATTCAGGAGATGGGAAAGTTAACGGGCTAGAGCAGAATCAATCTGAAAAAGGGTAGAAAGCGTGGCGTGAAAAGGAGTTGATGGGCAAGTGAGGAGGAAGGTTTAGAAGCCAGAGCGAGCAATAGAAGATATAATGGATTAGGGATAAAGTACCGTAAGGCGAAATCGATGCTCATGCCAGCAGTTTCGAGGCAACATAGAAGGAATATGCTCCTCCAACGGAAGGTCAACTCATCATGGCCAAAGAGGAGGCGGTTCAATGTATACGAAGGGAGACACAGATAGAACAGCCACGCTGTTGTCCCAGTTGCAGAGTTGGGGGGTGGGGAGGAACGTGGTCTTGACCTGGACTTCTTGTCAATTGAGCCAGATTTCAGCAACGTGGCGAATGTCTTAGTCATCACGGATCACTGCACCAGATATCCGTAAGCTTTACCTGCCAGCGATCAGAGGGCGTTCAGTGCGGCCAAATTGGTAAGGAAGAAGTACTTCATTTTTATGGCCACTCCAGGTGGATACATATTGTTCAGGGAGTGGATTTCGAGAGGAGGCTCAGACATGTGTTAATAACCATGCTTAGAGTAGAAAAGTCGAGGGCGACACCTTATCACACACGGGGTGTTATCCTGCTCGACAGACCTAGTTAGATCTTGCAAGACATGCTCGAAACCTTGGAAATCAGCAAGAAGAACACGTGGAGTGGACATATAGGACCTCTGGTCCATTGTTATAACTGTAAACGAAATGAATCCACCAGGCATTCGCCAAACTTTTTTTTATGGTATTTGGGCGCGAGGCCATGCTGCCTATTGACCTTTGATCTGGGTTTCGCGAGGAAACCCTATCACCGAATATTTATCTGACTTATTTATCTGATATGGTAAGATAATTGAAAGACGATGTTGAAACAGTGGATGTTGCAGCTGCCAAGCAGGTGAAGGACATAAGAGGAGGTATGATCCAAAGGTGATGTTATCCAACTCATGCCGGGAGACCGAGTCCTCTAAAGGAATTTGGGGCTACCTGGAAAGCTTACTTTAGCTGACTGCTGGAGAGTCAAATACAAACGTACCAGTTTTCTGGGTTGAACCAGAAGATGCGAATGGCCTAACAAGATTCTCCATCAGAACCAGTTTCTGCATCTGGGACAAGAGTTGCTGGTTGACATAGTGCCCAGTCTGGAGGTTACAACTAGTATGGCGACTCTGTGGCAACGTGGAACGACCGACGGACAAACAGGAGGACAAAAGAAGGACAAAAATTAGACCGAAGTTGTGTCTGCACCTGAAGAAATATATGACGGGGTAAGGATGTCTCAAGAAATGAATAGTCCCCACCTCAAACGGCAATAATAGAGGTAGACACTCAACTTATACACCACAGCCCATTTCAATGCCAGGAACTCCAGCTTGTGCGTGGGATTTATTTTCTCCAAGGGCGGCAGACTCCGGCTATCAAACACAACAGGTATCAACCCGAAGCCCTGGCATCGGTATGCACGAAATACAGCAATCGGGCACAACAAAAGCCTGCATAGGTGCCTCTGTCAACATCTCTTTTGTCGACTGCACTGTCCCTTTATATTTCTCATCCCACCTCGCTCGAAATTGCTCCGAAGGGCTAAGATACTCTATACCCCTTTCTTCTATTGTACTCCTACCTTTCTTCAGAAGGGACAGTAAGCAGACGGACGCTCATTAAAAGGGTAGATTTCCTACATGTAGCCCTTCACACAGCGATAGAACCAATAAAACCCAAGGAATTATCGCAAAGCTCTCACAGTCGGGAGCCTTGGCCATCTGGTTTCCGCATTTGTCTTAGACGGAATCGTTGCTATCTTATCCCCTAAAATTACGTTCCGAACATAGCTGGCAAACGTTCTAGAAACTTACAAACACAGAAAACCTACAGCACAATACAGGCTCTTCGGCCCACAAAATCGATCCGAACATGTCCCTACCTTAGAAATTATTAGTACTCCCTATACCCACTATTTTCCTAAGCTCCGTGTAGTTATTCAAAAATCTCTTAAAATACCCTATCTTATCCGCCTCCACCACCATTGCCGGCAGCCTAATCGATGCACTCACCAGCCTCTGAGTAAAAGTCTTACCCCTGCTATCTCCACTGCACCTACTCTCCAGCACGCGAAACCTGTGTCCTCTTGTGGCAACCATTTCAGCCTGGGTAAAAGCGTCTGACTAACTACGCGATCAATGCCTCTCATCATCTTATACACGTCTTTCAGGTCACCTCGCATCCTCTGTCGCTCGACGGAGAAATGACGAGTTCATTTAAACAGATTTCATAAGGCATGCTCCTCATTCATGCAACATCCTCGTAAATCTACTCTGCACCATTTCTATGGCTTCCACATCCTTCCTGTAGTGAGGCGACTAGAACTGAGCACAGTACTCAGGGGAGGGGATGAACTGGAAATATAAGGATGGAGTTAAAGGAAAAGTGAAAATAAGAAAAGTTAAAAAGGACAACAGAATCAATGGAGTAGGAAGCTCAAGAAGAAGTCATACAGTATGGCAAAGTGAAATAGGAATTGATATGAAAGGAGAGGGGAGAAACGAATTAAAAGTATTATATATGAATGCACGAAGTATAAGGAATAAAGTAGATGAGTTTGTCACTCAGTTGGAAATTGGCAGGTACGATGTTGTGGGAATAACAGAGACACGACTTCAAGCGGACAGGGCCTGGAAAATGAATATTCAAGGATATACATCTTATCGAAAGGACAGACTGACTGCAAGAGGGGAAGGGATGGCTCCGCTGGTGAGGAATGATATTCCTTGCGAGGGGGGCATAGAATCAGGGGATGTAGAGTCACTATGGATAGAACGGAGAAATTCTAAGGGTAGAAAGACCCTAATGGGAGTTACCTACAGGCCCCCAAACAGCAGTCTGGACGTTGGGTCTAAGTTGAATAAAGAGTTAAAATTGGCACGTCGCAAAGGTAATGTTACAGATGTCATGGGGGAGTTCAACATGCAGGTAGACTGGGAGAATTAGATTGGTACTGGACCCAAAGAAAGGGAGTTTGTGGGGTGCCTCCGAGTTGGATTCTTAGAACAGCTGGTACTGGAGCCTACCAGGGAGAAGGCAATTATAGATTTAGTGTCGTGCAATGAACCCGATTTGATCAGGGACCTCGAGGTAAAGGAACCATTAGGAGGTAGTGACCATAATATGGTATGTTTTAACCTACAATTTGAGAAGGAGAAGGGATAATCGCATGTGTCAGTTGAACAAAGGGAACTATGGAACTATGAGGGAGGTGCTGGTCAAAGTTCAATGGAAGAATAAACTAGCAGGGAAGACAGTGGAACAACAATGGCAGGTATTTCTGGGAATAATGCAGAAGGTGCAGGGTCGGTGCATTCCAAAGAGGAAGAAATATCCTTAGGGGAGAAGGGGCGGCCTTGGCTGACGAAGGAAGTAAAGGGCAGTATAAAAATAAAAGAGAACAAGTATAACATAGCTAAGATGAGCGGGAAACCGCAGGACAGGGAAACTAATAAAGAGCAACAAAAGATCACAAAAAAGGCAATACGCCAAGAAAAAATGAGGTACGAAGGTAAACTAGCCAAGAATATGAGAGAGGATAGTAAAAGCTTCTTTAGGTATGTGAATAGGAAAAAAATAGTTACGACCAACATTGGGCCATTGAAGACAGAAACGGGTGAATTTATTATGGGGAACAAGGAAATGGCCGACGAGTTGAACAGGTACTTTGGATCTGTTTTCACTAGGGAAGACACAATCTCCGACATGTAATAGTGGGCAAAGGAACTAGGGTAAAGGATGAACTGGAGGAAATTTATATTAGGCAAGAAACGGTTTCGGATAGACTGTTGAGTCTGAAGGCTGATCAGTCCCCGGGACCTGATAGTCTGCATCCCAGGGTACTTAAAGAGGTGGCTCTAGAAATCGTTAACGCATTGGTAATCATTTTCCAATGTTCTATAGTTTCAGGAACAGTTCCTGATGATTGGAGTGTGGCTAATGTTGTCCCACTTTTCATGAAAGGAGGGAGAGAGAAAACAGGGAATTATAGACCGGTTATCCTGACGTCAGTGGTGGGAAAGATGCTGGAGTCAATTATAAAAGGGGAAATTACGACACATTTGGATAGCAGTAGAAGGATCAGTCCAAATTAGCATGGCTTTATGAAGGGGAAATCATGCTGGACTAATCTTCTGGAGTTCTTTGAGGATGTAACTATGAAAATCGACAAGGGAGAGCCAGAGGAAGTGGTGTACCTGGACTTCCAGAAAGCTTTTAATAAAGTCCCACATAGGAGATTAGTGGGCAAAATTAGTGCACATGGTATTGGGGGCAAAGTACTGACATGGATTGAAAATTGGCTGGCTGACAGGAAACAAAGTGTAGCAATTAACGGTTCCCTTTCGGAATGGCAGGCTGTGAGCAGTGGGGTGCGGCAAGGTTCGGTGCTGGGACAGCAACTGTTTACAATTTACATTAATGATTTAGATGAAGGGATGAAAAGTAACATTAGCAAATTTGCTGATGACACAAAGCTGGGTGGCAGTGTGAAATGTCAGGAGGATGTTATGAGAATGCAGGGTGAATTGGACAGGTTGGTTGAGTGGGCAAATGTATAGCAGATGCAGTTTAATGTGGATAAATGTTAGGTTATCCACTTTGGGGGCAAGGACAGGAAGGCAGATTACTATCTAAATGGAGTCAAGTTAGGAAAAGGGGAAGTACAACGAGATCTCGGTGTTCTTGGACATCAGTCGATGAAAGCAAGCATGCAGGAACAACAGGCAGTGAAGAAAGCTAATGGCATGCTGCCCTTTATAACAAGAGGAATTGAGTATAGGAGTAAAGAGTTCCTTCTGCAGCTGTACAGGGCTCTGGTGAGACCCCACCTGAAGTATTGTGTGCAGTTTTGGTCTCCAAATTTGAGGAAGGACATTCTTGCGATTGAGGGAGTGTAGCGTTGGTTCACAAGGTTAATTCCCGGAATGGCGGGACTGTCATATGTTGAAAGATTGGAGCGACTGGGCTTGTATACACTGGAATTTAGAAGGATGAGAGTGGATCTGATTGAAACATATAAGATTATTAAGGGATTGGACACGCTGGAGGCAGGAAGCATGTTCCCGCTGATGGGTGAGTCCAGAACTAGAGGCCACAGTTTCAGAATAAGGGGTAGGCCATTTAAAACAGAGATGCTGAAAAGCTTTTTCACCCAGAGAGTGGTGGATATGTGGAATGCTCTGCCCCAGAAGGCAGTGGAGGCCAAGTCTCTGGATGCATTCAAGAGACAGTTAGATTGAGCTCTTATAGATAGCGGGGTCAAGGGATATCGGGAGAGGGCAGGAAGAGGGTTATGATTGTGCATGATCAGCCATGATCACAGTGAATGGTGGTGCTGGCTAGAAGGGCCGAATGGCCTAGTCCTGCACCTACTGTCTGTTGTCTATTGTCGATAGTACTCCAGGTAGATTCTGGCCAAGGTCTTATCAGTCTGTAACATTACTTCTCGGCTCCTAAATTCAAGTCCACGATTAATGAAGGCCAATACACAATA
Organism: Hemitrygon akajei; assembly: GCF_048418815.1. Taxonomy (NCBI): domain Eukaryota; kingdom Metazoa; phylum Chordata; class Chondrichthyes; order Myliobatiformes; family Dasyatidae; genus Hemitrygon; species Hemitrygon akajei. The sequence continues at coordinate 196,095,732 of NC_133124.1, forward strand.
TACCTTCTTAAACACAGAATCAACTTGCGCAGCTGTTTTGAGCGTCCTATGGACTAGGACCCCAAGATTCCTCTTATGTCCACTTTGCTAAGAGACTTACAGTTAATACAATATTCTGCCATCATGTTTAAAGAAACTATTCCTGTCCCTGAGATCCCTCGTAGTAGTGTTCCTGATGTTCATGGCCATCCAGTTCCTATGTAAAACTGAGGGCTTCTGCAGTTCAGTCCTCACCAGAACCCTAGCAAAACACCTGACTCCTGTTCGTCGTCTCTGGTGCATCCCCCAAGAGGGTCTCGGATTCAGGCATTCCAGGATATTTGAGGTTTCCCATCACTCTCTCTAGTTGCCCAGGCCGTAACACGATAGACTTAGACTGAATGAACTACACAGTCACTCGTCTAAACTCATTACCCGGCACAGTACGGCACGCATTACTTCGAAAGCAGCTCGAAACACCCGGTGAACGGGTAATGTCTTCTGAAAGTTCTATCCAGCTCTCTCCTTGCAGACTCCCAGAAGCTTCTCCCAATAGCGATACACTGGAGCTTGGCCACACTGAGGGTTCAGGAATAGCGTTTTTTGCCTTAAGGTGTTCCTTTAAATATTGCTGCGATTGTCCCTCCCCCACACCCCCGAGCCACTTCACTGTTCTTTTTTATTAAGTTTCCCCAAAAGTCTCTCTCTGTTTAGGTACCAGGGGGCTCATTCTCTGAGGGGTGTTCCTGCCGTTCACACTCCTCCTTGCAGTGTCGCTCTTTAGCGCAGTCGTAACAGAAAATACCGGCCGCTCCTCCTCTCGCTGGACCCCGGCAGCCCATCTGCATCGTCCGTCCCTTAACAGTTCTATCAGTCAGTGTGGGGGCACACCCGTTGCTAACTACCGGGACCTATCAGTTCTCAACTCGACTACGTTCTCTTTTTCCCTCCCCACGGGGTCGGCTATCCGTAATCACTTCAACGCAGTCACTACCGAAGACTGTACCCTGCTGTCAGAGACCGGGCGCGTCTCCGACGCATTCTTCCCTTCTCATACTTCTTTGCTCTGCTCAGCAAACAAGGAAGCAATGAGTGTATTACGAAGCAGTCGCAGACTCCAAACGTTCAGGCTCTGGGACTAGCCACTTTTCACTATTTGGTTCTTTCTGAACGGACCCAACTCAGCCGACTGAATGGCTCCTTTACGCCGCAAGCAAGTTAGCTGCCTCTCCAGCCGAAAAATGTAGGAAGAAAGTTTTTTCACTACTCCTGAAACATGTTCTGAAACCCTGTCAGGAGGTCCATTGGGCTTCCCGTCTCACCAAGCACCTTGCCTAGTGCTTGCATGTAGGCCGCAGACGTGGCACGCGTCTTCAGTGCCTTTGCGATTCTGACTATGTCATGCAGTCCGCCCTCTCAATATTTCAGCCCTTCGCTGTCGTTTTACGTCATTACAGCACTGCCACTCATCTGACACCTCAGCGCTCTCATCATTTCTCTACTTCCGTGGCCGGTTTCGTTCTTTCGAAAAGGCGGAGTACAATAAATGGCTCTTTGATCAGAGCATTCTTCCATTTATTCGCTATGGAGGTAAGGGCCGCTTACAACTCAGATTTCTCACTCCTCGCTGGCGGGCTAATTAGATATTCCAAATCGGACCACTCCTTCTCCTCGCTCCGCAGAAACCAGAGCATTCTGATTTTGAAGTCTACGTCCCCAGCTGCGGAAGACTCAACTTGCGATTCGGCCCATATGCGTAATATGGGTAGCCCACGGACCACTTCTCCCGGGATCCCAATAGTTCCACCCATTTCCATTGACGTTAAGTTAACTCTAGTCTGGACTAATTCAGCGTCTTTGTTCGTCTTTTTATCAAACCTCCGCCATTATCGTGATTTTCCTAACAGTTTTAACGGTGCTTATATGGGAATTAACAATTCATCAGCGGTACGAATGTCTACCCCAGTCTACACGCAGCGCAATCGTTACCAGTAACCCCATAGATTCGCACCACGCTCAATCACGGCAGCATCCATAGTCACGTACCCTAATAACTTCACCCAACAATAGCTCAGCACAGAGAAACACACAAACCACTGGATCAATGCTCAGCACTGACACACAGCATCCAATGAAATCGATTATGGACACTCCCCCCACAATTGAAGCTCACTGTTTCCGTCGAATGTATAGATATAGGGAAAACAACTGTCAGACCCACCAAACAGGTGAGATTGAGATGCAAGCACACTCAGAAACCCAATGTTTGTGTGCATGCTGCGTGATTTTTTACCTGTTACAATAAGTACCAGACAGTACACGGCATAAAATTCAATGATGTAGTTTTGGTATTCTTAATTTGACTAAAGAAAATAAAACACAAATAAAGAAAGGGCCCGTTTTAATAAAACAATCTAAATTGCATACATTGGAGCTTACTGTTTCCTCTTTTACGATCCTCCTTCGATCTTCTCAGATTTCGTCGAATCATGGCCTGCTCCTCGTCGAGACCTTCGAACTCTACCCTCTGGCTTCATCTCTCTTCATCTCCAGCTGAACAGAAGACCTAGTTCAACGGTGTCCAGCGCAAGACATGAAAACATATTCCTTTCATTAAATGGCTCACATTCCAAACCGCCCATAATTTCGAACCATAACCAAAACGCTGATTCTACAGAAAGATCGGTACGTTAGCAGTAAAACTTTTCCCAATGTGTTACATGAAGAAGTCGTTTCGTCACTCACCCTTAAGTGTCATTCACTTCTAATCAATGGAAAGTACTTTCAAGGCTTATAAACACCGTTCGTTGTTTAAAGGTATATCAATCAGATGAGGGTCGTTCGGATTCCTTGAGGTCATTTGGACAAGTCGCGCAGGTGGCTGGAAAGAGAGGTTAAAGGAGCCATCTTCGGCAAACTGGGAAAGCCACACATGAACTCAGGAGGAAACCCTCCTATCAGCCACTTGCAATGCCGTTTTAGCATGTCTAACCCGGCGTCTCAGCAACAGTTCATATCTCCATTCATGAAAATATAGGGCCTATGGCTCCTGTCATTATCTCTACGACTTCCAACGACACTCATGTGATTGCTCTCGCTTTAAACCACTCACATAGTTAATCAGTCGGAAATCTACCTTTCATAGATCAGAACTGAAGAAGCCTCTCCATTCCAACACGTGTAACGCCATCCCAACAATTGCATGCATCTACATTAATCGCTGTCGCTTGAAAGCAGCATCCATCATCGGGGAACGGCACCACCAAGGACAAGTACTTTTCTGTCTTCTGCCATTAGAAAATGGGTACTTGAGCCTCTGAATTCACACCACCAGGTTTAGGAACAGTAACTACCGTTTAACCATCAGACTGTTTTACAAATAAGAATTACTCGACTTCATTTTTCACCGCACTGATATTTTCCACAACCAATGGAGTTAGTTTCAAGTCCTTGTTAACTGCACTGATTGGCAATTTGTTTACTTATTACTATTCCTTTCTCTTTCATATAATTTGTGCAGTGTGTATCCTCTGCACTGTGATTGGACGCCAATGTTGGGCGTTCCCGCATTGACTCTATTATAGACATCATTCTGTAGATTTATTGAGAATGCTGGCATGAAAATGAATGTCAGGTTCGCATATGGTGACGTATACGTATAATAAATTCACTCCAGAGTTTGAAATTTGAAACAGCACTACAGGAGAATTTGCAAATGATAATACAGTTCAGACAATTTTTGAGGATTGGATGTTGGGAAGTTTTTGAACTGCAATTCAAGGAAGAAGTTAAAGTTTTACATACTATTCTATTGAAAGTGCAAATCCAGAGACACCTGATAGTTCTGCAGTGGATATCGGAGAAAAAGATTATAGATAAATTTTGCGAAGTAACAGGATGTTCTTTTCTCAGTGGTCTTGGAATTTGTTCACATAGGTCGCAATTTGAATGAAAACTTCATAAGTTAGACATACCTATACCAGAGGGAAGACGTTGAAGCTGAGAGTCTATACGTTCTGCGATGGGGTGCGATTGTAAGTTTTTTATTCATAGATTCGTGGATGATTGGAATGCGATGTCTGGAATGGTGGTAGAGGCAAATGCATCACAAGCTTTTAGGAGACGTTTAGATAAGTAGGCGAACATAAGGACGATTGAGCATATGGGCTTTTGTATGGTGGGGGAATTACTGTTTGATTACCCTTTTTGATGGCTCCACACAATCTTGATCTGTTCCGTTGTTGCACTATTTTATGTTTTATGTTATCTTGGAGTTGTAGCAGTTGCTTTTACAGGTAAAAAAATAGTAACTCTCGAGAAATAATTGCCGTTCCGAGAAATAACCACAGTAATGATTATCGGCTAAATAGACAATAGACAATAGGTGCAGAAGTAGACCATTCGGCCGTTCGAGACTGCACTGCCATTCTGAGATCATGGCTGATCATCTACGATCAATACCTGGTTCCTGCCTTGTCCCCATATCCCTTGATTCCCCTATCCATAAGATACCTCTCTAGCTCCTTCTTGAAAGCATCCAGAGAATTGGCCTCCACTGCCTTCCGAGGCAGTGCATTCCAGACCCCCACAACTTTCTGGGAGAAGAAGTTTTTCCTTAACTCTGTCCTAAATGACCTACCCCTTATTCTCAAACCATGCCCTCTTGTACTGGATTCTCCCAGCATCTGGAACATATTTCCTGACTCTATCCTGTCCAATCACTTAATAATCTTATACGTTGCAATCAGATAATTCCTTAATCTCCTCTCCTTAATTCCTTAATCTACTCTCAGTTTCCTTAATTCCAGCGTGTAGAAGCCCAGTCTCTCTAACCTCTCTGCGTAAGACAGTCCGGACATGCCAGCAATTGACCTCGTGAATCTACACTGCACTTCCTCTATAGCCTGGATGTCCTTCCTTAACCCTGGAAACCAAAACTGTACACAATACTCCAGGTGTGGTCTCATCAGGGCCCTGTACAAATGCAAAATAATGTCCTTGCACTTGTACTCAATTTCCTTTGCAATAAAGGCCAACATTCCATTCTTAGCCTTCTTCACTGCCTGCTATACTTGTTCATTCACCTTCAGTGACTGATGAACAAGTACTCCTAGATCTCTTTGTATTTCTCCCTTACCCAACTCTACAGATAATAATCTGCCTTCCTGTTCTTATTCCCAAATTGGATAACCTCACAAATATTCACATTAAACATCATCTGCCAAGTATCTGCCCACTCACCCAGCCTATCCAAGTCACCCTGAATTCTAACATCCTCATCACACGTCACACTGCCACCCAGCTTAGTATCATCAGCAAACTTGCTGATGTTATTCTCAATGCCTTCATCTAAATCGTTTATGTAAATCATAAACAGCTCTGGTCCCAATAACGAGCCCTGTGGCACCCCACTAGTCATCACCTGCCATTCCGAGAAACACCCATTCACCGTTATCCTTTGCTTTCTGTCTGCCAACCAGTTTTCTATCCATGTCAATATCTTCCCCCCAATGCCATGAGCTCTGGTTTTAACCACCAATCTCCTATGTGGGACCTTATCAAATGCCTGGCAACACTATCACCGTAATAGGGAATGTCAGTTACAGACATGAGCTGAATATTTTCATGTCTTACTTTAAAATGCAGCTGATAATTGATTGGTGATTTGGATGTAATCGCCTCACCTCCATAGGTTTATCCTTTGCAAACTATGATACCACAGTCATTGATCTAAGGACGAGCCATATGATGAGAGTGGTGGCATCCGGGTCGCTTTGGGGTGACTCATGGGTCAACTGACATTTCAATGATTCAGCCTGCTACAGCTAAAAAGCACAGTGGCTTCAAAGGTGAGTAGAGTCAACACAGATGAATTAATGCTTTTAAAAGAACTATTACTGCATAAAACTGGTCGAAACAGTGCTGATTGTGGACTGAACAGAAATAACAGAAGGAAACTTATACCAACCTTGAAACCAAAGTTTCCTTCAATACATTCTGGTCTAATTTCTCTGTTGGTAAATGCGTCACTGGTGTAATATGCGGTTTGATTGATGGAATCAATGGAACCAAAGTCTAAAAGTCAGCGAAAGGAGAAAGCTGATGGGGAGATTTATTTCATCTACCGGACATAATTCATAAGTCCTTTATCATCTCAGTAAGAATATTGTGGGCACCACGTGTGGGACTAGTATAATAGCAGTCAGAAAACTGACAATCAAAGCTTGTGCAAATGCTGCAGAGTAGATATGCTGGGTTGAAGAGAGCAGAAAAAATAATGCCTGGAGCATGACGAAGAACTATAAATAGCAATGACACAAACTCATAGAGTTTACTGCATATTTTTCTAATAAGAGTGAGGGCGCTACTGCTGGCAACATCAATTCCCCACCTCAGCTCAGTTAGCGTCTGTTTTCCCTCCAGCACAGCAGTTCACCTCAATTTCAAGATTCTTCAGCTGAGAAGATAGAACATTACAGACGCGTTGTCCCACGATGGAACCTTAACCTACTCTAAGAACGAACACTCCAACATAACTCTCCATTGCATTTCCCCCCATGTTTTCATAAGTCACTTAAATGTGCCTAGTATATCTGCTACGACAACTACCGCTAGCCGAACGTTCCACGAACCGACAACCATCTGCAAAAAATGTATACCTTTGACATCCATCTCCTGTTTCCTCCAAGCACTAACAATTATGCACACGAGAATGACTCATGCTCTGTCTCTCGACTTCCGATTTTGTAGGTTGGCTCAACGACTTCGTTCCCCACAACCACTCCACTATCTTCTCTTGTGTTCAGGTGCGCATCCACTTGCAATTTAGTTTATACCCCAACCACCTGCCCCCTCCAGCTCGCCACCGTGCAGCCTATCAAACTGTTCCTTCTGCATAATCTTCATATTTATTGTCTTGCTAGCACGTGTCACGGCGAGCAATCCTAAAATCACAACTGTCAGGGCGCTGTGGCAGAGATCTAATCGCAGACCCAGTAGTGTACAGTCCGTGATATTTACTGAGTAACAAATCCCGAGGTCAACCAAAGTCAGCGCCAAAGTTCAGGCAGAGATCAAAACATCCAGAGAAATGCAAAAACCAGAATCGGGAAACAGGAAGAGCCGATATTCAAGACGGACAGAGGGCAGTTACCAATTTTGGAGGGCTCAGGAAAAAGCACTGGCACAATCTGGCAGCAAATATGTGAAGACACGGGACTAAAATACACTGAGCAATAAAGGGAGAGGCAGGTGGTACGTGGAGCACTATCAGACAGAACTGTCAACAAAACAGGTAATGATGAGCAACAGGAGAGAAGTGGAGTACTCAGTAATACAAGGGCCATAATAGAGCAGGAGCGGAAACAAGAGGTCATGGGGCATGAAAACAAACACAAGGTCGTGGCAATACAAAATCACAGACTGCGACTAGGGATATCACACCAAAAAAAAATAGACTTGGGGTACTGACCCACAACCCTGGAATTCCTGTCTTTTATCTGATATCCTAATTCCCTGAGCTCTCTTTGTAGGACGTGATCACCCTTTTTAACAATACCGACATGGACCATGACCTCCCCTTGCATACTCTCGCATTTACCACTTAATAATTATTCGGATTTGATCGGAGCTTTTCATGACCCTGTCACTTGATAAATGACAATAGCGTTCACCTAGCCAGAATCATCAGACTGATCACTTAACAAAATGAATCTACTAGCACTCAACACGCATATTCTTCTCCCTTCCTTTCTAAGCCACAGAGCCGCACTAACTGCAGTGAACTGACCAGTCTACCTTTCCCTAAATGATCATTCCCGCCGAACAGTGTCCAAAGCAGAATAACTGTTGTTCAGGGGAGCAGCCGCGGGGTTGCCCTGCAGTGGCTAACCATCCCATTTCCCCTTCTGACGTTCAGGACCTGTGTCCTGCCCCATAATTGTAACGACCTACATGTAAGTCCTGTCGAACAGCTCCTCAGCCTTGTAATAATCGGGAATTCATCCAGTTTCATCTCCAGTTCCTTAACCGTGTTTGTAGGAACCTGCAGCTTGCTGCACTTCTTACAAGTGCAGTCGCTGCGAACAATAAAGGTCTCTCTGCCTTACACCACCCCTAAAGAGGAACATTGCACCAATTTACATGGCCTCCACACTGCTCTAGTTGTGCAAGAAGAAAGAAAGGAAGACGATTTAAATTTAAATATAAACGTAGAACCTTCGCTTCTCTTCGCCATTATCAACAAAAGCCGGAGTCTGAATTTTCCACTCTGATATTGGCATATATCTTGTCATCAGCTATTTATCTCTATATTTCTCTGATTTCCTTTCCTTTCAACTTTGAATTATGTTTTGGTATATTGAACTGATAGTTCTCAATTTCTGCTGCTGGAATGGGTAGATATGGTCTTTAGCACCTGAAAAGTAAATGAAAGAAGCAAGTCATACCTGAATCGTGTGGATCGTTCAAGTTCTTGCTGAGGGGAGTATTTTCAATTTCTTCATAAATTGCTTGGTAAAAAATATCATGTGATGCTCAGCTCTAAACACGGCGTCTGTTGAAGTGAGAATTCCGAAAGACGTGCATTTAAATTTACAAACTGAAGAGTTAATCTCTCGTTGTTAAAGTTAAAATGGGAAATGAGTCATATATGACTGCTGATGAACTGGAACTTTGATAATTCTGTCAGTATCATTCATATGATCTGTATGTAACACGCTGTAAGGAATAAATGCTAATATAATTGCTTCGTTGTCATCTTCACTACTGAGGTAACCGTTTATGTGTAGCAGCAATACTTGCGTTATGGCTGGAGATAACAGGACTTTTGTATCCATGCCAACCAATCAGAGACTGTTGCTCTGTATTGTGAATCTGGAAGGATTTTTTTTTCGCGGTCTTTTGTCAAGGAGAGATGAAGATGGAAGACGTGTGTGGAGAGAGCTAATGGTCCGAAGGTCGGCGATGCTCGGAGGAGTCCGATGGTGGCAGAATTACTACTGAGTGAGCTCCAACGTGAACCTTTGACATTTTCCTGAATGGGGGCCTTTTTTATTTTCATTACCTACCCAAATTCAGATTAAGATTTATAAGGTTCGATCACTTAATTGCATATGGTATACTGTTTTATATTTTGCATTGTGGGTTTGTAACTGTGAGCTGCATTACATAGCATCCATACAATAGTGATTTAACAGTTTGGCGGGACCAAAGGCTGTTTCCCCGTGACGAAGACGAGCTGGGTGAGCCTGAGGGTAACAAATAAACATAGACTTATTACAGTAACACTAAATACAGGGCTTATATAGATACATAAAATATATGCCAATTGATGTTCTACCATTTTGGTAAACTACATAGCAAACGATGAGACGCTGCTTAACATTACTATACATGAGAGGATACCATTCTTATTGTATCGGAAAATATCGCGACAGTCTGTAGAAAAACAACAACTATTACTCAACAAAATTTGAAATATTATCAAATCGTTTCCCATATCTCCAAATTTAAGAGTCAAATACAACATTGCAGAAAATCGGCATAAATGAATTGAGCTTACCAAACAGAACACTCCACTGTGACATCTTCTTTATGGCTACAGTCATGTTGGCCCCACTGCGCCGAAGGATATTTCCAGAGATACCTTTCAGTACTCGAACATCTCATTTCATTCAACCAAATTTCTCCTGTGCTTCGTCCACAGTGAGGAAGAAATCTTTCCTCCAAAGCAAAACCACAACCCAGTTGCCTACATACAACGTTAGCATCAAGCAGATCCCAGGAGTCATCACAGACTGTTCCCCAGGATCCATTGTAATAAACCTCCAGTCTTCCAGCACATGCATCTTCACTTCCGAATAGCCTTCACTGCAAGTGGTCTGTTGAACAGAAACATACAAGGTTAATCATTGCATTACAAATTGAACTCATTAGTTCGTTCGTATTTCTGAAACTTCTTCTGAAATTAAAGTTTGACAATAATTATGCAATGATGTCACAGCATATTGGAAGTTGAACGTGCTGAAGAATAAAATCAAAACAAAAAGTTTGTAAGAATTTAGTAAGTCTGCAGCGCGGATTTGAACTTTCGATTGAACTGGGCGCTCAGTCACCGGTTTATTTCTGAACCAGGTTCTGGAACTTCACATTTACACCCTGAATAGAACGTTGGGCACTGAATGTCCCAGGCGCGGCTTCTCTTACACCATTGTACCGCATGCTGTACCATTGATCAATCATGCAGGCAGGCATTTGCTACTTGACTCTGCGCGGTGGGGGGATGGAATATCTTATAATCTGACATTTTCACTGTCTGAAGCATGGTCGATATCAGAGTGGTCCAGTGTAATTTGAAGTGTGTAGTCCTATTCGAATGCAGTGGAAAGAGCTTTTGAAGATATCGCTGGGAGAAGTGAACATTATCACTGTACCTCCTTCACAATAGCTCCGCCTGTCCAATCACAATATCAAGTATGGGGTGATCCAATTAGTCACAATTTGCCAGGAATTGATAAGGAACCGATGTTCATGCACTCGTCTCTTACTCTGCATGATGTATTCACATATACAGGAATTCAAACAGTCTACAGCAGTACCACATCATTTTTAGATAGAGATAATTCATTGTCGTCTGTATTTTCAGGGAAGATAAGTGAGTGCTTCGTTAATCGTACAGGCAGGGCTCTGGTTTAAAATCTACTGAACAATGAATATTAGACGTTGCCAATGAATATAATTCATAACAAGCAGCGGAACAAAGCCATTGTGGATATTGAGTGTTGGAAAGTATACGTAGGATCGTCATCATCCTTATATTTTGGCAGAAAAAAAGACTGTGAACTGATCGTTGCTTTCGATGAGCAAACACATCGCTAGCTCTTTTGGCTGTCTCTTCCGGTTTTTTTTGCAGCGGGAACGGCAGTTCTGCACATGTTTCTTTCCCAGCGACGAGTGCACACAACTGCGTTGATTTTCCAGGAACGTTTCTGTCTTGCCAGCCAGTTATATTCATGCTGTATTAAGATGGAGTTTCAAATATTATTTATAAGTAACCTATGTTTCAAATGATGCAAGAAGCTGTTTTAAGTGTAAATATTAACTTCCATTCCTTATGTTTTAGATAGATAGATAGATAGATACTTTATTCATCCCCATGGGGAAATTCAACGTTTTTTCCAATGTCCCATACACTTGTTGTAGCAAAACTAATTACATACAATACTTAACTCAGTAAAAAATATGATATGCATCTAAATCACTATCTCAAAAAGCATTAATAATAGCTTTTAAAAAGTTCTTAAGTCCTGGCGGTAGAATTGTAAAGCCTAATGGCATTGGGGAGTATTGACCTCTTCATCCTGTCTGAGGAGCATTGCATCGATAGTAACCTGTCGCTGAAACTGCTTCTCTGTCTCTGGATGGTGCTATGTAGAGGATGTTCAGAGTTATCCATAATTGACCGTAGCCTACTCAGCGCTCTTCGCTCAGCTACCGATGTTAAACTCTCCAGTACTTTGCCCACGACAGAGCCCGCCTTCCTTACCAGCTTATTAAGACGTGAGGCGTCCCTCTTCTTAATGCTTCCTCCCCAACACGCCACCACAAAGAAGAGGGCGCTCTCCACAACTGACCTATAGAACATCTTCAGCATCTCACTACAGACATTGAATGACGCCAACCTTCTTAGGAAGTACAGTCGACTCTGTGCCTTCCTGCACAAGGCATCTGTGTTGGCAGTCCAGTCTAGCTTCTCGTGTAACTGTACTCCCAGATACTTGTAGGTCTTAACCTGCTCCACACATTCTCCATTAATGATCACTGGCTCCATATGAGGCCTAGATCTCCTAAAGTCCACCACCATCTCCTTGGTCTCCGTTCAGTTGACGGCCCAGACTAGAAAATATCAACTTTTCACAATGCATTTAATGATTGTGTTGCTGGTGTTGCTTTACCCAATTAATAATAACCTCTGTGCTCTTACTGCTAATATCGCCATCTCAAAATTTGGCCATTGGTTAGAATCCAAATACAATATATGATTTTTTGGGGTGAACATCAATGGCCTTTACATTTTCAGATTTTAATTTGCAGCTTGCCAACATGCCTCTCAGTTGATAGCATGCCTTCGATATGGTATCGTACCGAACTCTGTCATGGACAAACCCAACCTCCAGCATGGAAAAAAAAGTGCTACGAAAATGTTAAAAGAAACTATGAGGCCATCGTACCTGGGAGAAGAAGGATCTTTGCTAAAGAGAAGTATGAAGTCTCATGTAACAATGCAATTTATTATATCATCATAATGAAGATATGTTTTGTGGGAAAGTATGAAAACAGAGTGAACAATAGATTTAATCTGAAGGCAACATTCACTCACAGTTCAACTTCCCCATCAGTACCTTATTTTGGAAATCCCTGCACTATATCAGGTCAATTATCGTCGCATGACTGGAAAATCACATTGTATTAAATATTTGAATATAAAACATATCTGTGCAACATAAATATGAAATAATTGAACTCCGTGCAGCACTGTCAATGAACATATGGCTGGATGTGCAAATTAGTCATGATTTATTTCATGTGAAAGCAGTGGTGCACACAAAATCATACATAAAAAAATCTGTGAGAATTTCCCTCGACGTGCATCTACTGGCAATTATCGGATAAACACTCTAAATTCGTAGCGTCACATGCGACCTATGTTTTGATCCTCCAACCATAAGTCATTAACATGAAATAACGCCAGACATCATCCGCTTAATTTTGCTCCTTCATTGCACTTTTCATAGCAAATCTTGCAACTGCAGCATCAGACTGAAATATCCGAAGTGTTCACGATAATCCGAAATCTGCATTCTCCATGAACGTCAAGGTGATCAAAATTGAATCCTCCTCAACCCGTAAGAAATACCTCTCACTTATGGTAAATTCTCCAGCAGCCGCTCTCTATTCTCTCTTTCCCCATTCCCCGTTCCCCGTTCGGTGTCCTCTCTCAAACTTTCTCATTTGTCAGTCATCATCACCATCTGATGCCCCGTCTGCTGTCATTGTCATTATTCTCTCTCTCTCTCTCTCTCTCTCTCTCTCTCTCTCTCTCTCTCTCTCTCTCTCTCTCCTCTCTCTCTCTCTCCTCTCTCTCTCTCTCTCACACAAACACACACACACACACACACGTGAGTATTGGAGAGTATGTATTAGAAGGGTTGTCTACCAGATAAGAGAAGTGCTCTGGGATATAATGTTTTTTTTTGATGAATATACAAATAGATGTACCCTCTTCGCAGTCTATTCACTGTTGGATTGTCTGCAATCAAGCACTCATCTGTTTACGAGGGTAATAAACGCACATCTATTGACTGTAGAATGTGCAAACAACTGAAGACGGATATTTTCTGCACGCTACAGTATTACTGGCGCGTGGCCACCTACTGGCATTTTCCAAAGATTGCGTTGTAAATGTTGTAACAAGCATCCCCTGAGCAAAATTATATTTTTCATAATACGGTATGCTATGTTAAATACAGAAAACGTGACACATTGTTTTCACACATATTGAGAGTTCAATCTGAGAGTTTCCTATATATATAGACCTGAAACTTCATTCTCGTAACTATAGAGCCTGTAAACTGGGCTTTAACCCTCCCAAGTCTGTACCTACCCGCTGTTATTTCAAAGTACGTATATAGAAATTTCAGCCGTTAGAATTTAACAGAAATCTCATTCCGATTCCTGATTAGATTGAAGTGAAGTTTTCATTCAATTTCCCCCATTTTATAGCACTGAAGGACGCTCTCGTTCGGCCACGAACCGATGGTGAATGGGTCGCGAAATCGTGTATATAGCATCAAAATCTGGTGTGTCACAGAACCATTGAAGAAGATTAGATACCGACTCTGCGTGAATTTTGTATATTCTGACCAGAAAGAGGTGCTTTTCCTCTGTATTTTTATTTTTATTCATCTGCCCAGTTTGCGCAGACTTGGAAGCTGGTAGGTTAATTACTACAGTAAATTCCCTCTGATGCCCAAAACTGCTTTAAAGTCTGTGGGTCGGGGCATCGGGCGGATTTGTGTGTCTGTGTGTGTGTGTGTGGGGGGGGGGGGGGGCGTCTGTGGTCGGGATTCATTGTAGTATAAAAGAAAAATACTTCATTTGGGAAATTTGCACCGATCTGGCTAGATGCCAATCCGTATGCCTGAATGATTCCGATTTTCTCGATCCATTATTCATGGCACACCAGTTTACAAAATCTCATTTGCACATTTTTGACAATATTCAACTGAACACCGGACACCAATGCCCGTGATGTCAGCAGAAGACGTTTTCAACAAAGAAGTTTTGCAGTTTCGCAGATGCGTCTCATTTCCTTCACATTCAAATTCAGTCACCCACATGGGCCGTGCAGTTTCTCTGTACCTTGAGGAGTTGTAGACGGTTGTGCAGAAGCTTCAACGCAGCTGTCTACAGACAACATTTGCATCATTGAGGTACTAAATTTTATCTTGCATTCTATGCCAGGTGCCATTATCATAAACCTCCACGCGACCATCGCAGCGGCCACCTCCATCGCTTAGTCTCAAAGACCAAATTTCAGGTACGATATCGAAGTTAGATAAAACAGTTAATATCAGGTGACATTATTTAACATATTTTCTCAGATATTACCGCAGAGTTTGTTTTCAACACACATTTCCCCACGTGTGACTTAGCTCGCGAGCAACTTTAGTAAAGTTTATCGGTCCATTTGAGCTATAAAAACGCATTTCTATCTTCATCTCTGAAACTGGACATATGAGGTATACAGTTTAAATTTTGAGCATATTGATAACTACTGAATGTTTTATGTATTTTGATCCCTGTTCAAAGCTACTCTGTTGGCCCTCATGTGTTTCATAAATCTCTTTATTTTGATCCCGAACATTAAACAGAAGCATCCCAGGAACGCTTTTATTCTTCTCCTTAAGAGAGGTGTGAGGGAAGAGCTCGCACACAAAAAAAAAATAATGGGGCTGATTTTTTTTATTCCTTTTCCCCTTGGAATGAAGCAGAACAAGCTGGGAAATGACCGAGTTGTACAAAATGGTAAGAGCCTTATGTAGAGTGAATAGAGAGAGAATTTTCCCAACGGTCAAAGGGGCGAATACATGCAGGATTAACTTAATGGCAAATCGAGGAAAGAAAAGCAAAAAATATCAGAGCCGAGCTATTCTTACGCAAAGAGCCGAGTGCTGCGCACGGAACTGCCTGCTAGATGTGCCAATAGCTGCAGACACAGTAGGGACATGGATGATAGAAAATCAAAGAATAGTTGTGCTGCATCGGGAAAGATTGGACTGATAGGAGAGTGGGTTAAAGTGGTGGGCAAAACATGATGCTCCGAAGGAATAGTGTTTTGCTGTAATATTTTATGTTCTAAGTAACAATGTCAGACTCTGCTCTTCCAGAGCGAATTGTAATGGGGACCTTTATTTCTTATTGCCCCTCGTCAACTCAATAATTAAATCTATATCACAAGTAGTCTCCGCATGGATAATATATTTCTTTATTTGTGGAATTTTACATTGTGCCAACATTACTATACTAATAAATATATTGCCTTATACAGAATTAGATTCCAACTTCAGAATTGTTCACTCTATACTAAAGCACTATCTATTTATAATAAATTTGAAATGGACTCATGGCCTGTTTTTTTTTGTAAAATTAAGGAGTGGCAACAATCGTCTTAATCTTAATCAGACATGAACACAACTAAACAACAGATTCGCTAAATTATTTAAAACCTCACCTTTGTAAAAATTTCTACAACCAATGACTCACCAGAGCAGATGAGACCAGCGTCATTCCAATGTGAACAGTTACTCTGACCCCAAGCTGAAACTGGACAATCAGTTAATCGGGTCTCGTTCCCCAGGCAACGGTAGTCATCCTTCCACAATGGTCATTTTCCTTCGCTAAAGATAGCACCTCTAGGATTTGCATTTACTACCCCGCACTGTAGCTGTTCACAAACCACGGCAGCATCTTCCAGACTAAAGCATTCATCACAAAGTGTCCTCCACTTGCCTCCGTGAAGGAATTCCACACGGCCAGAGCATCTGCTCTTCCCATCAACCAAACGTGGTCCACTCTTCCCTGTTTTAGTAATAATTGAAAGAAGTTAATTACTATCAATAAAAACATTTAAATAATAAAATGGAGAAACTGGTTGATTTTTTCACCTTCTCCACATGGCCGCCTGTTAATTGTTTATCTGCAAGAAAGTTCATCGAAATGGAACGCACTGGAGATGCATACAATGCAGATACATTCTACACCTCGCTGAACCAGAATTTTTTTGTCTCCAATACATTATGAGATCCTATCATAAACATGAAAAAATCTGTAGATGCTGGAAATCCAAGCAATACACACTAAATGCTGGAGAAACTCAGTAGGCCAGGAAGCATCAATGAAAAAGGGTATAATCCACGTTTCGTGCAAACTTCGTTCCGCGTTCCTTCATGTGGACTGGAGAAAAAAGTTGACGATTCAGAGTAAGAAAGTGCGGGGAGGATAAACCACAAGGTGATAGCAGCAACCGGTAGGCGAAAGCTGTGAAGTAAAGAGCTGGAAAATTGACTGCATACAGTGCTAGAGAAGGCGGCAATCTGATTGCAGAGGACAGAAGGCAATGGGAGAAAATAAAGTGGGAGGATCACCCGAGACATGTGTTAGGCAGGTAAGGGGATAAAGTGTGAGAGCGTATTGGAAATTGGGAGTTGTGAAGAAGAGGAGGGGCATTACCGGAAGTTCGAAAAATATCGATGTACATGCCATTAGGTTAAGTTGGAGCTTCCCAGACGGAATATGAGGGGCAGCTCATCCAACCAGAGTGTGGATTCATCGCGGCAGCAGAAAGAGGCTCATCTCAGAATGAGAATGGGAAGTGGAATTGAAATGTATGGCCACTGGGAGATCCCAGTTTTTTTTCTGAAGAACGGAATGTACATGCTCGGTGAAAGGGTCTCCCGATCTAGGCCAGATCTTACTAGTAAACAGCAGGACACAACCGGAAGCACTGGATACAGTAGATGAAACCATCAGACTCACAGGTGAAGTTTCGCCTCACCTTGAAGGACTGTTTGGGGCCCTGAATGGTAATGGGTGTGGTAGATGTAGAGCCAGGTGCTGCACTTCTACCATTTGCAAGCAGAAATGCCAGGACGGAGATCAATGGGAAGGGACAAATGGACAAAGGAATCTTTAAAACCAAGCTGCCATGTGGAAACTTAGCAATGGCTTTGCTGAAATCTAATGTACAGCATCACCTCCCCTCATTTACACTTCCAGTTAAATCACAAAAAAGAACTTACACAGTTCTGTTAAACACAATTTTCCATTCACAGCTCCATTATGACTTCTAATCAGATTCTGTTGATGAATAATTGGTAGATAATAGACAATAGGTGCAGGAGTAGGTCATTCGGTCCTTCGAGTCAGCACCGCCATTCACTATGATCATGGCAGATCATCCACAATCAGTACCCCATTGGTGCCTTTTCCTTCTATTCTTTGACTCCGCTATCTATAAGACATCTATCTAATTCTTTCTTGAAAACATTCAGAGAATTGCCCTCCACTGCCTTCTGAGGCAGAGCGTTCCAGAGATCCAAAATCTCTGGGTGATAAAGCTTTTCCTCAGCTCCGTTCGAAATGGCCTCCCCCTTACACTTGAACTGTAGCCTCTGGTTCTGTACACCCCCAAAATAGGGAGCATGCTTCTTGACTCTATTGTGTTCCAAGCCTTAATAATCTTATATGTTTCAATCAGGTCCCCTCTCATCCTTCTAAATGCTAGTGTATACAAGCCCAGTCGCACCATTATTTCAACATATAACAGTCCCGTCATCCCAGGAATTAACTTCGTGAACCTGCACTGCACTCACTCAATAGAAGGAATATCCTTCCTCATATTTGCAGACTAAAACTGCACACAATACTCCAGTTGTACATAGCCCTCACCAGGGCCCTGTACAACTGCAGAAGGACATCTTTGCTCCTATACGCAACTCCACTTGTTAAGAAAGCCAACATGCCATTAGCTTTGTTCACTGCCTAGGTCTCGTTGTACTTTTTCCATTTTCCTAACTTGACACCATTGAGATAGTAATCTCCCTACCTCTTCTTGCACCAAAGTGGATAATCTCACGTTTATCCACATTAAACTGCATCTGCCCACTCAGCCAATTTGCCCAATTCAACCTGCATTATCATGACATCCTCCTCACATTTCACACTGGAACCTAGCTTTGTGTCATCTGCAAAATTGCTAATGTTACTTTTAATCCGTTCATCTAAATCATTAATGTATATTCTAAATACCTGCGGTCCCAGTACCAAACCTTGCTGTACCTCACTAGTCACTGCCTGCCATTCTGAAAGGGAGTCAAAGGCTGCCTTTTCTATAAAAAGTTTAAAGATTTATTAATTCCTCCTTTTATGGAGTTAATACACCAAGCGGAAAGAACGCATAAACTTCCAGAATCTTTTTCGACAGCTATTTTAATAGTATTGCCAAAAAAAGATAGAGATCTTTTAAAGCCATCATCATATAGACCTATTTCTTTATTAAACACTGATTATAAAATAATAGCAAAAATCTTATATAATAGATTATCTAAATGCTTACCAAAATTAGTACATATGGATCAAACAGGATTTATTAAAAATAGACAATCAGCAGATAATGTAACTCGCTTATTTAGTATAATTCATTTAGCGCAGAAGAGGGAGGAAATGAGCGTGGCAGTTGCTTCAGATGCAGAAAAAGCATTTGATAGATTGGAATGGGATTTTTTATTTAAGGTATTGGAAAAATATGGATTAGGAGTATCTTTTATAAAATGGATTAAAACCTTAAATACTAATCCCAAAGCTAAAGTAGTGACAAATGGTCAAATTTCAACACCATTTCAGTTAACAAGGTCAACTAGGCAAGGTTGTCCATTATCACCTGCTTTATTTGTGTTGGCGATAGAGACATTAGCTGAATTGATTAGAATGGCCCCAGATATTAAGGGTTTCAGAGTTAATCAGGAAGAATACAAGATTAACTTATTTGCTGATGATGCTCTGCTTTATCTAACAAACCCATGGCACTCGTTCCCTAAATTATCCTATAGATTAGAAGAATATGGGAAAATATCAGGTTATAAAATAAATTGGGATAAAAGTGAAATTTTACCTCTTACTAAAGTAGATTATAATCAATGTCGATTAATAACCCAATTTAGATGGCCGGCAAATGGTATAAAATATTTAGGTATAAGAGTTGATAATGACATAAAGAACTTATACAAATTAAATTATTTACCACTATTGAAAAAAATTCAAGAAGATCTTGATAAATGGATGGTATTACCAATAACATTAGTAGGAAGAGTAAATACCATAAAAATTAATATATTCCCTAGATTACAATACTTATTTCAATCACTACCAATACAATTACCCCAGAAGTTTTTTTTTTCAAGAGCTGAATAAATATGTGAGGAAGTTTCTTTGGAAAGGTAAGATGTCAAGAATATCGTTGGAAAAATTGACATGGAAATTTGAACTAGGAGGGTTACAACTTCCAAATTTTAAGAATTATTATAAAGCAAATCAACTTAGATTTATTGCATCATTTTTTTGAGAAAGATAAACCGGCATGGATCAGAATAGAACTAGATAAAATAGGAGAAAACATACCAGAAGATTTTATATATAGATGGGAATCTAAATGGATACGGGAAAAGAAAGAATCTCCTATATTAAAACATTTGATTGATTTATGGAATAAGATAAATGTCGACGATCAGACAAAGAAATCCTTATTAACAAAGAGATCTTTAATTCAAAATAGACTTATTCTTTTTACAATGGATAATCAACTTTTATATAATTGGTTTCAAAAAGGGATTAGATATATAGGAGATTGTTTTGAAGGAGGCATATTAATGTCATTCGATCAATTAAAGAATAAATATAAAGTATCAAACAACACTCTTTTTTGTTACTTTCAACTAAGGGCTTATTTAAGAGAAAGGTTAGGTCAAACAATGTTATTACCGAAACCCAATGAAATAGAAACTTTAATTCAAAAAGGAAATATTAAAAACATTATCTCTTGTATGTATGTACAATTTGATTCAAAAACAGGCAATTAAACAAGGAGTCCATAAGTCAAGACAAAAATGGGAAAGTGATTTGAATATTAAAATTGAAGAAAATAATTGGTCAAGACTATGTCTTGAGAGTATGACAAATACAATAAACGTCCGATTAAGATTAGTGCAATACAATTTTTTAAATCAACTATATATTACACCACAAAAAATAAATAAATTAAACCCAAATTTATCTGATCAGTGTTTCCGATGTAACCAAGAAATTGGTACTTTTTTACATTCTACTTGGTCTTGTTCTAAAATTCAACCATTTTGGACAAATTTAAGAGTTTTTTTGGAACAAATTATTGGAATACAACTTCCACATAATCCAATATTACTTTTACTAGGTGATATTGAAGGGATAAAACCGATATCCAAATTGAATAAATATCAGAAAGAATTTATCAAAATTGCATTGGCAGTAGCCAAAAAAGCTATTGCAGTTACTTGGAAATCGGATAGATACTTAAGTATAGATTGTTGGAAGAAAAAAAAATTATGGCTGTATTCCACTTGAAAAAATTACTTATAATTTAAAAGATAAATATGAAACATTTTTGAAAATTTGGCGCCCTTATTTACAAAAGACAGGATTAAATATATAGGTGCTCCGAAGATGAAATAATTGGTTACTTGGGGAAAGAAATAAATATATATACTAAAGTTATTACAAACTCCATGGAGCATGTTGGGATCTTCCAATATCCAGGCATTCCTTTTTTTCTCTTTCTTTCTTTCTTTCTTTCTTTCTTTCTTTCTTTCTTTCTTTCTTTCTTTCTTTCTTTCTTTCTTTCTTTCTTCTTTTTTTCAATAGGGATGTTGGGGGGAGGGGTTAAGGGGAGGGGGTATCGGGAACACATATTTTCTTTTTCACACACTTTTATTCTGTAACTATTTGAAAACACAATAAAAAAAGTTTTTTTTAAAAAAGTCCGGGTACACTGTATTTCTGGTTGTCCTTCGTCCATTTTCATAGTTGAATCCTCCAGAATCACCAGAAGATTAGTCAGGCATGATTTCCCCTTCGTAAATTCATGCTGACTCGGACCGATCCTGTTACTGCTATCCAAATGTGCCGCTATTTCACCTTTTATAATTGACTCCAGCTTCTTCCCCACCACTGATATCAGGCTAACTGATCTATAATTCCCTGTGTTCTCTCTCCTTCCTTTCTTAAAATGTGGGATAACTTTAGCTAACCTCTAATCCACAGTAACTGATTCTGAATCTATAGAACATTGGAAAATGATTACCAATGCGTCCACGATTTCTAGAGCCAGCTCTTTAAGTAACCTGGGATGCAGACCATCAGGCCCTGGGGATTTATCAGCCTTCAGACAAATCAGTCTACACAACACTATTTTCTGCCTGATGTGAATTCCATGCACTTCCTCCGTTACCCAGGTCCTCTGGCCATTATTACATCTGGAAGATTGTTTGTGTCTTCCCTAGTGAAGACAGATCCAAAGTACCTATTCAACTCGTTGCCATTTCCTTTTCCTCATAATATATTCACCCGTTTCTTTCTTCAAGGTCCCAACATTGGTCTTAACTATTTTGTTTTCTTCTTCACATAACTAAAGATTCTTATACTATCCTCCTTTATATTCTTGGCTAGCTTAACTTCGTACCTAATCTTTTCTCCCCTTATTGCCTTTTTAGTTATCTTATGTTGCTCTTTAAAAAAATCCCAATCCTCTGTCTTCCTGCTCATCTTTGCTATGTTATACTGCTTCACTTTTATTTTTTATACAGTTCTTGGCTTCCCTTGTCAGCCACCGTCGCCCTTTCGTCCCCTTGGAATCTTTCTTCCCCTTTGGAATGAACCAATCCTGCACCTTCTGTATTATTCCCAGAAATACCTACGTTGTCGCTCCAGTGTCATCCCTGCTAGTGTATCTTTCCAGTCAACATTGGCCAGCTCCTCCCTCATGGCTGCATAGACCCCTTTGATCAACAGTAATACTGACACTTCCGATTTTCACTTCTCCCTCTCAAATTGTAGATTAAAACTTATCATATTATGGTCACTATCTCCTAATGGCTCATTTACCTCCAGTTCCCTTATCAAATCCGGTTCATTAAACAACACTAAGTCCAGAATTGCCTTCTCCCTGGTAGGCTCCAGTACAAGCTGCTCTAAGAATCCATCTCGGAGGCATTCCCCAATCTGCCTTTCTTGGGCTCTAGTACCAACCTGATTTTCCCAGTATACCTGCATGTTGAAATCCCGCATAACAACCGCAGCATTACCTTTGCGACATGCCAATTTTAACTCTTGATTCAACTTGCAACCCATATCCAGGCTACTGCTTGGGGGCTTGTACCTAACTTCAATTAGGGTCTTTTTGCCCTTACAATTTCTCAGTTCTATCCATACTGACTCTACATCTCCTGATTCTATGTCACCCCTCGCAACGGTCTGAATTTAATTTCTCACCAACAGAGCCACCCTACCCCCTCTGCCCACCTGTCTGTCCTTTCGATAGGACGTATACCCTTGAATAGTCTTTTCCCAGCCTTGGTCCTCTTGCAGCCATGTCTCTGTTATTCCTACAAAATCATACTTGCCAAGTTCCAACTAAGTCACAAGCTCATCCGCTTTTTTTTCTTATACTTCTTGCATTCATATATAATACTTTTAATCCATTACTCACCTCACCTTTCACGTCCCGTCCTATTGCACTTGTCCATACTCTCCGATCCATTCCTCAGCTTTCTACCCCGGTAATTCTGTTGTCTTCCTTAACTTTTCTTTGTCTCTCCTTCCCTTTTCTCCATTCTTATACTTCAGTTCGTCTCCTCCCGCTCTCCCCCCACTACTTAGTTTAAACACACCCGTGTAGCAGTGGAAAAGCTGACTGCCAGAATTCTGGTCTCCCGCCTGTTAATGGCCAGACCCTGGCTATTAAAATATCTTCCTGTAAGATTTCCAACTCTAGCTCTGAGTTTGAATGGCCAGTTCTGGGAAAATTGTTCCAAGATTTAAAGGCTTATCATATGAAGAGCTTTTGCTGGTTCTGGGCCTGTGTTCACTGCAATTCTGAATAATAAGAGTTGACCCAAATGAAAGAGATATTGAACGTTCTCGATAGCGTCGATGTAGAGAAGTGTGATATCTTAAGACCAGAGGACAATGACTTGGAATAGAGCGTTCTCCTTTTTCGAACGAAGATGAGAGAGAACTTATTTTGCTAGTGAGTGCCTTCGTTGCTGCAGGATGCTGTGGATTTCAACACGTAGTGAATAATTAAAGTAGAACTTGACAAATTCTTCACTTGTCAAAGCATGAAAGGATAACCGGAAAAAGCAGGGAGTCAGGGCTAGAGAATTTCTTTAGCTAATGAGTGCCTTCGGTGCTTCAGGATGCTGTGGAGTTCATCTCGTAGGGTATAATTGAGGTAGAGCTTGACACATTTCTCACTAGTCAAATCATGAAGGGATAAGGGGAGAAAGCATGGGGTCAGGGCTAAAAGGGAAATGGATCAGACATGATGAAATGGGAAAGCAGTTTGATGGACCGAATGGTCCTATATCTATTGGTCTTGACTTATGGTTTCACCAAGACGCCATCAATATTCCACGGCCTAATCCCAATTTGCAGGGAATTCATAAGGTATTTTGTGTTCGATAGGATTCTCTTTTTTTTTGCCTGCATGCATGATCAATGCGGACATGTATTCTGCTAGCTTCTGCAGCGGGAAACTCGGATGGTAATGGCACAGAGGGTTTCGACTTAAATGCATTCCTCAGTATTGCAGTAGATAGATGCTTGGAAATGACGTGAGTTAAAAAATGTCTTAAATTTTTGACACATTTCTGGATAACTTATCTTGCGCGGTTCGTTTCCTAAGAACGGGGTAATCTCTTCAACATTCTCCAAATATCTGGATATTAACTATTAACTAAAATGAATTATTTTTATTCCATTGGCGCAGTAGTGATGAAAGGCAAAGGTATTTTTGTTAAATGGCTTTGTCTCAAAAGAGTAATACAAATTGCTGGTGGAACTCTACTGTCCAGGCAGCATCTATGGAAAAAAGAGTAAACATGCAACGCTTCCGGCCATGACTTTACGTGTATTTTATTGTGCATTCGCTTGATTTCCAGAATCTGCAGATGTTATCTTCTTTGGACTTTAGTGTTTAATCTGTTTCATGTCCGTTGTCAGCATTTTATTAGAATTTAGTATATTTCGTTATATTTGAACTATTTTATTGTTTTCTTTCATTCTAATTTGAATTCAATAGCCGTGAGTTAATGTTAAAGCAATACAAGACAGTTAGACCCCACTTGGAGTACTGTGTTCAGTTCAGGTCACATCATTGAACATAGAACATAGAAAGCATACAGGATATTACAGGATCTTCGGCCCACTAAGTTGTGCCGAACATGTCCTTACTTCAGAAATTACCTAGGGTAAACATAGCCCGCTATTTTTATGAGCTCCATGTAGCTATCCAGGAATCTCTTAAAAGTCCCTATAGCATCCGCCTTCAGCACTATCGCTGTCAGCCCATTTCATGCACCTACCATTCTCTGCGTAAAAAATAAAAAAAAAATAGCCCTGACATCTCCTCTGTACTACTTTCAAGCACCTTAAAACTGTGCCCTCTTGTGTTAGCCATTTCAGCCCCGGGAAAAAAGCCTCCAATTATCCACACGATCAATGCCTCTCATCATCTTATAAACACTATATTACTGCAGTGAGAATGTGGCTACAATAGAGACAGTGCAGAGGAGATTTACAGGGATGCTGCCTAGATTGGAGAACATGCCTTATGAGAATAGGATGATTGAACTTACTAGTTTCTCCTTGGAGCGACAGAAGATAAGAGATGACCTGCCAGAGGTGTATCAGACGATGATAGGCACCGATCGCGTGGATACCCAGGCTTTTTCCCCCCAGGGCTGATATGGGTAGCATTAAGGGGCATAGTTTTAACGTGCTTGGAAGTGGTACTGGAGTATTTCAGAGGTAATATTTTCGCACAGAGCCTGTTGGATGAAGTGGAATGCAGTTTTTGCAATGGTGGTAGAAGCGGTTACAATATGGTATTTTAAGAGATTCTCAGGTGGCTACATAGAGCTCGGAAAAAAGAGGGGTATGCATTAGGAACATTCTAGACAGTTTCTAGAGTCGGTTACATGTTCGGCGTAACATTGTGGGTGGAATTGCTGTAGATTTTTATGTTTATGTTCTATTATGATATGGTTTTTGATTTCACTTGAATGAAGTTTTCCGAAAAATATCTCCATGTGCTTTCCGATCAATTTCAGAGTGCTGCCTGAACAACCAACTTTTCTACAAACCTATAAAGTCACGCAATACTTCTGAGTACTTATCTTCATGTATTTTATTTGCATTCCATTCTAAACGTTTTACCGACTGTAGTACTGTATGTTCTGCCATCTCGTCGGTCCATTGGATCCGATGGACAATCTCCCTCTTCCGTAGTCCAATATTGTTTTTTTTGTGCATCTACATCACTAGTTACTAATGAAATCGGTGAAGTACTTTGTCAATATGCTAACTCATTGCTCAATGCCATCGTAATTTATCAGCCTATTGGCCAAGTTTTGACAGGAGATTTTTTGTTCATCGCTTCGAAAATTTCCAATTACAGGTTTATTAATTTCATCTTTTAGAACCCCACATTGAACTCAAACATTAATGTTGCCTTATGATAAATCCTTCATTCATCCCCCCCTTTAATGTCGATGAATTTCACATCAAAATAATATCGAATGATTCTGCACTAATGCAACTTATGAGACGTTGTTAAGAAATATTGATAAGTGAACTCTGCCTTCAAAATACAATCAAAGCTTAATGTTGTTTGTTTCAGAAGCACAATATTCACCAGAACAGGTCAGACTGACATCATTCTTGTGATTGCAATGATGACTCCTTGAATAATATGGGCAGTCGCACAGGCTCGACTCATTAACTTGGCACTCAAGGATTTTGTCCCACACAGGCTCTTCTCCCTCTCCAAAATAAGCTCTCCTCAGCACAAAAACAGCGACTCCGCATTTAAGTTGATTGCACACTACGTTGGCATTATTCATATCCCAGTGCAGGTCACACACCGTTCCCCAGGATTCACCAAATTGCACTTCAAGTCTTCCCGAAAATTCGCCACTTCCGGACACCAATCTTGCAGTTCTGTGCCCTGATAAAGATGTGAACAGCAAACATGGCAAAGAAAATTATAACAATATACAGTCAAATCATATTAAGTTCAGCATATATCAGGGTCCGAAATCGTTGCGTTACAATCTGTTCTCCGAGGGATATCCTGGCTTCCCACCACCAGAATATACCGCTTTTATTCATTTCTGGTGAATTGATTTTTACAGAAGTGTTTGCACACCCATGTTGCAGGCTAATCGTATGTGCGAACAAAACAGCCGGTAATAAGAATGGATCAAGAATATTCTAAAATTAGTAACAAGCAATCTTTTGATTGCCGGTGCATACTCTATGTTCGGCTTTTGGTGCAAATAATGCAAATTCACATCTGGATATCAGGGCTCCATAAATAGATATTTTACTCTGATTCCTCATTATTTATGGCCAAATAATTGATCGTTCACTAAACACTAAACAGTGGACCCGGTATGTGTGTGTGTGTGTGTGTGTGTGTGTGTGTGTGTGTGTGTGTGTGTGTGTGTGTGTGTGTGTGTGTGTGTGTGTGTGTGTGTGTGTGTGTGTGTGTGTGTGTGTGTGTGTGTGTGTGTGTGTGTGTGTGTGTGTATCGAAAACAAAATTCCCAGCAATAGTGTCTGTGGCACACCGCTGGTCAAGTTAGCTCACAAGAAAATCGTTCCTCTATTGGTCTCCTTTGTCGTGCAGTACATTATGTCATTATGTAGCTAATTAGCCTGCTCGGCATGGAAACGATGCGCCCTAATTTTCTGAGAGATTAGCATGCGAGGACATGGAACAAAGTTACCAAAGTTTACTTATGAGTCTTCATTAATATTCTCAGCCACTCTTCAAACGCTCAAATGAATTACTGAGACATGTTTACCCCACAGAGAAGAATGACCAATAATTTAATCTGCATGTGCATTTCCTGTTTTCCTTCTTCCGGATGTGAACAAATATAATTATTTCGAATTCCAGCCCTTTGAGCAGTTTGTGAGAAGGCAATGATAAGGTCAGACGAAGGTTGCCCTGCAACATCAATAATTTCAACCATTTCATTAATAGGTGTTTAAGCAACGCTGAAATGAATGCATTAACGAGCAAATACGAGAAAATCTGCAGATACTGGAAATTCAAACAAAATGTTGGTAGAACGCAACAGGCCAGGCAGCATCTACAGGAGAAGCACTGCCGACGTTTCGGGCTGAGACCCTTCTTCAAGAGAAGGTAATGAACTCATTATCTTCTTTTGAAAACAAACACAGACACTAACATGTCTGATGTCCCGGAAATATCCTCACACATGCTTGAACTGTGGGATGCAAATTACGAGAAGAACTTCCCCTGTCAAGCGCGAATAATTCTCAGCTCTACCACTGTTCTATTGAACTCAGCATACAACTAAGGTATGGCAGCTGCTGAGCTGTAAACCTAGCTTGTGCCATGGGAAATGCGTAGTTTGTAAAGGATGAGTGGCATAAATATGGTGAATACAAGCATTCTTTACTTTCAGAAATAATTTATTAACAGCTGAAACAATAGGTTTAGCGGAGAGACTTCATTCGGACTTGAGGTGTAAACTCTTCATCTAAATGACGGTCTGTAGACGAGGAGCTGCAAGAGGAAGTGGTTGTGGCAGGTAAAGTGACAATATTTGAAAGGTAATTAGACAGGTAAAGGATAGGAATTATTTTGATGATATAGGAGCTCATGTGGTCAAACGAACGAAGGTTGTCATATTGGTTGTCATGGGCGATTATTGTCCCATGTCTTTTGTTGGGGGTGGGGGAGGGAGAACTGTTTCCGGGCTGTATCACACTACTGATCAACAGCTGGAAATGCCGGAACCGGGAGCATTTCGTCGGCATGAGCATCATCTGTCAGGGAAGAGAAATTCTCAGCATTATGAGAAAAAGCAGTAAAAACTGAAAACGCAGGTTGAACGTGAGGGACTAAAGAATTCAAGAGACCGGAAAGGGAAAATTTACTGAGGTACTTGTATAGAGTGTTTGGAGGGCGATAAGACAAGGCTGTTTTCGTGACATATTGCGCTACTAATCAACGGTTGCAAAAGCTGGATGCTGGAACAAATAAACAAACTATGGAGGAACTTAGCGCGGCAATCATCATCTGTGGGAGAAGGAAATTCTCGACGTTTCTCTCACGCCACAAATGTTACTCGACTCTTTCGAGTAGTTGTGCTGACATTGGACTATATACGCAGTTGTTGCTGGTATTTAATTAACATCACAGTAGAAGTCCGATAACAAGAAATTCAATTCCAAAATGACGGGAAAATTCTCGACATAAATTGGATTTATTTCGACATCACAAGCGAAGAGTGGTACGTCCCGTTTATTTGCTACCGGAGTCATCTCTGACGACTTCAAAATGGCGGGACCACAGATACAAAAGCCTGATATTTACCTTTGCAATTAACGCCGACATCGGAAGAATGTGAATAACCAGAGTCAAACCATGCATAGATTCTACACTCCCGCCGCAATTAACACTATGATACAATACGGATCCCGGTCCTTGCCCAAAGTGAGCATTGCCCAGGGTTTTTTTGCGCGGCACCGCAGTCCAGCTCCCGACACGCCACAGCCGTGGCCCGCTTGTTCCACTTATTATGTCTCACAGTCCACCAGTTTCCCTTGTACAGCATCTCTACTATCCGGACGCATCGACTGCCACCATTCTCCAATCTTAACTTTGGGCTTTCTGAAAAATAACAGAAATTAAAATACTGTAAGTCAGCGATGCTTTAAGCCTACTCATGGACTAAAAATCTTCATGAACAACGTGCTGAGCATCAGATAGTTCAGGTTATGGCCAACCCCGAACAAGCAGCTTAACGTAACGTCTGGAGAACCGAGAGTCAACCGGTCATTCTACCGGAAGTAATGGCTGTCTCCCTGGAAAACAAGATCATCTGTTTCAATGTTCACTCTACAACACACACAAAATGCTGGTGGAACACAGCAGATCAGGCAGCATCTCTCGGAGAAGCACCGTCGACGTTTCGGGCCGAGGCCCTTCAATCGAAGAGAAGATTTAAACTTCTTCAGTGTAGGCATCACTGGCAGAGGCTTCGCAGTAGTGAATTTAAAGGGCAAACACGAAGAAATCTGCAGATGCTGAAAATTCAAACAACAACAGACACAAAATGCTGGTGGAACTCAACAGGCCAGGCAGCATCTATATGAGAAGCACTGTCGACGTTTCGGGCCGAGACCCTTCCAATGTTCACTCTAGCTGGTTTTGCAGCTTTGCCGACATACCATTGCTCTAAGAAGAAAACTTTTAGAAACGCTTAAAACTGTACACCATTTTAAATGTTTAAATGTAAAAAAAATACAGCTCCTCAGCAACAAAGTCTAAGTGCCCGGCAGCGCAGTCTCCGAACTTATAAGTGACATTGACGAGTTTGTACTCTTCGGAGAGATGCTACTGGACTGTTCTTTCCGTGCGTCCACTGTACATAGTCCTGATCAATCGTGTAATTGAACACAAACATTAATGGAGGGTGGACATTTCCTAGAGAAAGAGTGGAACTGACTCCACGTGTAAGAAGTTCGATACTTGTCATCGTTCCATGAGTAGAGCAGACACCTCTCAGCCAGATACTCCGTCACAATTAGTTTCAACAACCCAGACCATCACTCAGTGAACATTAAGCGAGCTTACCTGACTGCTCGGACTGAGAATCCTCTGGACGGACGGAAATGGGAAATGTACAATTAGATTTTTCTTTGGAGTTACAGGGGTGGTACCCTTATGGATTAGGAGGTCACGGTAAGAGGGATGTGAAATTAATATGCGATCAATGGTAAATACACCCGCATCTACCACCATCCCCCCTACCCCCACATCCGCCTCCCTCCCACGCTCAGTGCCGCCCTCAGAGCTCTTTGTTCCGCTGCATTGCTTGACCTTGTGGCTCTGAAGACGCTGCTGCGATTTTCACAATAAATTTAAATTCAAAAGTAAAACAACACGATATTTTCCATTTGGCAGATTCATCCATGCAATCACAGCACTCACTGTCGCTCATGTATTTCCCGATATTAAAAATGACGGGTTGTGATTACTTCCACTAAACTTGCGAACACTCTCATGGCTTATGCCTTCTGGCAAATAAAAGGCAAATTGTATGAAAACTAATGGGGTTATTCTTCCCAAAAATAAATCTGCTCTGCATTCTCTCCATTTAGGCACGACAAAGTTCATTTCTCTCTTCATATTCGTTTGTGGATATTGTTAGAATTAGAATCTAATGTTTATAAATACGTTCGTTGATACACCGGGTTAGGCATCAAAAACGGATTCCGATTTGCTACCTGCCCGACTGCTCCGAACAACTCTGCTCCAGTGACAGGAACTGTCTGACGCATTGGTATGTCATGTAATCGCTTTCTAACAAGTGGAAAATGCATGGTTATATTCAGAAATTCAAGGACACTTTATAATTTATGAACGGTTTTCACGCCATTTCCACTGGTCCTGTTCAGCCACACTATTCAATTTATATAAGAATCAGAATCAGGTTTATTATCACCGGCATATGTCGTGAAATTTGTTAAATTAGCAGCAGCATTTCAATGCAATTCTCAATATAAAAGGAAAATAAATAACCTAATAATAATTTTTATTACTGATAAATCAATTGCACTATGCGTGTATTGAATAGATTAACAATCACGAAAAAACCCTGATATATATATATATATATATATACATATTTATGTATATATATTTCAAAAGTGAGGTGGTGAGTCAATTTCCATTACGGAATCGGATAGCAGAGGGGAAGACGCTTTTCTTGAATCGCTGAGGATGTGACTTGTATCTGATGGCAACGATGAAAAAACGGCATGCCCTTGGTGTTGGAGGTCCTTAATAATGGACCTTTCAGTAAGATTTTCAGGGTATTTCGTAGGCTAGTACCAGAGTTGAAGCCGACTAAATTTGCAACCCTCTGTAGCTTCTTCCGATCCTCTGCACTAACCCCCTCCCACCCCTTCAGCGCCCCATACCAGAAGGCGACGCAGGCTCTCAGAATGCTCTCCACAGTGCATCTATAGAAGTGTAGGATTGTTTTCGTTGAGATACCAAATCTCTTCAAACTCGGAAAGATGTATAGTCGCTGTCCTGCCTTCTTTATCACTGCATCCATATGCTGGGACCAGGTTACGTCCTCAGAGATCTTGGCACCCAGGAACTTGAAACTGCTCACTCTCTCCACTTCTGATCCCTCTATGAAGATTGTTATGCGTTCGTTCATCTTAACCTTCCTGAACTCCATAATCAGTTCACGCACACAAAATACTCTGTGGATGTTGTGATGTAGGAAGTCGAGGATCCAATTTCCTTATATTGTCAATAAGGCAATGTTGACGCTCAGTATGTTAGGTTTATGCCTCATAAGTAGTAATACAAATACATTAACTCAGTCTCAGAAATGGATAAAAATGACGATTAAAAAAAAATTCATCAGCAGCTTACCGATGTAGAACGCCAGTTTGCGAACACTTCCCTCCTGAAATGAGTTTTCACGTTGTGTTGGCTTTCTCCGCTTTCCCGCCACTTTCAAAAGACTTATGCTTGTGATTGGTGCGTTGTTGGCAAGCAATGTTGCTGCCATGAGCGTAGCGATATTTTTGTGCAGTCCAGCGCAAGCCTCGCTGATTGGATTTGACCCAAGCAACGTAAGTCACTGTATGTTTCGAACTACAAGTGGCAAATAAGTAAAGATAATCATGTCTTTATTTTTCGTAACAGCTGAAACATTATCAATTTGCTGTTGTTTAAACCTCTTCGCTGTGCATTGAAGAGAACTTTTTTTTTTCATTCCTTACTCCGCGGATGATAAAATAAAACTATCAAACTCTCTAATCGACGTACTTTTCCGAAGAAAAATCAGGTTAGTTATACTACTCATTATTTTCCTTCATCCTGCACTTATTACATCTCACTCAAGCCCATGAACTGCCCTGTGCCTCATCGTTAGCGTTCCTCCAAGCAATTGTTTATGGTATTGAATTAAACTACCAACCAGCAAGACTTCGTATGTGGGAAGGTATCAGAGTACGGGGAGAAGCAGGCGAGCTCACAGGGAAACATACACTGCACATCTCGCAGATAGCACCTTCGGGTAGACACAAGTATACATCTCTACAACTACACAGTTGCAGCACGATGCATTTATTATTTAAGGATGCGTTCTAGTACGTTGCAATAATAGAGACACAGGTGATCGGCGTTCAGTTCCAGTCTCAAGTTCCGGAGTAGCACGTACTCCAACTGAAACTCGGGCTTTCCCCTCTCCAGAGATAGAGATTAATTTTGTTAACTGGAAACTTTAAAATACTCCTAGTGTATGTCCACAAGCCCATAAGACAAAGGAGCAGAATAAGGATATTTGGCCCATCGCGTTTGTTCCTCCATTTCATCAAATTCCTGATTGCCACAGTCTCTTGACATTTCCCTATATGTCTTCATGCACTGACAAATGAAGTATATGTAACAAGCTCTGCGTTTAAAATACGTAACGACTTTGCTTCGACAGCTGCACGTGGCAAATAATTCCATCGATTCCCCATTCACAGAATATAATTTACTCTTCAAATGCATTTTAAAAGGACGCCCCTATATTCTGAGGCTGTATCGTCTGTTCTTCGACTTTCCGACGACTGGAAACATCCACTGCTCATCCACTCTATCAGGACCTTTCTGTACCTGATTTTTTTTCAATTAGGTCAGACCTTCTTTATTTTAGTGAATATTTTTTTGAATTTCCTTTGAACCCTTTGTAACTTCAGCACATTCTTTCGAAGATTAGGGGCCCAAAAATGGTCACAATACTCCAAGTAAGGCCCCCATCTTGGATTTATAAATTCTTCCTATTCACTGGAAAAATAAATTACCCTTCAAATGCTATTTCAAAGGACGCCCCTATATTCTGAGGATGTATGTTTCTTTTATATTCTACACCTCCTGAAATTAATGCTAATATCACAGTTGCTTTCCACACCACATACTCGGCCTGCAAATTCCCCTTTTGTGCCTTGGTATTTTATCGCATTTTTTTTTCTCATTTACAAACTAGTGAGCTTTTTCATTTCTGCTAGCAAATTGCACGAAGCTTACACTTCCCGATACGTGATTCCATTTGCCATTTATTTTCCATTCTTCTCAAGACCGTCTGTAGCCTATCTACTTCCTCCAAACAATCTGCCCCAACAATTATATTCATATCATCTGCAAACTGCAATAAAACTATCATCACCGTCATCCAAATCATCGGCATTAAACGCAAAAAGAAACGGTCCCAACACAATCGTGGAATACGAAAGTCACCTGCTGCTATCTATAAAACTTTGCCGTTATTCCTACAATTTTCCTCCTACCGATAAGCCATTGCTTTCTCGATGCTAAATTGTTTCCTGTAAATCAATGGGCTCCAAACTTGTTATGCAGCCTCATGTGTGCCACCTTACCAAAGGTCTTTAAAAAATCCAGTTACACAACATTAACGTTTGCTCCTTTATTTATCCTGCTGGTTATTTCCCAGAGAGTTCCAATAGATTTGTCGGGCAAGATTTTCTCTTGAATAACTATGCTGACTGCCGCCTATTTTATTATGAACTTTCAGTTATCCTGAAATGTCAGCCTTAATAATCGACACGAACATCTTCCCAACCACTGAGGCCTATAGTGTCATTTATTCTGATTCTCTCCCACTTTTGCAGCGTGGAGTGAATTTTGCAAAGTACAGGAAGCTGACAATAATCTGGTGATCATTTAAATGATCATTACTAATGCCTTCACTATTCATAACTCATAATTCACAATTTCAGATCATAACTCCTTCTTCTCAAATTTTAGATTAATTCGATTGTAATATGTTCACTTCTCCACAAAGGATTCTTTTTCTTCATGCTCTCCGATAAACTCCAGTTCATGACACAGAACATATCCCTGAATATCTGATCAGCAAGTCAGCTCAACTATGACCTTCTCTGAAAAGCGCTCTCGTAGGAACTCGATAAATCTCCCCTACTGGATTCCAGCACAAACATAATTTTCCCAGTCCACCCTCATATTGAAGTCACCCATGGCTATTGCAAAATTACCCTTTTGTCGTGTATGTGCTACTTTCCCTTGAGATTTGTAGGTTACATCCTTAAAACTGTTTGAAAGTCTCAATGCAACTCCCATCAGGGTCATTCTCCCCTTCCAGTTCTTTAGCTCTATACAAAATAAGTTAACATCTTCGGATCCGATTTCAGTTCTTTATAATGTCTAATATCATCAGGGCCAAGTCGCCGTCTCTGCCTTCCTGCCTGTCCTTTCGATACAATATGTAACCTTGGACATTTAATTCCCAGCTATAATCTTCATTCATCCATGATTCTGTGATTCCTACAATATCAAAATTGCCAATCTGAAATTGTGCTGCAAGACCATTTACCTTATTCCACAAGCTGACCGCATTCACGTATGACACATTCCATGCTGTATTTACTCTATCCGAATTTGTCCGGCTTTTACGTTCAAGCTCATTCTGTTGACTGCAATTTTGCCCTATCAACAGTCCCTTCTCAGTACACATTGCCTCTAATTGTAAACCGTCATCAGCACTATCATCGGATTTTCCTATGAATATCCTTGAATTGGATTGTCAGGACACTACTGACACCACGTTCAACTTTTTGATTCCTAATTTTGTCTGAGGTCAGTTAAACATCTACCACCACATCAACTCTACTAACTGTTCTAATACTCAGGTTGCTACCCCAATGCAATTCTAGCAAGGCCCGCCATGCGTTATTGACAATCGTTCCCGCTAGGTTATTAAACACCCACCGTTCAACACAAACCAGCCCTTCTGTATAGGTCACATCTTCTCTAGAAGTGATCTCAATGATCCAAGTACTGTATGACCTCCTTCCCACATGAACTCATTAGCCATGTCATAAATTGTTAATATTCCCAGTTCTGGCTTCACTTACACGTGGTATGGATAGCAAACATGAGATCACAAACCAAGATGTCCTGGCCATTATCTGAGCACCAAACTCACTGAAATCCCTATGTAAAATCTCGTAGCTTGTCCTACCTCTGTCATTAGTACGTATATGATCTACCACTATCAGCCTCCCTCATAAGAATGCTGAGGACAGAATCACAGATATCCCGCTCTCTGGCAGTCGGGAGGCAATATGCCATTCGGTATGTTGGTGATCGGGAGTATCTATTCGTGGAGAT
Source organism: Hemitrygon akajei (assembly GCF_048418815.1). Taxonomy (NCBI): domain Eukaryota; kingdom Metazoa; phylum Chordata; class Chondrichthyes; order Myliobatiformes; family Dasyatidae; genus Hemitrygon; species Hemitrygon akajei. Next base: position 196,131,336 of record NC_133124.1, read on the forward strand.
TTAGAAACAAGGAACATTTAAAATGGAATTCAATTGTAAGTTGGTGTTTGCCGCTCGGCACAGACTCCAAGGCCGGAAGGAGCAAATGACCGTTTGTTTGTGTGTGACTATATAGCTCTATTTTCAGGGAGAGAAATCAATTCATTTCCATCAAGAAATAATACGAAATAATTTGCTTTCATGTAAAGGGCCGAGCAAAGAGCATATTTAAATGTTAATGAATATCGAACTTCATGCAAAATCTACCAATGTTCAATTCGCATAGTTATTAGCTTAATCAGAAATTCTGAACACATTTGCATTCTTTGAATTGGAATGCAATTTTCACCACGGATTCACGACCGAACATCCTTGTTATTATGATCTGAAATATATGATGTATCCAGAAATAAAGGATGTAGTAGCAGATGGCAATTAGGACCCCAAGGACCAAATACTGAGGGAAACATATAAGTTCAAATACTTTAATTCTCTGCATACTCTCCACCATTTCCCTGACCTTAAAACATCTGTGCATAAACCCTGATATATGACTTACATTCATTTTCATATAAATAGCAAACAAGTATTCAGCAAACGAGATAAATGTCAAGAACACGCAGCAGATTAGGACGTATCTGCATCAAAAGAAATAGAGACATTTTACTTCGTTGAGCTTTGCACGAATGCTCTGTACTCTGCTTTAATGTTAATTTATTTTGTCCTTCACTACTTCTTGATGTTCTCCAAGGTTGTTTTTTTTTTGTCTGTTATACGGCAGTAACGCATTAAACAGTTTACATAACGTAAAAGGAGATAAAGAAAACATTTTCCTACTAAAATGCGCACTATAAGTTTTACCTGGGAGAAAAAGGAATGCAGAATTCAAAATATTAAGAACTACAAATTCTCTCATATTTGCAATGGAACACGGAAACAGGCACTGCAAGAAAAATGCTTGGTACTTTTCTCCAGCCGCATAAAAATACAAAATACAAAATATCTTTTAATTGAAGATGCTAATCAAACTCAAAGCATTACAGAATGATTTCAAGAGTGTAAAATATAAAAATGAGTTCAAAAAGCTGAGACTAAATACAATAGAAAAGCGATAGGAATGAGTACGAGCAGTAGCTGTAACATTGGTTGCTGATCGCATTCATTGAATTACATACTGTGAAATCGGAATGTCTGTTTCCCGAGGGTGACCACTCTCCAACATTGGTTAATAATTTGTTTAGTATATAAGATGACAACAGCCGCCTGTTTTCTAAAGCGAGAACTCTTGAGCCAAGACAATCAATCTACCTTTCGCCGAAATTTTACAGTGAAGTATTTGACACAAACTCAATGGAAACTCCATGTAATTAATAGAAACACTTATACTGCAATTGATAGGTATGAAAAATTGTTTGCAGAAGGGAAACACAAACTGCAAATTCAATAACAAATTTCAACGGAGCATTTTTTTCGTCATTTCCGGGAAACAAATCGGCCGATTCCTGATCTATTCAACCAGTACGCTCCAATTTTGAAGCACATGAAACATTGATTTCATCGAGAAAATCGCAGGACGACAGAAATGTTACTCTCCTTTTTGTTTACTATATCAACACTGATTTATCACAAAGTCGGAAGGGGAAGCTGAACATTTTGTTTACAGTTTTACCTTCTATTTCTCTCAATTTTCTGTAACAGTGATGTAAAACTACACGATATTGGACGTTAATGATAACGAGCATATCAATAGATTATATAATATGTTAAAATATTTTTAATGAACTCTCAGTTCCAGATTTTCAACACCATCAGTGCCAAGATAGTCAACAGTAATCTCTCGGTCGTCATTTAGAGCGATCAGACCTGTATTTTCAAAGATTAGGCATAGCAATAACTAAATAATTGATCTGAAAGCAAATTTTTCGAGAATCTTTTGAATATTCATTATTTCTCTCTCAGCATCCAATAATTTTTCCCTCAGTTGACGTGTGAATTGCAATTTGTTGAAACGCACCAATGGGAAAATACTTGTCCACTAATGGAGTTGATGCGTTTGTCTTCTGAGGAAGCAATGAGCTGAGATAATCTGAAAAGGCAAACGATGCAACGACGCGGTATCTACAAACTAAAAAAAAAATCAGTCATAGAAACTAAACGCCCAGGCGTAAGTAATTCAGATCATTGCAAGTAAAGTTTCTGATTTGGTGGGCTTTATCTGAGACCACATTACATACCCACTTTCCCAATATCATGCAGTTGACCAGTTTGGCAATTTGGTCAGCGATCTTGTCCCCACTCACACTTTCACCAAACAGAACAAATCAATTTTATTTTCTTGCCTGTTTTATTTACCAATACTGTTCATTGTCACAACAAACCGGTTAGGTTATTTCCATCTGAAAAGACTAAAACTTTAAATCGAAATGATGTTTTATCTCTCGATGTTTCTCCAATATTCACTTCGATTTTTTTTTGCCTGAAATGTATGATAGTTCCATTATTGTGTGCTCTTAGCATTCTTCCTCTCCTTTTGATGATTTTGTAATTTCTCAGAAATATTTATTTTAATGATATACACACTTGCTCATCCTGACACTCAGCCAAGTGAAAGTTTAGCATCATCCCCACCACACCACGCAACCACACCACCCCCCCCCAACCCCGCACACAAACACACCTTTCACAGAGTTCATCGTTCTTCCCATTTTCGTGTCGGATTAGAGAACCAGATACGTATAAGAAAATTTTCCAAAATTCTTGCAGTGGAGGTTGAAAAACGAGCTTCCAATGCGATGTACAATGGCGACTAAGAGACAATATGCAGCCGAGATGGGGGATCTGAACAGCTTGGAAGGTTGCTCGTACGTAAACATTTGTTTAAAGTGAAAATATGAAAAACCCGCAGTATCAAGGCAACCATTTTCATCATAACAACTTGGAGGTGAATGTGCAGATGCTGGGTTAAGCGGTGGACTGTGAATATGTCAGACATCAGGGAAAGGACAAAGAAACAACAATTCAAACTTAATTAAGTTGTTGTTTTCTTCTGTTTGATGAATACTTTGCTTCGGTATTCACTACGGAAAAGGAAGTTGGCTTTTGCAGGGACAACTTAAGGAAGAGGATGTGCTTGTGCTTTTGGAATGCCAGTTGGATAAGGTACCGTGACTAGACGGGATGTAGCCCAGTCTACTGTAGGAAGCGAGAGAGGAGATTGCTGAGCCTCTGGCGATGATCTTTGCATCCTCAATGTGGAAGAGAGAGGCTCTGGAGGATTGGTGGGTCGCGGATGTTGTTCACTTATTCAAGAAAGTGAGTAGAGGTAGCCCTGGAAATTATAGTCCTACTTGAGTGGTTGGTACGTTGATGGAGAAGATCCTGAGAGGCAGGATTTATGAGCATTTGAAGAGGCATAATATGATTAGAAATAGTCCGCATGGCTTTGTTAATGGCAGGTCATGCCTTACGAGCTTGATTGAATTTTTTGAGGATGTGACGAAACACATTGATGGAAGTAGAGCCGTAGATGTCGTGCATATGGATTTTAGCAAGACATTTCATAAGGTACCCCATGCCAGCCTCATTGAGAAAGTAATGAGGCATACCATCCATGGAGATATAGCTTGGTGCTCCAGAAGTGATTTGCCCACAGAAGGAAAAGGGTCGTTATATATAGGTGTTATCATGCATTTAGGTCGGTGACCACTGCTGTGTCTCAGGGACCAGTTCTGAAACGCTTACTCCTGACATTGTGGAGTATCAGAGGAATCTTTGGGTCCGAGACTGCAGTACACTCAAAGCTGCTGCAAAGCTTGACTCACTGGTTCAGAAGACATACGGTATAATGGCCTTCATCAATTGTGGGAAAGAGTTTAAAAGCAGAGAGTTAATGTTGCAGACCCCACTTGGAGAACTGTGCTCAATTCTTGTCGCCTCACTACAAGAAGAATGTGGAAACCATAGAAAGGGTTTAGAAGAGACTTACAAGTATGTTTCCTGAATTTCGGAGCATGTCTTATGAGAATAGATTGAGTTAACTCGGCCTTTTCTCCCTGGAGCGACGGGGCATGAGAGGTGACCAGACAGGATGTACAAGATGATGAGACGGATTCATCATGTAGGCAATCAGAGTCTTTTTCCCCAGGACTGAAATGGCCAGCATGTGAGGGCATAATTTTAAGGTGGTTGGCAGAATATACGGAGAAGATGTCAGGGATAATTATTTTACGCAGTGAGTAGTGAGTGCGTGGAATGGGCTGCCGGCGGCTCTGCTGGAGGTGGGAAAGAGAGGGTCTTTTAAGAGACTCCTGGATAGGTACATGGAACTACGAGTACTAGAAAGTCATGGGTAACCCTCGGTAATTTCTGTTCGTTACAGGTTTGTGGGCCTAATGGTCTGTGTGTGTTACAGTTTTTTTTTGTTTATATGTCAATTTCCAGCCTTCTTTTATTATTGGGTGAGCAGCAATACTATTCAATAGAGTGCGGTTCTCCTGCCAGTTATGGAAAATCAGTGGACAGCCCATGGTCCCCACGACTCTGTCTGCAAGAGGTGTGTACAGTTTCTGTTCCTGTGAGGAAGAATCACTTGCTTGGAGTAACACTGAGCCCACAGATCGTCATATGGGAGTTCGAGAATTTTATAGGGAGACAGTCCGCCATATACAAACACCGTTTCCAGAAAAGTTGGGATATTTTCCAAAATGCAATAAAAACAAACATCTGTGATATGTTAATTCACGTGAACCCTTATTTAACTGACAAAATTACAAAGAAAATATTTTCAATAGTTTTACTGACCAACTTAATTGTATTTTGTAAATATACACAAATTTAGAATTTGATGGCTGCAACACACTCAACAAAAGTTGAGACAGAGTTAAACTAAGATTGAAAAGTGAACAGAATATTCAAGTAACACAGGTTTGGAAGACTCCACATTAAGCAGGCTAATTGGTAGCAGGTGAGGTATCATGGCCGGGTATAAAAGTAACGTCCATCAATGTCTGAGTCTATGCCAGCAGGGATGGGTCGTGGCTCACCCTTTTGTGCCAAGATTCGTGAGAAAATTGTTAGCCTGTTCAAAAGGAACATTTCCGAACGCACCATTGCAGAGAATTTATGTCTTTCAACATCTACAGTACATAATATTGTAAAAAGATTCAGGGAATTCAGAGACTTCTCAGTGCGTTAAGGGCAAGGTCGGAAATCACTGTTGAATGCGCGTGATCTTCGAGCCCTCAGGCGGCACTGCCGAAGAAACCGTCATGCTACTGCGAGAATTACAGCCACCTGGGCTAGGGAGTACTTCGGAAAACCATTGTCATTTAACACAGTTTGTTGCTGAATCCAGAAATGCAACTTGAAACTGTATTACGCAAGGAGGAATCCATACATCAACTCGTTGAAGAAATGCCGACAAGTTCTCTGGGCCCTAGCCCATCTCAGATGGACCGAACGACTGTGAAACCGTGTGCTGTGGTCAGCTGAGTCCACATTTCAGCTAGTTTTTAGAAAAAAAAGGGCGTCGAGTTCTCCGTGCTAAAGATGAAAACAACCATCCTGATAATTATCAGCGAAAGGTGCAAAAGCCAGCATCTGTGATGGTATGGGGGTGCATTAGTGCCCACAGCATGGGTGAATTGCATGTATGTGAAGGGCTCTGAGGCGTAAATTAGTATTTCAGAGTGACATAGGCTGCCATCAAGGCGACGTCTCTTCCTGGGACGTCCATGCTTATTTCAGCAGGACAATGCCAGACCACATTCTGCACGGGCTACAACAGCGTGCCTTTGTAGACTCAGAGTGCGTGTACTTGACTGACCTGCTGCCAGTCCAGATCTATCTCCTATTGAAAATGTATGGCCCATCATGCAGAGGAGAATCAGACAATGGAGACCTCGGACTGTTGAGCAGCGGAAGTCTTATTTCAAGCAAGAATGGACTACATTTCCAATTGCAAATCTACTACAATTAGTATCCTCAGTTCCAAAATGATTAAAAAGTGTTATAAAAAGGAAAGGCAATGTAACGCAATGGTAAACATGACTCTATCCGAAATTTTGTTGAGTGTGTTTCAGCCATCAATTTCTAAGTTTGTGTATATTTACAAAATACAATTAAGTTTGTCAGTAAAACTATTGAAAATCTTTTCTTTATACTTTTGTCAGTTAAATAAAGGTTTACGTGAATTAACATATTACATATTTTTGTTTTTATTGCGTTTTGGAAAATATCCCAACTTTTCTGGAAATGGGGTTTGTAGATGGGTAAGCGAAAGGGAAGCATTGATTGAATCCCCAGGGCTACTCAGATATGAAAGAACCATTTAAGAGTTCAGTTGGGGTGTCACCTCAGGAAAAATAGTAGCCGCAGCCTGAAAGAGCAACACAATCTACCACTGTTCAATCGTGCGGTGCTCAGGCGATAGCAAGTTCTTAAAGCAGAGGTACATGAAGCTGTTTCTGTGGTTTCAAAACAGAATCCAGAGTGATATGTTTCCTCACTGGTCCCAGGCTTAAGTATGTCTCTGAGCGGACACAAGACGTCCTGATGGAGTTGCTGTGTAATAATTGATCGTGAATCATTTGGCAACTAAGATCTAGATCTTCAAACAGAATTTTGTGACTCAGGCAGGAGATAAAAAATATGAACTCCTAGTTTGTCATTGGAAGCTTACTGCCTGTGGCATATACTGCTGATATATATAATTGAAAGAGAGTGCAGGCCATTGCATCTGTCAGAGGTCTGCAGGCTTTAGAGATGATGGTTACTCGACGTTCCACTGAGGCATCTGCAACCCATATAGAAAGATGCGATGCTGCACGACAGAAAAGGCACGAATACCTTGTAGGAAGCTTCACAATTTGTGCACGGGAGGGATTAAACCGGATTGACAGACGTTGGGATTGTAAGTTGTATGTTAGATAGGGGAAGCGACAGAAGTGTAAAGGTTCTGAGAAGTATATCTGAAAGGAAAACAGGCAGGGAGTGTTTTTGGAAATGATGGGATTAAAATAGTGTTTATTCCAACTGAGTGATAATGATAGAAAATACCGATGGCTTTAGTGTCTCTATTACCGTATTAAACTATGACGCTGTTTCAATGAGAGAGAAGTGGTTGCGATTGGGAAAAGACTGATTGCCCGCCGGGTTTTCAACAAGACAAAATGTTATAAGTGGAAGTAAAATTATGGGTGGGTTTTGTGTCAAATCAAGGTAATGTCACAGCTCTACTCAAAGCAGGCAAACATTCACTGATGCAAAAATGGGTAAAGATGAAAGATGAAGTCATACTGGACGGATTATGATATTGGCTCCCAGCAGAATGTAAAACCAAGAATAGATAAAATTCAGGGATAGTAAATTGGACAGCCCCTTTTAGGGATATATGGAATCAAAACCTAAACAAAGGAATAAAAATGCCAATAGCGTATAAACATGAACTTTGCAGATTATGTTCAAAGAATCACGATCCATTTTTATCATTTATTCAGAACAAAAGGCTGAATAGAGTGAAGGATTGACTGGTCAAGGATAAGAGTGGGAATTTGTGCATGGAACTAGACAATTTGGGAAAGTACCAAAAAACTAGATAAGAGTGGTCAATGTTGTTTCCTTGATTAAGAGTGATAGGGGAAAATCCGGGAATTTATAAGCTGTTGGCTCTCACATTCGCACTTTGAAACTACTGAAGTGGAGGTTAAATGATAAGATTTGACATAGTTTGGAAAAAAAAAACACAGGATACTAGTAGCAACCAGCATGTCTTTCTGCGGAAGAAGTCATTTATTTAAAAACTGCTTGGATGATTGTAGATTGTGACCAAGTTGATTGATCGTTGTTATGCTTGTATGTTGTCCACATGGAGTATATACATGTACTTGAAAATATCCATTTTGCTGGGTTGATCAGGAAGACTAACGTGCATTGAAAGGACAGTTACGTGATTGTTTGTAGTCTGAAACGGGGTGCACATAAATGGCATATTGCAGTGGTGGAAGAGATTATCTAGCTGGATACATGTATTCAGGTGTCTGCTGAATGTCAGTTGATTTAGATATATCTGTTTTTTACATTTTACTTGGAGGATGATATAAAATGGTGGGTATGTGTAGGTGGAACAATATCATCACTGATGCAACAGGATATGGATCATTAACACATGCTGGCGGAAAATGGCAAAACGAGTTCCACGGGCAAGTGTGAGGTGAGGCAAGAGTATGGGACAGTAGTCTATCGATGGTGAGGTGCACGATTGTAAAGAAGGATATTGGGATTCAATTCCACCCCTTCCGGAAAGTGAAAATGTAAATTCAATTGATGGACAGTACGAAACATTGCACACACAACAACACTGCTGAGGCCACCGAGTATAAGAGTCTGGATTACAGGGTGTAACATGTTCGTACATACGTCCGGCTGCAAATGGATACGAGTTTCCACTGTCCTCAACGATTTCTGAAGCACGTGAAAGTTTTGTACATGGTGCAGAAGACTCGTAACAGGACGCTACCGGGATTACGGTGCCTCACTTGTAAGGACAGGTTAGATAACCTAGGATTATTTCGAGGAGGGACGTGATATAAATTCATCAACTTATATCAGACATTGTTGAGGCAGATAGCCTAAATCTGGTTCCCATGTTAGAAAGCCAATACTACGCTGCATAGATTTAAGCTGAGGGCAGTGGATGTTTAATGGCAATGTTTGGGGCATGCTTATGACAGAACGAAGATGGGTTCTTATAAACCTTGCCAGGACTGCAAATGGAAGCAGACATGTCAGTTGCGTTTAGGAGACATTAATCTATGCTCCTGAAGAGGCAGTGGGTAGAGATACTGGAAATGGGCAAGCAGAATCTATGAGTAGTACGCGATGTTCCACACAGACATTATCTGTGCCAGGGCATATGTTTCTTCTGTACTGTTTGATATTAAATGCACCTGCAATTCTCTTCAAAGTTAAAGAATATATAAATTCAGATTGTTTCTGTTTCAGCATATAGAACCCAAGGATTTGTTGTTGTTGTTTTTTGGGGAACACAAACACTAATCCAAAAAGCACAACACTAGCAATTAAATACTGCAACCAACAGGAAGGAAATACAACAACAACAACAACCAGCGTGCAAAAGACAACCAATTGTGCAAATACAAAAGATAAAAATAATGATGATGACAAAAATAAACAACACATTTTATTAACAGCAAATGAAAAGCCTTTGATTAGTCATTGTTAAAATGAGTTCATAGGCTGTGAGAGCAGTTCAGCAATTAAGCGAGTGAAGTTGAGTGATGTTATCCCCTCTGATTCAAGAGCGTGATGGATAATGGAAAATAACTTCCTGAATCTGATGGTTTGTGTCCTGGGACTCCTGTAGCGTATTTCCTAATGGCAGCAACGTGAGGAGAACATGGCCTGGACGGTGGATTTCCTTGAGGATGGAAGAAGGTGCTCAGTGATGGTGAGAACTTTAGCAGTATCGGTAACAATACGGACTCGGCCGATTTGATTATTTGATGCAGGATATTCCGTTCTATAGCATTTGATATACTGTACCAGGCCGTGATGCAAAAAGTGAATATACACCTCCGTGAACACCTGTGGATGATTGTCATATTTTTCGATATCATGCCGAATCTTCAGAAATGGAGATGCTGCTGTGCTTCATCATAACGGCTTTCATATGCTAGGCCCAGGACAGATCCTCTGAAATTATGATATCTAAAGTTGCTAGTCCTCTGAGCCTCAGATCCCCCAATGTGGACTATCTCATGGACCTTCGGTTTCCTCCTCCTGAAATCAATAATACTGCTGACATTGAAAAGAGGTTGTTGGGCCACCACTCAAGCACAATTATAAGCTCCCTCTTATATGCTCTGATATACTCCACTTACAGCGTCTTTGTATACGCTCGATATCTTCTTTGTCATCACCATTGTGTTTCTGTTTACGGACATGAGTACAGACATGTGTCCCAAGATTGCTTTATTTGACTGATTATGTGCGTTCTCCTGGCTGTGCGTTAAATGACTCTCCTGAAGATAGTGGGAATTCCGTCTCTGGAATGTGGCTGACAATCAACCTTTCTCTGGAAATTAGAACTGGGTAATCCATTCTCACATTCCTAGAAGGAATTGCAACACAAACTGAAAGGAGAGAATATATAGAGCTTAAAACGCCTTAAAAAATCATGTATAAAATTCTAGTAGCACTCAACAGACCAGGCACAGACTTTTGCGACTGTCACAAATGTCATGAATATGACATACAAGTAAGTGCTCCAATGAAAAAGCGAAGTGTAAAGGGAAGAGTGAAGAGTCTTTAGGGAATGTGGAGCACAACTCTCAACCTACAAAAGAGATAGGATAATCTTTTATCTTTTTTAAAAGTTGAGCTCCGTTTACAACCCGAACTTCCTGACCTCAATGCTGAATTAATAAAAAGGTCGACATGCTCCCATAGAAGGGATGAAAACGTACAGTTTCAAAGTTAAAAACAAAAGAGCGATGACAAACGGAACAGAAATTACTTGTAACTAAATTCAGTGTGCCACTTTTCAATAAAATCAGCTGAATCTCAAAATTATGTCTGATCACTTTTTTTCTAACACTGTTTACTCCGCTCTGCTGTGAGCACAGATTGTTGTGTTTCTAAAGATTCCCACACTAATTGATTTTACCAGAAATTTGATTTTCAGACCTGCTTCAAAGGAAAACAAATGCACTTATTTTCTATACTCATCGTCATTTTGCAAGGATTATCGGAAACGCAATGACCCACACACTTGCTTTACAGTATTAAAATGTTTTCAAATTAGGATAGCTGAGTATTGTTTTCCATAGCAACTATTTACAAGGAATTGTTGAGGCAGTAATAATTGAGCATTGTGCCTAATACTTCTTGTCATTTTATTCGCTGTATACAGAGACTACTGCAGCATTCTGCAGCAGCACAGCGACGTCTCTGCAAAACTGTTTATCTCTTGAGCTAGCAGGAAGCACCGGCTATGTGGGATTTTATCTTTCTGCTCCTCTGAAATATTGAAATGCCAAATCTATATTTGGTAGAATGTTGTATTCTGACTCAAAAATTTTTATGGGTCCATTTTCTGGTCCAGTTACTTAACACACGAAACGATTGTTCAAATGTATATTTTTGTGAACAAAATGAGAGGATGTAAATGCTGATGAACTTCAAATTTAAAGCTAAATAATAACCCTTATCATCCCAAATCTGCAGTCTTTAACAAGAATGTAAACATCATTTCGTATAGTTTCACAGAAGAAGGGAATAGCTATAAACATGGCAGGACTAACTTTGACATTTGATCAATATTATAAACCCATACTGAGGTTTTCCACTCTTTCCTGTGTAGAATTACTGAGCTGGTAGTGCTCCTTCGTAATCAGTAGAATCAGTCTAGAACCTGCAATGTTACTACTCTTTGAAAGTATGGCATTTAACCTATGCTGTGTCTGTGGTTAAATATCTTGGATTGAGGCCACAAAACTGGAAAGTTGTATTATATTTCTATTCCTTAGCTGGGTCATTTCAATACTGATTATTGTGTAAAATTAGACTGAAAATTAGGACTCCGTAATGAAAATCTTGCACCACAATGATGTTAGTAATCCCATATGATTCGGCGATGTCCAGCATCCACGATCTTTCACTTTATTGTGTGACTTTGAATCACGATGCTTTCGTGAATCTGAAAGGTAGATTTCAGTGCATTAGCTTGTAAGCGTTTAGTAATTAAACTGATTAAGAACGCACGCATGCTTTCTTAATCCAGATACAAACATTTATACAAATTGTTTTTACTTTAGAATCTATTTAAAACTATTCGAAGCCGCATGCGGATGTCTAGAAGATGCTATATAAATAAGGTTGTTGTTGTTGTTGTTATTATTATTATTATTATTATTATTATTATTATTATTATTATTATTATTATTATTATTATTATTACTACTACTACTGTATTTTTTTCTCAGTCACGCTGGTAAACCTCTGATCCTGGCATAGCCAAGCACAGTCACTTTTCAAATGCTATGAACCATCCGACTTTTTTGGTGTGCAATTGGATATTGTTGCTTTCCAATAATTTTCATAGATATATCTGCTTTAGCTTAATGTGCGATGACTTTGGGATCACATTGGTTGTAGATATTACACTTGGGACGATGTATACCCTGTTCCTGTTCCATAATCTTCAAATTTCCTCTTGTAATTCAGCGTATTTCTGGTATGATTCACTTATTGATTTCTGTAAATTATGCTTGTTTGGAATGGCTCTATCTATTAAATTAATTGTTCTAAAGTACTGGCGTAGCCAGATGCACTCGTTTGTCAATTGTTTGGGACTTTCGGGCAATTCTACATTTCTACTGAGTTTAGTATTGTGGCTTACTGAAGATTTCCAAAGGTATAACTGTGAAACTGTTGATGGAGAGTTCCCTGTATCCTGTCATGTCCATCTCAAGTTTCAGTACTCGCAAATATATACGCGTTGTGAATGTGTCTATTTCTAATGACAGTTTTATGCGTGCCTTTCTTCTCTTAACTGCTTGAGTGATTTCAGTTATAATGGACCGCTTCCCCGAGAAACAGTTACAGAAGTCACAGCCGGTGATGTTGATGGACTACTTTGAATGTTTACAAGTTTACTGGTGCCTGCCCGCCTGTTCAGCTGTACACCATCTGTCTCCTCAGAACGTGCGGATGTTCAAAATGTAAGGCCATGTTCTTCCATTGGATCACTTTTTCTCAATAGCGATAATGTCTTCATATATCTGGGTTGTTCTCTCATTTAAGTTTTGGGGTGTAGACTTTGGATCAAAACTGCATATATCTCAGAGGAGTGCTGATTCCTGTTTCCGTTGAGAAAGTATATCCTTAGAAGGTTTATTTGACGGTTGTCTAAATATTAAAGGACTGTTGCATTCTGTCATAGGTAATGTTAATCTAAGCGTATTTGAATATATATGTGTTCCGAAATGTGTTTTGTTATTTCCTTTTTTTTGTAAATTTTCCAGATTGTTTTAGAACCAAGATAGTATGCCAAATATACATTAATATAAGTGCAGCGAAACTGTTTATTTCATTTGTTATTTTTTTTATTATTGAGCTCCGATTGGCAGGTTTTCTTAAGCTTTGAAGTAAATTCTGCAGAACTTTTTCATTTACCACATTGTGATCTGTTTTCTCTCCTTGTTGATCCCCAGATACGCACATGTTTCATATTCATCCATCCGTTTTATTGTATCCTGAACTCTGTTTTATATTCTATTAAACCTAATGCAGATTTCTTTATGTTTAATATCCTGCATGTATCCAGTTCAAAGTTCATTATTATGAGTCCATACCATTATCGGATATAGGAACATAATTTGGCCATTTGGCCAATGGAGTCTGCTCCGCCATTTCATCACAACTGAACCAATCTTCCTCTCAGCCACAATGTCCTGTTTTCTCACTCTATCCTTTCATACCTTGACAAATTGAATGTTTAACAACTCTGCTTTAAATATACATAAAGACCTGACCTCCACAGACGTAAATAACAAATAATTCCACAGACTTACCACTCGCCGGCTAAAGAAATTCCTTTTCACCTCCCTTCCAAAAGGACGCCCTTTTATATTGAGGCTGTGTCTTGTGGTCGTAGACTCTCCAGCAATAGGAAACATACTCTCCACAAACACTTTGTTAAAGCCTTTAACAATTCCATAGTTTTGAATGAGGTAAACATTATTCTTCTGAGATCCATTGAATACAGGCCCATAATAATCAGACTCAATCCTGGAGTGATTTTCATGAAACTCCTTCCATGAACATCTCCAGTTTCTGCGCATCCTTTCGAAGATAAGGGGTCCAAAACTTCTCACAATACTGCAAGTGAAGGTCACCAACGTTTATCATTTCAATATTAGATAGTTGTTTTTATATTTTAGGAGACATGAAAAGAATGTAAATATTGCTTTTGCCTCCCTCACCATATATTCAACATACAAATTAAACTTTAGGTAATCCTGTACAAAGTCTCCCAGGTCTCTTTGAACATCCGACTTTTTATTGTATTTTCTATCTATTTAGAAATATGTCAAAACTTTCATTTCTTCTACCAAATTCATGAATGTATATTGCCCGGTACGATATTCTACCTGTACTTCTTTGCTCCTTCTTCTAATATGTCTGTCCTTCTGTAGCTTCTCTGTTTGAAATAAAACAACTAGCTATCCTCCACCTATCTTCATATCCTCTGCAAACATTACAAGTAATCTATCAATCCCATCCCCCGAATCATTAACATATAAAGTATAAAGCCTCGTTCCCAGCGTAGACCTACTGACTGGCAGCTAGTCAGACAAAGGCTCGCTTCATTCCCACTCTTTGCCTCTTCCCGATCAACCACTGTTTTATCTATGCTAGAATATTTCCAGTAATAACATAGACTAAAAGCCTGTTAAGCAGTTTCATGTGTGGCACCATTTTAAAGATCTTCTGAAAATGCAAGCAGACAACATCAAGAGATTATCTTTTATCTGGTCTGCTTGTTACTTCTTCAAAGCATTCCAACAGATTTGCCAAGCAAGATTTCCCCTTTCGAAAACCATGCTCATTTGGTCCTGTTTTACTACGTACCACCAAATTCTCTGAGAGCTTATCCTCAATAACCGATTCCAAAATCTACCTAACTATTGAAGTCAGACAGACTAGCCTAATGTTTCCCTTCTTCTGCCTTTCTCCCTTCTGGAAGACTGGAAAGACATTTGCAATTTCCCAGTATTCCAGAACAATTCCAAAATGTAGGGCTTCATGTAGAATCATTACGACTGCCTCCATAATCCCTTCAGCAACCACTTTCAGAACTCTGGGGTGCACAGCATCTGTTCCAGATGTCTTATCTGCCTTCAGACCTTTCGGTTCCCAAGAAAGCTCCAGCAAATTATGATAACTTCACAAATTACCTGCCCCTGACGCCATGTACCTCCATCATACTGTTACAGAAGACTGATGCAAAATACTTATTCAGTTAGTCCACTTTTTCACTGCCTCTCTTGTACACCTCATGTATATGAAGAAACTCTTGGTATGCTGTTTGATACTATTGACTACCTTACTTTTGCATTTCCTCTTTTCCTTCTTACTGGATATTTATTTGCCTTCTGTTGAACTTAAAAGCTTCCCGATCCTCTGACTTCTCACTACTTATGGCTCTATCCTTTGACATCTCCCATAGCTATGCAACATTGCTCTATTAGCATTCGTTTTCCACCTCTCGTTGTAATTTGCAGGACAGTTCTTTACCACTGTTGGAAGGGTCTATGTACAAATCCCATCAGGACATTATTTCACTCTTGCAGTTATTTCAGACTGTCCGCAGTGATTAAACACCTTCCGATCCTGTGTCACCACTTCCTAATGATTTGATTTCATTTTTCACCAACCGGCAAAGTCAGCCCCTCTGCCTACCAGCTGATCCATTTGATACGTAGTGTATATTTGAACGTTAATGATCCGGTGATAATCTTTCGGCCATGATTCAGTGATACGTACAACATCATTTCTGCCAACCTGCAACTGTACTGCAAGTTAATCTACCTTATTCCGTATCCTGCTCCCATTCTGAAACAACATCTCATCATCTTGACGGCAATTTTGCCCAATCATTAGTTATTCCTCAGTTCACGTTGTCTCAGTTTGTAAACCAGATACCGCATCTTCAGAACGATCATCCGTCTTTCCTTCCATGTTTCTTGCATTTTAATATATCGGCAGCTCATGACAAAAGACACACTATGCTCAACATTTTGATTCCTAATGATATTTGAGATCTTACTAACATCTGCTTCAACACCCTCTCCATTACTCTTCTGGCACTCTGGTTCTCATCCCCCTGCACTCCAGATTAATAAATCTTCCCCCTGGAATATTCGTTTACCACTAGCCCAGGTCAAACCGTCGCTTCTGTATAAGCCATACATTGGCTGTAAGAGAGCCCAGTGATCCGATATTCTTATGCCCTCCATCCTACATCAGCTGATTATCCACGTATTAAATCATACAGCCTTTCTAGTTCCGAACTCACTAGCATGTGGTCTGGGTAGCAACTCGGAGATCACAACCCTGGGGACCATGCCGTTTAACGTGCACGAAATTCTATGTATTCCCCATTCTGAACCTAGTCCAACAACGATCAAACTTGTCAGTACCTACCTTGTCCACAACTTCTGCCTCTCCATTCTTCTTGTTAAGAATGTTAAGGATTCGCCCGTGTTTTCTCAGACCCTGACACCCGAGAACCAACGCGCCATCCGGGTATCTCTTTCTCGCCCTCAGAACCTCACGTCCACTTCCCTAACTAACGAGTTCCCTTTCGCCATAGTGTACCTATCCCCCCACCCCTTTCCTTCTGACTCACAAGGCAGTCTTTGTGCCAGAGAGCCGCCCAGTGCGGCTTTCGTCTATCAGTTAATTGCCAACATCTCAATATCCAACATTATCTCAGTAATATACGAGTTGTCGGTGGGGGCGGGGGGGGGGGGGGTGGGGGTTTGAGGCGTGGCCAAAGAGTTGTCATATATCCGTTGTTGAGAGAGATAGCTCCTTAATCCCTTTCACCTTTCTGACTGTCACGCTGTTTCCTTTGTCTGCACCTTGGGTACAAAAACTTCTCTTTCACAACTCAAGCCTCCCGTATGATCTGGAGTGTCATGAGGTTCCAGATCCACTACTTAACAAGGTTTGTTTCAAGGTGCAGCTGGACGGACTTCCAGCTGTTGTAGTCGTCAGAGTCACTGGAGGTCTCCCTGCCTTCCCACATCCTGCAAAGGGAGCCATTTGACCAGCCTGCCTGTCGTTCCTACTGTCCTATCTGAGCAGATATAAAGAAGATACGGAAACAACTTGAGATGTTTTTGCCTCTGCTTTCTCTCACTGAAGCCTCTCTTCGCTGAAGCCTCCAAGACTTAAAACCTCAGAATTACCACTCTGAAACAAGAGAAAACTTGCAGATGCTGGAAATTGAAGCTGTGCACACAAAAAAGCTGAAGGAACTCAGCAGGCCAGGCAACATCTATGGGAAAGAGTACATTCGACTTTTCTGGCAGAGGCCTTTTGGCAGGACTGGGGAGAAAAGAAGCCGAGGAGCAGATTTAAAATGCGGCGAGAAGGGAGAGAGAAACACAAAGTGATAGGTGAAACATAAAATGGGAGGTCCTCAACCGACATGATGAGGCCACACTTACGCTACATGAACAACACCTTATATTCCGTCTGGTTTGGCTGCAATCAGAGGGCCGGAGCATGGATTTCTCGAACTCACGGTACTTCCCCCAGTACCCTGTCCTTCACGTTTCCCATCCCTCATTCCCTCAATTACCCTATCTCCTTGCCGGCCTATCACCTGTCTCTAGTGCTCCACCTGACCGTTTCTTTTTCCCATGGCCTTCTGTCTATGTTGTCTACCAAATTCCTAGTCCTTTGCTTAATCCCTCTTCCTTCAGGTTTCACACATCACCTTGTCTTTTAACTCTCCCCCGCTACTCCGCCACCCCTCCCCCACATACACACACCATTTAAATTTAATCCTATGTTATTTTTCTCCAGCCCTGCCGAGGGGTTTCGGCCCAAAACGTGAACTATTCTCTTTTACATAGATGCTGCTGACCTGCTGAAATTACTGCTCCAACTATGTAAATTTGAACGACGACCACTAAACGTGACCCTACCTTCCTTCAATTAGTTCTAACTAATCAATCCTAACCGCTAGTTGGTCGCCGGTCAAAGTTCTATTACGCTCCTGCCTTTCATCCTCTGTCAGTGGACCTCATTGAATTCCCCATCTTTCCAAACACCGGATTCGCCGCTGGTCAATGGTCTATTAAATCTTTCGAAAATAGTTTTACTATTTGCATGAATTGCTTTAGCTTAATTAATGAAGCGGCATATAATCCATGCATGGAAGGAATGTTAAGGTATGACTCATTTCTTTGCGTTTCATTTAAAACCTGATATCAATCGGATTCATTAAATTAGCGAGCAGGTTTAAAGTTGGACAGAACCACTTTTTCAGATTTTTTAAGAAAATTGTTGAAATACATTGATAGGTACGGATGAATGTAAGTAGATTTATTATACTAATAATTATGAATATTTTCACATCCAGTTCTTTTCCAGTTGTGGGTATTTTATAACTTATTTCAATATATCGATTTTCACTTCAGATATTTACATTTCTTCTCCTCTTATTATTATCGTCACCATCATGTCTCTCTTATCAAGACACGCATCTTCTGAAAAATAGTTGAGGTTCTTTTTTCATATTTATGCTATAGCCTGTAGCACATGGCAGGAATTCCTCAAAGGACTGCCCTCTGTCCAAAAACCATCAGCTTTTCTTTTTCCATGGTAATTTGGGGTTCTCAGTGTTAGGCCATTTTACGTCTATTATTTAGTATAATATCTGTTCTCAAAGTCTATTCCAAGCGCATACTAGAGGAGCAGACCTCACACAGCCCAGGGTGGTCTTCAAACAGAGGACAGGAAGAATATACTTCTGCAAATACAAGTACTTTGATCGCACTTTATTTTCTCCTATTCTAGCCAGTTCCTGCCACACAGATACACCAAGCCCATTATTGCACGTATGTCCCCTTTTCTTCAAATAAACCTTCTCCAATTACCCAAATGACTTTCCCATTGCAAGTCCTCTACTCTTGTTCTCATTATCCACTCCATCTCCAATAGGAAGCATTCCTTATCGTTTCGTTCACACAAACAGAAACAATGCAGATACATTTATATGCACTTGTTGAATTTATCAGATTTCATAACAACATATGCCAATAAAGTATAGGAGCAGAAGTTAGCCAATCATCCATAAGATAAAAGAGCATGAACTCTTGTTCATCGAGTCTGCTGCACTATTGCATCGTGGCTGATCCAATTTTCCTCTCAAACCAATCTCCTGCCTTCTTCCTGAATCTCATCAGGCCCTGACCAATCAAGAATCCATCAGCCTCTGTCTTAACTGTATATAAAGTCTTGGCCTCCACAGATACTTGCAGCATAGAATTCCACAGATAAACTATTCTCTACCTTGAGAAATTCCTCCTCTTTTCCGTTTTAAAAGGACGTCCCTGTATTCTGAGCCTGAAATGTGTGGTCCAGACTCTCCCACCAAAGGAAGCAAACTCTCCACACCGATATTTTTTGTGCCTTTCATCATACGATGTTTCAATTAGGTCACCTCCGTTTTCTTCTGAATTCTTGTGAGAATACCGAGAGACATATAACGCTTTACATCCGAAAAAACATTCAATCCTGAAATCACTTTCATGATACTCCTTTGAAGCCCCTCCAGTTTCATTACATCCTTTCTCGGATAGGAGGCCTAAAACTGCTCACTATACTCCAAGTGAGGTCTCACCAGTGTTTTATAAATTCATAACATTACATCCTTGGTTGATAATGTAATCCTCCTGAAATGAATGCAAACATCGCATTTGCCTTCTCACCACAGATTCAATCAGCAAATTAACATTTACGGAACCCTACACCAGTTATCCTACGACGCTTTGTCACTTAAATGTTTGAATTTTCTTACCATTTAGAAAATAGTCCACTCTATTATTTTTCCCACAAAAGTGCATAACCTTGCATTTAACGACACACTATTCCATGTGCTTCATCTTTGCACATTCTCCTAATCTGTGTGTATTTTGTAACCTATCTACTTCTTCAAAATTGCCTGCCACTTCAATTATCTTCATGTCGTCTGCAAACATTGCAACGAAGTCATCAAATCCATAATCCAAGTCACTGACATATTAGGCAAAAAGAATGGGCTTAACACAGACTTCTGTGGAATATCGCTAGTCACCTGCAGCCATTCAGAATGGGCTCCCTTTATTCCCTCTCGTTGCTCCCTGACAATCAGGCACTGTTTTTTTCCATATTAGAATCGTTCCTGCAATACCTCGGGCTGGTACATTATTAAATAGCCTCATGTGTGGCAACATGTCAAAGAGGACATTTCTCAGATGTGGCCAATTTAATGTTTTATTCAGCTGCAGCGTGAAACTCGAACAGTTATACTCAGTGCCCAGTTATAACGAATCGTACAACATAAGACTTAAGAGCAGTTTTTGGCCATTCATCCTATCGTGTCTGCTTCGCTAGTCTATCATGGCTGTTTTGTATTCCAATCCACGTCATATCTCTTGACGTCCTGACCAATGAGGGAACTATCAACTTCCAATTTAAATGTAGACACGGACCTGACCTCCAGCACCGTCTGTGGTGTGCTTTCCACAGATTTACTGCTATCTTGCTAAAAAAATTCCCCCTTACATCTGATCTAAAAGGTCACTTCTCATAGGAAACCCACATGGGAACATCCTTTCCACATCCATGTAATCTGGTCTTTTCAACGTTCGGTCGGTTTCAATGAAAAACACCCTATTCTTCTTATTTCCAGTAAGTATATAGAAACATAGAACACCTACAGCATAACACAGGCCTTTGTCCACAAAGCTGTGCCGAACGTGTTCTTATCTTAAAAAAAAATACCTAGAATTACCCATATCTCTCTATGTTTTCTGATTTCCGTATACCTGTCAGGAGTCTCTTAAAAGTCTCATTCGTATCCGCCTCCACAACCATCATCGGTAGCCCATTCTACGCACTCATCACCTTCTGCTTATAAAACTTAACACAAATATCCCCTCTGTACCTAGTTCCAAGTACCGTAAAACTGTGTCCTCTCATGCTAGCCACTTCAGCCCTGGAAAATGCATCTGACGATACACATGATAAACGCCTCTCATCATCTTATAGAACTCTGTCAGCTCACCTCTGATCCTCCATCGCTCCAAGGAAGAAAGGCCGAATACACTCAACATGTTCTCATAGGGCATGCACACCAATCCAGGCAACATAGCTGTAAAACTCCTCTGCACCCTTTCTACGGTTTCCATATCTTTCCTATACTGAGGCGACCCCACAGTACTCCAAGTGGGGTCTGAACAGGGTCCTATATAGCTGCAACATTACCTATCGGCTCCAAAACCTAATCCGACGACTGATGAAGGCCAAGGAACCGCATGCTTCCTTAACCACAGAGTCAACCCGCGCAGCAGCCTTGAGTGTCTATGCACTCGGATCCCAAGATCCCTCTGATCATCCACACTGCCAAAAGTCTCAGCATTAATACAATATTCGGTCATAATATTTGACCTACCAAAAAGAACCACCTCACAATTATCTGGGTTGAACTCCATTTGCCACTTTTCAGTCCATCATAGGCCTATGCTCCACTGGGAGCTGAAAGTACAGGGAGGAGGGGAAGAGCATATCTTTATAGCAACTCGCACTGGACTGATGTATTTTTCTATCTTGATGGAAATTCGGGAAAATAGAAAGTGTTTAAATCACTTAGAACACAGATATATGTGAATCAAACTGCTGTTCCATATTCTACCAGTTGAGGGCTGCTCCGGTCTGTGAGAACAAACCACGATAATGCTGACATCAAGTTTTAAGTAAACAGAAAGCTCTGTATTGCAAACATATTAAACTATGTTGAAGTGAAAAGCAATATATATATATATATATCCGATATTCTTCAGAATATATTCCAGAAAGTAACGGTGGTTTTGTTCTAATCAATAACTTTCTGTATCTAGTCTTCGGAATTAACTTCCAAAATTGCATTAAAACTTCAGCAAAATAGCAACATACACATTTTCTTCATATCACAGAGTATATGGTTACAACACATCATGTGAATTAATCATTACTATTCACAATGAGATCAGTAGTCCTTCCACAAATCCAATGGAAATACTTCAAAGATTCATTAACTGCACTTTTTCATGGTCATTTCGGTGAGATCAAAACGTAGACTGTTACCCCGATGTCCACATCCTGTAATATCAACAAGTCCCTTAGATGCAGTTGGATGTAATACTTTTCAGAACTTTTCAACGTCCTGGTTCAAGTACATCATCGGACAATAAGGATTTCACCAAATGTGTTACCACTCTTAATTCACGCTATATGGCAAACAGTGGCAAAGGAACATCAGTGCTGTCAAACTAGATTCGAACTCCAAAAATCACAAATGACTTAATATCAAATTTTTAAATCGTTAAAACCAGCGGAATTCAAAATGTGAGGTGTGGTCATTGCTGCAAAGGCAATTATTGTGCGATTGCCAGAAATGTCATCTTTTTTTAGGATATTATGTTTCAGTTGTTTTCGACTATAGAACGAACAGGTGGTTTAAAGTGGGCGTGCGATCTGCCCAAACACATCCACCAGAATAAACGACATGAACATCTTCCTTGTGATTAGCGTGAATTTGAACCAGTGAATAGTAAAGACAACTGGGCAAAAATGATTTACCTCCTTTGGATTTCACTACATTCAGCCAGATATCACCGTCTCTCTGGATAAACTTAGACATCACTGGAGTTTGTGGGACAAACCGACAGACAAACTGCATGTTGCAAATTGCAGAGAATGTTCAGGAAACAACGGTTCACTAAAGTTGACAATATATTTTTCCCCGACCACTTCTTCACAAGCACCCTCCCCAAATACCTCCCTTGCTCATTTAAATAATAGATTTCCTACTTTGATTTCAATGTACCTTTCCAATTATTTCAACATCACAGAATAAGATTTTGCTTTAAATTTACGTGATAGATAAGTCTTTTTAAAATGTATATCTAGCAAGTTGAGCCGCTGGTAATTAATGAATTTCTCGTTGCGATGCCTGACGAGATTCACTGTAAAGGATAAGTTATGTTTTCACATTTTGTCACATTCCAGAATCCTGCTGTCGAGCACACAGCACAATGGTGAATGAATGTGCGAAAATGTATATGCCGTATATATGTTTTGTCATAGGGGGGCGCTGGGAGTGGATCTAAATGCAAGACACAGACACTGAAGTACTAGCAACTGGACTGGACTAGAGTTCGGTACGGGATGGGACACAGACGAGGAGCTGGGACAGGAACAGTGATCTGGACTAGGACTTTGGCTAGGAAAGCGGGACCAGGAAAAGGAAAAGGGAACTAGGAGCCCGGGGTTGGACTCTGAGTCAGAGACAGGACAAGTATCCAGAACCTGGGTCCTGACTCGGGCTTGGACACCGGAAGGAGTCGAGGACATAACGTGGCTATAGGTCTGGACATGGCTTGGGTTCTTCGAGGCTTGGCTACAGGACTAAACGAGGCTTGGTTTGTTCGAGGACTGGCTGCAGGCCAGTCCTTCCTGCAAAGTACGAGGCACATGGACAGGACAAGAACCGAAAGCCTTGTCTTGATCTTGTGACACTTGAACACGGAGCCTTTGGGCTTGAGAGAACAGGAACACGGAACCTTGGTCTTGAATGAAACAGGAACACAGTGATATGGAACACAAAGCTGGCACCACTTCTTAGGAACACGACTCGGGGCCTGGGCTCTACACAGAGTCAGGTCCCGTCCTAGGGAGCAGGACTTAGGACCGGGGCTCGTACACAGAACACAGAGAGACGGTTCTCAACGCAAGGTAGCAGCACACGGCCGGAACTACCTAGGGAAGGCGTGGACAAGGAGACAGCTCCTTATCTAGACATAGCAAGGCTCTGGTCTGCTCCAGCAGTAGAACTGGACAGCGATGCAGGCAAGGGCTTCCGGGGGAAGGGAAGGGAACAGTCCAGCGAATGAAGCTGAATCCAGGAGCTGTTAAAGTAGTCAGTCCAAAATGAGAATCAGGTGCCTCATTTAGAGCACCCAACAGAACAAGGGAAAACTGAAAAACCTAGATTAAGGAGCATGGTCCAGACCGTGAACCAGAATGCAGACTTCACGGACCGGACCATGACAAGCTCATGCTTTAGACAGACAAGGCGAGGAGGTATTGAAAAGAGATTTTATGGAGATAGGTAGAAAGGTGAGAAAAAAGACATCCGGGGTAGCAATCTCTGCATTGCTTGCTATGCCACGTGTCAGTAAGGGTAATAGTACGGTGATCTGACAGGTGAATGCGTGGCTGAACATGTGGTGAAAAGGGGGCAGGAGTTCAGATTTATGGATAATTGGGATGTCCTCTGGAGAAGGAATAAACTGTACAAAATAAATGGGTTACACCTCAACCCGAGGGGATCAAACATGCTTGGGGACAGGTGGGCAAGAGTTGTTTGGGTTGGTTTAAAGTAATTTGGCAGGGACTTGGTAACCGGTCTGATAGTGCTGATGATAATGTCATTGGTTTACAAATAAGGACAAAGTATAGTGAGACTCCTAGCAGGGAGAGGCTGTTGACATACCGCAATTGCAGTCAACGGGATGAGTTGCAGCTTAAAAAGTGGATAAAATCGGAAAAGGTGAAAACAGGACTAAAGCTGTTATATTTCGGTGGGCGCAATATATGGGAAAAGACACGATGAACCCATAGCACAGTTACCGACTTGCAAGTCTGAAGTTCTAAGCATCACTGATCATGGCCGAAGGAAAATTATAACTCGACGCTTCTTAGCCACGGATATAGATTCTGAGATTACAAGTCTGGGAAATTTTATTCTGCCTACGAGGTGGCGTTTAGAGCAACTCGTGGTTGAGCCCACCATGGGAAAATTTATTCAGTTGTGCAATGAACTGGAATAGATCATAGAGCATAAGTAAAAGAAGTCCCAGGGGTAAGTGATTCTAACATGGAAGAATTCACGCTGAAATCTGAGAAACAGAATCTAAAGTCAGCTGTATCAGGATTACCATAGATAAAGGACATTACAGAGGCATTGGAGAGGAGTTGCCCAGAATTGATTGGATATGAATACTAGAAAGGAATCTGGTAGAGCAGCAATTGCTGTAATTTCTGGAAGTAATTCGGAAACAACAGGATATACACACTCCAAAGTGGAAGAAGCATTCTACTGGCAAGATCCCATAACCATGGCTTACAAGGGAACTCAAACTCAAGATAAAGGGCAAAGAGAGGGCATATAACAGAAACAAAATAGTGGGAGTTTAGGGTATTTGAATTGATTATATTTCAAATGAACCAACTAAAAAATCATGAGGAAGATCTAGAAGGAAAACGAGTGTAATCTAACAAGTAATACTGCAGATGATAGAAAAAGTTTCCTGAGATACATAACGTGTAAAATAGAAGTGAGGGTCGATATCAGACTGCTGGAAAAGGATGCTGGAGTGATGTAATTGGGGAAAATGAAATGGCAGATGACCTTAAAACAACAAGACCATGAGGCCATAAAATAAAGGAACATTGTAGGTCGTTCGGCCCATCGAGTCTGCTCCGCATTTCAGTCATGGCTGATCCAATTCTACCAGTCATTCCCACTCCGCTGACTTCTCCCCATACCCATTGATGCTGTGTCTAATCAAGAGCCTAAATGCAACCAGTGACTTGGCCCCCACAGAGGCTCATGGCAACAAATTCCACACAGTTACCAACCTTTGGCTAAATAAACACGTACAACATGCTGGAGGAGCTCAGCAGGTCGGGCAACATTCGTGAAAACGAGCAGTCAATGTTTCAGGCCGAGACGCTTCATCAGGTTATGGTCCGATACGTTGACTGCTCGTTTCCAAGGATGTTCCCCGATCTGCTGAGTTCCTCCAGCTTGTTGTACGAGTTGCTTTGACCCCAGCATCTGCAGTCTGCTTTGTGTTTCTGACTAATGTAATTTATCCGCATCTCTGTTCTAAATGAACGTCCTTCAATCCTTGAAGTCGTGCCCTCTTGTCCTAGATTCCCCTACCATGTAAAATAACTTTGCCATATCCAATCTGTTTAGGCCTTTTAACATTCGGAGTGTTTCTTTTAGATCACCCCCCCCCCCCCCACATTCTCTTGAACTCCAAGGAATAGAGCCCAAGAGCTGACAGGAGTTCCTCATATGGCAACCCTGACATTCCCGAAATTAATCTCGTGAATCTTCTCTGAACCCTCTCTAATGTCTTATATCCATTCTGAAATAATGAGCCAAAAACTCGACACATTACACCAACTGTGGTGTCACGAGTGCCTTGTAGAGCCTGAACATCACATCCCTGTTCTTATATGCTACTACTCTAGAAAAGAATGACTTTAAAAAAAAATCAATCTCCACTGTGGAAGATATAAGCATTCTGGTGGAAGTTCGAGTGTCCGGGTCATAAAGTGTGTGAAGGTACCATTACTATAGAAAATGTTCTCTGGAAACCAGAATGTCTGAAGTTAGACAGATTACCCGGATCAGATGGTGTACAAAAAAGTGTTCTGACCTATCTGGCTGAACAGAATATGGAGGAGATTTGAATGATCTTTAATGAATGACAAGAATCTGGAATGAATCAAGAAAACTAGAAACTTGTAACGGGCACTTCATTATTCAAGAAGGGAGAGAAGCAGAGAACAGATGTTTGTTTTGGGACCAGTATGGTGAGAAGGCGGGAGAATTGGACTAAAGGGGAGATTGACTCAGCTCATGATGAAATGTCAGATCAGACTCGATGGGCCGACTGGCCGATTTCTGCTCCTTTATCTTATGGTCTTATGGTCTAATACTTTTCCGTTATAACTAAATGACCTGAATGCTAGAATTCATAGCATTTTTATGAAGTGTGCAGAGGATATGGAGATATGTGAAGGGGCAAGCAGCTTTGCTAAAATTGAGAGGTTACAAGATGACAAATGTTGCAGATGGAATACAGTGTCTGAATATTGACAGTCATGCAATCAGATAGATGTAATGAAAGGATTATCTATTTTCTAAATATAGAGAAAATTCAAAAACAAAAATAGCTGCAGGGCGTTTTGGGACACCGCGTGCAGTATTCTCTAAATATTACTTCACAATTTCAGTCTGTACTGAGAAAGGCAAATGTAATGTTAGCATTCATTTCAAGAGGACTAGAATATAAAGACAATTATGTATTCTGGTACTTTATAAAGCACTGGAGAGGCTTCGTTTGGAGTATTGTATGTAGGTTTGGGCTCCAGTCTTAGAAAAGAGGAGCTGAAACTGAAAATGAAGAGGGTTCAAAGGAGGTTCATGAAAATGATTCCAGGACTAAACGGCTTCTGATTTGAAAATCGTTTGCTGTCTATCGGAATATATTCATTGGAATATTTAAGAATGAGGTGTGACCTGATTGAAACAGAACAAATGTTGAATGACTTTAGACATAGTAGGTATGGAAAGGATATTTCCTATGGGGGAGGGGGGTGGGTATCTAAGAACAGAGGACACAGCCGCAAAATAAAAGGAAACCATTTTTGAACGGAGATTATGAGGAATTTCCTGAACCAGAGTGTGGTGAAACCATAGAATTCATTGCTACTGTCATCTGTGGATGCCAAGTTTTTTTGTATACTTAAAGCAGACGCTGGTTGATTCTTGATTGGTCGAGGAAGGATGGGATACAGGGGCAAGGAAGAGCATTGGATCTGAGAAGAAAACTGGATCAGCCATGATGAAATAGCAAAGTAGACTCGACGACCCAAATGGCCTACTCCTGCTCCTATATCTTATGGTCTTATGTGCCACAGTTCCTGTGAAGATCAAACACTGACTCTCTGCATAGATTTTGCACATTTTGCCCAGAAATAGGTGGCATTCCTCTGTGTTTAGGGTTTTATTCATTTCCCCAAGGAGTGCAAATTGGTCGGATAATTCTTACTGAACACCCCGCTGATCTATAAATAAATTACAGATTCTGCGGGGCTCTGCATGTAATATAGAATTTAAATCTTGTAATGGGTTATCTGACTGTCACCACAACCATGGACAGATAAATATATAGTGATCTCCCAGTTCAATGCCTCATTTCTTATTAATGGTCACAGCAGCATGCACATTCCGATTGCCCTCGTAATATTATCCGCCTCACCACAGAACAACACCGCCAGTTATGACAGAAGAAGACCGATTGAACACGGATTTACTATAATTTAGGAAATGCGAGCCGTTTCCATCAGACTGAAGTTTGGTCACTCGCCCATCCTGTCCGTACGTTGAGGAGTTTTAAGGGAATATGGCAGACAGCATTTGTGTGTTCCAGAAGTTATCCCGCTGCAATTGTCATAAACTCCACTCGGCTGTCTTGCCAGATTAGAAACTTAGAAACATAGAATACGTACAGCACAATACAATGCTGTGCCGAACATGTACTTACTTTTGAAATTACCCTGGGTGACCCACAACACTCTATTTTTCGAAGCTCCATGCACCTATCCAGGATTCACTTAAAATAATCTATTGTATCCGCCTCCATCATCTTTGCCAGCAGTCTATTCCATGCACTCACCACTCTCTGCGTAAAAAAAAACTTAACTCTGACATCACCTCTGTACCCACTTCCAACCACCTTAAAAATGTTCCCTCTTGTGTTAGCTATTTCAGCCCTGGGAAAAAGCCTCTGACTGTCCACATGATCAATGCCTCACGTCAACTATCATGTCATGTCTCATCCTCCGTCGCTCCAAGGAAAAAAGGCCAAGTTCACTCAATCTTAAACACACAGTCATCCTGCACAGTCGTCTTGAGTGTCCTATGGACTCGGACCTCAAGATCCTCTGATCCACCACACTGCCAAGAGTCTTACCATTCATACTATATTCTGAAATCATATGTGACCTACAAAGATGAACCACCTCACAGTTATCTAGGTTGAACTCCATCTGCCACTCTAAAGCACAGTTTTACACCCTATCTATGCCCCGCTGTAATCTCTGACAGCCCTTCACACACTATCCGCAACACCTCCAACCTTTGTGTAATCAAAGTTGCTCAGCCTGAGACCAAATTTCATCTACTATGTCGAAGTTAATGTCAAACCGATAAGATGATGGCGCTTGCGGAAGCAGCGATCTCTCAGGGGCCAAACAAAGGTGATTTTCAATAGTACTTTGTTTTTTTTTTTGTTTTTTTTTTTGTGATTCAAAGGCAATCTTGCTATAAGAACGTCGGTTAGTGATGGAATATTCAATCAGTGAGCTGCTCGCTGATCGGTGTAACTGGAATGTGTCGGCGGGGTAGCTGGCTGAGTAGCGATCTTGGAGAAGGAGCGGGAAGAAGTGTTGAAGGAGCTGATCGGGATATCGAAGGAGCTGGTTTAAGTTCAGATGAGCTCACCTGACTGCAGAACGTGCTGCCCGCAACTAGGAAACGTCGAGGTTCGTGCAGTATAACAACGGGAGATTCTCTAGGACATTTCACTTGAGATCGCAAGACTGCAGGACAGTGATAACGTAAGTTGCCGCAAGTATCCTTGTCTTGTGGATGAGACTGTTGATATATGCAGCCTCGGTTGTAGCAAGAAATAAGCCACCAGTCTTCGGCTTTCCTGCTGCAGCAGAACAGTTTCTGAGGCGCGGAAACGCTACAGCGTGCTTGAGCTGGACTGACGCTTGGCCTCGCATTTCGATGCTATTCTCGCGTGTTAGGGCGATGGAATGCCAGGCTGGGTTACGTGCGTCCTGCACACTGCCGCGAGACTGTGCCATCGATTGCCAGACTGTCGCACAGGATATCGGACTATATGTGATTTATTCCGCGCGCATGCACTTCTTTTGAATTTGTTTTACACTCTGTCTTTTTCTTTATGTTTTCTGGCTATATTTGAATGTTTTACACCTTGGTCCCTGAGGAACGTGGTCTCCTTCAACTGTACCTATGCATGGTTTCAAAGAAAACTAATCTTGATTTGAATTCCATTTGATTTGATATCAAACATCCCACACGTACATATTCAGCAAATAGTTAGAGCTACGATGTCGGCAGAGAGCTCAACTGAGGAAACAGCTTAATTTCTACATCTCTCATTTTTAACTTTTCAAGGTAAATGGGGTTCTGTCGAAGTCCCTGATCTACAGCTGCACTCAAACCTCGATTTTGTAAGGTGTTGTTCCCGCTCCCGTGGCTCAACAACCGGCCAGTTTTCGATATCCTGAGGACGCTGCCGAGAAGACGTGCGCGCTTTCGTGGTGCTGAGGTGTTGCGGCCCTGAGAATAAGGACATTCTTGTGCGGAGTTGCCAACAGTCGTCATCAGAGAAAGCGAAATATTGGGAACGTCAGATCAGTTGTCGGAACCCTCAGCACTGCGACTCTCTCTCTCCCTTCCTCTCTCTCTCCCCGCCCCACATCCCCACCCCACCCCCGCTCTCTCTCTCTCTCTCTCTCTCTCTCTCTCTCTCTCTCTCTCTCTCTCTCTCTCTCTCTCTCTCTCTCTCTCTCTCTCTCTCTCTCTCTCTCTCTCTCTCTCTCTATCTATCTACCTCTGTCTTTCTCGTATTCCATTAGGGAAATATAGAGTCAATGGTATGTACAATTACCGGAAAGATGATTGGATTTTGTCGTATTGCCGATCATGACTTTCCTGGGGCTTTGATATTTCTTGCTTGATGGGTGAATTCTGCTGATGCTTTTTCATGAAGCATGTGGGGGAGATGGAGGGCGCAGTGTTTTGCATTTAGTTGTGCGTGGAGGGAGGACTAGTGTGTCTTTGGGTTTCAAGCTGCTTCTCATTGTTGGGTACCCTTCCATTTACGTGGATGTGTGCGAAGAAAAAAAATTCGGGTTGTATATTATATGCATTCTCTAATATTAAATAGAACACTGAACTGTTGAACTGTTAAAAGAAACGTTGAATCTGTTACCAAGTAGTCGTGAAAATTCAATAAACTTCATCAGTCCATATTCCCGCAATACTTGCTATTTCGGTACCTCATCTCGGGAAAATAGACGAGAAATATCAGGCATACAATCTAAGTGTTCGTTTTCATACTTTTGAACCGACTGATAAATAAATAATGTATTCTACCTTCTGACATCTCTCCAGCGCCACTCCTTAAGCTTGGGTGTGGTCTTTCGGAATTACGACATTGTGGTGACTACATATACCTGTCTGGACACGCACCCCCCCCCCCCCCGCGCTGACTGCTCCAGTGGCTCCCCAACAGACCGTGGCTCCTCCCACGGACCCCGGTATAAAGGCGATTGGAGGCACAGCCCCGGCCTCAGTCTCCAGGATGTTCTGTGGTGGTCACTTGCTGCTTGTTCTTTCTTCCAGCTAATAAAGCCTATATCTCGTCTCACGTCTCCGAGATTTATTGATGGTGCATCAGACATCCTAAAAGTAGGATGTCTGATGTTTCTTTAGGATTTAGGATGTAAATGTTTCGTTCCCTACTGTCCGAAGGGGGAAAACACAGACAAAGAGCTGTGGATTTTCTCTGTGGAGCGCAGCAGGGAAAGTGGCGACTTATTAGAAGTGCACGTAATGAATTTTATATAGTATGGATGGCCAAAGACTTCCCAGGGTCACAATGGCCACAACAGGGAACCGTAATATAAAGGTGATTGGAAAAATGCATTAGTCAGGGAATGGAGGGTGTATGGAACCATTCCTGCTAGGTGTGGTGATAGAGGTAGAAGCACTGAGGACATTCCGGAAACTCTTAAATGGATAATGAAATAAAAGATGGTATGCAGGAGACAACGGTTATATTGATCTTAGAGTTAAATTAAAAGGGCGGCAATACATCGTAGGCCGAAGTACTGTGTGATATTGTAACCTTCTCGGCTCCATGTAAAAATACTGTACTCTGTTCATACTCACCCAATTAAAGGAGGCTATTCATTTCATATTTTTTCTCATCACCCCTTCAATAAAATCAACAACATGTGTCGTCAGTGTGCAAATACTATATCACTATATTTGCAAATTTCTCCATACCGTCCAAAGATACAATCCTGTGAGATTAATTGTTATTATTCCACATTCTCGTGTACAATTGCTCTCCGATCTTCAGAATTATTCACTCTATATTGGAGTTCTATCTATCTGTAATATAACGAATATGGGCACATGGCCTACCGTTGGGAGACAGAGGAACGGCAACTGTTTTCCTTCTGAAGTACAATCATACATGAAGACCCCAAAACAACCGAATTATTCAATTGTTTACTACCCCTGACATCACCTCGTTACCAATTTCCAAGTACCTTAAAACTATATGCCCCTCGTTTTAGTCATGTTAGCCTTGGGGGAAAAATCTGTGGCTGTCCACACGATCAATGCCCCTCTTCATTTTATACATATCTATCAAGTCGACTCTCGCCCTCCGTCGCTCCCAGGAGAAAAGGCCAAGCACACTCAACTTATTCTAATAAAATAAGCCCTCCAATCCAAGCAATATTCTTGTAAATCTCCTCTGCACTCTCTCTATAGTATACACACCCTTCCTGTGGTGAGGTCAGGTGGCCAGAGCTGAACACAGTACCCCTAGTGGGATCTGACCAAGGTCTTATATAGCTGTAACATTACATCACGGCTCTTGAACTCAATCCCACGGTTGATAAATGCCACATACCATACGCCTTCTTAACCACACTGTCAATCATCAGAGCAGCTTTGAGTGTCCTATCAAAAAAGGAACCCAAGGTTTCTCAGAGCCTCCACACTGTTAATTTATATTATATTCTGTCTGCAAATTGGACCTGCCAAAGTGAACCACTTCAGAATTATCTGGGTTGAAGTCCATCTGCCACTTCTCAGCCCAGTTCTGCATTCTATTATGTTCCGCTGAAACCCCTGAAAACTCTCCAGACTATCCTCCTGACAAAACCCCAACCTTTGTGTCATCAGCAAACTTACTAACCCACCCTTCTATTTCTTCATCCAGATCATTTATAAACATCACAAAGGGTATTGGTCCCTGAACAGATCACTGCGGAGCACCACTGGTCACCGACCTCCATGCAAAATATGAACCGTCTACACCAACACTTGCCCTCTGTGGGAAAGCCAGACCTGGATCCACAAACGAAAGACTCCTTGGATCCCATGCCTCCTTACTTTCTGAAGCAGCCTTGCATGGGGAACCTTATTAAATGCCGTACTGAAATCCATATACACTACATCCACCACTCTACCTTCATCAATGTGCTTTGTTACATCCTCAAAATAATTCAATCAGGCTCGTAAAGTACGATCTGCCCTTGATAAGGCCATGCTGACAATTCCCTAACCAGATCATGTCACTCCAAATGCTCATAAATCCTGCCTGTCAGGATCTTCACCAACAACTTGCCCACACTGAAGTCATCCTCACTGGTCTATAATTTCCTGGGTTAACTCTACTCCCTTTCTTGAACAGGGGAACAACACTTGCAAGCCTTCAATCCTCCCGGTCTTCTTCCATGTCTATTAATGACGTAAAGATCAGTACAAGAGGCACCGAATTTTTTTTCTCTCGCTTCCCACCTTATCCTGGGATATATCTCATCATGTCCTGATGACATATCTAACGTAATGCTTATCAAAAGCTCCAGCACATCCTCTTTCTTAATGTCCATATCCTCAAGCATTTCGGTCCGTTGTAAGTCATCGCCACACTTTGAGTTCCACATTATTTGTAACTCACAAGAGCAGATGACATCAGCGGCATACCCATGTGAACAGAACATTTGACTCCAGGCGGAAACTGAACACGCACCTATTATCGACTCCTTCCCCTGACAAAGGTAGCTCTACTTCCACAAAGACCCGTACTGTCAGTCAAGGTAAGCACATCTGGGAGTCGCATTTACTGCACCGCACTCCGGATGTTCACAAACGACACCAGCATCTTCCAAGATGAAGTACTCATCAAAATGTGTCCCTTACTGCTCTCCGTTCTGACCTTCCAACTGCCCAGAACATCTGCTCATTCCACCAATTAGTTGTTCTCCATACTTTCCTCTTTCTGTAATAATTGAAGATTGCCAATTTCTCTCAACTTCAAAATAGTGGAATTTGTTAAACAGAGGAAGTTTTTTCATATATTTGTTTATGTTCAATAAAAGTAATGAAATGTAAAACTGTGAATAGTACAATGCAGCCAAGAGTTTATATGTTTGGGTCGAGATCACCTGCTTCCAATACATAAATTTTAATAATGTACTTATATCCCATCTTCAATCTGGTTCTTTCGAAAGGATTAACAAGATAAATACCATTGCTTCAAAAATTATGCCATGCACGTGACGACAATGGTACTTTCCATGCATTTTATATGGTAAACTTGACGGAATTACTGGTTCTATATTTCATAGTCTTGAATATATATTTTCGTTCTCCTGGATTGGAGAACAAGTCATATGAGGCAAGGTTAGCGAAGCTCGGACTTTTCTCTTTGGAGCGTAGAAGAATGAGCGGGGAGTTGATCGAGGTTTACAAGATTATGAGAGGCATAGATAGGGTGGATAGTCAGTACCTGTTTCCCAGTGCACCAATAGCAAACACCAGAGGGCATATGTACAAAATTACGCGAGGGAAGTTAAATGGACACATCTGGGGTAATTTTTTACACAGATGGTTGTGAGTGCTTGGAATGACTTGCCAGGGATGGTGGTGGAGGCTAAAACATTAGGGGTATTTAAAAGCCTCTTGGACAGGCACATGAATGAAAGAAAAATGGAGGGTTATGGGGTAGTGTGGGTTTAGTACATTTTAATGATTATATGGGTCGGCACAACATGGAGGGCTGAAGGGCCTGTACTGTGCTGTAGAGTTCTATGGTTCGATGGTTAATCAGGAAATTTCAGTGTTCAGTATCATATTCCACAGGCAATGTATTTGCCACTCTGTAGCTAGTATGTAGCTTCCATTAACCCCTTTACATGTTAACACGTTTACATTTCCCCGCCAAAGACGTTAAATGGATACAGCGCAGTCCATCATAAGTAAAGCACTTCCCACCGTTGCACTATATAAGGCACTGTCACATGACATTTATTGCTTATCTTATTGTTTTTGTTGTTGTTGTTGTTGTTGTTGTTGTTGTTGTATTTACTGTGAATGACCGTAAGAAAATTAATTTCAGGATTTTAATCGAGATAACATTTACTTTAACAATAATTTACTTTGATATTCCAGCTTAGAAATTTCATGTTCATGTTTTCACTTCGACTGGAAATGTTCCCTTTCGTTCCCTCTCTGAAGCCGTGATTGTGGACCGTGACGTGAATAGTTGATTATCAGGGACGATGATTGTACTCCTTCTTAATATGTAAAAAAAAAACAGAATATTGAGTGAATGTGATACGAATGCAGCCACAAACCCAAAGCCAGCTCTTTCATGCATATGAATATATCCATTAAAGTTACATTTGTTCAGTATCATATATTCTCTAGTATTATCTTGGAAGCAATATAATTTTGCTTACACGTTTTCCATGGGTGTTGGTTCTGCAATGTAGTACGAAATTCACTTTTTTTCTGATGGCACATTTCCAGTATTGCGGTAGCGATGTGGTTAGCACAACGTCTTACAGTACCAGCAAAACAAGTCCAATTCCTGCCACTGTCTGTAAAGAGCTTAAAATTTCTCCCCTTGACAACACGATCACTCCGTTTTCCTCCCACATTCCAACGACGTATCGGTCTGTAGTCAATTAGCGATTGAAAATCGACCCGTAATTAGTAGAGGGTAAAGTCTGGGGAATGTTGTGCGGCGCGGCAGGACGTACCAGAAGACCTATTCCACGTTGTATCTCAATAAACAAACAAACAAATAAATAATTAAATAAATAAATAGATGGATACGTACATTCATAAAGCATCTACTGAAATTCCTTAACACAGTTTTGGTAGTTTCCTGGACATTCCAGTATGATGTATCTATTTTACTTGCTGATGGTTTCTTTTTTTTTATTAATTCTCTTTGCTTATTTTTCCACAGTTTCAATTTCATCATTGTCCTTGCTTTTTTCAGCAATTTGGAAGATTCCAATTTCGCTCTTCCACATTTGAATTTCTTATGTATTTATTTATACAGTTTCAAGTTTTCCTTCGTACATTACTCCGTTATTTCTTAACAATTCTTCCCTTGAAGAAATACATATTTTAGCAACTTCATAATTATGGCTTTATATTTAGCATTTCTTCTCCACTGTCAGATCGTATCATCTTCTCAGTTTACTTGTCACGGTCCTGATCGTTTATTCCCTTGTTTCCTCTAAGTTGCCTTGATTGTGCCACGGTTCCGACCATAATTTTCCCAATTGCTTCTAATTTTCTTTGATCACAGTACACCTGGTTTCCATCAGGACCTGCAGTATAAGAACCTCGGCGTTAAAAGCCCTAGTTTCCAGATCGTTGATCTTATTCCTGTATAATAGCTAACGTTTCCCGACCGCTTAGAACCGTTTAAACGGTAAGTTTAGCACCAGTTTCAATGTTTACCGATGAGACTCCGTCTTTCTCAGTCAAGTCTCCGTGTCAAGGTCCTGTGTTAAGGTTCCATATCAGGGTTCCGTGTCAAGGTCCCTCCAGTTTGCTGTTCGGCGTTTACGCCCGTATAAACATCCTAACTCGATCTCTGTGCCTGTGTCCTGCACTTGGGTTCGACTCATTCGCCACGTTCCATTGCAGCAGAACGATCTGGCCAAAATGGACCAGCAACACGAATGCCCTGCAACAAGCCCTTGCCAGCCAGCGCTCCCTACTGGGTCTGCACAATCAACTTTTCCGGGAGGACATGGAGAACCTCCATTCCCTGTTCGCGAACGTAACGAAGTTCCGGTAATCATGTGGGCCGTGTATTCACTCATTTTACCCCATCCACTGCTGGAACTCAGTCTACCCAGCACAAAAAGCCTGTGGTGGCAAACCTCTACGTGTTAGCAACACCACCGCCAAGAGACCCGCACATACCTTAACCAAAACCCTACGCTGGGGATTTGGGGATGTGCCTGGCCTTCCTTCTTCAATGCTACTTAGTGTTAGACCAGCAGTCATCCACGTACTCCACAGATAAGTCAACAATTGTTTATATCATGGGGTCGTTGCGGGGAAGTGCCTTCGCGTGGGCTACAGCTGTTTGGGATAATCAAACAGAGATATCCTCTTCTTTCCCCATCTTATTCACGCAATGAGAAAGATCTTTGACCACCACTGTCAGGGTCCAGTCCGGGACCGCGTTCCGGGTTTTGATCCGGTCCGGGGGCTCCGGACTCCGTGTCCTGCAGTTGTCCCTCCCCTCACCCGTGATCTAGGTAGGACCCTCCTGGTTCAAGGAGGTACACCTGTAACTCATTGAGCTGCAGCTGTTTATAAGGGGCCTTGGGACTGGGACCAGGCGTGTGGTCGTTTTGTTCTGTTTCCCGTTTCTCCGCCGGCTCCGAACTCTTCTCTGCATTTTGTGATCCCGCCCGGGCTCAGATCTTCTCCTCATCAGGCTTCTCTGCCCGTGCCAATACTACCAGGTTGGTTCGCTCCCCCACCTTTCTTCCCATCCGCTGGTCTTGCTTCTCCGCTCGTTTGTTTTTCACGCGGTCGAGCTGTCTGCCGGCTGTTTCCGATTTTCCCGTTGTCATGACTGTTGTGTTGGTCACCCTGGACCTATGCCCGTTCCTATCCCTTGCCTCCGTCGGGCATTCCGGCCGACCTGCCGCTGCCCGGCAGTGGTTCTGCCCCGTCCTTCTCTTCCGCCCGAACCCTGGGATAGTGCCCCGCACCCGCCTAGGGGTTCGCGCCTTGCCCAGGCCTCCGGTGTTTCTGCCTGGGGGCGTCCCTACCCGGGATATATTGGGCCCACCCAGGGAGGGCTCTCCGCCAGCTTATCTAGCCTGCCTGCCTGAACCCGGGGACCTGTCTAGCTGCTTGCCTAAACCCCGGGGACCTGTCTACCTAACTGCCTGAACCCCGGGGACCTGTCTGCCTGCTGTCTTAACCCCGGGGATCTGCCTGCCTGCCTGAACCCCGAGGACCTGTCTACCTGCCTCCCTGAACCCCGGGGACCTGTCTAGCTAACAGCCTGAACCACTGGGACCTGTCTACCTGCTGTCTTAACCCCGGGGATCTGCCTGCCTGCCTGAACCTCGAGGAGCTCTCTGTCTGCCAGAACCCGGGGACCTGTCTGCCTGCCTGCCTGAACCCCGGGGACCTGTCTACCTGCCTGCCTGTACCCCGGGGCCCTTTCTACCTGCCTGTCTGAACGCCAGGGACCTGTCTAGCTGCCGGAACACCGGGAGCCTGTCTACCTGAACTCGAACTTCGGGAGCCCGCTCTGCTCTGCCTGCCTGAACTTCTGGAGCCCGCTCCGATCTGCCTGCCTGAACTCTATCTACCTGAACCCCAGCTCTAACCTTTAGTGCCATGGCATCCGCATCCTGTCCTCCCCCTAGTACTTCAGTGTCTGTGTCCTGCGTTTGATTCCATCCGGCCCCTCCTGACAACCCCGTCCGTGGTAAAAATGCTGCTAAGCGGTTATTCACTTTCTGTCAGGGCTCACGCAGCGTTGCCGAATATTCGGTGGAGTTCCGGACGTTAGCGGCCGACTCGGGGTGGAACGACCAGGCACTCCAAGGGATTTTTCCGAATGGATTCAGCAACAGTGTGAAACACGTGTTGTTGGTAAGAGATGACACTAGCAGCCTGGATTTCTTAATCTCCCCGACCGCCATGTTGGACAGTCGTCTCCGAGAATGCTGCAGGGAAAGATCTGGTCGTCCTCCACCTTCGGCCACTCCACGGCACTCATTGCCGTCTCCCACCAGAACAAGCCTCTCTTCTCCTCCTGCTCCGAGGATATCTCCCTGCCTGACCGTTTCCACCGCCCCGAGAGAAGTACCCATGCAGCTGGGATGCAACCGTCTCTCTCCCACTGAGTGACTTCGGAGTTTCAGAGCGGGGGAATGTCTCTATTGCGGTCAGTACGGTCACTTCCGTGCTACCTGTCCCCTTCGGCCAAAAGGGAAGGTTCACCAGAAGAAAGGGGGATCCTGATGAGCCAGACAACATTCCCTTCCGTCCCCGAACCGAAATGCCGATCCCGGCTACTTTATATTACAACCAATAATCCCCGCCTCTGTCAGCTCTGGAAGACTCCCGTGCTGAGAGAAACCTTCTGGATGAAGACATAGCTTCCAGTGCCGGAATTCCTGGGGAGCCTTTGAGTACTCCTCTGGAAGCACGAGAACTAGACGGTAGACTTCTGGCCTGAGTCGCACACTGCACGCCACCCCTGTCCCTTAATCCCTCCGGGAAACATCGGGAGCAGGGACAATTTAACTTAATTTCCTCTGCTCAAACTCCTGTTTTTCTTGGGTATGCCTGGCTGGGTCGACATAATCCTCACCTCGACTGGTCCATTGGAAAAATAGCCAGCTAGAATCCGTCTGTAACTCCACTTGTCTACGGCCGGCACTTTCCCCTGTGGAAGTCACCGCGACTTCGTCTGCTTCTGAAACACTTGACTTATTTAAAGTTCCAGCAGAGTATCACGAACTGGGACAAGTGTTTAGTAAACAACGGGCCTTTTACCTGCGTCCACAGCGAGCTTACAATCGTGCTATTGACCTTCTCCCCGCAGCCACTCTACCCAACAGTTGGCTGTATAATTTGTCCCAGTCAGAAACGGAAGCAATGGATGCTTACCTGATTGAATCTCT
The DNA here is from genome assembly GCF_048418815.1 of Hemitrygon akajei. NCBI lineage: Eukaryota > Metazoa > Chordata > Chondrichthyes > Myliobatiformes > Dasyatidae > Hemitrygon > Hemitrygon akajei. Next base: position 196,170,765 of record NC_133124.1, read on the forward strand.
CACAACAGGTATTGTCCGACCCTCATTATCCCCTGTTGGCGCAGATTTCTTCTTTGTGGGAAAGAAAGACGGTACACTGCGCCCCTGCATTGACTACCGAGGCCTATGTAGCATAACCTGTCATGGTACGGTCCGTGAAATCCGCATTCTGGTTCACGGTCAGGTACTTGTTCCTTATTCCAGGGATTCCGGTTTTACCCCTTTTCTGCTGAGGCAGCAGATTCTCGTTTCGGCTGGATTCATAAATAGCTTCAGGATTCAGTCTTTGGCTGCAGTATTGTTACTGTCCAAACCCCCTGTCTGTATCTCTTCCCTTCACCTTCTTCCTGCAGTCTTGCCCTGCCTCGCCTGGAGCCTCACCTTGCCACGCCTGCAACCATTGCCTTCACTGCTGTTAAGTTCAACTACCGGAGAACGATAGGGTCTGTCTTTTGTTGTTTTGAACTGTTTTAGTGCCCACACCTTCCCTAGATATGTCCGGCAGTCCGTCGCTACCTTGTTCTGGGAACCGTCTCGTCGTATTCAGCATGCTGTGTAATGAGTCCCGGCCTTAAATCCTGTATCCTAGGAGGGGTCCCAACTCTGTGTTCCATGTCCCCGTCCCTCCCTCGACCAACGCTCTGCATTCATGTCTCTTCCTCCACCAAGTGAGGCTTCGGGGTCTCGTCCAGTAGCAGCCACGTCCAGGAACCTTGGCCTGTAAAGGGCCAGGGTTTTGTGTTTTCGTCTTCTGCATGTGCCTCGCCTAGCCCAGGAGTGTCTGGCCCAGCCTGGTGCTGGGGTTCCCTTATCCTGTTCACGTGTCTTATGAGCAGGCCTGTTGCCTCAGCTCGTCCTGTAGCCAAGACTTGACCTCACCCTGGAATCCGAGCCCAAGTCAAGACCCAGGTTCTGGGTACTTGCCCTATCTCTGGCTTGTAGTCCAAGCCCAGATTCCTAGTTCCCAGTCCCATGTCCTGGTTCCACTATCCTAGTCAAGTCCGAGCCCAGGCCCGGAGTTCTTGTCTCGTCCAGGGCCTGTGTCATGTCCATCGTCCTTGCTTCCACACTTTCCTTGCTTCCTCCCCACGCCTAGTCCTGTTTCTGGTAGTTCAGTGTCTGTGTCTTGCATTTGGGTTCGCTCCCAAATCCCCCCATGACATAACAATAAAGAACAGGAATCCATTGCCCCTTATTAACTCTGCGTTTGACCCTTATTAATTCTTCTCCAAGTTGGACCTACGAAGTGCCTACCTTCTGGTCAGTCTAAGGGTGGGAGATGAGAGGAAAACAACTTTTAACACCAATGTTGGTCACTTCGAATACCTGGTCACGCCATTCGCCCTCACTAATGCCCGTACCATCTTCCAAACCGTGACAAACGATGTCCTAGGAGACATTATTGACCGTTTTCTTTTTTGTCTATTTGGATGACATCTTAATCATCTACTGCCGTCTTCAGAAACACACCAACCAGGTATGTCCGTTGGGTTCTACAGAGGCTTTGGGAAAACAAACTATTCCTTAAAGTGCGAGTTTCATGTCACCTCAGTCATCTTCTTAGGGTACATTATTCGGAGCGGATCCCGAAAAGATCCGGGCAGTGACGGAGTGGCCAAAACCCACGACACGCAAACAACTCCAGCATTTCAAGGGTTTGCAAACGTCTATCGTCCTTTTATCAGGGATTACAGCCGGGTGGCAGCGCCCCTTACTCTACTTACCTCACCTAGGACCCCTTCTCACTGGGACCCCGAAGGAGGCTCAGCAATCTCAGAACTGAAGAGCCGTTTCAGCTCCGCTCCCATCCTGGTCCACCGAGACCCCTCTTATAAATTCATTGTGGAGGTCGACGACTCCGACTATGGGGTGGGAGCGGTCCTCTCCCAACGGTCCGGCCCTGACCAATAACTTCATCCCTGTGTCTTCTTTTCTCGCCAGCTGTCCCCCGCGAACGAAAAAACGACGTAGGCAACCGGGAATTACCAGCCGTTAAGCTGGCTTTGGAGGAGCGGAGGCACTCGCTGGAGTGGACAGAACATTCGTTTATCGTCTGGGCCGATCACAAGAACCTCACACACATCCAAGCCACCAGACGCCTGAATTCCCGACAAGTCAGTTGGGCATTTTTTCTTTTTTTTTGGCCGGTTCAGATTCATACTCACCTATCTTCCAAGGTCCGAGAACGGGAAGCCTGATGCTCTCTCCCTTCAAGACTTTTCCAAGTAGGACCTTCCGAACACCGAGACATCCTTCCACCATCCGGTGTAGTGTCTGCCGTCACCTGGGAGATCGAGTCCAAAGAGGCCCAACGGACTCAACCTGACCCAGGCAACGGATCCTCCATTCGCCTCTTTGTGCCCGGTTCTGTTCGGTCGCAGGTTTTTCAGTGACGGCACATTTCTCGTTTCGCCTGCCATCCCGGAAAGTGATCAGACTCTGTCCCTTCTAAACAAACATTCTGGTGGCAGTTCAGGCTGCTGACACCCATTCCTTCGTCTCTGCCTGTTCTGTTTGTGCCCGTGGAAAAGCCTCCCATCGAACACCTGCTGGACTGCTTCGTCCCCTACCTGACCGTAGCCGCCGTTGGTCGCACATTGCCATGGATTTCGTTACGGGACAACCCACTTCACATGGGAGCACTGCCGTACTGAGGGCGGTGGACCGCTTCTCCAAAGCCGTGCACTTCGTAGCCCTTCCCAAACTCCCTACAGCCTGTGAAACTGCCGACATTGTCGTCCATTACGTCTCCACCTTCATGTGATTCCCTCTGACATTATTTCTGACCGGGGTCCCCAATTCGTCTCTCAAGTCTGGACGCATTTTTGTCAAGCACTTTGAGCCTCAGTTATCTGTCGAACGGGTTTCATCCGCAGATGAACGGTCAAACAGAACGAGCACACCAGGACTTGGAAGGAGCACTGCGCTGCATAACCGCCAACAACCAGTAGTCCTGGAGCACCCATCTCGCTTGGGTAGAGAACGCCCACAACTCCCTGATCAGCACCGCCACCGGATGGTCTCTCTTCGAATGTTCCCATTGTTACCAATCCCCTCTGTTCTCCGCTCATTGAGATGACATTGTTGTGCCTTCTGTTCAGGCCCATCACCGCCGGTGCCGCAAGATTTAGAATGACACCCGCACGGACCAGCTTGTTTCAACCGACCACAACCGGCGGATTGCCGGTCGCCATTGGATTCCTGCACCTGATTATCGGCCTGAGCAGAAAGTTTGACTCTCGTCTAAAGACATTCCCCCCAAGAATGAACCTAGGAAACTCGACCCTTGCTGCTTGGGACCATTCCAGATTGAGAGAATACTCAACCCCTTGGCGTCAGACTCAAACTGCCAAAATCTATGCACATTCATCCTATATTCCTCGTCTCCCAATTGAAACCGGTATCTGTCAGCCGTTTGTGGCCTCCTGCCGAACCCCCTCCTCCTGGCCGGATCATTGACGACCACTCAACGTACACTTCCGGCGAATGCAGGGTGCGCCATCGAACCAGAGGCCTCCAATACCTGGTCGATTAGGAGGGATACCGCCCGGAGGAACCCTCCTGGATTACCCACACCTTCATCCTGGAACCTTCCCTCATTCGTGCTTTTCATCGTAACAATCCGGACAACACTGGTGCGTCGTCTGGAAGCTCATGTTGAGGGAGGCGGGGCACTATAACTGTCCTGATCGTTTATTCCCAAGATTCCTCTAATTTAATTTGATTGTATCTCGGTTCCGACAGTTAATTTGCCAATTGCTTCTAATTTGCTTTGATGACGGCAGACCTGGTTTCTATTAGGATCTGAAGTATAAGGACCCTGGCGTTGCACAACTTAGTTCCCAGTTCTTTGTTCTTATTCCTGTGTGATAACTAACGTTTCCCCACCGCTTAGAACCGATTCTTCTAAGTTTAGCTCCAGATTCAAAGTTTGCCTATGAGACTCCGTCTTTCTGATTCAAGGCTCTGTCTCTGGTCTCTGAGTCACGGATCCGTGTCAAGGCCCCGTATCAAGGCTCCATATCATGTCTCCGTGTCAAGATCCCTCCTGTTTTCTGTTCGGCGTTTAAGCCCGTGTAAGCATCCTAATTCAATCTCCATGCCTGTGTCCTGCACTTGGGTTCAACTCATTCTCCACGTTCCATTGCAACATTATCCTATTCTCATAATAGAACATTGCTTTAACATTGAAATATAGTGCCTTGGAAATCTATTTAGGCCTTAGGACTATTTTCACATTTTACGGTCCCATTTTCTAAATGTAAAATATATCGAAGTAAGACTTTGAGCTAATCAACAAAACATAGTGTATAATCTCAAATCAAAAAGAAAATCCAAACCTCTGAACAACTTACTAAAAATTCAACTTGGCTGAAAAAAATATTCATTCCCTTTGTAATTACTATTATACATCATATGATTTCTTAGAAGAACAGTATAGGTATTCAGTTGCCCAGAGTAATACTGGCACTTGACCAAGTTAATAAAATTAGCATCAGGTTTTTATCACCAACAAATGACGTGAAATTTGTTAACAGCAGCAGAAATTCAGTGCAATGCATAATCTAACAGGGAAAAATAATAAATAAAATCAGGATGATAATAATAATAAATAAATAACTATTAAAATTAGAGTACTCACATACTGAATATATTTAATAACGTGCAAAAACAGAAATACTTTTTATTCAAACAAAAGTGAGGTAGTATCCAAAGATTTAATGTCTATTTAGGAATCGGATGGCAGAGAGAAAGAAGCTGTTACTGATTCGTTGAGTGTGTGCCTTCAGGCTTCTGCACCTCCTACTTCATGGTAACTGTCAGAAAAGGGCATGGCCTAGGTGCTGGATAATGGACGCTGCCTTAATAGTGATACCGCTCCCTGAAGATGTTCTGAATATTTAATAGGCTAGTACCAAGTATGGAACTGACGTGATTTACAACTATCTGCAACTTCTATCGGTCCTGCCCAGTAGCCCCTCCATACCAGACAGTGTTGCAGCCTGCCAGAATGATCTCCACTAAAGAAGGAGGTGAGGGGCCCTATGAAGAAGGTGCCAGATGAAAAACCAAACAGAGGAAAGATGAAGGGGTGTGGGAGGGAAGCACGGAGGGGATAGGCGGGAAAGGTGAAGATTGAATGTAAAGGAAAAGCCTTGTCCACACGTTCTTCCCCACAGATCTCCCACCTGGTACTTAAACCAAGCAACCGTAAGTGCTACACCTGTCCCTACACCTCCTCTCTTGCCACCATTCAGGGCCCCAAACAGCCCGTCCAGTTGAGGCTCCCTGTGCGGCCTCCTCAATATCAGCGAGACACGACGCAGATTGGTGGACCCCTTCGTCGAGCAGCTCCGCTCCGTCCACCACAACAGACAGGAACTCCTGTTTGCCACTCACTTCAGCTCTGCTTTACATTCCCATTCGAATATGTCCATACGTGGCCTCCTCTACTGCCATAATGAGGCCAAACTCAGGTTGGTGGAGCAACACCTCATATACCGTCTAGATAGTTTCCAGCCTCTTGGTATGAACACCGAATTCTCCAACTTCCTGTAATTTTCTCACTCTCCCTTCCCCCACCCCACTTTCACTCTGCCTCCTCTTCCAGCTGCCTATCACCTCTGTCATGAGTCTGCCTTCTTTTACTACACACAGTGCTTTACCCTTGCGTTCCTTCTTCACCTTTCCTGCCTATCCCCTCACCCACCCCTTGACCTTTCCTCTGATTGTTTTTTTTTCACCAAGAACCTTTTTATAGGGCCCATGCCCCTCCTTCTGCAGTCATGGCGAAGGGTCTCAGCCCGAAACGCTGACTGCTCTTTTGAACGGATGCTCCCCGAACTGCTGTGTCCTACCAGCTTGTTCCTACTTGTGGATTTGACCACAGCATCTGCAGTGTACTTTGTGTTTACTATAATTGAATCTACCGTAGCGTACCGGTAAAGGCGACATTATTGCAGTTCGGTTCGACATTTAATCCCGACATATTCTAGACGTAGTCTCGGTACATCCTCCCGGTGAAATACGTGGGTTTTCTCCGTTTTTCTCCCAGAGTCCAAAGACATACCAGGTTGTTTAATTGGACATTTGAAATTGTTCTCAAACTAGGTTTAGGTTTAAATCGGGATTGTTCGGATTTACTGGTAGTGAGACTCGAAGAGCCGTGGGGTGCGTGGCTATTCCGAGCTGTATCTCTAATCAACACAGAGGAACTACTCCTGTTGGAATGAAACGCGGAATTGAATTGCTCTTAATGCCAGTGATTTGGTGGCATACTCCCTCACGGAAGAACGGCAGGGAATATTCCGAAAGATATTACTGCTTGCTATCATAAAACACTATGCATGTACTTGAAGGAAAGACAGCACAATTACTTTAGACTTTTCAGTTCAGTATTTAGAATTCAGTACTTGACAACAATTAACAACAGAGCTACTTATGGTGAAAAGATCTCCAAAATATACAGAATTCTCTGTGGATGCTTATGGACAATAACCGTTCAAAAACAATGCATGTGACGGTAATAATTCCAAATTAAATTAATTCCATGTTGTTGCATGGTCTATCCCCTTCTATTCCAACTTTTTTGCATATTCCTGTCTAAAAGCTTCTTAAACCGTCCAATGGCATCTGCGTCCAGTGCCGCCTTTGGCAGTGTGTTGAAGGCAACTGCCATTTCCTGTATAAAATAAAACTTGTCACACACATCTTGTAAAACTCCAGACTCCACGTCCACCCCACAACCAACTCCACCACCACCAAAATAATTACCACGACCACCTTGCGGTAAGGCCCTTAAACTGATATCTCCACCCAAAGAAAAAAAGATTCTGCCTATATACCTCATCCATGCCTCTGGTGATTATTTCATAATAATTTTATTGGTAGCATGTGAAACATTCAGTACGTAAGAGATTTGAGTCTGGTGTGGTGCTAAGCATAAGACACGGGAAAATACCATAATAGACAACACAATAGCACCCAACCATGCAGAAGACAATCGTACAAGCATCCATAAGCAACCAACAATTAACAGAATTGTCACATGCTCAATCACACGTAATCAAACTTAACTAAATTTGATCATATGAACAGACTAAATAATCATCACCAGAACTAGCAGAGACAACCTAACGGATATTGTGCGGATACAGTTATGGTTTTACACCTGAGAGGGTTTAATTGGAAGCTGGATAAATATAGGAAGGAAGTTTTGGAGATGACATATAGTCCTGGAGGTGATTGACAGGTAGCGTCTCTCTGAACGCAATCTGGTGACTAGGTGGACTCGGTAGTAACTTTTTTCAGCTCCTTTCCTTCGTTCGGATGAGGGACTGGTCGTTAATGACAGTGGCAGACAGCCACAGATTTTCTCCGACGAGGGTTCCACTCTCTGGAACCTTGACGTGGAGAGTGAAGTGGTGGCTGGAATGCAAACGGTGATAGAGGTGGTCACAGCACTCTCAGTAATGTCTGAGTCCCGGTACCATCACTTTTCAATTCGTCTGGGCCGGTGTTAAATCGTTCAAACATTGGGATTTTCCTAGCTTTCAGATCACTACTCCGTCGCGTCGAAACTCTCTGGGTCTGGATCCACTGCCAGATTTCGACCCGATCTTTCAAAGTCAGCCCGGTGCTTAGAAAGATCAAGCCTCTGTTTAGGAGGACGACCCTCCAATGTGTCTCTTCTCCGTTCTGGCTTTGGTCTTCTAGGCTCTCCCCGAATTTGCCACAAATCCACCTCAACCTCGTCCCAACTTTCCGGCATCCTTCGGCCATCGAAGAACACACACCTTCGCTCGCTTTTTCATTGATAACGATAATTGATTTTGATACATTTTTTCACAGGAGAAAAAATGTTATTATGAAAATGTATCTAGTTGTATTTCTTATATTAATGTCGGCCAGTACGTAGTCCTTGGATTTCAGCATTGCGAACTCAAACATTGTTGTCGGAGAGTTAACTATCATATCAATTGGAGATTTAAGAGCACTGAAGAAGCTGTTCTATGTCCACGGAAAATCTTCGATTAAAGATTTGTTAATACACCTCTGAATGCCTAACCGAAGAATGCCGAGGTCCTCCTGACGCTGAGTATATTGCAGATTTGGAATTGTCAGTTGATTGAGAATATTTGAAGTATTCGGAAGACAGCTAACATTCTAAGATCAAGTTTCATGTGGTGGATCTATGAAGACGGTGAAAATAAGGACGTCACGACCAAGGGGCCAATAGGAATTTGACCTGCTGACGTAAGGGTGGATCCTCATGCTATCTGAGTAACATCCTATTTCATCAATCAACGTCCAGCTTCAAAGGCTGCATCTACCAGTGCGCAGACAGGAAGAGATATCTTCCGAAACAATCAGGGTAGTAGTGAAGGATCTCACTGAGGGAAATCTCCTCAAAAGGGACGTATACTTTTCTGCTCACGAGCTGCAAGTTGTAGTCGAAGGACTTCTGCAAGATCTGCGTACAGGAAAGCCACCAGAAAGAGGACTGTCAAGAAAGCAAATGCTGCAAAATATCTGCCCAAAACGTGTTGGTACCTACGTACAGACAATGGCAAGTGTAGCTGGCACTGATACTGATCGGAAAATACGTGACGCAGCCCTCCCCCGTGCAGCGGCCACGTCCGCCATCGAGTCAGAAACGGCTTCTACAAAAAAGCCGACCACACGAAATTCCACTCACAGCCCGAAACACCCCAGTCTACGCCACAGGACGAAAAGAACTCTACGGAGGAGGTAAGGAGAGAGAGGCAGGAATAATGATGGCGACCAGTCAAGACGAAGAAGACTCACAAGAAACCATCCAAGAGACAACTGGTTGCCGAAAATAAAAGGAACTGGAAATAATGGGCAGACCGTCAAACAAATAGCAGCAAGAACGGAACATCGGATACAAGAACAGAGGAAGCGCAGTGAGGACTGGAAAGGGCGTGAGATCAGATATATACGAGGAAGGAATTCTGCTGACCAACCGCAGCCTCAGGAAAGTGGGCGAAGCAGAGTTCAGAGGTGCCATCAGCCCCCGGCTCCTAGAATTTAGAGTAGCAAGCGCCCAATCAACACAAATCAACATCAACTTCGCATAAAAAAGGAGCAGAACAGAAGCAATCACCCCTTCCAGACACACACACACACACACACACACACACACACACACACACACACACACACACACACACACACACACACACACACACACACACACACACACACACACACACACACACACACATCTGACTCTTCTTCCACCGGCTCGGTCTTCGACCTAACTTTCTCGGCAAGGACTCTCCATCCCCCACCAATGGCCCTTCTCACGACTTCCACTCTTCTCCTCTTAATCGACATTCCGGTTTGGCCTTCTGCCTGCTCTGGATTTCTTTATTGCTAACTGCCGACTGGACATCAACCGGCTTGACTTCACCACACCATACTCCAGTTCCAACCTCACTCCTTCAGAACGCTCTGCTCTCCACTCCCTCCGCACAAATCCTAACCTTATCATAAAATCCGCTGATAAGGAGAGCGCTGTAGCAGTCTGGCGTACTGATCTCTGACTTGCCGAGGCAGAACAACAACTCGCTGATACTACCTCTTACATACCCCTCGAACATGACCCCTCTAAGGGGAATCAGACCATCGTCTCCTACACCATCACCAACCCTATCAGCTCTGAGGATCTCCCATCCACGGCCACCAACCTCATAGTTCCCACGCGCCGCACTTCCCGTTTCTACCTCCTACACAAGATCCACAAGTCTGCCTATCCAAGGAGACCATTGACTCAGCTTGCTTCTGCCTACAGAAATCATTGCTGCATACCTCGACACTGATTTATCCCCTCTCGTTCAATCACTTCTCCCCTATGTTCGTGACACTTGTCATGCTCTGAATTTTTTCAATGATTTGAAGTTCCCTGGCCCCCACCGTCTTGTTTTCACCATGTCCCTATATACCTACATCCTCCACCAGGAAGGTCTCAGAGCTCTCCGTTTCTTTTTGGATTGCAGACACAACTATTTCCCCTCTACCGCCACTTGCTTCCGTCTAGTTCTTACTCTTAATAACTTCTCCGTCGGCTCCTCCCACTTCCTTCAAACTAAAGGTGTAGCCATGGGCACCCGTTTGGGTCCCAGCTATGCCTGCCTTTTTGTTGGCTATGTGGAACCGTCCATGTTCCAAGACTATACTGGTATCCGTCCCCCACTTTTCCTTCAGTACATCGACGAGTGCATTGGCGCTGCTTCCTGCACGCATGCTGAGCTCGTTGACTTCATCAACTTTGCCTCCAACTTCCTTGCAGTGAGTTTCATTTCATGTCTATAAAATCTCTCCTTGCAGTCTGAGTTGAGATTGTTGTTAGTAATGTGACAAGGAGAGGAATTTAACGTAGGAAGAGGTGAAGGTAGATTAACATACAACGGAAACAGTCTTAGGATACATGTCTGTCACCAGTTCCCAAATCAGAACACAATGATAACGACAAAGGAAATGTCGAGTGCATACAAAAACACTGTAAGTGGGATATGTCGCAGCATATAGGATGGAGATTGCAAAACTGTCTGAATAGTGCCACATCAACAGCCTCTTATTCAATGTCAGCAGAACCAAGTAGCTGATTATGGTTTTCAGGTAAACCGGAGATCCATGAGCTACTCCTTATCTGGGGATCAGAAGATGAGAGGACAACCAACTTCAAATTCCGCCGTCTCATAATTTCAGCGGATCTGTACTGGACCGAGCACATAAGAGCCATTGAGATGAAATCACAGCAATCAATTTACTTCCGAAGCTTGGACATGTTGACGAAATCTTAAACATTCAGAGAGGCGTATATTGACAGTTTGAATCCCGGCTTGATTTAGATTGATCAACGATCTTGAACTGAAAATCATATAAAATGCAGTTTATACGCCCAGTCCGTGCTGGTACTGTCGTGGTCCCGTCTGTCAAATCCGCGTTCCGGCTCACGGTCCGGACCGTGGACGCCAGACTCCTGGTCTACCGGAGTTCCCTTGTTTCATTTGAGCTTAATCGTAGTCACCTGATTCTCGTCTAGAGGCCGGGAACATAAGTTGCCCTGGGTTAGAGGCCGGTTGTTGGTTCGTCTTGTCAGTATCCTATCCTTGTCTCTATGGTGTTTGTCTCGTCAGTATCATGTCCTTTTCTCTGTGTGGGTTTGTCCCGTGGGTATCCTGTCCTAGTCTCCGTAGGGTAAGTCAGGCATTACTTGCCGTGACCCTGCGGAGGGATCTGTCCCACCCGGTACATGCCTCCGATGGGTAAGTCAGGCCGTCATTTCCGGTACACTGAGGCTGAACTGTTCCATTCCTTCCCTGCGAAGCACTGCCTGCAACCACCGCCTGAATCTCTGCCTGCAGCCTGTGACAGGAGCATCTCCTTGCCTCACCTGGAGCCTAACCTTGCCTCGCATTGCCTCGGTCTGGAGCCTTACCTCCTTTTGCCTTTGCCTGCAGCCTTGCCTCTGCCTGGAGCCTTGCCTCGCCTTGCCACTTTCTGGACCCTTGATTCGCCTTGCATGGGTCTGGAGCCTCGCCCTCTTTGGAACTATCTGTCCGTGTCCACGCCTTCGCTAGATAGGTCCGGCCGTTCTGCTGCTACCTAGCGTCGGGAACTGTCTCGTCGTGTTCAGCCTTCTTTGTAATGAGTCCCAGCCCTACGTCCTGTGTCTCAGGAGCTTTCCCGGCTCTGTGTTCTGTATAATATGTCCCGGCCATACGTCCTGTCCCCAAGGAGGAGTCCCGGCTCGGTGATTCATGTTCCTGTCTCTCCCTCGACTCTGTGTCTGCGTTCCTGTTCTCCCTCGACTCTGTGTCTGCGTTCCTGTCCTCCCTCGACCAGTGCTCTGTGTTCAGTCTTGTCGATGCACTTCTCCCAGCTCGGTGCTGGGAAACCCTCGTCCTGAGCTGGAGTCTTACGTCCAGTCCTCTTGCTTCTCCTCGTCCTGTAGCCACGTCTTGTCTTCGCCTGTTTCTGGAGTCCCAGCCCGAGTCAAGACCCAAGTTCTGGGTCCTTGTTAAGTCTCCGGCTCACAGTCCAAGCCCAGGCTCCTGGTTCCCAGTTCCATGTCCTGGTTCTGCTAACCTCCTAAAGTCCTAGCCCAGGCCCGGAGTTCTTGTTTTTCCCGGGGCCTGTGTCGTGTCCAGCGTCCTTTCTTCCTCTCTTCCCTTGCTTCCTTCTCACGTCTAGTCCTGTTCCTGGTAGTTCAGTGTCTGTGTCGTGCTATTGGGTGCACTCCCAACGTCCTCTCCCGTATGACAGGTACCAATACTGGTACAACACTTCCCTTCACTAGCACCGTCTTCCATCATCAAGGCCATCCGCTGTACAGGGCTTGCTCTCCTCCGGCTGTTGCCATTATGAAATACGCTTCAGGAACCTCAGGATCACACCGTCAGGTTCGGGACAGCTATTCCATCTAAAACATCATGATCTTGAATCAGAGGGGATAACATCACTCAAATTCATTCGCTCCATCACTGAACTGTTCTCACAGCATATTAACTCATTTTAACAATGACTCATCAAGGGCTCTTCATATAATGTTATTGATATTTATTACTTATTACTTATTTATTTGTCATCAGCAGTACGCCATTGCCTGTTCGCTGACTGTAATGCCCAGCACTGGCTCCAGACGTACATTGGCGATCCCCAAACAGTGTCCATCACTCTCTACCCCGAAAGCGGAGAAAGCATTTTGCTCACTGTACCTTCAATTAGATTTTATTGCAACCTTCCCTAACATGGAAAGCAGACGCTGACCAGAGCACCCCTTATTCTAGGTACAGACTTGACAGCATCAGTGTTATTATTATTTCGCAATTTAATTTTTTCTCCTCAAACTGTGAAAACATGAGGTACAGGCAGAGCCAAGCAGGCTCCTCTGTCTATTGCTGGAAACTTTCAGACTATTATGGTAGTGTTTAGTATTGTGTTTTTCTGACGACTTGCAAAGGTATTAATGTGTGGCTATAACTGTTTGGGGTGATATCGGTTGTGTTATTGCAATCGGGACAATGTATACACGGTTTATTTTCCAAATTGCTTCAATTTTCCATTATAATTCTAATTATTACTGGATTTGTCTCTTTTTGATTCCTGTATGTTATGTGTTTGAAATGGCTTTACCTGTTAAGCTTCTGACCTGTATTGCCACAAGGAACCCTTTTGTTTCTTGCAAGATGTATCCAACTCTGACTCAGGCGTCCGAAATTTCCTTGCCGACATCTAAATTGCTCAGATCGTGGGAAATGCTCCCATGGAGAGTTCGGTTCTTCCATTTTCTTCAATTGTGATGATGTTTTCATTATTTTCTGGATTGTGCTCTTATTTAGGTTTAGTGATGTATATTTCCTATTAGAATTGATTAAGTTTGCGCAGAATGCTGATTAATGCTTTCGTTGATGAAAGTATATCCTTTGAAGTTTTATCTGACAATTGTGTAGATTGTTGTATTCTGTTATTCCTCTTTCCCCTATTGCTCCATGTAGCGTTCATCTAAGCGCTTTTGGCAGAGCATGTTTTCTGAAAATTGTCATTTCAGTTTTTATTTTTCTTTGTATATTATTATTATTATTATTATTATTATTATTATCATCATCATCATCATCATCATCATCATCATCATTATCATCATCATCATCATCATCATCATCATCATCATCATCATCATCATCATCATCATCATCATCATCATCATCATCATCACCAGCATTATTTTTAATATTATGTAGCAATTAATTCGTTGGCTGCTCATGCCTGGCTTGCTGATTGCATACGAACTTTCGGACTATTCTATGTGGTGTTCAGTACTATGGCTTTCTGAAGATTACTGTGCAGGCCTGATTGTTTGATGCACTTGTGTAGTAACTTTTGGATGATACCAGTTGCTGCTGTTACTTTCGGGAAAATCTATATCCGGTTCTTGCTCCAAAGGCTTTCAATTTACTCTTTAAATTCAGCATATTTCTGTTGTTTTTCATGTTAATTCCCGACGGTGTTTGGAAGGGGTTGATCTATAAATTAATTTGTTTGTCCGTGTTTATCCGTTAATATTACATTCGGACTGTTATTATCTATTGTCCCATCTATAACAACTGATCAGTCCTTATATATTTTGTGGTGTTCTCACTCTAAATCTGGCTTAGGCTTATACTTATAATAAGGTAAGTTTTACTTTTGTGAATTTGTATTTTAAAGCAAGATTTTGATTAATAAATTTTTCCAATCGGTAGTGCCACTGCAAGTAATCAGATTTTATTAAACTCTTTCAGAACCAGGTAATGAGTTGAATTGTTTCTGTGTTTTTCGGCATTTTCTACATTTAACAACTTGATTTTGTTGATCTTTTAGGTGGCATTTTTGATTTTTATTTGTTAACCATCCGGTCACATATTGACACCAGGAGCCATTCTGTCTCTGGGAAGAGGCCTCCAACACTGAGAGAGCCGATCGACGTTTCATTGTCGACAGCCAGTGTGCTCAGATGGTGCGGAAGTTCTAAATGGGGAGGGTCATGTTCTTCCATTGATTAACTTTTTCTTCAATACTGATAATGTCTTCATATATCAGGCTTGTGTTCTTATTTAGGTTTCGTGGCATATACGTTTTGGTCAGAAGTCGATATGGTTGTGAGCAGTACTGATTCCTGTTTTCGTTCATGAAATTATACCGTTAGAATTTTTACCTGACGGTTGTCTAGAAATGATGGTTGCTATTTTTCCCCGCATTCTGTCCTAGGTGGTGTTAATCTAAGAGCATTCAAATATACATAATGTTTTCTGAAATTTGTCCTTTCATTTTTGTTGCTTTTATTTAGTAAATTGTCCAGAGGGTTACGAACCAAGATATTTTGCCAAAAGAATACATAAATACAGGAGCAGTCAACTGCATTGACTTGCGGGTACGTCGGAGCCAAATTCTACGATTAACAGTGCATGTTGATGAAGATATGTGAAGAGCCGAGGCTTTTTTCTTGGTCGTCAATTTAACATCAGAAGAAGAGTTCATCGGTTTTCTGTTCTGGCTTTGAAGTTTAAGCGTGCACTCGTCACAAGTACAACAGAAAGTGTCGCGGCTGTTCCAGCATTGGGCAGATAGTTTGCAATCAGAAACATTTCAAAAAATGCAATTACTTCATGATCATGACTACACACAACGTGCCGTGCGTGTAAAGCGTGCACATCAAAGTAATGGCAAACCGATACATCTGTTAAAGATTACATTGTGCACAATATTTTAACTAACTTTAATTTTCAATTTAAACAAGACATAAATAGTATGTGACTGTGGTATGGCTATGATTTTCATGGCCATCAGCACAAAATCCAAAAGATGTCCCCAAAGTTATTTAGTAAACAAAACTATTGTTGTCTACCGTTATTGCACAGCTTTACCTGTTTGTTCATCTGCCATGTCCGAATACCCAAACACCTTCTTATTGCATACCCATTCTTTTGTTCTCAGTGTCCACTCTATTTCCCTTAGGACACACGCCTTAACATTTAGTTTGCACAAAAACAGAAAGCAGTTGTTTCAAAATCTGCCATAAGACCATAATATCATCAGATATTGGAAAATAATTAGACGATTCTTGCAATCAGGCCTACTTTGCCATTTCACAGTGGCAGAATTATTATTCTTCTCAGTCTCATTCTCTTGCGAGCAGTCCGTATCCTTTCACGCTCGAATTAATCGAGAACCTATCAACCTCTACTTAATGTATACCCCATGACTTGGCCACCCAAATCATCTGTAGCACTGATTTCCACCAATTCACCAGCCTGTGGTTAAAAAGTTCCTTATCATCTCTGTTCCAAATAGACATCCCTTTATTCTAAGGCTGAATTTGTTTTCCAAATGTTTTTCATATGGAATGGCTACTTGTCGAGTTCCGGTCATAAACATTAAATTACTATTGTCAATCATACATAGTTATCACCGTCCATGAACATTTCAATAATGTTTTCAACTCATTTCCAAACCCAATATATATTCCTGCATGGATACGTGATTCTTCAACAACTCAGGACCTTAGTTTGAGCCCCATTGTTACTATAAATTAAGAATTGTTTTCGAGGTAATACAAACGTTTACTGATATAATACAGTACGAGTACTAACCCAGTTATTGGCACTATCCCATAAAACAAACAGTAACTTTGCGTTGAAGATATGGGTACCTTTTTATGGGTAACTGTTCTCTTCACAATTGGTACGCTTCTGGGTATACAATAGCATTTCAGCCTAATGGCAGGAAATTGTTCATTAAAAAAGAAAAATGTTTATATGGCTTTAATTATTTTAGTAAACATTTATGTTCAATATGTGTATGCCGCTGACGATATATTTGCTCATCAATACTTACAATATTGGTATACATAAATATTTACATTATTTACAATATTTGGTTCATCAATATTTACATCATGGGAAAAAAAGACGACAGGGATTCCGTCAGTGCAGCCTTAAATGACAAACAAAATTAACAACATTTGCCCCATAGGATTCATGTTTTCAATTCCCCGCCTATGTATTATTCTCTCTAAAAGTTTTTTTTTTACAAATTGCAACCTCAGCAGTTTTCAACCCATTCTTTACTTCCAGGCAGTTCCGACCCTCTGTCTATTAAATTATCGCTACGTGGATCTGTGTTTCTTCTGTTCAATGTCCATATCCACTATAGAACCTAAAACGCCTAGTGTTTGGCATTTCTTCTTGACCAGACATCCAATCTATATTTTATTATTTTTCTACACAACACCTTTCAGCCTCCTATACTCCGACGAAATCAGTTTAACAAAGTCCAAATTTTCCCTGTGAGTAATAATCTCCCATTGACACGCTATTCAAGTGAACCTCGTCAGCCATTTGGTCATTGTTATATGCGTTTCATATAATTCAGCAAACCGATGTCCACACTGTATTCCAAATGTTGACCATACAATTTTAAGTAGCAGCAGCATCAGTTCCTAATCCAACATCATTTAATACTGTATCGATGATATATCCCTGTACACGTGTTGTCACTAAGTTCAGTATGTTTCTAATTTAAGTAAAAAATAGAAAACACTTCGCACAAGATCAATAGCCAGTAACAACTGGAAGGAGCGAAAGGACATATTATGTAGCAAAAGTGAGTGCAACGTTGCAATATTTGGGTATTTTTTAAAAAATCCAACAAATGACAAGTGAAAAAGCCATAAGTAGGGTAAAGATGAAATATGAGGGCCAACTAGAAAATGTTATCAAACAGGATAATAAATGTTTTGTTTTAAGTTATATAAAGCTTAAAACAGAGGTGAGAGCTGGTGGTACTGGACCAGTGGAGAATAATACTGTTGAGGTAATAATTCCTGTGGAAGAAAAGGGTTAATAAGCTACGTGTCTAAGGAGATTACATACTATAAAGTAAATACCCTTGTGAGCAAATAGAAACACTTGCGAGTTAAGCGATGAGTCTCGACAGCTTCAACTTCAGGAACAGTAACTAATGTGTTGAGCTCAGCAAGATACTTTTACTTGTAACTGCTATTTTCATCGAAGATTTTTTTCAGTAAGGAGCAACATATTGGTAGTGTGCTAATATTTCCATACAATGACACGATATATTTCAATAAGTCTACTGATACTATGCTGAGTTTTATAAAAGGACGCTATTGTAACAGGAGAGGAGAGTCGGGAATTGGTGGAGACAAGCTCTTCGCTCGACTTCGTACCAAGTAAAATAATTATCCAGAAACGAGACTCCGGAGTCGAGCATTTTTTACATTTGATCAAAGGCAAATTTCTGCATCAATTTAGCGTAGTCGGCAGGATCCCGGCGTAACAGAATAAGAACCATATATAACCATATAACAATCACAGCACGGAAACAGGCCATTCCGGCCCTCCTAGGCCTTGCCGAACTCTTAATCTCACCTCGTCCCACCTACCCGCACTCAGCCCATAACCCTCCAATCCTTTCCTGTCCATATACCTATCCAATTTTACCTTAAATGACACAACTGAACGGGCCTCTACTACTTCTACAGGAAGCTCATTCCACACAGCTATCACTCTCTGAGTAAAGAAGTACCCCCTCGTGTTTCCCTTAAACTTTTGCCCCCTAACTCTCAAATCATGTCCTCTCGTTTGAATCTCCCCTACTCTCAATGGAAACAGTCTATTCACGTCAACTCTATCTATCCGTCTCAACATTTTAAATACCTCGATCAAATCCCCCCTCAACCTTCTACACTCCAATGAATAGAGACCTAACTTGTTCAACTTTTCTCTGTAACTTAAGTGCTGAAACCCAGGTAACATCCTAGCAAATCGTCTCTGCACTCTCTCTAATTTATTGATATCTTTCCTATAATTGGGTGACCAGAACTGTACACAATATTCCAAATTTGACCTTACCAATGCCTTGTACAATTTTAACATTACATCCCAACTTCTGTACTCAATGCTCTGATTTATAAAGACCAGCGTTCCAAAAGCCTTCTTCACCACCCTATCTACATGAGACTCCACCTTCAGGGAACTATGCACTGTTATTCCTAGATCTCTCTGTTCCACTGCATTCCTCAATGTCCTACTATTTACCCTGTATGTTCTATTTGGATTATTCCTGCAAAAATGTAGAACCTCACACTTCTCAGCATTAAACACCGTCTGCCAACGTTCAGCCCATTCTTCTAAGCGGCATAAATCTCCCTGCAAGCTTTGAAAACCAACCTCATTATCCACAACACCTCCTACCTTAGTATCATCAGCATACTTACTAATCCAATTTACAAGCCCATCATCCAGATCATTTATCTATGTTACAAACAACACTGGGCCCAAAACAGATCCGTGAGGCACCCCGCTAGTCACCGGCCTCCATCCCGATAAACAATTATCCACCACTACTCTCTGGCATCTCCCATTGAGCCACTGTTGAATCCATTTTATTACTCCAGCGTTAATGCCTAACAACTGAACCTTAACTAACCTTCCATGTGGAACTTTGTCAAAGGCCTTGCTGAAGTCCATATAGACTACATCCACTGCCTTACCCTCGTCAACATTCCTCGTAACTACTTCAAAAAATTCAATAAGGTTTGTCAAACATGACCTTCCACGCACAAATCCATGCTGGCTACTCCTAATCAGATCCTGTCTATCCAGATAATTATAAATACTATCTCTAAGAATACTTTCCATTAATTTACCCACCACTGATGTCAAATTGACAGGTCTATAATTGCCAGGTAACTACTCGAACCCTTTTTAAACAAAGGAACCACATGAGCAATACGCCAATCCTCCGGCACAATCCCCGTTTCTAATGACATCTGAAAGATCTCCGACAGAGCTCCTGCTATCTCTACACAAACTTCTCTCAAGGTCCTGGGGAATGTCCTGTCAGGACCCGGAGAATTATCAACTTTTAAATTTATTTAAAGCGCAAATACTTCCACCTCTTTAATTGTCATAGGTTCCATAACTTCCTTACTTGTTTTCCACACCCTACACCATTCAATATCCTTCTCCTTAGTGAATACCGAAGAGAAGAAATCGTTCAAAATATCTCCCATCTCCCTCGGCTCCACACATAGCTGACCACCCTGATTCTCTAAGGGACCGATTTTATCCCTCAATATCCTCTTGCTTTTAATATAATGGTAGATGCCTTTCGGATTTACTTCCACCTTATGTGCCAAACCAAACTCGTAACTTCTTTTAGCTTTTCTAATCTCTTTCTTAAGTTTCCTTTTACATTCTTTATATTCTTCGAGCAATTCCATTACTCCATGCTGCCTATATTTATTGTAGAGATCCCTCTTTTTTCGAACCAAGTTTCTAATATCCCTTGAAAACCATGGCGCTTTCAAACCTTTAACCTTTCCTTTCAGCCGAACAGGAACATAAAGATTCTGTACCCTCATAATTTCACCCATAAATGACCTCCATTTCTCTATTACACCCTTCCCATAAAACAACTTGACCCAATCCACTCTCTCTAAATCCCTGCGCATCTACTCAAAGTTAGCTTTTTTTCCAATCAAAAATCTCAACTCTAGGTCCAGTCCTGTCCTTCTCCATAATTATATTGAAACTAATGCTATTGTGATCACTGGACCCGAAGTGATCCCCAACACATACATCTGTCAGCTGACCTATCGCATTCCCTAACAGGAGATCCAACACTGCCCCATCTCTAGTCGGTACTTCTATGTATTGTTGCAAAAAACTATCCTGCACACATTTCACAAACTCTAAACCATCCAGCCCTTTTACAGAATGAGCTTCCCAATCTATGTGTGGAAAATTAAAATCTCCCACAATCACCACGTTGTGTTTACTGCAAATATCTGCTATCTCCTTGCACATTTGCTCTTCCAACTCACGCTCCCCATTAGGTTGCCTATAATACACTCCTATCAGTGTTACTACACCTTTCCCATTCCTCAATTCCACCCAAATAGTTTCCCTAGAGGAGCTCTCTAATCTATCCTTCCAAAGCACCGGCATAAGATTTTCTCGGACAAGCAATGCAACACCTCCTCCTCTGGCCCCTCCTACTCTATCACACCTGAAGCAACTAAATCCAGGAATATTTAGTTGCCAATTACACCCTTCCTGCAACCATGTTTCACTAATAGCTACAACATCATAATTCCAGGTGTCAATCCACGCTTTAAACTCATCCATCTTTCTTGCAATGCTCCTAGCATCAAAATAGATACATTTAAGATACTCTCCACCTCCTCCTCTCTTTTCATCCCTAGCAATGCATTCAAATTCTTTATCCTTTTCTTTCTTCTCCCTTACATCTTCGGGCTGAGCGCATCCCTTCTCCATCACCTGCCTTACCTCCCTCACACACTGTCTACTTACTTGCTCTACTGGTGAACTAACCTCCTCTCCCATAGTTTCCTCAAATTGATTTCCGCCCCCCCCCCATCTTACTAGTTTAAAGTCTGCCCAGTAGCCCTAGCAAACCTCCCCGCTAGGATATTTGTTCCCCCAGGATTCAAGTTTAACCCGTCCTTCTTGACCAGGTCACGCCTGCCCTTGAAGAGGTCACAAAGATCCAGAAACCTGAATCCCTGCCCCCTGCTCCAATCCCTCAGCCACGCATTCATCCTCCACCTAATTCCATTCCTACTCTCACTGTCGCGTGGCACAGGCGGTAATCCCGGGATTACTACCTTTGCGGTCCTTCTTAACTGCCTTCCTAACTCCCTATACTCAGGACCCCTTCCCCTTTCCTACCTATGTCATTGGTACCTACATGTACCACGACCTCTGGCTCCTCACCCTCCCACTTTAGGATATCTTTGACGCGATCAGAAACGTCCCGAACCCTGGCACCAGGGAGGCAAACTACCATCCGGGACTCCCGATCACCTCCACAGAACCGCCTGTCTGAACCCCTGACTATCGAGTCCCCTATTAATATGGTCCTCTTTCTTCTATCCCTACCCTTCTGAGCTACAGGGCCGTCCTCTGTGCCGGAGGCCCGGCCACTGTCACTTCCTTCAGGTAGGCTGTCTCCCCCAACAGTACTCAAACATGAGTACTTATTGTCAAGGGGTACAGCCACTGGGGTACTCTCTAGTACCTGCCCCTTCCCCTTGCTGACCGTGACCCACGTATCTGCCTCCCGTGGCCCCGGAGTGACCACCTGCCTGTAACTCCTCTCTATCACCTCCTCACTCTCCCTGACCAGGCGAAGGTCATCGAGCTGCAGCTCCAGTTCCATAACTCGGTCCCTCAGGAGCTGCAGTTCGACGCACCGGGCGCAGATGTGGACGTCCGGGAGGCTGGGAGACTCCAGGATCTCCCACATCCGACACCGAGAACAACAAGCTGCCCTTACACTCATACTTCCCTAATAACTGAAAATAACAAGGAGAACTAAAAGGTAAGCCTACTGTGCCCTCTTCCGCCTAAGCCCTCTGAGCCCAAGCCCTACACTCTGCTCCCGGCTCACTCTGCTGCCCGCAAACGAAGCTGCCCGCTGCTTAAGACTGCGTTCTTTTTATATCTTCCCTCCTTCCCAGGCCTCATTCACGCGCCTGCGCAGTCCCGCCGCTCAGAACTCCGATCCGAGAAGCAATTTGAAAATGGCCGCCGCCGCCGCACTTCTCAAAGCCTCGCTGTCCTCTTCCAAAAGAGGACGGGGGGACTGCTGGAGAAAACCCTCCGGAGAAAAGGAAAGCGGTCGTATTAGCTATCCCAAAGCGCACAAAAAACTGCGAATCTTGTGCTGGGTGATAGGCCTATTTGCTCCAGCGTTAATGGGAAGTGATGGGACGAAACATTCATCATTGGCAATTGAGTAAATTGGTAGGAAGTGAGAGAATTGGCAGGAGCGATTAAACTGTAGGGACCTACCTTTGGGAATAAAGCGTCCCTCGGCACCCTAAGAAAGATAAAAGACCCCATACGAATAATCTCCTGGCCTCTCAACTGTCTCAAGGGCAGTATCCCAGGTTGGTCCGAGCTTTCCTGTCTTCCTCCAGGAGACACAGCAGATTTGAATCAGGTGGCCAGAGGCAGAAACAGCCAGAAAGAGGCGGCCGCAACGGCGGCAGGAGGCAGGAGGGTTGCCGAAGATGAGACCGAAGTGAGCAGCACAGGGAGGCCGCATGTACCGACAGGTGACGCGCGGATGAAGAGAGAAAGCAGAAAATGATGGAACAAAGCCATAATTCAGCCGTCAAAATTTATGATACTTGACGTTCCTGTTTAAAATCCATGGAACCCAACTGAAGTACACGCGGTGGTTACAGTTTCATCTGACCCTTTAAATATGTTAACGCCTTTACAATTGGTTTGTCCAGATGAGACTGTATACTCGCCTCTCCCTGGAGATGTGTAGGTGTTATTAAAATATGCCGATGGGTTCCGCTAGCCTTCGCTAAAGGAGACTTTAGTGATTCCCCCGGTGGAAAGAGGAGACTGGAGACAGGATGCCACGGTGCCTATTAATGAAACAAAGACTCACTGTTTGCAGAATGGAGGGGAAAATTCTAATGGCTGCAAGCACGGACACATAGCGATATAGCAGAGGTGACACGGTGCATGCAGAATAAGGCTGAACCGTTTTCAGATGTTGTAGCAAGGTATAAGCTGAAGTGGGAAGAGAGTGCAGGATACCCATTTAGGGGAATGGGCTGTTCGGCGATTCAGACTTTGTTGGACTGCATTTTGCCACAGCAGGCCCATGTATATATAATTAACTGAATCTGAACTGGATGCAGTAAATTACAGCTTTGTGCAATATCAATCGGCAGGGCCTTCTTTGTAAGATAACAGATGTGAAATAAAAAAAAAATATGCCAGTAGGCCAGTAGTTCCAGGGCGAAGCACGCGCACCTCAGGTGGGGGGCTGGGAAGAGAAAGCAATTCAGGTTCCGAGGAAATCCTCGGGGATCCCCAAGCGACCTATGCTACAGTAGTGGTGAGAAGGGGCACTGTTCCCTAACTCTGCAACTACATTCCGAAATTGCGGAAAAGTAGGTAATTTGTCGCGAAACTCTCGGTTCCCCTCCTCTCCGTCGCTCTGCTCGGGCTTCAGAAGGTCGAGAGTTGCTCACTTTCTCTTTTACTCATCTCTTACCTATGAAGTAGGGATGCCGCGGAGAACTGGTGGTCTGGCAGCAGATATTAGACTGTCCAGAAGTATGGAGACATACCAGATCAGAATCGATGCGGCTAGGACAGTAGTGAATGCCCTAATGAAGGAAATCTTATCAAAATTTGGAATTCCATTGTGGATTAATAATGATAGGGGGACTCACTTTACTAACAGATCAGTACAAGGGCTGAAAGCCGCCCTGGGATTTCAGTGGAAGTAACATATCCCCGATGAACCCCAATCACCGAGAATGGTGAAAAGGATAAACGGGAAAAAAAATAAAATGCGCTAGGCAAAGTGTGTCAGCAGAATGACTTTTGATTAGAACGAGGGATAACCCCTAAAATATGAGCAACCACTGTGTCAGGAGATGGAAAAGCTGTATGCCAAATGAGAGGAGCCCAAATTTCCCTGACTCTGGCCCCATGTATGTTCGATGTACTCCTGGAAGGCCTGGAACCTTTAGAGAATGGGAGGGGGAAGAAGATTGTAGTGTCAGCTTAGATGAGGAGGAATGTCTGAAAATTTGTCCTTTTCATGAATGTTATGAGGCCCACTTTCCAGAGATAGACTCAATGAGAGAATATGAACGTGAATTGGGAAAACTGTGTAAGTGTTGATCTGGAAGATCAACAATGAGGGATTTGTGGAGGAAAAGGTTTAATAAGCTACCTGACTATGCGCATTGGATATTCTAACGCCAGGAACCTTGTGTGAAAATAGGGAACCGTACGTGCTACCTGTTGCGAGATAAGGTATGAGGCTAACATGCATCCACCACCGAAACAAAAAATGATATGCTGAGCTCTGCAAGATAGATTTACTTGTAACTGTTCCTTTCAATCTGAGTTATTTTCAGTGAACATTAACATAATGTTAATGTGGTAATATTTCTGTACAAGTATTGGATATAATATAGTAAGAATGCTGTTACTATGTGGAACTATAGAAAAGGACGCCATTGTAACAGGAGAGCAGGATCGGGAGCTGGTGAAGACTAGCTCTCTCTCCTTGGCACTAAGTAAAATAAAGGTCCAGAAACAAGACGTCGGTTGCGAGGATTGTTTTCAACTGACTAAGGTCAAATTCCGCTACAATGGGGAATCAACAAATGAACAATAAATACGTTACATCATTCATCACTCTATAAGACACTGGCAGTACGCCACAGGTCTGTGAGTGTCAGGGACCAAGGGTAACTGCCTTCGCTATTGCAAAGGAAAAGTTGACAGGCAATCTGAAAAAGTACTCAGGTGGCTAAGTCACCTGGACCAAATGGACTCCATCCAGAAGTTGTGGGAAAGATTGCTGAAAATATAGCTGTTGTCCTGGTTATGATCTTTCAAGAATTATTTAATTCTAGTATGTTTTTGTCGACTGGAAAATTGCAATTTTCACCCAACGCTTAACACTTTAAGAATGGAGGATGGAAAAATAAAGGAAATTTTAGGCCAGTTAACCCACTATCAGCGGTTGGGAAATTGTTCGAATCCATTATTAACGATCATATTTTTTGGTACTTGAAAAGTAATGATAAAAGTAAACAAATTCAGTATTGTATCTGTCAAGAGAAGTTTCGCCTGACAAAACGTTCAGAGATCTTCGACGAAGTAACAAGCAGGATGGGCAAAGGAGGCTTTAGTTGACATTCACTTGGATTTTCAGAAGGCATTTGGACTGGTGACACGCATCAAACAGCATAGCAAGATAAAATCCCATGGCGTTAGAGGAAACACACCAGCCGGAAACCTCGACTGTACATGTTTTTTCTCTCCATGGTGCTGATTAGCCTGCGCAGTTGCTCCATCATTACGTGTGGGTTGCTTGAATTTCCAGCTACTGCTGATTTTCTCTTGTTTGTGGTGAAAAGAAAATATTTGTTTAATGGACAGCGAGATGATTGCCCCCTTGATGCTGACATACACCCCGTTGTGTGCTTTTTTGCGGATTAATCGTTTTGTGGCTTATTTGCACCACTGTGACTCAGAAGTACTTGGACGAGTGCAGCATGCATTCGCAACAGAAATGCTTGAGTACTTCAGAGATACACTGAGGTTGCAAAGGTAAGCTTGGAAAATTCCACGTCAAACTTTTGTCGCCCTTCTCCTTGGATGCAATCACAGTTACAAAATCCAGAAGTACACTATGAATGTTAATGTCCATTTCCACCCTGCAGAGTGAGGAATCAGGTAACAGAAGAATTTTCTCAAATACATAATTATTTTTACTTACACAATTATTCTGTCTTACTTTGAAAATAGGGATCTTTTGATTTCAGAAGAATTGGGACATGTTTTAATATAACGTTTATTCAAAAGAGGGAAAACGTTGACCAGACCACGTTGCTAGCTGCTTTCCGAAGTCTTATACAAGACCCACAACTGTCCTCATGTGGGTACCTATGGAACAGCTATATTACCGCATTAACAGACTAGCTACAGATCTTGAATTATATTTTCGGTCATTCTCCAAAATGTGAACATTTGCCAAATGATTTTTTTTTAAACTGTGTCTGTATCAACGTTAGATGGTACACTGAGTGAGCCTATTACATCTACCTGACATGTTCCAGTTCGTCATGCGGGATTTTCGGAAGTGTTACAGAGACTAGTGAATTTATTCCTCCTCTTTTTGCTGTGGTTTATGTTGAGGGTGAATCAGAACATCGATTATATCCTGAAAAAATACTGAACTGAAGATTTGAAACTGCTTGGACAGTTTGATTGGATAAGAGTTCATAATAGATGTGCACGATTATATGAAACCTCAATGTTAACATACTTCAAATGTTACTTTTGGGTTTCATCCACTTACATTTATTCTCTGTTTGGTTATCAAACCCGTTGCGGAGAGTGGAGGGGTAATTGTCATTACTTTTACCAAATGTTAGAGTTAGTTTTCCCTTTGTTATCCGCACACTTACCCGTATACACTTATTGTCATTTGATCATGTCTGGACAATTTTGTTGAATATCCTCGGGTCTCTCTCCAATCTCCCAATAATAATGCAGCAGTAAAATGACATATCTTCCGTTTTATAGATGAATAAAGACAACAGATTCTACAATTATTTAAAATCCGGAGCAAATCACACAAAACTCCAGAAGACGTCAGCAGTTCAGACAGCATTTATGGTACTAAATAAACCGTCAATAACTCGGGCATTGACTGTTCTTTAGCAATCAAGAGCAATACGCCAGAATAAGAAGTGTGGGTTCGGGAGGAAGACCATCTCGATGGTGGTGTGTGAATCGAAGAGATGGGAAAGTTAATAGGGCTAGAGCAGAATCAATCTGAAAAAGGGAAGAAAGAGTGGCGCAAAAGGGAGTTTATGGGCAGATGAGGAGATAGGTCAAGGAGCCAGAGTGAGCAATAGAAGAAGAGATAATGGAATAGTAATAAAATACCGTAAGGCGAAATCGATGATCATGTCATCAGTTTCGAGGCAACATAGACGGAATATCCTCCTCCAACAGAAAGTCAACTCAATGTGGCCAAAGAAGAGACAGTTCGATGTGTACGGAGGGAGACGCAGCTAGGACAGCAGCTCCGTTGTCCCAGTTGCAGAGTGGGGGGGGGGAGGGGGGGGAACACGTGGTCTTGACCTTGACTTCCTGTCAAATGAGCCAGATTTCAGCAACATGTCGAATGACTTAGTCATCACTGATCACTACACCAGATATGCATAAGCTTTCCCTGCCAACGATCCTAGGGGATCCATTGCGGCCAATCTGTTAAGGAAGAAGTACTTAATTTGTTATGGCCTCCCCAGGTGGGTACATATTGATCAGGGAGGGGATTTCGAGAGGAGGCTCAGACATGAGTTTCTAACCATGCTTAGAGTCGAAAATTCCAGGACCACGCCTTATCAAACTTAGGATGTTCCCCTGCCCGAGAGGTTTAATTGGATCTTGCTGGACATTCTCGAAACCTTGGAATTCAGCAAAATGAACACGTGGAGTCGACATATAGGACATCTGGTCCACTGCTATAACGGTACAGGAAATGTAGCTACAGTGTATTCGCCATATTTTCTGATAATTGGGCGCGAGGCGATGTTGCCTATCGACCTTTGATCTGGATTTGGCGAGGAAAACCTACCAGCGAAGACTTATCTGACTTATTTATCTGATATGGGAATGTAATTGAAAGAGGGTGATGAAACAGTGGATATCGCGGCTGGCAAGCTGATCAAGGAAATAACAGAAGGTATGATCAAAATGTTAAGTTATCCAACTCATGCCGGGAGACCGAGTCCTCTAAAAGAATTTGGGGCTACCTGGGAAGCATACCTTGGCTGACCGCTGGAGAGTCTGATAAAAAGGTCCCAGTTTTCTGGTTTAAACCAGAGGATGGGAATGGCGGAACAAGATTGTCCTTCAGAAACATCTTCTGCATCTGCGACAAGAGTTGCTGGTTGACATGAAGCCCAATCCGGAGTCGACACCTACTATGGTAACTCCGTGGCAAAGTGGAACGACCGAAGGACAAACAGTCGTAGAAAATAGACCGAAGCTGTGTCTGCACCTGAAGAAATAGATGACGGGGTAAAGGTATCTCAAGAAATCAAGAGCCCCTCCTCAAACTTGGCAAAATAAATGTAGACACTCAACGTATACACCACAGACTATTTCAATGCCAGGAACTCCAGCTTGTGCGTGGGATATTTATTTTTCCAAGGGCGGCAGAATCCGGCTAACAAACGCAAAAGTTTATCAACCCGGTGCCCAGGCATCGGTATGCACTATATACAACAATCGGGGACACTGTTTCTTCGACTGCAATGTCTCTTTATAATTCTCATCCCATCTCTTTCCAAACTGCTCCGAAGGGCTAAGATACTCTTTACACCTCTCTTATTTTTTACTCCTACCTTTCTTCCCGAAATGACGGTAACCACACGGGAGCCCATTTAAAGGGTAGCTCACCTTCACGTAGCCTTTCACGCAGCGATAGAACCAATAAAACCCAAGGAATTATTTCAAACCGTTCACAGTCTGGGACATTGGCCATGTGGTCTCCTCTTCTGTCTTAGATGGAATGGTTGCTATCTCATCCCCTAAAACTGCGTTCCGAACATAGCTGACAGACGTTTCAGAAACATAGGAAACCTACAGCTTAATACAGGATCTTCGGCCCACAAAATTGTGCCGAACATCTCCCTACCTTAGTAATTATTAGTATTCACTAGACCCTCCGTGTATTTATTCGAAAATCACTTAAAACACCCTATCGTATCCGCCTCCACCACCGCTGCCGGCAGCCCATTCCACATAACCACGCTCTGAGTAAAAAACTTATCACTGCCATCTCCTCTGTACCTCCTCCCCAGTACCTTAAACCTGTGTCCTCTTGTGGCAACCATTTCAGCCCTGGGTAAAAGCTTCTGACTGACCACACGATCAATGCCTCTCATTATCTTATACACCTTTATCAGGTCACCTCTCATCCTCCGTCGCTCGAAAGAGAAAAGGCCGAGTTCACTTAACTAGTTTTCAGAAGGCATTCTCCCCATTCAGGCAACCTCCTTGTAAATCTCCTCTGCACCCTTTATATGGCTTCCACATCCTTCCTGTAGTGAAGCGACTAGAAATGAGCATAGTACTCCAGGTAGAGTCTGACCAGCGTCCTATAAGTCTGCAACATTACCTCTCGGCTCCTAAATTCGAGTCCACGATTAATGAAGGCCAATACACCATATGCCTTCTTAAACGCAGAATCAACTTGCACGGCTGCTTTGAGTGTCCTGTGGACACGACCCCAAGATTCCTCTGATGTCCGCACTGCTAAGAATTTTACCATTAATAAAATATTCTGCCATCATATTTAAAGAAACCATTCCTGTCCCTGAGATCCCTCGTAGTAGTGTTCCTGATGATCACTGCCATCCTGTTCGCATGTACAACTGAGGGTTCTGCAGTTCAGTCCTCACCAGAACCCCAGCAACACACCTGACTCCTCTTCGAGGTCTCAATGACTTCAGTATCCGCTTGAGAGGTACAATATAACTACAGCTGTGAAGATTCCTGCTGCACCTAATGACCCCGTGATCTTTGTCTCAGAGGCCGATGTGAGGCTCTCTTTAAAGGGAGTGAATCCTCGCAAGGGTGAAGGTCACGATAGAGTCCCTCGTAAGGCTCTGAAAACCTGTGCCGACAAACTGGCGGGAGTATTCAAGGACATTTTCAAACTCTCATTGCCACGGTCAAAAGTTCCTACTCTCTTCAAAAAGGCAACAATTTTAACAGTGTCTAAGAAGAATAATGTGAGCTGCACTAATGGCTATCGTCCGGTAGCACTCACATTTACAGTGATGAAATGCTTTGAGATGGTGCCCATGAATAGACTGAACTCCTATTTCAGCAAATATGAGGACACTGCCTATCGCCACAAAAGGTTAACGGCAGATGCAATCTGAATGGTTCTTCACCCGGCCTCAGAGCACCTATGCAATGCAATGCAAACACCTCTGTCAGAATGCTGTTCATTGACCATAGCTCAGCATTTAATACCATCATTTGCACAGTCCTGATTGAGAATTTACAAACCCTGGGCCTCTATACATACTTCTACAATTAGATTCTGGACATCCTAACCCGAAGACCGCAATCTTTACGGATTGGTGATAACATGTCCTCTTCGCTGACGGTAAACTCTGGTGCACCTCTCTGCTCATTCTCCATTGATCCCACTGCACCACTCACCGTAGCCATGACAGTGTGAATAGGCGTAGCTCAAATACCATCTATGAATTTGCGGACAAATCTCTCTCTCTCTCTCTCTCTCTCTCTCTCTCTCTCTCTCTCTCTCTCTCTCTCTCTCTCTCTCTCTCTCTCTCTCTCTCTCTCTCTCTCTCTCTCTCTCTCTCTCTCTCTCTCTCTCTCTCTCTCTCTCTCTCTCTTTCTCTCTCACTCTCTCTCACTTTCGCTCGCTCTCTCATGCACCGTCGCTAGCATTGATCAGATTTCTAACTTTCACTTATATTTGCCTCAAACTGTTGACTAGAACTTTGTTCATTAAATCACATTGCTCTGCCAAATCTAAAGTAGTCGCGACATTTGAATCGTCTGTAAATGAGTCGTATAATTTTATGCATCTGTTTTCAGAGTAGAAGTAATCAGAAATCAGCATGTTGATGTCCTGGCATTAGTTTAGTACAAAATATGAAAACATTAAACACATGTATGGGAATTACATTATACATAAAATGATATATTTATTTAATTTCTTTGAAACTTTCATTGAACAAGTCAAAATAAATTTGCGGCTGGCAACAACTACAGGAAAATAAAGGACAATAAAGCCGTAAATCCATACTTCAGAACATCCTGGGATATTGTAAATAAAATATACGAGATACTAGAAAGGTTCAAGAGTAAAATATTGCTCTTCATTTTTTTCCAGATTTATTTCTATTCAACTGAATAAACTTGATGTCATGCAGGTTATGTGTCAAGAGAGAAAATAAATGCCTCAAGAGAAGTCAATCTTTCTGCCATTGTTATTTCTCCGTGAGAGGCCAATAACCTGACGATCTACATGTTCATCTTTCTGGAGAGATGAAAGGACAGGCTACTCGGAAGATTTCCATTCTTCAAGACTCGCTTTAGAAGACGGGATCGCGGACTCTACACAAATTTACCTGCGAAAAAAAAAACAAAGTTGACACTTTAAATTGGTTAAATAAAGACTGCAATATTAAATACAAAATTGTGTGCAGATGTTATTGTCTTTTTTTATTTCAGTGATGAAATTCAAAGGCATAGGGTAATTTCACTGAAATTCTTGTTCTCCTGAACCTGAACAGACAGTAATGCGTCATGATTGGATATCCAACTAATACAGTGAATTTTATATTTCATCAAAACAATATCTCTGACATTTATCCCCTGATTTAATTATTTCGATTCAAAATTAAAATATATTTTACACAATACTTTTTCCTGTGAAAGGAAGACCTTCAGCAATTGAGCAACTCACTGAACTCGAATTTCAACTGAGTTATTAAGAATATAAATTACAGCGGACAGGACAAAAAGAGTGAACATATACAAGTAAGTTTATTTCTTACTGGTGAATGTGTAAAACATCTGAACGATCCGTCGCTGAGCCTTGGTACTGAAATGGTTGGAAGTTTGAATGCTCAGCAGTGAAATTTATAGCAACTGGGAACTACTTACCCAAGGTACGTATTTTTAAGAAACCCAATATACTCATCACGTTTAATGCGTCTACAACATAAGGATATCAATGTTTTGCTACCCAGAAATTTGATTCCAACGAATAGGAAGGAGATGAACTTACTTTCATCGGCAACTCTGAGCATCCGAAAATCGTCTGCACCGTCAGCTAACAGGATCGTCGCATCAGGAGGATTAATAGTTCTATTTTCAGGGCCGTTATATTCGGTGTTAACCCGATCTAGGGGGAGCAATGAGTCAAATCGACATTCCTGTAAACAATGCTGTACACCGCTACATGTTGGATGATATATATTCTTTATGCACCACCTGGGATAGGCATTTTGGTGAAGGACAGATCTTTATCAGCACCCTGGCTTTTTACAAGTTACCAGAAGTTAACAAAACTCCGCTCTAATTACCTTCCAACACGAAACGAACAAAGAAATAGCATTTAATTTGCTTGGCTGCAGGTGAGCTTTTTGGCACACGCATCAAATAACAAAAATCCCTCTGAAAAGTTTCAGATCTCTTACCAGGTCACGTCATAATGCCTGTAAAACCTACTTGGTCAGGTTATGATGGCGGCCATAATTGCGGATAAGTAAAGAAAAGAGAAAAAACAGAAAGAAACATAAACCAACCTTGAAAACTAGAGTTTTCTTCAATACATTCTGGTTTAATTTCGGTGTTGTTAAATACGTTACTCGTGTAATATGCGATTTGATTGATGGAATCAATGGAACCAAAGTCTAAAAGTCAACGAAAATAGATAGCTGATTAGCTGATGGAGAGATTTATTTCATCTACCAGACAGAATTCATAAATCATTCATCATCTCAGTAAGAATATTGTGGGCACCTCGTGTGGAACTAGCACAGTAGCAGTCAGAAAATTGAGAATCAAGGCTGGTGTAACTGATGCAGGGTAGGTGTGCTGGGTTAAAGACAACAGAAAATCATGTCTGGAGCACGACGAAGAACTACAAATAGCAATGACACAAACTCATAGAGTATACTGAATATTAAAAAAAAACGGGTGATGGCGCTACAGCTGGCAACATCAATTCCCCACCTCAGCTCAGTCGGGGTCTGTTTTCCCTCCAGCAGTCCAGTACACTGCAATTTCAAGATTCTTCAGCAGAGAACATAGAACATTACAGATGCTTTGTCGCACGATGGACTCTTAACCTACTCTAAGAACAATTCCTCCAACATAAATCTCCTTTGCATTTCCCCCCATGTTTTCATGAGTCGCCTAAACGTGCCTAGTGTATCTGCAACGACAACTACCCCTAGCAGAACTTCCACGAACCGACAACCCTCTGGCATAAAAACATACCTTTGACATCCATCTCCTCTTTCCTCCAAACACTAACAATTATGCAGAAGAGAATGACTGCAGATGTTCGAAATCCAAAGCAACACACTCAAACTGCAAGAGGAACTCAGCAGGTTGAACATAATTTAAGTTTCAATTAAAAATTTGAGAATCAAAAGAAAGGGCAATATGGCAGAACTGTATTGTGAAGGAGTGGGGAGGAGTCTAGCTCGGGATGATACATGAAGCCAGGTTAGTGCGAAAGAACAAGTGCTGGAGAAAAAGAGTATCTGATAGGAAAGGAGTGGAGCACAGGAGAAGGGGCAGGTACGAAGTGTAAGGAACCAGGGGCAGATGAAAAGAGGTAAAATGTCAGTGGGGTATAGAGGAAGTGGTTGAGGGCAGAATCGCTAGTATTATCCAGACGGATCAGGCTCTATCTGATTGGGAAGTCTCTGTACTGATTCAAGGAAACTTGCCTGTCTATATTTGACGAACTATTCCATAGAACCATAGAACACAACAGCACAGTACAGGCCCTTCAGCCCTCCATGTTGTGCTGACCCATATAATCCATTAAAAAAGTTCTAATACCACGCTACCATATTACCCTCCATTTTTCTTTCATCCATGTTCCTGTTCAAGAGGATCTTAAATACCCCTAATGTTTTAGCCCCCACCACAATCCCTGGCAAGTCAGTCCAGGCACTGAACACATTCTGTGTAAAAAAAACTTAACCCTGATGTCTCCCCTAACCTTTCCTCCTATAATTTTGTACATATGCCCTCTGGTGTTTGCTATTGCTACCCTGGGAAACTGGTACTGACTATCCACCATGTCTATGCCTCTCATAATCATGTACACATCTATTAAGTCCCCTCTCATTCTTCTACGCTACAAAGAGAAAAGTTCCAGCTCTGCTAACCTTGCTTCATATGACTTTTTCTTCAATACAGGCACGATCCTGGTAAATCTCCTCTCCACCCTCTCCATAGCTTACACATCCTTCCCACAAGGAGGTGAACAGAATTGAACACAATACCTAAGTGCGTTCTCACCAAAGATTTATAGAGTTGTAACATGATCTCTCTACTCTTGAACTCAGTCCACCTGCTAATGAAGCCTAACATTACATAGGCCTTCTTAACTACCCTATCAACCTCTGCAACGACCTTGAGGGATGTATGTATTTGAACACAACGATCCCTTTCTTCATCCACACTCTTAAGTAACTGACAATTAATCCTGTACTCAGTCTTCTGTTCTGTCCTTCCCAAATGCATCACCTCACACTTCTCCGGATTGAACTCCATCTGCCATCTTTCTGCACAACTCTGCAGCCTGTCGTTATCCTCTTATAACCTTCGACCACCTATAGCTCCATCTACAACTCCTCTAAATCTTCGTGTCATTCACAAACTTACTCACACATCCTTCCACTTCTACATCCAGGTCACTTATAAAAATCACAAATAGCAGGGGTCCCAGGACATAACTCTGCGGCACTCCACTAGTCATCGAACTCCAGGCAGAATACTTTCCTTCCACAACTACCCTCTGCTTTCTTCCTTTAAGCAAATTATTTATCCAGACAACCAAAGTCCCACATATACCATGCCTCATGACTTTCTGGATAAGTCTCTCACGAGGGACCTTGTCCATGTAGACAACATCCACTGTCCTACCTTCATCAAATTATTTTGTTACCTTTTCGGACGATTTCGGTTACTCTGTGATTAAAATATGTATCCATTTCGTCCTTTTCGTACTTTTCTTATTCGATAGTTCTACCTACTTAGACTCAGCAGACGAGCTCAGCAGTTTGACCTTTCTGAACACTGCTGAGAAATTTTCCCATATTTTCCCATACAAATAATGTCACCACTCCACCTATAATCACTGTTGTGTTATCACGTCTCATGCAATAAAACCTTGGGAAATTGCGCTGCCTCCTCTGTCACTTCTGCAACCAGGTATCAATCCCGATAATAATGTTATAACCTCCTGGTTCTAATCCATGTCCAAAGCTCAAAAACGTTTCCTTCCATAATTTGTTCATTTAAGTATACACAACTACTATACATGCTCAGTTTCTCGACTTCTGATTTTGTAAGTTCGCTTCAGCCTGCAATTTAATTTATACACCACGAGCTCACCACCGTGCAGCAGTATCAAACCGTTCGTTCTGCATAATCTTCATATTTATTTTCTTACTAGCACGTGTCACGGCGAGCAATCCTAAGATCACAACTTTCAGGGCGCTGGAGCAGCGATCCAATCGCAGGCCCAGAACTGTGCACACAGTGATATTAATTGAGCAACAAGTCCGCAGGTGAAACAAAGTCAGCGCCGAAGTTCAGGTAGAGATCGAAACATCCAGAGAAATCCAAAAACCAGAATCGGAAAACAGGAAGAGTCTATATTCAGGACGCACAGAGAACAGATACGAATGCTGGAAGGCTCAGGAAAAAAAAAAAACACTGGCACAATCTTGCAGCAAATATGTAAAGACACGGGACTAAAATACACTGAGCAATCAAGCGAGAGGCAGGTGGTACGCAGAGCACTATCAGACAGAATTGGCAGCAAAACAGTTACTAATGATAAACATGAGAGTAGCGGAGTACTCCATACTACAGGGGCCAGAATAGAGCACGAGCGGAGACAAGAGCACATGGAGCATGAAAACAAAAACGAACGCATGGCAATAATAAATTAAAAATCACAGACGGCGACTAGGGAGATTTCACACAAAAACAAACCAAGTTGGACTTGAGGTGCTGACCCACAACCCTGGAATTCCTGTCTTTTAACTAATCTCTTAATTCCGTGAGCTCCGTTTGGGGGAAGTGATCACCCTTCTTAACATTACGGACATGGGCCATAACATGCGGCTGCACACTGTCCCACTTCCCACTTAATAATTATTCGGAGATGATCGGTGCTTTCCATGATCCAATCACTTGAGAAATGACAATATCTTTCGGCTAGAAAGAAACATCTGATTGATCACTTAACAAAATTAATCTACTAGCAGTGCAGCACGCATCTTCTCCTCCCTTCCTTTCTAAGCCACAGATCCGCACTGACTGCCAGAGAACTGACCAGTCTACCTTTCCCCTAAATGATCATTCCCGCCGAACAGTGTCCAAAGCAGAATAATTGTTGTTCAGGGGATCAGCCGCGGAGGTACCCTGCAGTGGCTAACCATCCCATTTCCTGTGTCCTGTGTCCTGCCCCATAATTGTAACGACCTACATATAAGTCCTGTCGATCAGCCCCTCAGCCTTCCTAACAATCGGGAATTCATCCAGTTTCACCTCTAGTTCCTTAGCACGTTCCGTAGGATAGTTCAGCTTGCTGCACTTCTAACAAGTGCAGGATCTGCGGACAATAAAGCTCTCTCTGCCTTGCACCATCCCGCAAGAGGAACATTGCACTAATTTACCCGGCCTCCACACTGCTCTAGTTGTGCAAGAAGAAAGAAAGGTAGACGATTGAAATTTTTAAAAAAAGTAGAGCCTTCTCTTCTCTTCGCCATTATCACCATATGCCAGAGTCTGAATTTTCCACTCTGATACTGGTCCACACATCATCAGACCTTCATTTCTATATTTCTCTAATGTCCTTTCCTTTCAACTTTGAAGTATATTTTGTTGTCTTGAACTGACAGTTCTCGATTTCTACTGTCGTAATGGGTAGATACGATCTTTAGCACCTGAAAAGTAAATGAAAGAAGCAAGGCATACCTGAACCGTGTGCATCATTCAAGTTCTTGCGGAAGGGAGTATTCTCAATTTCTTCATAAATTGCTTGGTACAACATATCAGATGAAGCTCTGCCTGCAAACTCTGCGTCTGTTGAAGTGAGAATTCCGAAAGTCATGTGCATTTAAAGTTACAAACTGAAGAGTTAATCTCTCGTTATTAAAATTAAAATGGGAAATCAGTCATATATGACTGCTGATGTACGGAACTTTGAAAATTCTGTCAGTATCATTCATAAAATCTGTTTGTAACGCGCTGTAAGGATTCACTGCTAATATAATAGCTTCTTTGTTATGTTCACTGCTAAGGTAACCATTTCTTTGTAGCAACAATGCTTGGGTTATGGCTGGATATAACAGGTCTGTGGTATCCATGTTAACCAATCGGAGATTGTTGCTCTGTATTGTGATTTTTCTTTTTCGAGATCTTTTGTTAGGGAGAGATGAAAAGGGAAGACACGTGTGAAGAGAGCTGGTGGACCACCAGACGGAGTGGTCCGAAGGTGGCAAAATGTCTGCTGAGTGAGCTCCAATGAGAACCTTTGACTTTTCTTTGAATTGGGGCCTTTTTTATTTTCATTACTAGACCAATTTCAAATTAAGATTCATAAGGTTCGATGATTCAATTGCATATGGTATACTGTCTGATATTTTGTATTGTGGGTTTGTAACCGGGCGCTGCATTACACAGCATCCACACAATAGTGATTTCCCAGTTTGGCGGGGCCAAAGGCTGTTTCCCCTAGACGAACACGAGCTGGGCGAGCCTGAGGGTGACATGTGAACATAGACTTATTACAGTAACAATAAATACAGGGCTTATATAGATACATAAAACATATGCCAATTGATGTTCACACATTTGGTAAACTACATAGCAACTGATGAGACACTGATTATTATTACTACACAGGAGAGGATACCATCCGTATTGTATCGGATAATATCGCGACAGTCTGTAGAAAGACAACAACGACTCAACAAAATTTGAAATATTATTCCGAGCAATAATAAAGTATAAACTTGAATCTTACCTCTTCTCCGCTTTATCACTATCATTGTGAATAACTCGCCCACGACAACGATTCCAAACGTCACGCAGAGAGCAAAGAAGATGGAGGGGAAGCTGTTTTCCAATACTTAAACAGAAATTCAGTAGGTAAATTAAAACAGACGCTTTAATTTTAAGGTTTAGACATTCACAAAGAGAAATGCTTATTTTAATTACGAAGTAAGTCCACATAATGCGGAGTTACTCACAGAATTAGATTTATATAAAGATGTCAAATACGTCGTGTAAAATCAACAGAAGTAATAATTATGGGTTTTGACGGTAGAGAAGAAAAAGCTTGTAAAAGGACACGATAGAACGGAACAGGATAAATATTGCAAAGTACGTCATCGGCGTTGAACATGGAAAAGTCAAATGAAGCAAATACTACAATGAGAGAATTATGGAGAAGATGCAAAAAATTGAATCAATTGGTGGATATCTTTCAGGTGGAAGACAACAGTTCTGAAAATATACTAGTTGTGTAACAGAATAATCTGCTTAAATGTCAGAATAATCTGTTCAAAACATGAGGGCAATGAGCAGTTACATTATGGGTAATAGAGTTATTGCCCAGGGTTACAGAATTGGAGCTTAAATTTCCGCTGTGAGAAGAAACAGCATGTATATACGGAGTCATATATTTATGTCATGAATACATAAATAAAGAGACAAGTTACATCAGCAAGAATTGTATTTGTCCTGACAATCATGTCCATTGCTCTAAGGTTGCTCTTGGTTTTCCATTATCCTGGCCTATTCCAACACCGTTTAACCACAAACATCCCTTTTCGCAACCCGAGATTCTCAGAAATTGAAGACATCAAAGTATTGGAATTACAGCACTGAGCCGCAGTACAAAGCACATTATATGGCCTAGAAGCATTTCCCCCTTTTCCTCATCTGTTGAAATGTCAGCTGCCCCATTAGTAGGTCATGGGCGGTCGATAACTGCTTCTAAACATGATGTTCTGTTAACTCAATGCAGCGAACAATTTGTGTTGAAGGTACGTCTCAAGCCGTTCTATCCCCACGACGCTGCATGCCATTTGGGTCCCCCATAATATTAAACAGTGGAATGACTCTCAATCAATCCTCCAGTTGAAAAATTACCTCTCAAAGTCAGCAACGTCCTTTTTAGACCAAAGGAAATCTCATCCTTTCAGAAAAATCGATGTTTAATGTTCGTCAACAATCTTTAGCATCACTGTACGTTCCTGCATTTTGAACTCTTTGTTGTCAAATAGTTAGGAATATCCCTGAGATCAGGAAGTCTTGCAATTAGGCTGAATGACTTGAATGATCATAATCAGCCTCCATAATGTACCCGTGAGTTAGAAATACACATATGCGGGCGGGGGTCGGGGGTGTCTCTGGTTTTCAGAGGAATAAGGATTTTCGGTGTAGCATTCAAACTCAGCTTTCGAAGCATTTAATATCTAGTTCGTTTTCATGTTAGTCTTGATCACTGCACTGCAGCTATGCGGGCCAAGGTGCTCAATGAAACACCGACATCTGTCCGTGCTGGAATGCGATAAATACAGAAGATGACTGCAAGCTGCAGATTTACCATAAATGACACATTGTAACTGACAGCGTAAAGCAGTGCTTAATGCAAACTATGCGTCCAGACAAGCCAGACTGAAAGTCCACCTCCATGATGGGTCAGTCAGACTATGAGGAGTGATTGATAATTTTGTGGCCTAAGCTAGATGAGTAAATTTTAGAAAACCCTGCATATTTATTTTTTCAAATAGTCCCCTCCTGCATGTACACACTGAGTCCAGCGGCCGTGGTGCATAACAATCCCTTCTTTGTAGAAGTGGTCCACGGTAGGGGGAGGGGTGAGGGGGTGGTGTGATCGATACATCCGTGGCCTAAGGTAGAAGGAGATGAGTTATTAACTTCAAACTTTCTGCATTATCACTGAAAGAGTTGAACTGCACGTGCATGTAACGACAGCGTCTTGGACCCCCAGGTGGTCCGAGCAGGAGTGATTGATAGGTTCGTGGCCTACCGAAGAAGGAGTTGATATATAAAGCTCTCGTTACATGCACCTGCAGTTCAACTTTTTGAGTGAAAATGCAGATATTTGAATTTAATAACACCTCCTTCTACCTTAGGCCCCGAACTTATCAATCACCCGAGCTTTTGACCACTTCTGGAGGTCCAAGACGTCGACTTCTACAAAGAAGGGATCTATCTGCTCCACGATCGCTGGAGTAAGTGTGCAAATGTAGGAAAAATAAGTGACTATGTTTTCGAAATTTGCCTCTTTCTACCTTAGGCCACGAAATTATCAACACCCCTCGTATTTCACAGGAAGTGGAAAGGCATGCGCCGATTATTCAATTCATTCGGCACAGGAACTAACTAGCTAAAAGTGAACATGTCGGAATTCGAATGGGAATTTGTTTATTGTTGTCATGTGTATCAAAATATAGTGAAGAGTGTTTATTACATACTGTTCGTGCACTTAACATAATTACGTGGTGAGGGGGAAGATCAATGAAGAACGGAATGCAGAAAAACAGGTACAGCTGCAGAGAAAATTATTTGCAGGTATACAATAAAGAGCAAGATCATAACGAAGTTAATTGGGAGGACGAAGAGTAGATTGTTTTCTACGAAGCATCAATTTAATAGGCTCATACAAGCGTGCTGGAAGCTATTTTACATTCTGCTTTCAGGCTTTTGCAACTTCTGTCATTTGGAAAGAATGAATGAGAGAATTCCTGGGGTGGTTCGGGGCTTTGATTATGCAACCTGATTTACTGTGGTAGTGCGAAGTTAAGTCAAGAGGTCATAGAGGCGATGCTGGTTTCCCTGATCTGCTGAACATCTATAGATTTTCCATGCCATGAGACGGCGGTGCCATAGCAAACCCTTATGTATCTCGATAGGATACGTTCTATGGTGCTTCCTTAACAAATGGTAAAGGCCAATAGGGATGTGTAAATGTTTTTTTACTTCCTGCTACAATAGAGAGGTTTCTGATCCATCCTGTCTGCATGGTTAGAGGTTGATACACTTCAGCATTAACATATCAAGGAACTAACAGCCTGCACTTATTCTCCAAGTCGCACATGATATTGGTCCAACAAATTATAAGTATTAATTGTAACTATCCACACAAACATCAGCAATGATTTTCCAAATACATAGTGGAAATTCGTCAACGTTTCAATAAGAACTCATTTGAAGGTACTTTCTGTATAGTCAATACTGAGTCAATTCACCCGATATTCAGATAAGGTAATCTCACCGATATATTTGGCAGGAGATGGATATATTAGTTTTAACAGTTTAACAACATTCTGATCCAAACAGTTGTTTGGGCAATTAAGATTTCAGCAACAATGTTAACCACTCCGGATATCCTTTGTAATTAACAAAGGATATCCCGCGGGAAACTTTGTCACATGGTGCGAGCAGAATAATCTGCAGCTTAATGTGAAAAGGACTAAGGAGCTAGTGGTGGACCTGAGGAGGGCTAAGGCAACGGTGATCCCTGTTTCCATCCAAGGGGAGTCTGGACATGGTGGAGGATTACAAATACCTAAGGATACGAACGGACAATAATCTGGACTGGTCAAAGAACACTGAGGTTGTCTATCAGAAGGGTCAGAGCCGTCTGTACTTCCTGAGGAGACTGAGGTCCTTTAACATCTGCCGGACGATGCTGAGGATGTTCTAAGAGGCTGTGGTGGCCATTGCTATCATGTTTGCTGTTATGTGCTGGGGCAGCAGGCTGAGGGTAGCAACACCAACAGAATCAACAAA
Organism: Hemitrygon akajei; assembly: GCF_048418815.1. Taxonomy (NCBI): domain Eukaryota; kingdom Metazoa; phylum Chordata; class Chondrichthyes; order Myliobatiformes; family Dasyatidae; genus Hemitrygon; species Hemitrygon akajei. The sequence continues at coordinate 196,212,497 of NC_133124.1, forward strand.
CTTTTTCGTAAGGCCAGTGATGTTCTGGCGGTGGAACTGGACTCTCTGACGGTGGTGTCTGAAAAGAGGATGCTGTCCAATGCATGCTATCTTGGACAATGACTCCCATCCACTCCATAACGTACTGGTCAGGCACAGGAGTACATTCAGCCAGAGACTCATTCCACCGAGATGTAACACTGAGCGTCATAGGAAGACATTCCTGCCTGTGGCCATCAAACTTTACAACTCCTCCCTCGGAGTATCAGACACCCTTTGCCAATAGGCTGCTCCTGGACTTATTTCCACTTGGCATGATTAACTTATTATTTAATTATCTATTGTTTTATTTTGCTATATTTCTTCACTATTCTTGTTTGGTGCGGCTGTAAGGAAACCCAATTTCCCTCGGGATCAATAAAGTATGTCTGTCTGTCTGTCTGTCTGTCTGTAAGAAAGGAAAATGAGTCCTTTCTAGATCTAATTAAAAATCTAATTAAACAAGATTCGAGATCGAATAAAGGAAAAATACCATAATATTAAATACCTGAGCCGATTGGGCCAGTGGGAGGTGCGGACTCTGTTGTGAAGAGAATTTTTGAACAAATATTAACAACTTCGTCTTCTTAAGATTTTCTTTCTCAATTGTTTATGATTACGATGTTTACAAATCAGTTGAATATGACGTGGAAAATGTCCAAGGACACCTACCTGAACAAACAACAAAGACATCTTCCTTATGATCACAGTCATGCTGACCGAGTGGAGAGGAAGGACAACTCGACAGAAAAGATTCACTCCCTTTGCATTTCACTTCGTCCAACCAAAGATCGCCGACGTCCTGGATAATTTTATCCGGCACTCCCGTCAAAAGGGCAGAGCCACAGCCCAACTGCCTGCACGCCACATTGGCATCGGCCAGATCCCAGGAATCATCACATATCGTGCCCCAGATATTATTGAGCTGTATCTCCAACCTTCCGGAGCAATTGGATTTGCCGCCAGAAACGCGCAACGTTAGTTCTAATGCAGAAGAAAACACTGATGTTGAATTAATCATAACTTCGAAATGGAATTTAAAATGATATTGCAACTTGTAGTTTAGATTACCTGTTGCAAAAACAGGTTGACATATATTGCGTGTTTCGCAAACCTTTCTACTGGACCGGTCCGGTATTTTGACCTCTGATGAGAAGAGAAAAAAATGTCTATTTATTTTTAACAACGATGTTTAGAATACAAATCGCCAGATAATGTGTTCCATCTGTTACCTTTACATTCAACACCTGCATCTAAATTATGTTGACAGTCGTGTTTCCCCCAAGGTTTTGCATGACACTGCCAGAGAGTCGACTCGTACGAAAGACATTCTATTCCATCCAGCCATATTGTTTCAGATCCTTTTCCGTATTTTTGGGAGTAATAGTCAATAGATTCCATGGTTCCGCAGTTCATTTGCTTGCAGATCACATTCGCATCTTTACTATCCAGTTCCTCGGAACAAACTGTTCCCCATCTCCCTTGGTACCGCACTTCCACTCTCCCTTCGCAGCTGTGATTTCCATTCACCAGGCGCATCTCTTTGTGTTCTGAGCACAAAGTAGTTAATGCAAACTTACTAATAATATTTTCGTACGGTAGATAACTTAACTTGTTTTTGTCATTTAAAAAGGCACGAGATAGATATTTGCGATACCTCTAAACAACTGAAATCGCTAGAAACACTCAGAAGGGAGCGCAACGTGTGGACAGGTAAGGATATCAGGGAACAACAGACTACAGGATGTTAGGAAAGATGTTGAGAAGCAGGATCTGAACGGTAGTAATCTCGGGATTACTGGCTGTGCCACGTGACATTGAGAATATGAATACAATGAGTTGGAGGACAAACGGGTGGCTGAGGGATTGGAGCAGGGTGCAGGGATTCTGATTTCTGGATCATTGGGAACTCATTTCGGACAGGTATGACCTGCAACAAACAGGACGGGTTGCCCCTAAATCCAAGCGGGACCAATAACTTGGCGGGAAGGTTTGTTAAGGCTCTAGGGGAAAGTTCAAACTAGATGTGTTAGGGTGAAGGGAACCGAAATGAAGAGACTGAGTAAGAGGAGGTTAGCTCACGAATAGAGAAAGTTTGTAGACAGTGCAAGAGGGAGGATAGGAAGGTGATAGAGAAGGAACGCGCTCAGACCGAAGGTTTGAGATGCGTCTATTTTAACGCAAGGAGTGTTGTGAACAATGCCGATGACCTTAGAGTGGATCAGTACTTGGAGATCTGATGTGGTGTTAATTACAGAGACTTGGATGGCTCAAGGACAGTAATGGTGACTTCAAGTTCTAGGTTTAGATGTTTCAGAAAGGACAGGGAGGGAGGCAAAAGAGTTGGGGGCGTGCACGGTTGATCTGATCAGTGCCTCGGTTGCAGAAAAGATGGACACCCTGGGGGGATTGTCTGTGGAGTCTCTGTGGGTGGAGGTTAGCAACGGGGAGTGTGAAATAAATTTACTGGGTGTTTCTTATAGGCCGCCCAATAGTAACAGTAACATCGTGCAGCAGATAGGGAAAGAGATCCAGGAACTGTGTAATAATAACAGAATTGTTATGATGGGAGATTTTAAGTACCCAGAAATCGATTAGCATCTCCCTAGAGCAAGGGGTTTAAATAGGGTGGAGTTCGTTATGTGTTTTCAGGAAAGGTTATTGGCACAAGATGTAGAAAGTCCTACAAAAGGAGAGGCTGTACTTGATTTGTTATTGGGAAATGAATCTGGTCAGCTGTCAGATCTCTCAGTGGAAGAGCATTTTAGAGATAGTGATCATAATTCTATCTCCTTTACAATAGCATTGGAGTGAGATAGGAACAGATAAGTTGGGAAAAAAAACTTTTAATTGAAGTACGGAGAATTACGAGACCATCAAGGAGGAAAATTGGTAGCTTAAATTGAACACCGATATTCTCACGGAAAAGTAAGGAAGAAATGTGGCAAACTTTCAGGGGATACATGTGTGCAGTTCTGCTCAGGTACGTTCCAATGAGATAGGGAAGTTATGGTAGGGTACAGGAACTGTGGTGTACAAAGGTTAAATAAATCTAGAAAAGAAGAATAGAAAAGCTTACAAAAGTTTCAGAGAGCTAGGGAATGCCACTGCTCTAAGGCTTGAATGCCATTACAAGCCAGTTCTCGATCCAACAAAGCAATGTCCCCTTGGATCCCACTCCGCCTAACATAAGGCTAATAGGAAGGATCTTAAGAAGGAAATTAAGAGAGCCAGAAGGGGCCATGGGAATGCCTTGATTGGCAGTATTATGGAAAATTCCAAAGCATTCTACCAGTATGTGAAGAGCAAGAAGACAAGACGTGAATGAATAGGACCTATGAAGTGTGACAGTGGAATAGTATGTATGGAACCGGAAGATATAGCAGAGTTACTTAATGAATACTTTACTTCTGTATTCACAATGGAAAAGGATCTTGGTGATTGTAGTGATGACTTGCAGGAGACTTAAAAGCTTGAGCATGCTGATATTAAGAAAGACGATGTGCTGGAGCTTTTGCAATGCTTCAAGTTGGATAATTCACCGGGACTGGACGTGATTTACTCCAGGCTTCTGTTGAAAGCGAGCGAGGAGATTGCAGAGCCGCTGGCAATTATCATTGTATCATCAATGAGGAGGGGAGTGGTTGCGGAGGATTGGGGACTGCGGATATTGTTCCTTTATTCAAGAATGGGAGTAGGGATAGTCCAGGAAATTATAGGCCATTCAGTCTTATTTCAGTATTTGGTAATCTGATGGAGAATATCCTGAGAGGCAGGATTTATGAACATGTGGTTAGGCATAATATGATTGGAGATTGTCAAAAGCAGGTCGTTCCTTACGAGACTGGTTGAATCTTTCGAGGGTGTGACTAAACACATTGATGAAGGTAAAGCCGTAGATGCAGTGTATATGGATTTAAGCAAGCCATTTAGTAAGGTACCTTAGTCAAGGCTTATTGACAAAGTAAGAAGGCATGGGATCCAAGGGAACATTGTTTTGTGGTTCGAGAACTAGCTTGCCCTCAGAAGGCAAACTGTAGTTGTATACGGGTCATATTCTGCATGGAGGACAGTGACAAATGGTGTGCCTCAGGGATCTGCTCTGGGACCCCTACTCTTTGTGATCTTAATAAATAACCTGAATGAGGAAGTGTTGGGTTGTCTTAGTAAATCTGCAGATGACACAAATTTTGGGGATGTTATGGGGGTGTTATGGATGGTTTTGTGGAGGGCTGTCAGATGTTCAAACGGGTCATGATAGGATGCAAAGATGCAAAGCAGGGCAGAGAAGTGGCAGATGGAGTTCAGTCCAGATAAGTGTGAGGTGGTTCATTTCGGTAGGTCAAGTATGATGGCAGAATATAGTGTCAATGTTAAGACTCTCGGCAGTATGGAGGATCAGAGGGATTCTGGGGTCTGACTCCATAGGACAGTCAAAGCTGTTACGCAGCTTTGTGATTAAGAAGGCATACGGTGCATTGGCTTTCATCAATCGGGGGATTAAATTTAAGAGTCGAGAGGCAATGTTACACCTATATAGGACACTAGTCAGACCCCATTTGGAGTGTTGTGCTCAATTCTGGTCGCATCACTACAGGAAGAACGTGGAAATCATAGAAAGGGTGCAGTGGAGATTTACAAGGATGATGCCTGGATTGGGGAGCATGCCTTATGAGAATAGGTTGACTGAACGCCGCCTTTTCTCCTTGTAGCGACAGAGGATGAGAGGTGACCTGATAGAGGTACAGTGTATAAGATGATGAGTGGGATTGATCGTCTGGACAGTCAAAGGCTTTTTTCCCAGGTCTGAAATGGCTACTTGCAGAGGGCACTGTTTTACGTTGCTTGGAAGTAGGTACAAAGGAGATATAAGGGGTAAGTTTTTTTTTTACGCAGGGTTGTGAGTGCGTAGAATGGGCTGCCGTCGGCAGTGGTGGAGAGGAAAGTACTGGATGTTTTAAGAGACCCCTGTATGGTCACATAGAGCTTAGAAAATTAGGCTATGGGTAAAGCCTCGGCAGTTCTACGGTAGTGACAAATTCGGCACAGCTTTGTGGGCCGAATTGTGCGAACGATAGTCCATTTTGCTAACAAAAACATATAATCTAATTAATTACGGAATTTGGAGGAACGGAAACGTGGGACTGGTAGTGCACTTCTGCTGAACTTCAGGCAAGTTCAGGCACTAAATCTGAGAATGTTTTATGTGAAATTGGGAAAGAGGTTATTGTTTATTTTTCCCCTGCTCAGGCCTGATGGCGAGAATAAGCGCAGCTGCAAAAAATAAATAGTCGGAAATAAATGGTAAAGGACCATGCAAAATGTCATAATCAGTGAAAATTGTCAGCCTTTGGAAAGCATTTCTCCCTCAGTGTCCATTCTGCTGACACCACCCATTAAATTATAGTGCGCTTCCTGATGCAATTGCTCGAGAAGCGACCTTGTTGTCTTCTCTCTATCCTGTACTCAGTCTTTGCAGTTTACGCAGAGATTATCTTGCACTCTTTCGATTCTGACATCTTGCATGTATTATTGGTGTTGTTAACTATTTTGTCTCCTCTTCACAGCATGATCAGTCTGATCAACATCTGCGATCAAATGTGCCGTTCTGGTCCCCTAATAATCAAAATGGCTTTTCCGCACCAACTTATTTTTTATACCCAGTCGCCTCTTACTGTAACAGTATTGTCTGTGTATTAGTGGCGGACGTGTGGAATTCAGTGCCAATGTCGGTGGTCGAGATAGGTACATGGAGCTTAGAAAAATATACGCTATTTGGTCGGGAATTGTTAGCAGTTTCTTGAGTAGTTTACATGGTCCGCGCAACAGTGTGGGCCGAAAGGCCTGTAAAGTGCTATAGATTTCTATGTTTCTATGTTTACGTTTCAATAACCCTAATGTGTGCTATAAATCGTTTAACACGTCTCCAAATTGAAGACTCCAATACCACATTGCAGAAAATTGGCATAATGGAATTACGCTTACCAGAACACTCCACTGTCACATCTTCTTTATGGCTACAGTCATGATGGCCCCACAGCGCCGAAGGACATTTCCAGAGATATTTTTCATTTCCCGAACATCTCACTTCATCCAACCAAATTTCTCCAGTGCTTAGTCCACAGTTCGGAATAATTTTTTTCTCCAAAGCATAACCACAACTTAGTTGCCTACATACGACGTTAGCATTAACCAGATCCCAGGAGTCATCACAGACTGTTCCCCAGGATCCATTGTAATAAACCTCCAGTCTTCCAGCACATGCATCTTCACTTCCGAATAGCCTTAACTGCATGTGGTCTGTTGAACAGAAACATACAAGGTTACTCATTGCATCACAAACTGAACTCATCACCTCGTTCTCATTTATGAGACTTGTTCTGATAGTAAAGTTTGAAAATAATTGTGCAATCATTTCACAGCATGTTGGCAGTTGAAATTGCTGAAGTATATAATCAAAACCAAAAGATTGTAAGAATTTAGTAAGGCTGCAGCGCGGATCTGATCGTTCGACTGAACTGGGCGCTCAGTCACTGGTTTATGTCTGAACCAGGTTATGGCACTTCACATCTACACCCTGCATAGAACGTTGGGCACTCAATTCCCCAGGTGGAGCTTCTCTTTCACCATTGTACCGCATGTAGTACCATAGATCAATCATGGCGGCAGGCATTTGCTCCTTTACTCTGTCGGAGTGGGGTGGGAGGTGGCTGGTGGTATTTCTTCTAATCTGACATTTTCTGTCTGAAGCATGGTCGATATTAGAGTGGTTCCGTGTAATTTGAAGGATGTATTCCTCTTCCAAAGCAGTGGAAAAAGCTTTGGACCATATCGCTGGGAGGAGAGATTATTAATACTGTACCTCCTGCCCAAGTTCTCCGGTTGTCCAATCAGAATATCAGTTGGGGTGATCCAATTATTCTCATTTTGCCAGGAATTGATAAGGAACTGATGTTCATGGATTCGTGTCTTACTCTGCATGATGTCTTCACTTATACAGGAATTCAGTCAGTCTACAACAATTTTTTAGATAGAGATGCATCATTGTTATCTGTATTTTCAGTGAACTTAAGTGAGTGTTTCGTTAATCGTGCAGATAGGGCTCCGGTGTAAAATCTACTAAATAATGAATAATAAACTTTGCCAATGAATATAATTCATATCAAAACAAGTCAAAGACCATTGTGGAAGTTGTGTGTTGGAAATTATACTTAGGATAGTCATCAGCCAAAGCAGATCCTCATAATTCTGGAGAAAAAAAAAGATAGGGAACTCATTGTTGCTTTTGATGAACAAACACGTCGCTAGCTCTTTTGGCTGCCTCTTCCTTTGCTTCTTTTTTTTTTCTTTCCCAGCCACGAGTGCACACAACTGCTGTGACTTTCCAGGGACGTTTGTTTCTTGCCAGCCATTTGCCAGCCAAATCTCTGAGAATTTCGCTCAACGTGAATCTAATGGTAATTATCGGATAAACACTGAAAATTAGTAGCGTCACATTTGACCCATGTTTTGATCCTCTAACCATAAGTCATTCACCGTGAAATGAGGCCAGACATAAGCCGCTTAACTTCGCTCTTTCGTTGCTCTTTTCTTGGCAAATCTTGCACCTGCAGCATCAGTCTGAAATATCCGAAGTTTTCTCGATAATCCGAAAACTGCATTCCACATGAACGCCAAGGTGATCAAAATTCCGTCCTCCTTCACCCGGAGGAAATGCCTGCCACTTCTGGTAAATTCTCCAACAGCCGCTCTCTATTCTCTCTTTCTCCATTCCCCGTTCCCCTTTCTCCGTCCCCTCTCATACCTTCTCATTCGCCAGTCATCATCACCGTCTGATGCCCCGTCCTACTGCCATTGTTTCCATAGTCTACTGCCACACACACACACACACACACACACACACACACACACACACACACACACACACACACACACACACACACACACACACACACACACACACACACACACACACACACACACACGTGAGTATTGGAGAGTATGTATTAGAAGGATTGTCTACCCGATAAGAGAAGTGCTCTGGGATATAATGTTTTTCTTTGATGAATATACAAATAGATGTACCCTCTTCGCAGTCCATTTACTGTTGTTTTGTCTGCAGTCAAGCACACATCTGTTTGCGAGGGTAATAAACACACATCTATTGACTGTGGTAATGTGCGTGCAATTGAATACGGATAGTTTCACAACCAAACTAATGCAGTTTCTGCGCGCTACAGTATCACTGCTGCGCTGCCACCTACTGATATGTTTTACCATAGATTGCGTTTTAAATGCTGTAACCAGCATCACTTGAACAAAATGATATTTTCATTGTAAGGGAATGTTTGTTAAACACATAAAACATAGCACATTATATTCACTGAAAGACCTCATAATGAGAGTTCAATCTGAGAGTTTCCTATATATATCTATATAGAAAATTCTCAGAATGAAACTCTCAGAACTGAGAATTAAACTTCATTCTCGTAACTATACAGCCTGCAAAATGGGCTTTCTCCCTTCCAAGTCTGCACTAACCCTCTGATATCCAAAAATGCTGTCCAATCTGTGGAGCGGGGTATTGAGAGGCGCTGTGTGTACGTGGGGTATGCGGTGCTGTGGTCGTAGTTCATTGTAGTATTAAATAGAAATATTTCAATTGGGAAATTTGCACCGATCTGGCTAGATACCAATCCGTATGCCTGAATGATTCCGAATTTATTGATGCATTATTAATGGCCACACCAGTTTACTAATTATTAATGGCACATTTTTGACAATATTCACCTGAACACCGGACACCAACGCCCGTGATGTTAGCAGAAGACCTTTGCAACAAAGAAGTTTTGCAGTTTCGCAGATGCGTCTCATTTCCTTCACATCGAACTTCGGTCACCAACATGGGCCGTGCAGTTTCTCTGTACCTTGAGGCGTTGTAGGCGGATGTGGCGAAGCCGCAACGCAGTTCTCTACAGACAACATTTGCATCATTGAGGTTCCACATTTTATCCTGCACTCTATGCCAGGTGCCATTATCGTAAACTTCCACTCGGCCATCGCAGCGGCCTCCTCCATCGCTCAGTCTCAGAGACCACTTTTCAGCTACGATATCGAAGAAGTTAGATAAAGCAGTTAATATCAATCGACAGTATTCAACATTTTTTTTCAGATTTTACTGCGGAGTTTTTTTTATACACAAATTTTCCAACGTGTGACTTAGATTGCGAGCAACTTCAGTGAGCTTTGTCAGTCCATTTGAGCTAAAAAAAAAACCCTATTTTTGCACTTCATCTCCGAAACTGGAAATATGAAGTATACTGTTTTAACTTTGAACATATTGATAACGACTGAATGTTTTATGTATTCTGATCCCCCGTCAAAGCTACTCTGTTGGCACTGATCTGTTTCATAAATCTCTTTATTTTGTTCCCGAACATTAAATACAAGCATCCCAGGAGCGCTTTTCGGCTTCTCCTTACGAGAGGTGCGGGGTAGGAACGCGCACACACAAAACATAATGGGACTGTTTTTCTTCCCCCCTTGGACTGAAGCAGACAAAGCTGGGAATTGATCTAGGTGTACAAAATTGTAAGAGCCTTATGTAGTGTGGATAGACAAAGACTTTTCCCAACGGTCAAAGGGGCGATTACATGCAGGATTAACCTTACGGCGAATCGAGGAAAGAAATGAGAAGATATCAGAGCTGAGCTTTTCTTACGCAAAGAGCCGAGTAGTGCTCACAGAACGGCCTGCTACTGGTGCCAATAGAGGCAGATACAGTAGGGACATGGATGATAGAAAAATAATGAATGGTTATGCAGTCAGGAAAGATTGGACTGATAGTGCAGTCGGTCAATGTGGTGCGCCGAAAAAAAAACATGACGCGCCGAAGGAATAGTGTTTTGCTGTAATATTCTATGTTCCAAGTAACAATGCCAGATTCAGTTCGTCCAGAGCGAATTGTAATGGGGTCCTTTATTTTTTATTGTCCCTTGTCAACTCATTAATAAAATCTATATCCCAGGTAGTCTTTGCATAGATAATATATTCCTATATTTGTGTAATTTTACATTGTGCCAAAAACTAATATTCTAATAAATATATTGTCTTATACACAATTAGACTCTAACTTTATTCACGCTATACTAAAACACTGTCTATTTACAATAAATCTAAAATAGATTCATGGCCTGTCTTTGTAAAATTAGGGAGCTGTAACAATCGTCTTAATCTTTAACAGACCTGATCACAACTAAAGAACAAAATCGTTAAATTATTTAAAGCATCACCTTTGTGAAAATTTCTATGACCAATGAATAGTTTCTTTCTGTCCGACATTCTTTGTGACTCACCAGAGCAGATGAGACCAACGTCATTCCAATGTGAACAGTTAACCTGACCCCAGGCTGAGACAGGACAATCAGTTAAACGGGTCTCGATCCCCAGACAACGGTAGTCATCCTTCCACAATGGTCCTTTTCTTTCGCTAAATATAGCACCTCTAGGAATTGCATTTACTGCCCCGCACTGTAGATGTTCACAAACTACGGCAGCATCTTCCAGGCTAAAGTATTCATCACAAAGTGTCCCCCACTAGCCTCCGTGCAGGACTTCCACACGGCCAGAGCATCTGCTCTTCCCATCAACCAAGCGTGGTCCATTCTTCCCTGTTTTAGAAATATTTGAAGGCAGTTAATTACTCTCAATCTAAACAGATTAAATAATAAAATGGATAAACTGGTTGATTTTTCAACTTCTCCACATGGCTACCTGACAATTGTTTCTCTGCAGGAAAATTAATTGAAAATGAACGCACCGAAGATGCATATTATGCAGATACGTTCTTCACCTCGTTGAAACAGAAAATTTTGTCTCCAATACATTATAATATCCAATCATAAACATGAGAAAATCTATGGATGCTGGAAATCCAAGCAATGCTCGCAAAATGCTGGAGCAAATCAGCAGGCCAGGCAGCATCAATGGAAAAGAGTACAGTCCACGTTTCGTGCACAGTTCAGGCCGCGTCCCTTCATTGGAACTGGGTAAAAAAGATGACGATTCAGGGTAAGAAAGTGCGGGGAGGATAAACCACAATGTGATAGCAGCAACCAGTATGGGGACGCGGTGAAGTAAAGAGCTGGAAAATTGACTGCGTACATGTCTAGAAAAAGGGGCAATCTGTTTACAGAGAACAGAACGTAATGGAAGAAAGCAAAGCGGAAGGATCACCCGAGAGAGGTGACAAGCAGGTAGGAGGATAAAGTGTGAGAGCGTATTCGAAATGGCGAATGGTGAAGGGGAGGAGGTGGCATTACCGGAATTTCGAAAAATTCGATGTTCATGCTATAGGGTTAGGTTGGTGCTACTCAGACAGAAAATGAGGGAATGCTCCTCCAACCAGAGTGTGGCTGCATCGCGGCAGCAGAGGGAGGCTCACGGTAAAATGTGAATGGGAAGCGGAACTGAAATGGATGGCCACTGGGAGACCCCACTTTTTTTTTGAAGAACGGAGTGTACCTTCTCGCAGAAAAGCTCTCCCGATCTACGCCGGTTTATACTGATAAACAGCAGGACACACCGGAAAAACTGAATATAGTAGATGAAGCCAGCATACTCACAGGTGAAGTGTCGCATCACCTTGAAGGACTGTTTGGGACCCTGTATTGTGTGTGGTAGATGTAGGGACAGGTGCTGCACTTCCTCCGCTTGCCAGGATAAGTGCCAGGAGGGATATCAGTGGGGAGGGAACAATGGACAAGGGAATCTTTCAAACCAGGCTGCCATGTTGAACCTTATCAATGCCTTTGCTGAAATCCGGTGTACAACATCACCTACCCTCATTTACACTTTTTCTTAAATCGTTCTTAAAATCCTTACAAAGTTCTGTTAAACACAATATTCCATTCACAGCACCATTCTGCCTTCTAATCAGATTCTGTTGATAAATAAATGGTAGACAATAGACAATAAACAATAGGTGCAGGAGTAGGTCATTCGGCACTTCGAGCCAGCGCCGCCATTCACTGTCATCATTGCTGATCATCCACAATCAGCACCCCTTTCCTGCCTTCTCCCCATATCCTTGACACCGCTACCTTTAAGAGCTCTATCTAACACTTTCTTGAAAGCATCCAGAGAATTGGCCTCCACTGCCTTCTGAAGCAGAGCATTCCACAGATCCACAACTCTGAGTGAAAAGGTTTCCCTGAACTCCGTTCTGAAAGCCCTATCCCTTTATTTTTAAACTGTAGTCTCTGGGTCTGTACTGCCCCAACATCGGGAACATGTTTCCTGCCTCTTGCGTGTCCAATCCCTTAATAATCTTATATGTGTCAATTAGATACCCTCTCATCCTTCTAAATTCCATTGTATACAAGCCCAGTCGCTCCAGTGTTTCAACATATAACAGTCCCGCCATCCCGGGAATTAACCTTGTGAGCCTAAGCTGCCCTCTCTCAATAGCAAGAATTTCCTTTCTCAAATTTGGAGACCAAAATGGCACAAAATACTCCAGAAAGACCTCTTTGCCCCTATACTGAACTCACGTTGTTCTGAAGGCCAATATGCCATTAGCAAGCCTCACGGCCGGCTGCACCTGCATGCTTACTTTCAGTGCCTGATGAACGAGGACACCAAGATATCGTTGTACTTCCCCTATTCCTAACTTGACACATTTCAGATGGTAATCTCCATTCCTGTTCCTGTCACTAAAGTTGATAACCTCACATTTATCTACATTAAACTACATCTGCTAAGCATCTGCCCACTCATCCACGCCCCCGTTATTACAGATCGGGCTGCATCCTTCCGGCGGCTATGATAAAGTGCCTGAATGTGGGCGTATTGCATCCTGCGCTCCGCTTTCTTTCCAACCGCACCCGCCTTCTGCCTGCGGGCTACGGTCGGTCTCCAGCATATCGGCAGGTAGCGCTGTGCATGCTCTTCCAATCGCCTTAGGGCTTCCGGGTCTGATATTCCACCTGCCAATAAAAGCCCAACCACCGACTGTAACTCGTCAGCCCCAAAGATATTTTCGGTGCAGGCAGTTAACTGACGAGACGCCACACATAATATTTCCTCTCTCCAACGAACTTCCTCCCAATCCTCAATAATCTTTTCCTCCGCTGTTGATGGCAGACACATCCCAGTGGTCGACGCCTCACCCATCTCTGGAGAACGGCTGGTAGAAGGAGGAACCCAACCGATAGATCTTAATCTCTTTTTAATGGCCTCCATAGATCGTCCAGGAGTCAACGACCCAACTTTGATGTGAAGAGCTTTAAGCTCCATACCCGGGATCCAATTTTCATCCGCACACTTCTTCAGAGCCAGCTCTTCTTGCTCTGACCATCGTCCCTTACGAACAGGCAGTTCCTCTAACCTGCGGATGTTATGCTCCTTAGGGTGCATACGGCGTGAATGTTGGCCCAGGCCAGCTTTGGTCAAGAAAGAGGCAGAACATATCTCGCATGAAAATTGGCCAGTGATTGCACCAGTGACCACATGGGTTCGCCTATGGTTCGATAGGCCGGAGCGCGACCGGTAGGCCCGGCCGCAATCGGGACACACATGATTTGACGTGCCCCCGGGTCTCGGGTTATGCTCCAGAGCAGAGGCCCCGGAGACTTCATTTCCTTTGTTTGCCTGAACCCGAGAAAAACCCGGTGAGGGGGGTTAGCCCACACCGGGGTTGGCCTGGATCTTAGCTCATGGGGTGCAATAACTGCACACCCAATCTCCAGGGGTCGCCAACGAGGAGGCGCCCAGGCCGTGTGAGTGCACCAAAGAAATGCACCCATCCCCCCTGCATTATCATAACATCCTGCTCACATTTCCAGTGTCACCTAGCTTTGTGTCATCTGCAAATTTGCTAACGTTACTTTTAATCCCTTCATCTAAGTCATTAATGTATATTATAAATAGCTGCGGACCCTGAACCAAGCATTGAGGTATCCCACTAGTCACTGCATGCCATTCTGAAAGGGACCCGTTAATGGCTACACTTTGTTTCCTATCTGTCAACCAATTTTCTACCCTTGTCAGTATCCTACCACAATGCCATATGCTCTAATTTGGCCCACTAATCTCCATGTGGGAGCTTATCTAAGGCCCTCTGAAAGTCCAGGTATATTTTATCCACTGGCTCTCCCTCGTCCATTTTCATAGTTACATCCTCAAAAACTTCCAGAAGTTTAGTCAAGCATGATTTCCCCTTCGTAAATTCATGCTGACTCGGACCGATCCTGTTACTGCTATCCAAATGTGCCGCTATTTCATCTTTTATAATTGACTCCGGCATCTTCCCCACCACTGATGTCAGGCTAACTGGTCAATAATTCCCTGTTATCTCCCTCATTCCTTTCTTGAAAAGTGGGAAACATCTGCTAAACTGCAATCCACAGCAACTGATCCTGAATCTATAGAACATTGGAAAATTATTACCAACGCGTCCACGATTTCTAGAGCCACCAGCTTAAGTACTCTGGGATGCAGATGATCCGGCCGTGGGGATTTATCAGCCTTCAGTTCATCAGTCTACCCAACAACATTTTCTGCCTAATGTGAAGTCCCTTCAGTTCCTCCGATACCATAGGTCCTCTAGCCATTGATACATCTGGGAGATTGTTTGTGTCTTCCCCAGTGAAGACAGATCCAAAGAACCTGTTCAATTCGCCTGTCATTTCCTTGTTCCCCATCATAAATGCATTCTCGATAGAGTCGATGTAGAGAGGTGTGGCTATCTAATACCAGAAGACAATGCGTTGGCATAGTGGGTTGTCCTTTTAGAACGAAGATAAAAGAGAATTTATTTAGCTAGCGAGTGGGCTTCGTTGCTTCAGGCTGCTGTGGAGTTCAGCTCTTAGGGTATAATTAAGGTAGAGCTTGATAAATTCTTCACGACTCAGAGCATGAAGGGATATGGGGAGAAACAAGGGGTTTAGGGCTAAAAAGGAAAATGGATCAGACATGAAATGGGAAAGCATATTCGATGGACTGAATGGCCTGTTTATGTTCCTATACCTACTACTTTTGACTTATGGTTTCGCAAAGACGCTATCAATATTTCCCGGCCTGATCGTAATTTGCAAGGAATTCATAAGGCATTTTGTGTTCCATTAACGACTATGTGGTTTGCTTCTCATTCTTTGCCTCTATGCATGATGAATGTGGACATGTGTTCTGCTCGGTTCTGCAGCGGGAAACTCCGATGGTAATGATACAGAGGGTTCCGACCTAATTGCATTCCTCAGTAATGCAGTAGCTTGATGCTTGGAAATAACGTGACATATACAACGTCTTCAATTTTTGACACATTTCTGAATAACCTATCTTTTGCGGTTCTTTTTCCAAGAAAGGGGTAATGTCGTCAGCATTTTCCAAGCATCTAGCTATTAACTATTAGCTATTAAATTATTTTTACTCGATTGTCTCAGTAGTGATGAAAGGCAACTGTTTGGTTGTTAAATGGCTTTGTCTCAAAAGAGTAATGCAAATTGCTGGAGGAACTCTGTTGTCCAGCCAGCATCTATGGAAAAAGAGTAAACATGCGACGTTCCCGGTGCATTCGCTTGACTTCCAGAATCTACAGATGATATCTTCTTTGGACTTTAGCGTTTTATCTCTTTCATGTCAGTTGTCAGCATTTTGTTAGAGTTTAGAATATTTAGTTTTATTTGAACTATTATATTGTTTTCCTTCATTCTAATTTGAATTCAATAGCCGTGAGTTAATGTTAAATCAATACAAGACAGTTAGGCCCCATTTGGAGTACTGTGTTCAGTTCAGGTCACATCATTGAATAGAGCACATCGAAAGCCAACAGCACAATACAGGCTCTTCAGCTCACTGTGCTGTGCAGAGCATGTCGTTACTTTAAAAATTACCTACATTAACCATAGCCCTCTATTATTCTAATGTCCTTATACCTCTCCAGGAGTCTCTTAAAAGATTGTATCTGCCTCCACCACCGTCGCCGGCAGCCCAATCCACGCACTCACCACTTTCTGTGTAGAATGCTTAGCCCCGACAGCTCTGTACCTACCTCAAAGCTCCTTAACACTGTGCCCTCTCGTGTTAGCCATTTCAGCCCAGAAAAAAACCCTTTGACTATCCATACGATCAATGCCTCTCATCATTTTAGACACACTATATTACTGCAGGGAGCATGTGGCTGCAATAGAGAGAGTGCAGAGGAGATTTGCAAGGATTCTGCCTGGATTGGGGAACATGTATTATGAGAATAGGTTGAGTGAACTTATTGGCTTCTCATTGGAGCGACCGAGGATAAGAGGTGACCTGACAGAGGTGTATAAGACGATGAAAGGCATTGGTCTTGTGGCTAACCAGGCTTTCTCTCACAGGGCTGAAAGGGCTAGCACTAAGGGGCATAGATGTAAGGCGTTTGGAAGTGATTCCAGAGGATGTCGGAGGTAGCATTTTCACACAGAGCGTGCCGGATGAATTGGAATACACTAGATGCGATGGTGGTACAAGGGGATACAAATAAGGTCTTTTAAGAGATACTCAGATGGATCCATAGAGGTTAGAAAAACAGGGGCTATGCGTTAGGAACATTCTAGGCAGCTTCGAGAGTCGGTTACATGGTCGGTCTAACATTACGGGTCGAAGGGTATGTAATTGCTGTAGATTTTTATGTTTATCTTCTATTACGATATTGTTTCTGATTTCAACTGAATGAAGTTTTCTGAAAATATCGCCATTTGCTTCTCGTTCAATTTCAGAGTGCTGCCTGAACAACCTACTGGTCGTACGGGGGTGTTGCATCAGGACCCAAATGCAGGACGCAGACCCTGCAGTGCTAGGAACAGGGCAGGACGAGGGATTCGGAACAAGGAGCCTGGGGTGGACTCCGAGCCCGAGACTGGACAGGGACACAGAACCTGGGTCTTGCCTCGGGCTCGGACCCACAAACCTAGGCGATAACGTGACGATGCCTGGCTAGAGACTTGGGGTCTTGAGGCTTGGCTAGAGGCTTAAGGCCGGGTTCGAGGCTTGGCTTGAGTTTGGAGGCAGTAGCGGACTGTACATAAACATAGAGCCGGGACTTCTCCTTCGACAAGCCTGGACCCATCTTTAACAAGATACTAACATGAGACTGGACAGGACATAGACATAGAGCCGGGACTTCTCTTTGACAAGCCGGGACTCAACTTTCACTCCACACCAATGTGGGGCAGGACCGTCCGTCGGGTAACGGCAGAACGGCCGGACTTACCCGATGGAGGCAAAGACAAGACATATTCCCCCTCAGGGCAACGGCAGAACGGCCTGACTTACCCCAGGGAGGCGAGGACAAGACAAGACAGATTACCTCCGCAGGGCAACAGCAGAGCAGCCTGACTTACCCCACGGGGCGAGGACAGGAAGAAACAAACATTGAAGGGCGACAGGCAGTTCCATCTCTGCATCGGGTCTGCTCCGAGTAGCCGTTACGGCCAGCGACCTTGGTTTGCTACAGAAACAACCGGATCTCTACTTAGCTCGGAGTGGCCCAGCTGGCCCGGGAAACGGCCGAATCCATACCGCAACGACAGCTCCGACTACTGACAGCAAGGAGCCAAGAAGCCATGGTTCTCCAACGCAGCCTAAATATGGCAGGTGGCCGTACCAGCCTTCCACCAGCCATTTGCTCCATCAGAATCTTGCCAAGGAAGCTTCACAAGACGTCTCTCCAACTACACTCAATCCCAGGGTCACTTATATTCCCAGACAACGAGATGAGCATCAGGTGTTTATTGTTTAGCACAATCGAAACAAGGGACAGCCGAAGGACCCGGAGCCCGGAGCCCGCGGACTGCGAACCGGAACGCGGACCTCGGACCGGACCACAACACAACATCAATACAAACCTATAAAATCACAACCAACTTCTGAGTACTTATCTTCATGTATTTTATTTGCATCCCTTTCTAAACGTTATATCGCCTGTAGTAGGTTCTACCATCTCGTCCGTCCATAAGATCCGCTGGTCAATTTCCCTCCACCGTGGTCCAATATTCCTTTTTTGTACAGTTACGTAACTAAGTAAATTGGTGAATAATGCCTAAGTACTTTGTTAATATACTAACTCATTGCTCAATGTCATCGTAACTTATCAGCCTATTAGTCAAGCTTTGATAGGAGATTATTTTCTTCATCCCTTCGAAAGTTTCCAATTATAGGTATTCTAAATTTCCTCATTCAGAACCCCACATTGAACTCAGTCATTATTGTTGCTTTATGGTAAATCTTCAATTATATCCCCCCCCCTTTACTGTCGGTCAATTTTACATCGAAATAATATCGAATGATACTGCACCAATGCAATTTATGAAACATTATTTGGAAGAGTTATTGATAAGTGAACTCTGCCTTCAAAATACAATCAGGGCTTAATATTGATTTATTTTTTTTCTGAAACCCGACACTCACCAGAACAGGTCAGACCGACATCATTCTTGTGGTTGCAATGATGATGAGTCCTTAAATAATATGGACAGTCACCTAGGCTCGACTCATTACCTTGACATGCAAGGGTTTTGTTCCATATAGGGTCTTCTCCCTCTCCAAAATAAGCTCCCCTCAGCACAGAAACAGCGGCACCGCATTGAAGTAGATTGCACACCACGTTGGCATTATTCATATCCCAGTGCAGGTCACACACTGTTCCCCAGGATTCACCAAACTGCAACTCTAGTCTTCCCGAACATTCGTCATTTCCGGACACCAATCTTGCAGTTCTGTGACCTGATAAAGATGTGAACAGCAAACATGGCAAAGAAAATTATAACAATGTACAGTCAAATCATATTAAGTTCAGCATATATCAGGCTCCGAAATCGTTGGGTTACAATCTGTTCTCCAAGGGATATCCTGACGTTCCACCAACATAATGCAGAGTATTTATTCATTTCTTGTGAATTAATTTTTCTGAACATTTTGCACACCCATGTTGGAATTTAATTGTATGTGCGTTCAAAACAGCCGATAATAATAATGGATCAGGAGTATTCTAAAATCAGTAACAAACAACATTTTGATCGCCAGGTGCATACTCTGTGTTCGTCATTTGGTCCACATAATCCACATTCCATAAATAGAGCGTTTTCTCTGTTTCCATATAACCATATAACAATTACAGCACGGAAACAGGACATCTCGGCCCTTCGAGCCCGTGCCGAACGCTTACTCGCACCTAGTCCAAATGACCCACACTCAGCCCATAACCCTTCATTCATTTCCTGTCCAATTACCTATCCAGTCTTACTTTAAATGACAACGCCGAACCTGGCTCTACCAGTTCTACTGGAAGCTCGTTCCACAAAGCTACCACAATCTGAGTAAATAAATTCTCCCTCGTGTTACCCCTAAACTTTTGCCCCCTAATTCTCAACTCATGTCCTCTTGTTTGAATCTCCCCTACTCTCAATGGAAAAAGCCTATCCACGTCAAATATATACATCCCCCTCATAATTTTAAATAACTCTATCAAGTCCCCCCTTAACCTGCTACGCTCCAAATAATAAAGAAGTAACTTGTTCAACCTTTCCCTGTAAATTAGGTGCATAAACGCATTTAAAATTCTAGTAAAAATTTTCTGCACTACCTCTGTTTTGTTGACATCTTTCCTATAATTCGGTGACCAGGACTGTACACAATACTCCAAATTTGTCCTTAACAATGTCTTGTACAATTTTAAGATTACATCCCAACTCCAACACTCAGTGCTCTGATTTATAAAGGCCAACATACCAAAAGCTTTCTTCACCACTCTATCCACATGAGATTCCTCTTTCAGGGAACAATGCACCATTATTCGTGAATCACTCTGTTCTACAGCATTCTTCAATGCCCTACCATTTACCATGTATTTGCGAGCAGGGTTTCCTCATTAGTTAAGGCCAAATAATTAATCTTTCACTAAACAGGGTCCTTTGCGTTCGACAATCCCCTCTGCTGCATGACTTGTGTGTGTGTGTGTGTGTGTGTGTGTGTGTGTGTGTGTGTGTGTGTGTGTGTGTGTGTGTGTGTGTGTGTGTGTGTGTGTGTGTGTGTGTGTGTGTGTGTGTGTGTGTGTGTGTGTATCGAAAACAAAATTCCCAGCAATAGTGTCTGTGGCACACCGCTGGCCAGGTTTGCTCACAAGAAAATCATTCCTCTATCGGTCTCCTTTGTCGTGTAGGATATTATGTCATTATGTAGCTAATTAGCTTGCTCGGCATGCAAATCATACGCCCGAACATTCTGAGTGATTAGCATGCGAAGACATGGAAAAACGTAACCAAAGTTTACTTGTATGTCTTCATTGATATTCTCAGCTACTCTTCAAACACTCAACTGAATTAGTGAGACATGTTGACCCCACACAAATGTATGACCGATAATCTAATATGCATCTGCTTTTCCAGTTTTTCTTCTTCTGGATGTGTACAAGTACAATTGTTTCGAGATCCAACCCTTTGCGCACTTTGTGAGAATTCAACGATAAGGTCAGACGAAGGTTACCCGGCAACCTCAATAAATTCAGCAATTTCCGTAATAGGCGTTTTCATATTTAAGCAACGCTGAAATAAATGTATTACCTTTTTTAATGCAAACACAGACACTAACAAATTTGCTGTTCCGGAAGTATCCTAACACATGCTTAAGCTTTCGGATGCAAATTACGAGAATTCCTTCCCCTGTCAAACGCTAAGAATTCCCAGATATGCGCGCTGTCCGATTGAACCCAGCTTGCGATTGAGGAATGGAAGCTGTTGAGCTGTAAAACTAGTTTGCTGTCATGGGAACTGCATGGTTTCTAAAGCATAAGTGGTACAAATATGAAGAATACCAGCGTCCTTCACTTTCAGAAATAATTTATCAAAACCTTAAAGCACAGGTTTAGCGGAGATAGCAGATGTTTCAGAAGGACCTGAGGGGCAAACTCTTCATCTACATGACGGTCTGTAAACGGACAGCAGCATGAGGAAGTGGTTGAGGCAGGTAAAGTGAAAATATTTAAAAGCTATTTAGATAGGTAAAGAATAGGAATTGTTTTGAAGGATATAGAACTTATGTTGCCAAACGAACGAAGATTGTCATATTGATTGTTATGGCCGATAATTGTCTGTTTTCTTTTGGTGGGGGTGGGTTAGGGCGAACTTTTTCCGTGCTGTATCACAGTACTAATAATCAGCTGCAAATGCTGGAACCGGAAACATTTCGGCGGCATAAACATCATCTGCCAGGGAAGAGAAATTCTCGGCCTTAAGAGAAAGAGTATTAAAAACTGAAAACATAGATTTAACGTGAAGGATTAAATAATTCAAAAGACCAGAGAGGGAACATTTACCGAGGTACTTGCATGGAAAATGTTTAGCGGAAGATATGACAGGACTGATTCGGTGACATATTGCGCTATTAATCAATGGTTGCAAATGCTGGATGCAGGAACAAATAAAAACAAACTATAGCGGAACTGAGCGTGACAATCATCATCTGTGGGGGAAGGAAATTCTCGACGTTTCTGGGCCGGATCTGTGCAGTGCTGACGACATCATTTACTCTCACGCCAAAAATGTTACTCGACTCTTTCGAATAGTTGAGCTGACACCGGACTACATATGCACTTGTTGGTAGTATTTAATTAACATCACAGTAGAAGTACGATAACAGGAAAAGCAATTCGAACATGGCGGGAATAATCCCGACATAAATTTGATTTAGTACGACATCGCAAGCGAAGAGTGGTCCGCTCCGCTTATTTGCTATTGGAGTCATCCCGGACGACATCAAAATGGCGTGACCACAGGTACAAAAACCTGATGTTTACCTTCGCAAATAACGCCGACATCGTCTGAATGTGAATCGCCATAGTCAAACCATTCATCAATTATACACTCTTGCAGAATTGCCTCTCTCCCACTGCACTCGATATTGGATGGTAAAACGTATCCGGATCCTTGTCCAAAGTGAGCAGAGCCCAGGGTTTTCTGCGCAGCGCCGCAGTCCAGCTCCCGACACGCTACAGCCGAGGCTCGCTCGTTCCAACTAATATCCAACACAGTCCACCAGTTTCCCTCATAGAGAATCTCTACTCCCCCGGCGCATCGACTGCCACCATTCACCAATCTTAACTTTGAGCTTTCTGAAAAATAACAGAAAATAAAATATCATAAGGCAGCGACGATTTAAGACTCCTTAAACATTAAAATTGTTCTTGATCAACGTGTTGATCAACAGAGAGATCAGGCTTTGGCAAACGCCGAATAAGCTGCTTAATATAAAGAAAGTAATCAAAGGGCTAGGTAACGTCTGGAGAACAGCGAATGAACCGGCCATTCTACGGGAAGAAATGGGTGTCTCCGACGAAAACAAGATGTTCTGCTTCAATGTTCCCTCTAATTTGTTTTACAGCTTTGCGGACTTAGCATGCCCTAATAAGAAAGATTTTGCACACCCTTAAAATTGTACAGCATTTAAAATATTTAAATTTTAAAAAAATTCAGCTCAACGGCAACAAAGTCAAAGTGCGCAGCCGCGCATTCACAGAACTTATAGGGAACATTGACTCTTTTTTACTCTTCGGAGAGCTGCTGATGAACTGCTCTTTCTGTGCTTCCACTGTAGTTAGTCCTCATCAATCGGCTAATCGAACACAAGCATTAATGGAGGTGTGGAAATTTCTTGGAGAAAGAGTCGAACTGAGCGTCCACATGTCGTCAGCTCAGTATTAAAAGGATGGAATGAAAAATGGGAGTCTTTTTTACTTTCAGGGATTAATAAAGTCAGCGGAAACTCTTTCTCTGCTGACTGTTCTGTATGAAGTTTGGTGCTTGTCGTTCCATGAGAAGAGCAGACACCTCTCAGCCAGATACTCCGTAACAATTTGTTTCAACAACCCAGACCATCACTCAATGAAAATTAAGGGAGATTACCTGACTGTTCGGTCTGACAATCCACTGGACGGCCTGAAATGAGAAATGTACAATTAGATTTCTCTTTGGTGGTACACTTAAGGATTCGGAAGTCATGGTAAGAGGGATCTGAAATTAATATGTGATCAACGGTAAAAACACCTGCGTCTCCCACCTTCCCTCCACCACCACATCTGCCTCCCTCCCACGCTGAGTCCCACCCTCCGAGCTCTTTGTTCCGTTGCATTGCTTGACTTTGTGGCTCTGAAGACGCGCTGCGATTCTCACAATAAATTTAAATTCAAATGCAAAAAAAAAAACATGATATTTTCCATTTGGCAGACTCATCCATGCAATCACACAAATCACTGCCGCTCAAGTTTTTCCGGATATTACAAATGACGGGTTGTTATTACTTCCACTAAACTTGCGAAAACTCTCATTGCTGAACATTGCCTTCTGCGTAAAAGGCAACTTGAATGCAGACTAATGGCGTCACTCTGCCCAGAAAAGAACCGCTTCTCCACTCTCTCCATTTAGGCACGACAAAGTTCACTTGTCTCTTCATATTCGTTTCCGGATATTGTTAGAATGATATTCTAATGTTTATAAATGCGTTCGTTGATACAGTGGGATGCGTACCAAAAAAGGATGACGATTTGATCCCAGTCCGCCTGCTGCGAACAAGTCTGCGCCAGTGACAAGAACCGTCTGACGCATTGCTGTGTTCATGTGATCGATTTTTAACAACTGCAAAATGCATGGTTATGTTCATGAATTCAAGGCCACTGTTATAATTTGCGAACGGTTTTCACGCCTTTTCCTCTGGTCCAGTTCAGCCACACTCTTCAACTTATATCAGAATCAGAATCGGCATTATTATCACAGGCATAAGTCGTGTAATTTGTTAACTTAGCAGCTGCTGTTCAATGCAATTCTCAATATAGAAGAAAAAGAAATACAATAATATTAATAGTAATAGTAATTTAATAAATGAATCAATTACAATATACGTATATTGAATAGATTACAACTGGAATGGAACATAACCTTCACGGCTAGGTTAGTCCTGCCATAGAACGAATCTAGACTAGATCTAGCAGTAGGATCGTGACTAGCTAAGTCAAGGAGGTAAGCATGCCTTTGCCGCTTTGTAAGTTATGCCTCTTAAGACGAAGGCTGCACCTGACCTGGACGCCTGCAGCAGGGCGTCTGATGGTGTCTCTGGCAGATGAATCCAACAGAGTCAATGTTACAGCCACCTTGGTGACATGCGCAGAAACCAGAGTGCTGGTCAACGGATGACATCACTAGACCAGTTAGTTGTCACTTCGGGGCAGCTTTCTTATCCACTAAGTCTGTTACACTCCTGTGTACCAATTAGCATCAAATTTACAAGCCTAGAGAGACTGTATGCTAGGGGCACGACACCGTCTGACTTATTACTGTACAAGGCGTGTTGGAACAGAAACTCTCGGCACAGTCAAAATCGAAATCGATGGACAGTCGAAGAAGAAGATTAAAAATTATGGGGAAAAACAGAATTGTATCTATTTAAAAAGTGAGGTGTTGTTCAAGGGGGCAATGTCCACTAACGAATCAGATGTCAGAGGGGAGGACGCTGTTCCTGAATCACTGAGTATGTGCCTTCAGGCGTTTGTACCTCTTAGCTGATGATAACATTGAGAAAATGGCATGCCTTGGGTGCAGGAGGTCCTTAATAATAAAGCTACCTTTCTTGAAGATGTCATGGATATTTAGCAGGCTAGTAGCCAAGATGAAGCCGATTAAATTTACAACCCTCTGTAGCTTCTTCCGATCGTGTGCAATAGCCACTCCCCACCAGCTCCACGTCTCATACCAGACAGTATTGCAGCCTCTCAGAATGCTATCCAAGGTACATCTATAGAAGAGTTTGAGTGTTTTTGTTGACATACAAAATCTCTTCAAACTCGGAATGATGTATAGTCGCTGTCCTGCCCTGTTTATAACTGCATTAATATGTTGGGACCAGGTTAGGTCCTCATAGATCTTGACACAAAGGAGTTTGAAACTGTTCACTCTCTCCACTTATGATACATTTACGAGGATTGATATGTGTTCCTTCACATTACCTTCCTGAAGTCCACAATCAGCTCTTTTGTCTTACTGACGTTGAATGCCAGGTTGTTGCTACGACGCCACTCATAATTCGTAATACGAATAAATGAACAGCCTCAGAACATGATAATATGATAAGTTTTTCTTTTACAGCGCAGCGATGTAGAGCACCAGCTTCGGAACACTTCCCTCCTCAAAGGAGTTTTCACATTCGCTCTGTGGTTGTGTGGGCTTCCTTCTGTTTCCTACCGCATTCCAAAGACGTATGCTTCTGGCTGGGGAGTTTTTGGCATGCAATGTTGCCGCCATGAGCGTAGCGATATTTTTGCGCTGAGCAGCACAAGCCTCGCTGATTGGATTTGACCCAACCATCATAGGTCACTGCATGTTTCGAAATACATGTGTCAAATAAATAAAGATAATCATTTCTTTATTTTTCGTAACAGTTGAAACATTATCGATTTGCTGTTGTTTAAACCACTTCGCTGTTTATTGAGGAGAACTTTTTAAAAATTATTTTCTTAGGGGATGATAAAAAAAGAAACATATCTATCTCTCTAATCGACGTACTTTTCCGTAGAAAAATCAGTTTATTTCTTCTACTCATTATTTTCCTTCATCCTGCACTTATTACATCTCACGAAATCACATGAACTGTCCTGTGCATGATCTTCAGGGTTCCACCAAACAATAGTTTATGGTATCCAATTAAACTACCAACCAGCAAGCCATCGTATGTGGGAAGGTATCAGAGTACCGGTAGAAACAGGCGAGCTGATAGAGAAACATACACTGCACATCTCGCAGATAGCACCTTCGAGTAGACACAAGTGTGCGTCTCTGCAACTACACAGTTGCAGCACGACGCATTGTTACGTAAAGGATAATTCTAGTGCATTGCATTAATAGAGACACTGCGCTCAGGCACAGGTGGTCGGTGTTCATTTCTCAACTCAACTTCTCCCTTTGTGGATTACACGAACTCCATCTGAAACTCGGGCTTTGTCCACTTCCCAAATAGAGTTTAATTTTAAATTAACTGGGAACATTAAAATACTCCTTGAGTATGTCCACAAGTCAATAAGACATAGGAGCAGAATTAGGATATTTGGCCCATCGAGTGTGTTCCTCCATTTCATCATTTCCTCTTAGCCCCAGTCTCTTGCCATTTCCCTATATCCCTTCATCCCCTGACCAATGAAGAATATAATAAGCTCTGCCTTTAATATACGTAACGACTCTGCTTCTACAGCTGCATGTGGCAAGGAATTCCATCGATTCCCCATTCTCTGTGGAAGAAATAAATAAATTACCCCCCATATGCGTTTTAAAAGGACGCCCTTATATTCTGTGGCTTTATCGTCTTTTCTTTGACTTTACCACGACTGGAGACATCCTCTGTCCATCCACTTTGTCAGGTCCTTTCTGTAGCTGACACTTTTCAATTACATCAGAGCACTTTCTTCTGTATTATAGTGAATATTCTTTTGAATCTCCTTTGAACCCTTTGCAACTTCATCATATCCTTTCGAAAATAAGGGGCCCAAAAATGCTCACAATGCTCCAAGTAAGCCATCCCTTTTGCTTTATAAATTCTCACCATTAGATCGTTGCTTTTATGTTCTAGTCCTCTTGAAATGAATGTTAATATTGCAGTTGCCTTCATCACCACATATTCAGCCTGAAAATTGACCTTTTCCACCTCGGTTATTTTTTCGCATTTTCTTTCAATTTAGGAAGTAGTCAACCTTTTCATTTCTTCTAGCAAATCTCACGAATCATACACTTCCCGATACATAAATTGCTTTGCCATAATTTTGTCCATTCTTCTCATCTGCCGAAGACCTTCTGTAGCCTCCCTACTTTTTCGAAACGGCCTGCTCCACCAACTATATTCATATCATTTGGAAGCTGCAATACAACTATCAATTCCATCATCCAAATCATTGGCATTAAACTCAAAAATAAACGGTCCCAACACAATCTCCTGTGAAATAGCAACGTCACCGGCAGCTAGCAACAAAGTCACCGGCAGTTGCCTTTATTCCTACACTTTGCCTCCTGCAGATCAGCCATTGCTTTCTCCATGCTAAATTATTTCCTGTAAATCCATGGGCTGCTAACTTGTCATGCAGCCTCATCGGTGGCACCTTGCCAAAGGCCTTTTAAAAATCCAAGTACACAACATCAACGATTTCTCCTTCATCTATCCTGTTAGTTATTTCTACAAAGAGCTCCAATAGGTTTGGCGGACAAGATTTTCTCTTGAAGAACTATGCTGACTGCCGCCTATTTTATTATGTGTTTTCAGTTACCCTGAAATCTCAATCTTAATAATCGACACGAACATCTTCCCAACCACTGAGGCCAACAAACTGTCCTATAGTTTCCTTTCTTCTGCTTCTCACCCTTTTTGATGCGTGGAGTGACTTCTGCGAAGTTACGGACTTGCAGAGTCTTGCCAGAATCTGGTGATCGTTAAATGATCATTACTAATGCCTCCTTCAGCCACCTCTTTCATAACGTTTGGTGCCCCTTTCAATATTATTAGCCGGCTTACTTTCATATTCCCTCGTTACCTTCTAATGGCTTTATAGTTGCCTTTTTATTTTTTTTTTGAAATGTTTCTCAATCCTCTCACTTCCCACCAGGGTTTGCCTTTTATATGCCCTCCCTTTGGATTTTATGCTGGCTTTGACTTCTCATGTTAGCCACAGCTGTATCGTCTTTCCTTAAGAGTACTTTTTTCCTTTCTTCCTCTGCAGGATGTATTTATTCTGAGTCGACCGAATTGCTTTCAGAAATGTCAGATCGTCATACTCTGCCGGCATCCCTGCCAGTATTATTTTCCAATTAATTCTGGCCAACTACTATCATGCTTCTGTAATTCCTTTACTCCAGTATAATAATGATTCATCTGATCATAACTCCTTCTTCTCAAATTTCAGGTTAATTCGATTATATTATGATCACTTCTCCACTGCGGATACTTTTTCTTCATTTCTCTGATAAATTTCAGTTCATCGCACAAAATACACTCCTGGATAGCCGATCACCAAATGGGCTCAACTGTGACCTGCTCTAAAAGCCCTCTTG
Organism: Hemitrygon akajei; assembly: GCF_048418815.1. Taxonomy (NCBI): domain Eukaryota; kingdom Metazoa; phylum Chordata; class Chondrichthyes; order Myliobatiformes; family Dasyatidae; genus Hemitrygon; species Hemitrygon akajei. The sequence continues at coordinate 196,240,615 of NC_133124.1, forward strand.
TAGGCACTTGATAAAGCTCCCCTACTGGATTCCAGCACAAGCATAACTTTCTCAATCTACCAGCATATTGAATCCACCCATGACTATTGTAACTTTAACCTTTTGTCATGTGTTTTCTACAACCCCTTGCGGTCCTTCAGCTCTATCCAGAATAATTTAACATCTTCCGATCCGACTTCAGTCTTTCTAATGCTTGGTTTCCTATTTTATCAACAGAGCCACTTCGCCGTCTCTGCCCTCCTGCCTATCCTTTCGATAAAATATGTATTCCTGGACATTTAACTCACAGCTATAATCTTCATTCATCCATGATTCTGTGATGCCTGCAATATCAGAATTGTCAATCTGATAAAGTCCATTTAAAGTCCATTTACGTTATTCCACATGCTGACAGCAATCCAATATGACACCTTCAAAGCTGTATTTACTCTTTCCAATTTTGTCCGGATTTTACGTTCCAACTCATCCTGTTCACTGCAGTTTTACCCTATCAACAGCCTCTTCTCGGTACACATTGCTACTATTTGTAAGTCTAAATCAGCTCTATAATCGGATTTTCTATGAATTTCCTTGCATTGAAATACACGTGGCTCAGGACACTAGTGGCACCACGTTCAACTTTTTGATTCCTAATTTTGTCTAAGGTCATAACGACATCTCCCACCATATCAACTCCACTAAATGTTCTAATACTCAGGTTTAATGTCCACCATGCGTCATTAACAATCGTTCCCGTTAGGTGATTAAACACCCCCCGCACATCCCCCACCCGTTGAAGGCAAATCATCCCTTCTGTATAGGTCCCATCTTCTCTGGAAGAGATTCTAATGATCTAAGTATTGTATGCTCTCCTTCCAATGCGAACATTAGCCACGTAATAAATTGCTTAAATATTCCCAGTTCTGGCTTCACTTACACGGGGTACGGATAGCAGTCCTAAGAATACAAACCAAGTGGTCCTGCCCATTCACGAAGCAGCTAACTCACTAAAATCCCTATGTAGAATCCCGTAACTTGTCCTGCCTATGTTATTGGGACATAAATGAACCACCGCTTGTGGTTGTTCGGCCTCCCACTTAAGAATGCTAAGGACTCAATCAGAGATATTCCCGTACTCTAGCACCGGGAAGGCAATTTACCATCCGGTATGTTAGTGATTGGGAGAATCTATGGTTAGAGATTTAGAAAGAAGGAACATTTAAAATAGCATTCAATTGTAAGTTGATGTTTGCCGCTTGGCACAGACTCGAAGGCCGGAAGGAGTGTGTGTGTGTGTGTGTGTGTGTGTGTGTGTGTGTGTGTGTGTGTGTGTGTGTGTGTGTGTGTGTGTGTGTGTGTGTGTGTGTGTGTGTGTGTGTGTGTGTGTGTGTGTGTGTATATCTCAATATCGATAGATTTTCATAAAGTTCAATATTCATTTACATTTAAATATACTCTGTCCGCGACCCCTTAAATGAAAGCAAATGATTTCGTGTTATTTCTGGATGGAAATGAATTAATTTATCTCTCGGAATGTGGAGCTGCGTATATAGTCACACACACACACACACACACACACTTATTAGCTTAATTAGAATTTCTGAACAAAATTTGTATTTTTTGAATTGGAATCTAATTTTCACCACGGATTCATTCCTGAATGTCTCATGTTATTATGATCTGATTTGTCAGACGTATCTATAAATAAATGAACTTGTACCCGATGGCAATTAGGATCCCATGAACCAAGGACTCAGGGAAACATAAGGTCAAATATTTTAATTTTCTCCTTGCTCTTCATCATTTCCCTGAGTTTAAAACATCTGCGAATAAAAGTTGATATATGACATGCATTGATTTATAAATAAATAGCAAACAAGTATTCCGCAAACGAGATAAAAGTCAAGAACACGCGGCAGATCAGCATGTATCTGCGTCAAGACAAACAGACAGTTCCCTTCGTTGAGCATTCCGCTAATGCTGTGTACTCTCCTTTAATGTTAATTTATTTTGTCCGTCAATGCATCTTGATGGTTTCCTAGTTTTTGGGTTTTTTTTTCCGTTATACTGCAGTTACGCATTTTACATAACGTAAAAAGAGATAAAGAAAACATTTCCCACTAAAATTTGCACTGTAAGTTTTACCTGGGAAAGAAAAGGAATGTCGAGTTCAAAATTTTAGGAACGGCAAATTCTCTCATACTTGCAATGGAACACGGATAAACGCACTGCAAGAAAAAGTATCTGGTACCTTTCTATGGCCTCGCAAAAATACAAAATACAGAATATCGTTTAACTGAAGATTCTAATTAAACTGATACAGAATGATTTCATTAATGTAAAATATGAAGATAATTTCAAAAAGCGGAGTCTACATCCACTGGAAAAACTTGTTCACTTAACTGTGCAACAAAGTGTTTTGAAAGAACTGGTAATTACCAGCGAAAGGAATGAGTTCGAGCGTCAAACAAGAGCAGCAGCTGTAACTCTGGTTGTTGCGCGCATTCACTGAATTATATACTGTGAAATCGGATTGGCTGTTTCCCAAGTGTGCCCACTATCCAACATCGATTAATAATTTGTTTAGAATATAAGATGACAACAGCAGCGTTTTTTCTAAAGCGAAAATTTTCGAGCAAAAACAATCAACTTACCCTTCGCTGCAACTTTACAGTGAAGTATTTGCCAGAAACTCAATGGGAACTCCATGTAATTAACAGAAGCACTTATACTGCAAATGATAGAAATGGAAATTTGCTCACAGAAAGAAAACAGAAACTGCAAATTCAATGCCAAATTACAACGGAGCATTTCCGTCATCGTTTCTTGGAAACAAATCGGCCTGTTCCTGGTCTATTCAACCAGTACGCTCCAAATTTTGAAGCACGTGCAATATTGATTTTATCGGGAATTCGCTGGGCGACAGATATGTTCCTCTGCTTTTTGTTTACCAGATCAACATTGATTTATCAGAAAGTTAGAAGGGGAAACAGAAAATTTAGTTTTACTGTTTACTTTCCATTTCACTCAATTTTCGGTAACAGTGTTGTAAAATTACGAGATTTTGTACATTAATGATAATGAGCATGTCAATAAATGATCTAATATTTTTAATATTCTTAATGAACTCACAATTCCAGATCTTCAACACCATCAGTACCAAAATAGTCAACGGCAATCTCTCGGTCGTCATTTTGAGCGATCGGACCTATATGTTCAACGATTAGGCACAACAATAACTGAATAATTGATCTGAAGGCAAATTCTTCGAGAATGTTTTTGTATTCAGTATTTCTCTCTCAACACCCAATAGCTTTCCCCTCAATTGAGCATGTATTTTATTTTGCTGAAACGCACCAATGGGGAAGGACTTGTCTATTAATGGAATTGATGCGTTCTGCATTCTGAGGAAGCAATGAGCTGCGATAATCTTAAAAGGCAAAGATGCAACGATGTGGTATCTACATCCTTAAGAATATATTCAGTCTTAGAAGCTAACAGCCCAGGAGTAGGTTATTCAAATCATTGCAAATGCTGTTTCTTATTCGGTGGGCTTTTTCTGAGACCACATTAGATATCTCCCTCTTTCCCAATATGATGCATTTGGATACTTTGGCGATTTGGTCATGGTTCTTTCTCAGACTCCCACTTTCACCAAAAAGAGCAAATCAATTTTATTTTCTTGTCCATTTTATCAATCAATATCGTTCGTCGTCGCAACAAATCTGTTAGGCTATTTCCATCTGAAAAGTCTAAACATTTAAACAAAAATGATTTTTTATTTCTCGGTGCCTCTCCAGTATTCACTTCCTTTTTTTTTGCTTGAAATGTATGCTTGTTCCATTATTGTGTGCACTTAATATCCCTCCTCTTCTTTTGATCATTTTGTAATTTCTCAGAAATATTTATTTCAATGGTATTCCCACTTGCTCATCCTGGCACTCAACCTAATGAAAGATAATCATCATCCCCAATACACCACGCACACAAACACACACACACACACACAGCTCACAGATTTCATCGTTCATCGCATTTTCGTGTCGGATTAGAGAACCTGATACGTATAAAAACATCTAATATTGTTGCAGTACAGGGAAATGAACGTGCTTGCAATGCGATGTACAATGGCGACTAGGAGACAACATGCAGCAACCACTTTTTTGGAGTGAAAATATGGAAGACCGCAGCATCGCGGCAACCATTTTCATTGTGACGACTTGGAGGTGAATATGCGGTATCTGGGTTAAGCGGTGGACTGTGAATATATCAGACTGCTGGAAAAGGATGAAGAACAACAGCGCAAATCGAAGTTAAGTTACTTGTTTTCTTCAGCTTAATGAATACGTTGCTTCAGTATTCACTGCGGAAAAGGATCTTAGCGATTGTAGGGTTAACTTACAGTGACTGAAAACCTTCAGCATGTATATATTAAGGAAGACGATGTGCTGGAGCTTTTGGAAAGCATCAATTTGGATAAGGCACCGGGACTAGACGGAATGTATCCCAGGTGACACTGGGAAGCGAGGGACGAGGTTGCTGAGCATCTGACGATGATCTTTGCATCATCAATGTGGATGGATGAGGTTCCGGAAGATTTGAATGTTGGGGAAGTTGTTCCCTTATTCATGAAAGGGAGTAGAGATAGCCGAGTGAGTCTTACTTGAGTGGCTGTTAAGTTGATGGAGAAGTTCCTGAGAGGCAGGAGTTATGAACATTTGGAGAGGCAATATATGATTAGGAATATCCAACATGGCTTTCTCAAAGGCAGATCGTGCCTTACGAGCTTAACTGAAAATTTTTGAGGATGTGACTAAACATTGATGAAAGTAGAGCCGTAAATGTCGTGTATATGGATTTTAGCAAGGCATTTGATAAGGTAGACCATGCCAGTCTCATTGAGAAAGTGAGGAGGCATGGGATCCAAGGGGATATTGTTTTGTGGATCCAGAGCTGACTTGCCCACAGAAGGAAAAGTGTGGTTATATACGGGTAATTTTCTGCGTAGAGGTCGGTGACCGGTGGTGTGTCTTGGAGATCTGTTCGGGAACGCTTACTCTTGGTGATTTTTATAAAAATGACCTGGATGAGAAAGTAGAGGGATGAGTTAGTAAATTTGCCGATGACACAAAGTTTGAGGGTGTTGTGCATAGTGTGTAGAGCTGTCAGAGGTTACAGAGAGGCATTAACAGGGTGCAAAACTAAGCTGAGAAGTGGCAGATGGATTTCAACCCAGTTAAGTGTGAAGTGGTTCATTTTGGTAGGTCAAATATGATGGCAGAATATAGCATTAATGGTATGACTCTTGGCAGTGTGGAGGATCAGGGCAATCATGGGGTCCTTCCATACGACACTCAAAGCTGCTGTACAGGTTGACTCTGTGGTTAAGATGGCATACAGTGCATTGACCTTCATCAATCGTCGGACTGGGTTTAGGAGCCAAGAGGTAATGTTGCAGCTACATACGACCCTGGTCAGACTCCTCTTGGAGTACTGTGCTCAATTCTTGTCGCCTTACTATAGGAATGATGTGGAAACCATAGAAAGGGTGCAGAGGAGATTTAAAATGATGTTGCCTGGATTGGGGAGTGTGCCTTATGAGAATAGACTGAGTTAGCTCGGCCTTTTCTACTTGGAACGACGAAAGAGGCGAGGTGTCCAGCTAGGATGTACAAGATGATGAGAGGATTTCATCATGTGGACAGTCAGAGACGTTTTTTTCCCAGGGCTGAAATAGCCAGCAAGTGAAGGGATAATTTTAAGGTACTTGGAAGAAGATACATAGAAGATGTCAGGGGTTATTATTTTACGCAGAGATTTGTGAGTGCGTGGAATGGGCTGCTGGCGGCGGTGGTGGGCGTAGAAGCGATAGGGTCTTTTAAGAGACTCCTGGATAGGTACGTGGAGCTTAGAAAAATAGAGGGCTATGGGCACCCTAGGAAATTTCTAAGGCAAGGACATGTTCAGTACAGCGTTGCGGGCCTAATGGCCTGTGTGTATATAGGTTTTCTTTGTTTCCGTGTTAATTACCAGCCATCTTTTATTATTGGGTGAGCAGCAATGTCAGTCAATAGAAAGTGGTTCTCCTGCCAGTTATGGAAAATCAGGTTACAGTCCACGACTCTGTCTTCAAGAGCTGTGTACAGTTGCTGTTCCTGTGAGGAAGAATGATTTGTTTGGAGTAACACTGAGCCCATTGATCATCATGTAGGAGTTAGAGATTTTTGTAAGGAGACAGTCAGCCATCTAGATAAGTAACCGAAAGGGAATCATTGAGTGAATCCCCAGGGCTTCCCAGATATGAAAGCACCATTTAAGAGTTGAGTTGAGGTGTCCCCTCAGGAAAAATAGTAGCAGCAGCCTATAGAGAAATAGTCTACCGCTGTTCAATAGTGGGGTATTGAGGCGATAGGAAGTTCTTAAAGCAGAGGTACAGAAAGCTGTTTCCGTGGTTCCAAAACAGTATCCAGAATGATATTTTTCCTCACTGGTCCCAGAGCGGGAAAGGTACATTCTGATGGAGTGACTGTGTAGCAATTAGTCGTGCATCATTTGGCACCGAATAATTTGTAGATCTTCAAACAGAATTTTGTGACTCAGGCAAGAGTTAGAAAATATGACCTCCTGGTTTGTCATTGGAAGCTAACTGCTTGTGGCATATACTGCTGAGGTATATAATTGAAAGAGAGGGAAGGTCATTGCATGTGTCAGCAGTGGGTGCAGTCTGCGGGCTTTAGAGATGTTGGTTATTAGGAGTTCCTCTGGGGCAGCTGAAACCCATGTAGAAAGATGCGATGCTGCAGGACAGTTAAGGCACCGAATCCCTTGTAGTAAGCTTCACAATTTGTACACGGGTGGGGTTAAACACGATTAACAGACGGTGCGAACCTAAGTTGTACCCGAGATAGAGAAAGTGATAGAAGGTGAAAGTTCTGAGAGATTATGTCTGAAAAGAAAACAGGCAGGGAGAGTTCAGGGAAATGATGGGACTAAAATGGTGTTTATTCCAACTGAGTGAGATTTAGAAAAAAGGACGATGGACTTGGAGTCTCGATTACTGCATTAAATATGATGGTGTTTCAATGGGAGATATGTGGTTGCGATTGGGCGGAACTGACTGCTTAATGTGATTTCAACAAGCCAAAAATAATATAAATAGAAGTAAATGATGGGTGAGTTTTGTGTCAAATCAGGGTGTTGTCTCAGCTCTACTCAGAGCAGACAAGCAGTCAGCGATGTAAAAATGGGTAAGGATGAAAAGAGGAAGTCATACTGGACGGGTTATGTTATTGGCTCTCGCCAGAATGTAAAACCATAAAATTCCAGGAAATGCAAATGGAGAGGCACGTTTAGGAATATATTGAAAAACCTAAACAAAGGAATAGAAATGGCAATAGCGTATAAACATGAATTTTGCATGGTAGCTTAAAAGAATCACAATCTATTTTTATCACTGACACAGAACAAGAGGCTGAATAGAGTGAAGGATTGATTGCTCAAGGATAAGACAGGTAATTAGTGCATGGAACTAGACGATATGGGAAAGTACCAAATAAGTAGATAAGAAGGGTCAATGTTGTTTCCTTGATTAAGAGGGGGATAGGGGAAAATCCGGGAAGTTATAAGCTGTTGACTCTGACCTTAGGGCTTTGAAACTGATGAAGTGAAGCTTAAATGATAGGATTTGTCACGGTTTGGAAAAACGAGGATATAATTAACAACCACCATGTACTTATATGGTAGAAGTCATCTCTTTAAAAACAACTTGGAGGATTGTAGATTGTGACCAAGTCGATTGATGGTGGTTATTACTTGGATGTTGTCCATTGATAAATGTACTTGAAAATATCCATTTTGCTTGGTTGATCAGGAAGACTATGTGCATGGAAAGCACAGTTACATGATAGTTTGGAGTCTGAAACGAGTTGCACATAAATGGCATATCGTAGTGGTCGAAGTGATTATCTAACTGGATATATGTATCAAGGTGTCTGCAGAATGTCTGTTGATTTAGATTTATCTGTTTTTATATTTTATTTGGAGGATGATATAAAAATGGTGGAGTTGAAAAGGTGGAACAATATTACCACTGATGCAACAGGATATGGATCATTAACAGTTGCTGGCGGAAAATGGCAAATCGGGTTCCACTTGAGCAAGAGTGTGATGAGGCAAGACGATGGGAAATCAGTTCGTCGATAATAGATGGTTAGATGCACTTTTATAAAGAGAAATTTTGGGGTTCAAGTCCATCCTTTCCTGAAAGTGAATATGTAAATTCAGTGGATGAATGAATGAAACCTTGCACCATAACAACATTGCAGAGTCCACCGAGTATAACAGTCAGGATTACATGGTGTAGCTGTATAAAGCGTATGTTCGGCTGCAACTGGATACGACTTTCCATTTTCATCAACGATTTCTGAAACACGTGGAAGTGGTGTACATGGTGCAGAAGACTCTTAAACAGATGCTACTGCGATTACAGTGCTTTACGTGTAAGGATAGGTTAGATAACCTAGGATTATTTCGAGGAGGGACAAGATAAAAATTCATCAACTTATATGAGACAAGTGATAAGTGAGACAGATATCCAGAATTTCGTTCTCATGTTAGAAAGTCAAATACGTCGCTGCATAGCTTTAAGCTGAGGGGGGTCAATGTCTAAAGGCAGTGTTTAGGGCATGTTCATTACACAACGAAGATGGGTACTTACAAGCGTTCCCAGGACTGCCAATGGAAACAAATATGTTAGTTGCGTTTAGGAGACATTCATCTGGGCGCCGGAACAGATAAGGGTTGGAGAAACTGGAAATGGGCAAGCAGAATGCATGAGTAGTACTTGATGTGATGTTCGCACAGACATTATGGGCACAAGGGTTGTTCTTCTTCTGTACCATTTTATATTCAAGGCACCTGCAATTGTCTTCAATGTCTAAGGTATATTTACTTTCAAAGTGATTCTCTTACAGCATATAGAACGCTAAGTTTTTTTTTCGGGGACACAAACACTTATCCAAAAAGCACAATACTAACAATGAAAGACTGCGACAAACAAGACGGAAAAAAGACAACCAGCGTGCAAAAGACAGGCAATTGTGCAAATGCAAAAGATAATAATAATAATATTAATAATAATAATAATAATAATAATAATAATAATAATAATAATAATAATAATAATAATAATAATAATAATAATAATAATAATAATAATAATAATAATAATAATAATAATAAATAAGCAATACATTTTAATAACATCAAATGAAAAGCCGTTGATCAGTCATTGTTAAAATGAGTTCACAGGCTGTGAGAGCAGTTCAGCGTTTGGGCGAGTGAAGTTGAGTGATGTTATCCTCACTGATTCTAGAGCATGATGGATTATGGAAAACAACCATTCCTGAAACTTATGGTATGTGTCCTGATGCTCCTGCGGTGCAGTTCCTAGTGGCAGCAATGTGAGAAGAGCATGACCTGGAATGTGGATGTCCTTGATGATGGAAGAAGGTGCTCAGTAATGATGAGGACTTTAGCAGTATCGGTACCAATACGGACTGAGCCAGATCAAGTATTGGATGCAGGATATTCCGTTCAGGAGCACAGGTAATACCGTACCAGGCCGTGATACAAACAGTCAATATACCCCTCTCTGAACATCTGTGGAAGATTGTCAAGGTTTTCGATATCATGCCGAATCTTGGAAAACAGGAATGCTGCTTTGCCTCATCACAATGGCCCTTATATGCTAGGCCCAGGACAGATCCTCTGAAATTATGACACCGAGGAATGTAAAGTTGCTAGTCCTCTTAACCTCAGAATCCCCTAAGTGGACCAGCTCATGGACCTCCGGTTTCCTCCTCCTGAAATCAGTAATTCTGCTGACATTGAAAAGAGGTTGTTGTGACACCACTCAAGTAGAATTGTAATCTGCATCATATGGCATGTCCCACTTACAGCGTGTTTGTATGCGCTCGATGTGTTCTTTGTCATCGTCATTGTGTTCCTATTTACGGACATGATGACAGACATGTATCCTGTTATGAAGAATGAACAACTCTGATGGGCAGAAGGGTACAGAGTTCCCATATTCCCTCCCCTGGGGAAATACAATCCGTTACTGTTGCCATGCTGCTAATTAGAGAGAAAAAGTGACAAAGGGAAAACATACTGGGACTGGAACATCTGCTTCATATAAAGGAGAGATAACACCGGGGGAAAGAGACATGTTGACCCACCATATTATGACTCCTGAAAGACTTATGGCTCCAGAGAGGGCTGCTTACTTGGTACCATTCTGTTCATTAAAATTCCTCAGTGGACAGCCGGAGTGGGCTAGTTTGATGGACTAAGCCATTCAAAACTGATTGACACCTGAGACCCCGTGAGTGGGGATAAAATTGAGGTCTGGGAAGACACCCCTTAGTCACACCAGGGAACACACTAGTGACCGCTGCTTGAGTGTTGGAACCCACGTGAAGATGTGGGGCATCGGAGACCCAGCAAAGGATCGGTGAGTTTAACTCACAGTGATATAGCAGGGCCGGTGGGGGCTTATGTGTCCACCCTTGGCTGGGTGACGAGTCCACCACAGAAGAACGGTCTAGCTGAAGGATAGAGGGGTCATACCTGAATGGCCACAACAACACATCAACGGATCAAGAACGTAAAGGAAGGTTTGCCCGGCTGTAGCTGTTACTGTTTGCTCGTTCTCTCTCTCTCTCTCTCTCTCTCTCTCTCTCTCTCTCTCTCTCTCTCTCTCTCTCTCTCTCTCTCTCTCTCTCTCTCTCTCTCTCTCTCTCTCTCTCTCTCTCTCCAACAATTACAACAAAACCACCAACAACTACCTTAGCACGTATGAACTGAACTGAACTTTATATTCACATATGACAATTTATTTTCCCCTAGACATCGATAGAGCTTGTTTATTATTGATTATTATTATACCCACAATTTTAGGTTTAGTATTGCTAACGTGTATTATCTATATATTTGCATTGTTGATTTTTTTGTATATTTTACTAATGAACACTGTTTGAAAATAGTACCACCAGACTCCAACGGATACTTCTTTCACTGCTGGTTAGACACCCAGTTACGTAACAAATTGGGACATCGTCTCCCGAGATTTGATTACCAAATTCGGGGGCCAGTGAATCGGGCCAAAAAGTCCATGATTTGATCTGGTTGCGTGGGTAACCAGATTGGAAACGAGCAGAGATGGAAATAGACAAGTTTATAGAAAACCCGACTTTGAGAGCGCTAGAGGTTGCCAAAAAGACGGACTTGGTGAATATTGCGAAATGTTTAAATCTCCCAGAGGTGAAGTCGTCACTGAAAAAGTGGGAGATACAGAGGGCCATAGCCCAGCATTATATGTCCGAGGATGTGTTTACGATTGTGGTATTGGATCTGTTCCCTGAGAGGAAACCAGTTCTTGGGAAGGTTCAGTTAGAGATAGAAAGATTAAGGATGGACGCGGAACAGAAGAAAAGGGAGTATGAGCTTCAGCTAAGGGAGTTGGAGGCGAAAAGTGAGAAGGAAAGAGCTGAAAGAGAGATGGAGGAAATGGAAAAGGAGAAACAGAGGCAGCATGCGCTGGAAATGGAGAGGTTGAAGTAACAGGGAAGAGACCGAGGGGAAGGTTCAGTTGAGAAGTTTAATATCAGTAGGGAGTTTAGGTTAGTACCTCCGCTCGAGAAGACAGATGTTGGTAGTTACTTCCTGCATTTTGAAAAGGTGGCAGTGAATCAGAAGTGGCCCAGAGATCAATGGGGGGGGGGGCGCGTTGATACAAAGTGTATTAAAAGGGAAGGCTCAACGGGCATATGCGGCGTTGTCCAAGGGGGAGTCTGAGGATTATGAGGAAGTAAAACAGGCTATCCTTCGGGCCTACCAGCTGGTACCTGAAGCGTATAGACAAAAGTTCAGAGATTTAAATAAACTGCGGAATCAGACGTATGCAGAGTTTGCCTATGAAAAGGGTGTGCTCTTGGATCGCTGGTGTGCTGCAGAAAGGGTGGAGGAGGATTTCCATCGTTTCAGAGAGCTAATTCTGATTGAGGAATTTAAAGATTGTGCTTCGGATAATATCCGGATGTATCTGAACGAGAAGGCGAATAAGTCTATTTCGGAATTTGCCAGGATACCAGATGAATATGCCCTAACCCACAGGTCAAAGTTTTCCTGGAATAAGAGTTATCAGAAAGACCATAGGGACGGTAGAGAAAGCCCGCCTGCTAAGGTCCAGAATAAGTCGGGAGCTGGTGTTAAAGGTAAGAAGAAGGAGGAGCAGGCTGGCAGGAAGTTTCCTGCCTTGACCTGTTTTAATTGTGGAAAGGCTGGGCATATTGCAGCTAAGTGCTTTGCTCCGAAGAAGGAGACAGGAAAAGGGAAAGCAGCAATACCTACAGGTTGCATTAGCAGATCGATGAGGGAGCAAAAGGAAGATAGAGTACGAGAGGGCCGTGAGAAATTTATTTCGGAGAGGACAGTGTCTGTGAAAGAAGGAGATACCCCAGTTCCAGTGAGAATTTGGAGAGATTCTATGGCTGACCAGTCATAGATCCGAAGTAAGGTGCAAGATTTCGGTCCTGAAACTGGAGAGGTGGTATTAAGAGGCATAGGAAAAGGGACAGAAGCTGTACCCTTGCACAGGATCATTTTAAAATGTGACCTGGTATCTAGACCAGTCGAAGTAGGGCTGCGGTCAGAATTACCGAGAGACGGCGTGGACGTCCTTCTTGTAATGATTTAGCAGGTGGTGACGTGTGTTCAGCAGTGAAGCTGACAAGCAAGCCTGTGAGGGTTGAGGACACACGCCTGGATTCTAAGATCTATCCCGCATGCGCGATCACTCGCAGCATGTCGAGAAAGGCGGCTGAGAAAGAGGACAGTTTAAATGAGTCCAGTGTTGATTTGGCTGAGACATTTTTACCGACCCTGTACCAAGACGGGTTAGGGGATGGTAAAGGGGAGATTAGGGAAGTGGAAGAGAGTAAAGGAGAGGAGGTAGACCTACCCTTAGCCAAGAGAGAATGTATAGAGGCACAGAGTAGAGATGAGAAGCAGATAAGGCAGTTAGAAGGTCCAGGGTTGGACATGGATGATCTGTCTGGCTTGACAGAACTGTTTGAAGAAGGTTGAACAATTTAAATGTGTTCCTGATAATGATATAAGGGCAGTCCAAGATTAAAAGGATGCCATTACCTTGAAAGAGTCTGCTGGTGAGCAGATGAAGTTGTTTTTAACCCGCAGGGTTGAGTTTACTCCGGATGGGGAGTTGCCCAGAGAGTAACTGGGAAGATCGGGGAACTTAGAATTTGAAAAAGGGACTGGTATTGAAAGGTATTGACTGGTATTCTGTTCATTACAATTCCTCAGTGGATAACCGGAGTTGGCTGGTTTGATGGACTAAGCCATTCAAAACTGATTGACACCTGAGACCCCGTGAGTGGGGATAAAAGTGAGGTCTGGGGAGACACCCCTCAAACACACCAGGTGACACACTAGTGAGCACTGCTTGAGTGTTGGAAACCACATGAATGTGTGGGGCATCGGAGACCCAACAAAGGATCGGTCAGTTTAACTCACAGTGTTATAGCAGGGCCGGTGGGGGGCTTGTGTGTGTGTCCACCCTTGCCTGGGTGACGAGTCCACCACAGAGGAACGGTCTAACTGAAGGATAGAGGGGTCATACTTGAATGGACACAACAACACATCGACGAATCAAGAACGTAAAGGCAGGTTTGCCTGGCTGTAACTGTTACTGTTTGCTCTCTCTCTCTCTACAACAATTACAACAAAACCACCAACAACTGCCTTAGCACATATGAAATGAACTGAACTTTATATTCACATATGACAATTCAATATCCCCTAGACATCGATAGAGCTTGTTTATTATTTATTATTATTATACCCCACACTTTTAGGTTTAGTATTGCTAACGTGTATTATCTATATATTTGCATTGTTGCTATTGGTTTGTATATTTTACTAATAAACACTGTTTGAAAATATTACCGTCAGACTCCAACGGATACTTCTTTCTCTGCTGGTTGGACACGCAGTTACGGGGTACGTAACAATCCCAATATCGTTCTATTTGCCTGTTTATGTGCCTTCTGCTCGCAGTGTGTTAAATGGCTCTCCTGAAGATAGAGGAAATTCTGTCTCTGGAAGGAGGCTGATAATCAACTTTCTCTGGAAATTAGAACTGAATAATATATACTCACGTTCCTAGAAGCAATCACAACACAGACTGAAAGGAGAGAGTATATAGAGTTTAAGTGAAAGAAACTGCAAAGTTAGAGAAGAAGAAATCACGTATACAATTCTAATAACGCTCAACAGACCACGCATAGAATCTTTCAACTGTCACGAATGCCCTGTATATGAAAGGTTACAAATAAGTGCTCTAATGGAAGACCAAATTGTGAAGAGAAGAGCAAAAGGATTTCTGGAATGTGGGGCACAACTCTGAACCTACAAAAAGAATAACATAATCTTTTATGTTTTTTTTTAAAGTTGAACTGTGTTTACAACCTAAACTTCCTGAACTCAATGTTGATTAAATAATAAAATTCTGACATCGATGTAAGGGATGGAAATGTACAAATACAAAGTGTAAGACAGAAGAGCGATGAAGAACACAACAGAAATTGCTTGTTGCGAAACTCAGTGTGTCAACTTTCAATAAAATCAGCTGTCTCAAAATTTTGTCTAATCACTTTTATGTATCAATTTTCACATCACCAATGTGAATCGGATATTTTCTGTTAATGTAATATAACAATTCGGACTATCTTGTACCAGTTATCTATTTGGAATAAGCTATTTGTTTCTTTGTCAGATTTTATACTCGAGTTTGCTCTGCTCTGCTGTGAGCAGAGATTGTTGTGGCTCTAAAACTTCCGAACCTAATTGATTTTGCCAGACAGTTGACTCTCAGAACATCTTCAAAGCAAGACAGATGTACTTACTTTGTGTGCTCATGGTCGTTTCCAAAGTATTTTAGGAAATGCAATGAGCCACACACTTGCTTTACAGTTTTGAAAGGTTTTCAATATAAGATAGCTGCGTATTGTTTTCCTTACCAACTATTTGCAAGGAATTATTGTGGCATTAATAACTGAGCATTGTTTCTAATACGTCTTTTCATTTCATTCGCTGTATGCAGAGACTGCTGCAGCATTCTGCAGCAGCACAACAACGTCTCTACAAAACTGTTTACCGGTAGTTCTTGAGCTAGCCGGAAACACCTGCTATGGGGATTTTATTGTTTTTCTACTCTGAAATATTGAAATGCCGATCTATTTTTGGTAGCATGTTGTATTCTGACTCAAAAAAGTTTTTGGCCCATTTTCTGGTCCAGATACTTAACACAAGAAGCCATTGCTAAGTGCATATTTTTTGAACAGAATAGTAGGATGTAAATAGTGACAAACTTCAAATCATGAGCAGAGTAATAACCCCTATCATCCCAAATCTGCAGTCATTAACACTAGTGCAAACATCCTTTCACATGACATCACAGAAGAGGGGAATAGGTATAAACATGACAGGACTGAAACTGAGTTTTGAGCAATATTATAAACCCATACTGAGTTTCTCCTGTATTTGTTATGTAGAAATACTAAGCTGGTTGTGCTCCTTCGTAATTAGTAGAGTCAGTCTTGAACCTGAAAGGTTACTATCCATTCGTTTTAATTAATTTATTTTATTTTTTGCTCAGCATAACAAAACTTCCTATTTCCAGATACACTTGCATTTACATTTCTTCCCCGCTCAGATGTCAGGTATCAGAACACATCCATCAAACTATCGATATCATCACAACATACTATACAAAAGCACTTATTAGTGTAGCGGACAGGTTTACATCTATATACTGCAGAAAAGCTTGCCATGTTTTATGAAATTTATTTGCTTTTGAGTGTACCATTCATGTCAAAAAGTCCAAAGGAATGCATTCTGTGATTAATTTACGCCAACCAAAAAGTCCAGGGGCATTATCGGATATCCGACAAAGTAAAATGTTCTTCCTCGCAAAAAAGTCAGGATGTTTAAAAGTTTTTTTTCTGATGTGCATAAATAATACAACTGCTGGGTAAGCCCAAAAGAAAAGACACTGGGCCCAGTTCAAGATTCGTCTTCAGAAACTTTTCCATTTCGCTCAAAATATCAATCAAGTATGCCTGAAGTTTGTGACAAGTCCAAAAACAGTGGGTGAAACTTCCAGTATTTATTTTATATTTAAAACACTTTGCAGAAACCCCCGTCTTAAATTTCGAGAGACGTCTGGAGTCAGATGTGTTCTGTTGAGAATTTTGAGTTACAATGGTTTAGTTCTATTACAAACTGAAATCCTCTTTGCATTATCACAGTTGTCTTCCCAAGGTTCAGCTGTAATTTCTATCCCAGCTCTTCCTTCCAGAACCCTCCCAGCTGCTCCGCCTCTCCACAGGAACATTCCCTCAGGATGCTGTAAAAGGTACCAATGGAGACTTCACCCATAGAACGAAACAACCTCTTTTCTATGTCAGAACTATAGAAATCAGTTAACAATGATTTTTTTCACTACAGAGTCTCTTATCTGAAAGAAACAAAAAAAGATGCTTGTTGGGTATGCTAAATTTCTGTACTATTTGACTAGAGAACACCATCGTTCCTTCAACAAACAAATCTCTTAGATGGAATATACCCTTAGAAATCCGAAGTTTAAATCCAGACTCCATTATGCCAGGCTAAAAATCAGGGCTGCCAGTTATTGGAGTGAAAGGTGATATTTTCGCTGCGGTGCCCACAGTTTTTCGCACCACCATCCAAGACCTGACTGTATTAATTGTTACCGGATTGCGACAATATTCCTTAAATTGTTCCATCTTATTGAGGAAAAGCAAATTAAGAAGAGGGCATTTTGCTTGCGAAGCTTCAATGTCTACCCAAATTGAGGAGGGGTCCCTGCAATCCCAGTCAACCACATAAAATAAAAAGTAACTTAATTGATACTTTTTGATGTCTGGAAAATCCAGACCCCCTGGACGAGTGGGAAGCTGTAACTTAGATAATTTATTACAGGGTTTTATTTTTGCTGCAGATGAAATAAAAGAACAAGCCATTTACTTTTTAAAGTATTTGTTGGGTAAAAATGACTGGAACCATTTGTATTGGGTAGAGCAGACGAGGAAGAATGTTCATTTTGAGCAAGGATATTCTGTCAAGCCAAGAAATGGGAAGAGTGCTCCATCACTCAAGATCCTGTTTGATTTTGTCAAATAACTGCGTAAAGTTAGCTTTGAACAATTGATCAAATGTAGGTGTGATAAATATACCTAAGTAAACAAAACAACTCTGCGACCATTTAAAGGGGAAAACGCCCTGAGTGTCAGGTACCAGCTGCGATACCCCAGAGGCATAGCCTCTGATCTAGTAAACTTGATTTTATAACCTGAAATGGTGCTAAGTGAATTGATGCATTGCATAAGGTGGTGCACTGATATAGCAAGGTTTGATCAGAAAATTCAAGCATCATCTGCATACAATGTAATTTTATGTGACTTTAGTCCTATGTCTGGAGCAGACATTTTGGGGTTTCGCCGAATAGCCCTAGCCAATGGCTCGATCACTAGTGTGAAAGGTAGTGGTGATAAAGGGCAGCCCAGCCGGCTGCCCCTTAAAATACTAAAATTATCCGACCTAATAGCATTAGTGAGAATCGCAGCCAAAGGGTCTTTGTAAAGAACGTTCACTTACTTATAATATTATTGCCCAAACCAAATCGTTCTGAAGTAAAAAAAAATGATGCGGCCATTCGACACAATCAAAGGCTTTTTCTGCATCTGAAGAAAACGTGAAGCCATGCACTGCCTGTTGCTGACATGCGTGAGTCACATTAAGTAATCTTCTGATATTGTTAGATGACCTGCGGCATTTTACAAAACCCATTTGATCCTCTTTTATGATTAAACGTACACGGTTTGTAATCGCAACAGTAAGGTTTTAGATAAGATTTTAAAGTCAACATTTAACAATGAAATAGGCCTGTAGGAGCCTCTATCTTCAGGGTTTAATTTCTTAAGAATTAGGGAGATATCAGCTACTCTCAATGATGATGGGAGGAGACCACAATTAAATGAATGATTGAACATGTTTAGCACAGGCTCTGATATTAACCCTGTGAACTCTACAGAACTCACTCATTAGTCTATCAGCGCCAGGTAAGGACTACATCCTAGATTGTCCATCTATACATTGTTCCCATTGATAAAGTTTAGAATAAAAATACTTAAAAAAAACTTTAAATATTTTAGAATTACGAGTGAAGGCTCCTGTCCCATCCTTAACTGAAGCAATAGTCTGGGAGGCATTTTTTCTTTCTAGATAAATAAATCCAAATATCTACCTGGTTTTTGACCATGTTCAAACATTGTATTTTTTAAATTTGTGTTATTGGATTTTCAAATAGGTTACAGAAAGAAAAAAGAAAGTTATCGACCCTTCCCCCTCCCATTAACCCCTCCCCTTAACCCCTCCGCCCTAACATATCCCTATAGAAAAAAATGAAGAAGAAGAAAGAAAGAAAGAAAGAAAGAATGCCTGGATTTAGGAAAATCCCCACATGCTCCAGGGAGTAAATAATAGCTTCAATATGTATATTTTTTTATTTCCCCAGATAACCAATAATTTTATCTTCGGAGCACCTATATATTTAAATCCTATTTTTTTGTAAATAAGGGCGCCAAATTTTCAGAAATATTTCATATTTATCTCTTAAATTATAAGTAATTTTTTTCAAATGAAATTCAGCGAAAATTTCATTCTTTCAACGATCGAGTCTTAAGTATGAATCCGATTTCCCAGTAACTGCAGTAGCCTTTTTGGCTACTGCCAATGCATTTTTTATGAATTCTTTCTGATATTTATTCAATTTGTATTTTGATTTCATCCCTTCAATATCGCCTTGTAAAAATAATATTGGGTTGTGTGGAAGTTGTATTCTAATAATTTGTTCCAATAAAACTCTTAAATTTGTCTAAAATTTTTAATTTTAGAACAAGACTAAGTAGAGTGTAAAAAAGTACCAATTTCTTGATTACATAGAAAACATTGATCAGATAAATCTGAGTTTAATCTATTTATTTTTTGTGGTGTAATATATATTTGATGTAAAAAGTTATATTGTACAAATCTTAGTCGAACATTTATTGAATTTGTTATACTGTCAAGACATAATCTTGACCAACTTGTTTCATCAATTTTAATATTCAAATCAGTTTCCCATTTTTGTCTTCACTTAGGAATTCCTTGTTTAATTGCCTGTTTTTCAATCAAATTATACATACCAGAAATAAATGTTTTAATTTTTCCTTTATGAATTAAAGTTTCTATTTCATTAGATTTCGGCAATAACACTGTTTGACCCAGTTTATCTCTTAAATAAGCCCTTAATTGGAAATAACAGAAAAGAGTGTTATTTGATATTTTATATGTATTCTTTAATTGGTCAAATGACATTAATATACCTCCTTCAAAACAATCTCCTATATATCTAATCCCTTTGTGAAACCAGTTATATAAAAGTTGATTATACAATGTAATAGGGCTAAGTTTATTTTGAATTAAAGGTCTCTTTGCTAATAAAGATTTCTTTTTCTCATCATCAACATTTATCTTATTCTATAAATCAATCAAATGTTTTAGTATAGGAGATTCTTTCTTTTCCCGTATCCATTTAGATTCCCATTTATATATAAATTCTTCTGGTATATTTTCTCCTATTTTGTCTAGTTCTATTCTAATCCATGCTGGTTTATCTTCATCATAAAAAGATGCAATAAATCCAAGTTCATTTGCTTTATAGTAATTCTTAAATTTGGAAGTTGTAACCCTCCTAGATCAAATTTCCATGTCAATTTTTCCAACGATATTCTTGACATCTTACCTTTCCAAAGGAATTTCCTCACACATTTATTTAACTCTTGAAAAAATTTCTGCGGTAATTGCATTGGTAACGTTCGGAATAAATATTGTAATCTAGGGAATATATTCATGTTTACAGCATTGACTCTACCTATTAATGTTATTGGTAACATCATCCATTTATCAAGATCCTCTTGAATTTCTTTCAATAATGTCAAATCATTTAATTTA
The DNA here is from genome assembly GCF_048418815.1 of Hemitrygon akajei. Taxonomy (NCBI): domain Eukaryota; kingdom Metazoa; phylum Chordata; class Chondrichthyes; order Myliobatiformes; family Dasyatidae; genus Hemitrygon; species Hemitrygon akajei. The sequence continues at coordinate 196,260,748 of NC_133124.1, forward strand.
TATAAACTATTTATATCATTATCAAATCTTATACCTAAATACTTTATACCATTTATCGGCCATCTAAATTGAGTTATTAATCGACATTGACTATAATCTCCTTTATTAAGGGATAGAATTTTACTTCTATTCCAATTTATTTTGTACCCTGATATTTTCCCATATTCTTCGAATCTAGAAGCTAATTTACGCAACGATTGTAATGGGTTAGTTAGATAAATCAGAACATCATTAGCAAATAAGTTAATCTTATATTCCTCCTGATTAACTCTGAAACCCATAATATCTGAGTCAGTTCTAATTAATTCAGGTAATGGTTCTATCGCCAACACAAATAAAGCAGGTGATAACGGACAACCTTGTCTAGTTGACCTCGTTAACTGAAATGATGTTGAAATTTGGCCATTGGTCATCACTTTAGCTTTTGCGTTAGTATTTAAGGTTTTAATCCATTTTATAAAAGATATTCCTAATCCATATTTTTCCAATACCTTAAATAAAAAATCCCATTCCAATCTTTCAAATGCTTTTTCTGCATCCAAATCAACTGCTATACTCATTTTCTTCCCTCTTTTGTGCCAAATGAATTATGCTAAGTAACCGAGTTACATTATCTCCCGATTGTCTATTTTTAATAAATCCTCTTTGGTCGATGTGTATTAATTTTGGTAAGTATTAAATAATCTGTTAGATAAAATCTTTGCTATTATTTTATAATCCGTGTTCAACAAAGAAATAGGTCTATATGGTGTTGGTTTTAAAAGATCTCTGTCTTTTTTGGCAAGACTATTAAAATAGCTGTCGAAAAAGATTCTGGAAGTTTATGCGTTCTTTCCGCTCGGTGTATTAGCTCCATAAAATGAGTTGTTACGTATTCGGGCAACAATAATATAGATGAGTTAGGCAAGCGGTTTTATAACGAATAACACGTTTATTAAACACTGATAACAAACCCCCTTCAAATGTAAACAAACCCAAACAATGGTCCGAGCTCAGCTGCTGGCAGCTGGTCAGACAGTTCTTAATAGCTTTGCAGTCTCAAACAGTCTTTAAAGTAGTATTGAAAAAAACAGTTCTCCAAAGCGAATTGCCGAATGAAAACAGTTCAAAGAATGATATGCCGACAGTTCAAAAGCTCACGGTACTTTTAAAAGGAGAGACTTTTTAAAACGATGTAAATTCTCTTCCACGTCGATGTCCTTCGATTCCCAGCGTCGAACTCCCACGTCGAATTTTATTAAATATAACAGCTTAAAGTGACTGACCTTCCTTCCACAATATTCTCAATCTCCCGCTTTTTCCAGCGGAGACTATCGTGAGAATAGTAAACGAAATCCTTCCGAATGAGGATCACACAAGGTCGAAGTCAATCCATCGAAAATCGATTTTTCTTGATCTCCAAACTTCACTCTCCATTAGCAAAGAAACCGTTGGCTCTGACCTTTTAAACTTTAGGCATTATATAAAACTTCATTTTTAACTAAACTGCGTCATCACATTAAATCACACAGTAACATGAAGTCATCTTGGCAAATCCAGCCACGAACTGCCCCACCTGACAGGGTGGGTCTTCCTTTTATACCCTGTAGAAAAAACCTGTCACATGACCTCTACTGGCGGGAAAATGACATCACTCCACCATTACCTCATGTCCAGTATAACTTCAACCCCAGTCACGGGACAAGGGTACCACTGCCACGTGTCACGGGTACGTAACAGAGTAATTAATAAATCTTTTAACTTTTTGTAAAATTCAGACGGAAAACCATTTTCTCCTGGATATTTGATACTCTGAAGTGATCCTCGAGCTTCTTCGACCTCTTTTAATGTAAAAGGCCAATCTAATCCCTTCTGTTCTTCCAAATTCAATTTTGGGAGAATTATTTGTGATAAAAACCTTTCTATCTCAACAATATCATTTTGTGATTCTGATTGATACAATTCAGAATAGTTCTTTTTTTTAAGTTTCATTGATTTCTAAAGTTTTATCAGTAATTTTATTTACACTTGTTCTAATTGCATTTATCGTTTTGGAAGCCTGGACTGTTTTGAACTGCCAAGCAAGAATCTTGTGTGATTTTACACCTAGTTCAAAATATCTCTGTTTATTACTCATAATTGCTTTTTCTGTTCGGTAGGTCTGAAGTGCATTATATTGTAGTTTCTTATTAACAAGTTGTCTTTGTTTTTCTTCTGTCATATATCTTTCAGATTCTTTTTTCGAATTTTGTAATCTCTTTTTCCAATTGATCTATTTCTACCATATATTCCTTCTTAATTTTAGAAGTATAACTTATTATCTGGCCTCTCGAATATGCATTCATTGCTTCCCATAATATAAATTTATCATCAACTGAATGTGAGTTTGTATCTAAAAAAAACTGATTCTTTTTTTCATAAAATCACAAAAATCTTGATGTTTTAATAATATTGAATTAAATCTCCATCTGTAAATCGATTCCTCCTTATCCATCATTATCATTGTCATTATCAAGGGGGAGTGATCTGGCAATATTCTTGCTTTATATTCCATACTTTTTACTCTGTCTTGAATATTCGCTGATAGTAAGCAGAAATCTATCCTTGAATATGTTTTATTTCTATTTGAATAAAATGAATAATCTTTATCTCTTGTGTTATTTCTTCTCCATATATCAATCAAATTTAAATCTTTCATCAATGATAAATTTAATTTTGCTACTTTTGGTTTGGTAACAACCTTTGTTGACCAATCTAAAACTGGGACTAGACAAAAGTTAAAGTCTCCACCTATTAATATTTTATCGTGTGCGTCAGCCAAATTCAAAAAAGCCTCCTGTATAAATTTTACATCGTTTTCATTTGGTGCATAAATATTCATAAGAGTCCATAGCTCAGAAAAGATTTGACAATGTATAATTACATATCTTCCCGCAGAATCAATTAATACATTCTGTGTTTTAATTGGTAAAGTTTTGTTGACCAAAATTGCAACTCTCCTCGCTTTTGAATTAAATGAAGCTGCTATAACATTTCCAACCCAATCCCTCTTTAATTTCAGATGTTCAATCTCTGTTAAATGTCTTTCTTTATAAAACCTATATCTATTTTCATTTTCTTAATGTATGTTAAAATTGTTTTTCTTTTCACCGGTCCATTAAGCCCATTAACATTAAAACTTAAGAAATTCAGTAAATTAGTCTTTATCTTTAACGGGGTTACTCCAGTCTATAATAATACATAATATTTCAACTCTCATAGTACCTTGGGGAGTTATTTTAAAATTCTCCATGTTGCTATGTGTCAACACTCCGATCATTCAGGCAAAGAAAGAATGATGAAAGAAAGATAGATTATAAAGAAAAAAAAAACAAAAAAACCCCTGCTAATGTTCTGAACGAAAAAAATGCAACATTACTACCCCAAACCCACTCCGTTGTGCGGGTCATGGCAAAAGCCATGATTACACAAGTGAATCCCGTAGCGATCGATCAGAAGTTTCCCCAGCTCCCCCGTAACATGAAAAATGTATATACAAAATAAGAAAAAATAATATCACTACTGTCGATTAATATTTCTCAGATTTTTACCTTCACCCCTGTATCATATAATTAAAAGTATATTTAAATATTCTTCTGTCTTTATTGTCCATCAACTCACTTCAGTGTCGCCGTCTTCATCTTTAATCTGTTTCACCTTTAAATCTTTACTGTGTCTATTGAATATTTGGTCATTCTTTTGCAAACTCCTCTGCATCCCGATGATCAGTAAAAAATCTTCTTTTTCCGTCATCCAAAAAAAATTATCAGTGTTGCCGGGTGACGCAGCATAAATTTATAACCCTTTTCCCGTAAAACTTTTTTTGCTGGGTTAAATTCCTTCTTTCTCTTCAAAAGGTCATAACATATCAGGATAGAAAAGAATTGCTTTCCCTTCTATCATCAATGGCTCATTTTTCTTTCTGGCATATTGGGCAGCCGCCTTAAGGATCTTTTCTTTTTCTTGATATCTTAAGCAATGTATCAAGATTGGTCGTGGGTTTTGATATTTGATCTTAAGTCTCTGGGGACCCTTTCGATTTCGATCAACTGGGTTTCCTCTTCCATTTCCAATTTTTCCGGGATCCATTTTTGAAAAAAAAAATATTGGATCCTCTCCCTCTATCCCTTCTTTAAGACCAACAATTCTAATATTATTTCGTCTACTAAAAATTTCAAGCACGTCCATTTTTTCCAACAGTCGTTTTCTTTCTGATGTCCAGACAAGAACATTATCTTCCATTTTATTCACTCTTTCAATAGTATCTCCCGTTATTTCTTCCGTTTTTAACTTTCTTGTCCATTTTCTCCTGTTTTTTCGCCATTTTATCAAACAGTCTTAATATTTTTAATATCATCTTGTATTATTTTTATATATATATTAATTCTTTTAATCATGCATTATTTGCATCAAAGCTTCTCATATGTCTCCAGAATATCTTCCACCTCCCGTCTCTTCCTGTTGTTCTTCTTTTACCTCCTCATCTTCATCTGTATGTTCCAGAGATTCCGGATCCACCTCGGGTTCATTTTCACTTCCACTTTTAATCGTAGCTGGGATTTGTAGTTCAATTTACTCATGATGCGCATGCCCTTTCCTGCGCGCACCCGCAGTTCCTGTTGTTCTTTCTTGGAGACTTCATGCTGCGGCCGAATTCTGTTCTGTATCGCCGGAGGTAAGATGCACTTGAGTCGGAGGCTTCTTCATGGTAGCCGGCTCAACTTGTACTATCTTCAAAGTAGAAGTTTTCTTCTTTGTCTGTTTAGGAGGCATATCTAAGGAAAATCCTGAGTAGTTTAGTCGTAGTTTTTAGAAAATATTTACTAACTTTTCTTCAATTAAACATTAATTTATTATTTTTTTACGGGAGAGCTGGATATCCGCGTCTCGATCCTACGTCATCACGTGACGTCCCCTCGTTCAACCATTGTTCAGCAATATTCAATTTTCTTTTTGCTGCTTGTGTAAGTAAAGAGTTTAGTGTACCGCATAGGGATGTGATATTCTGTAACTTGGCTGCAGAAGGCTTATTAATATAATCATTTTCAGCTGCCTTAAGCCTTGATTCCACTAGACGCTGCTCTTCCACAGCTTGTCGCTTCTGACTAGCAGAGTAAGAATTATTAATCCTTTTCCGTAGGCCTTAGCGGTTTCCCAAAGCATGATGGATTGTTAGCTTATTTGGAATTAATAGATTGGAAAGTTTTGAATTGGGAAGTAAAGTAGTCTATAAATTTATTATCTTTTAGAATAAAAGTATTCAGCGTCCATCGTCTAGATCATGCTAAATTTACTTTGGGCTTAATATTTACACATACTGCTGCGTGGTGATAAATATTGTAATTTCCAATTGTACATGATACATCTAAATCTAGGAGCGTTTTAGGGTTTAGAAAAAAGGTCTATTCTGGTTTAACACTTGAGTGAATTAGACAAGCAATGTGAAGTCTTTGTCCGAGGGATGTAACAACCACCAATCATCCACAAATCCTAATTTTCCACATAAGCCCAAGATTTGTTTGGACTGTGAGGAGAGCAATGGGGACCACTAGGCACTCTGTCCATCAATGGGTCCATGAGACAATTAAAATCCCCACCTACAATATATTTTTGTACTAAAAAGCTTGGAAGTTTGGGAATAAACATCTGTTTGGAATTTGAGAAGATGAGCTGGAGGGCAGCAAACATTGAGAATACCATATTCCACTCCATATATTGAAGCCTTAACAATCACAAATCTTCTGTACTTATCCTGAATGCAGTCTAATAACTTAAATGATAAGTTCTTCCTAATTAAAATGACCATCCCCAGTATTAAAAGATGAAAAATAGACTTGATCGAATCCACTATGTTGTAGTTTCAGATGTTCTTTATCATTTAAATGTGTCTCCTGCAATAAGGCTAGATCCACCCTTTCTTTTTTTCAGGTTTAGTAGGATTTTCTTTCTCTTGATTGGTGAATGACTCCCCTTAATGTTCCAAGTGCACAATTTTAATATATTACTGGTCATAATCCTTTATAATAATCATGTGACTACAGAGGAGAAGAAACGCAATTTATGATCAGCTGAGCAGCAATAAGTAAATAAAAGAAAACAGATACATGAACAAAGCCCCAACAGCGCTGAACAAGAGGATTGATTCCCACACTTGAAGGGGATATATGAACTTTCTAGCCCTCCATATTCTCCCCATTGCCAATATGGCATTTAACATTGTCAAAAATGAAAACAGGGCTTAATTTATCAATCTACATACTTCTTACCGTCATGTTTAAATCTCTTCAGGCTGGAGCAGCACAGCTAATTTAAACAAATAACGAAACAGTATTAATCAAAATAAACACTTTACCCATCCTATATCTTACCGTCGAGTAATGAAAAGGTAAAAGGAAGCAACCATCGAGCATGTTATCGTCCATAACCAGGGCTGCACAATATACTGTATAAATTCTTTAGCCCAACGTGTCCACAAAAGATTTAGCTTTGCCCGGAGAATCATCTATTTTGGTGGTCCCGTTGTAGGTGATTTTCAGCGCCGCTGGGTATAGCATAAAGTACTGGCTTCCGGATACTCTCAGCGCTTCCTTACCTGGTCGAATTCCTTGCGCTTCCGAATAACGGCTGCCGAAAAATCTTTAAAAAACATAAGCCTGGTTCCTCATATATTAAAGCCTGGGCATCAGTCCCGCGGCGCCTCGAAGCCTCCATCACTCTTTGCTTATAATCGAAATTATTGAACCGCATGAGGACAGGTCCAGGGCGTTGGCCTTTGCCCGGTTTTGGCGCCAGCGTACGGTCAGATCTTTCATCTTTAATGTGATTAACCTTAGTTTCCAAATCAAGGAAATTAGGCAACAACCTCTCAACAACTTCGCTGTCTGGCTGCCTTCTGTACCTTCAGGTAGACCGATGATTTGTATATTCTTTCCCCTACCTCTGCTCTCAAGGTCATCGATATAGTTAGGCACGCTCTGAACTTTCTCTTCTAGCTCTTGGATGCGGCTTTGGGCCTGATCAGTTTTAGTTTCTACCGCGGAGACTCGGCCCTCGGCTTCGGTCGTTGTTGTATCAAGATTTTTAAGCTCAAATGTGTGGTTTTGAAATGTTAGAGAGTGCGGAGCCAGCTTCTCGTGGAACATTTTGGATATGTTATCCGTAACTTCCTGAATTACTTGACGAAAAGCAGAGTCCAACGTGTTAGCATAGCTAGCAGAAGCTAGCTCCTCAGCCCCGGGCAAGCGCTATGTGCAGACCATCCTGGCTGCCTTTTTAGTACCTTTTGAAGGCATGGTGTTGAAGCATGTCAAAAATACACATCAATGTTCATGTCATTAAATCCGACACTTGAGCATTTTAAAAGGAAAACTTGAAACGGATAGGTTTATATGCGAAATTATCAGTGTTGCGGTGCTGAGGTCAGCAAAGCAGACTTTTCACTGCGCCGCCATATTAAAACCCCGCGAAATGCTACTATTGTTTGAAAGTATGGCATTGCAAACTATGTTGTGTCTGTGGTTAAGTGTCTCAGATTGAGGCCACAGAACTGGAAAATTGTATTCTATTTATTATATTATATTTCTATCCCTTCACCTAGGTCATTTTAATGCTAATTAATGTGTAAAGGTAGATTGAAAGCTAAAGCTACGTAATGAAAATCTTGCAACACAATGATGTTAGTGATACCCATATGATTCGCCGATGTCCAACATCCATCATCTTTCCCTTTCTTGTGTGATTTTGTCTCAGGATGCTTTCGTGAATCTGAAAGGAAGATTTCAATGCAACAGCTAGTAAGCGTTCAACAATTAAACTGATAACGAACGCAGGCATGCTTTCTAAATCCAGATGCAAACATCTATACAGAAGGTTTTTACTTTATAATCTGTGTAAAGCAATTCGAGGCTGCATGCGGATGTCTAAAGGTTGCTATATAAATAGTTATTATTATTGCTGCTGTATTTTTCTCACTCACGCTGGTAAAACCTCGGATAATGGCATAGCCAAGCACAGTCACTTTTCAAATGTTATAAATCTTCCAACTATTTCTTTGTGTGATTTGATATTTTCGCTTTCCGGAAATTCACATATATATTGCTGCTTTGACTTATTCTGCAATGATTTTCGGATCATATCAGTTGTGGATATTACTCTTGGGAGAATGTATAACCTGTTAATGTTCCATAATCTTTAAACTTCCTCTAGTAATTCAGTGCATTTCTGGTGTATTTCTCTTATTGATTTCTGTAAATCATGTGTGTTTGGAATGGCTGTATCTATTAAATTAATTGTTCTGAAGTACGGGTGTAGGCTGTCGCACACGGTTGTCAAATTTTAGGAACTTTCGGGCTAATCTACATTTCTACTGTATTTAGCCTTGAGGCTTTCTGAAGATTTACATAGATACGACTGTGAAACTGTTGATGAAATGTTGCCTGTATCCTGTCATGTCAATCTCGAGTTCCGTTGCTCGGTAATATATACGCATTATGAATGTGTTTATTTCTGATGACAATTCTATGCATGCCTTTCTTGTCTTTACTGCTTGAGTGATTGCAGTTGTAACTGGACCGCTCCCCTGAGAAAAACTTGCAGAAGCTACAGCTGGTGATGTTGGTGGACTACTTTGAATGTTAGCACTATATTTCCCATGTTTACTGGTACCTGCCCGCCTGTTCAGCAGTACACCATCTGTCTGCTCAGATCGTGTGGATGTTCTAAATGTAGGGCCAGGTTCTTCCATTGGATAACTTTTTCTCAACAGTGATAATGTCTTCATATGTCTGGGTTGTGCTCTCATTTAAGTTAAGTGACGTATACTATGGTTCAAAATTGCATATATCTGTGAGGAGAGATGATTCCTGTTTCCGTTGATGAAACTATATCCTTAGAAGTTTTATTTGACGGCTGTCTAAAATTTAAAGGACTGTTATGCATTCTGTCATAGGTAATGTTAATCTCAGCGCATTCGAATGTATAAGATGTTATCCGAAATGTGTCTTTTCATTTCTTGTTTTTGTAAATTTTCCAGATTGTTTTAGAACCAGGATATTATACAAAAAATACATTGATATAGGTGTACAGAAACTGTATATTTCGTTTGTTATATTTTAAAAATTGAGCTCCGATTGGCAGATTTTTTTAATCCTTGAAGTAAATTCTGTTGAAAGTTTTTCATTTATTGCACTATAATCAGTTTTCTTTCCTGGTTGATCACCAGATACTAAGATGTTGCATATTCATCCATCGGTTTTATTATTTCCTGATCTCTGTTTTGTATTCCAGTAACACTACTGCAGATTTCCTTATGTTTAATGTCTTGCATGTATCCAGTTCAAAGTTCTTGCTTATGAGTCCATGACACTATCAGATATAGGAACATAATTTTGTCATTTGGCCAAACCAGTCTGAAACATAGAAACGTAGCAAACCTAGAGCACAATACAGGCCCTTCGGCCCGAAAGTTTGTGCAGAACATGTCCCTACCTTATTAGGCTCACCTATCGCCCTCTGTTTTACTAAGCTCCATGTACTTATCTAAAGGCCTGTTACAAAATTCTGTCGTATCCGCCTCCACGACCGTTGCTGGCAGCCCATTCAACGCACTCACCACTCTCTCAGTAAAAAATTTACTCCTGACATCTCCTCTGTACCTATTCCAAGCACCTTAAAACGGTGCCCTCTTGCGTTCGCCATTTCCACCATGGCAAAAAGCCTCTGACGATGGACACGATCAATGCCTCTCATCATCTTGTACATCTGTATCAGGTCACATCTCATCCTCCTTCACTCTAAGGAGAAAAGGCCGTGTTCACTCAACCTATTCTCATAAGGCATGCTCCGCAATCCAGTCAACATCCTTGTAAATCTACTCTGCACCCTTTCTATGACTTCCACATCCTTCCTACAGTGAGGCGACCAGTAACGAGCACAATACTCCAAATGGGGTCTGACCAAGGTCCTATAAAGCTGCAACATTACCTCTCGGCTCCAAAATTCAATTCGCCGATTGATGAAGGCCGATACACCATACACCTTCTTTACCACAGAGTCAACCTGTGCAGCTGCTTTGAGTGTCCTATGGACTCGGACTCCAAGATCTCCCTGATCCTCCACACTGCCAAGAATCTACAATTAATACTATATTCTGTCATATATTTGTCTCACCAAAATGAGTCACTTCACACTTCTGTGATTTCAAACTCCATCTGACACTTCTCAGCCCAGTTTTGCACCCTATCAATCACCCGCTGTGACCTCTGACAGCCTTCCACACTATGCACAACACCTGCAACATCTGTGTCATCAGCAAACTTACTAGCCCATCCCCACCTCCTCATCCAGGTCATTTACATATCACCAAGTGTAAGCGTCCCAGAACAGATTCCCGAGGCACTCCACTGGTGACCGACCTCCATGCAGAATATGACCCGTCATAACCACTCTTTGCCTTCTGTGGGCAAGCCAGTTCTGGATCCACAAAGCCATGTAACCTTGGATCCCATGCCTCCTTACTTTCTCAATAGGCCAACACGGGGTACCTTATCAAATGCCTTGCTGAAATCCATATACACTACATCCACTGCAATTTCTTCATCAATGTGTTTAGTCACATCCTCAAAAAAAAATCGATCAGGCTCGTAGGGCACGACCTGCCCTTTACAAAGCCATGGTGACTACTCCTAATCATATTATTACTCTCTAAATGTTTATAAATCCTGCCTCTCAGGACCTTCCCCATCATCTTACCAACCACTGAGATAGCACTAACAGGTCTATAAATTCCTGGGCTATCTCTACTCCCTTTCTTGAATAAAGGAACAACATCGGCAACTTTCCAATCCTCCGGAACCTCTCCCATCCCCATTGATCTTGCAAAGATTGTTGCCAAAGGCTCCATAGTCTCTTCTCTCGCCTGCCACAGCAGCCTAGGGTACATTTTGCCCTGTCCCAGCAACTTATCCAACGTCATGCTTTCCAAAAGATCCAGCACATTCTCTATCTTAATATCTACATGCTCAACCTTTACAGTCTGTTGCAAGTCATCACTGGGAGGTGAACTTGAATGATGTTTTTTTCAGTGAAATGTACTACGGACAGGTGGTTGATCTTTAAGGATCTCTTGCAGGATGTTAGGGATAAATTTGTCCTGGTGAGGAAGCTAAAGAATGGGAGGGTGAAAGAACCATGTGTGACAATTGAAGTGAAAAATCTAGTCAGGTGGAAGAAGGCAGCATACATGAGGGTTAGGAAGCAAGGATCAGATGGGTCTATTGAGGAATATAGGGTAGCAAGAACGGAGCTTAATAAGGGGCTGAGAAGAGCAAGAAGGGGACATGGGAATGTCTTGGCAAATAGGGTAAACGAAAACCCCAAGGCATTCTTCAATTATGTGAAGAACAAAAGGATGACAGGAGAGAAGGTAGGACAGATTAGAGACAAAAGTGGGAAGATGTGCCTGGAGGCTGTGTAAGTGAGCGAGGTCCTCAATGAATACTTCTCTTCGGTATTCACCACTGAGAGGGAACTTGATGACGGTGAGGACAATATGAGTGAGGTTGATGTTCTGGAGCATGTTAATATTAAAGGCGAAGAGGTGTTGGAGTTGTTAAAATACATTAGGACGGATACGACCCCAGGGCCTGATGGAATATTCCCCAGGCTGCCCAACGAGGCAAGGGAAGAGATTGCTGAAACTCTGGCTAGCATCTTAATGTCCTCGTTGTCTATGGGAATGGTACTGGAGGATTGGAGGGAGGCGAATGCTGTCCCCTTGTTGGAAAAAGGTAGTAGGGATAGCCCTGGTAATTATAGACCAGTGAGTCTTACGCCTGTGATGGGAAAGATGTTGGAAAAGATTCTTAGAGATAGGGTCTATGGGCATTTAGAGAATCATGGTCTGATCAGGAACAGTAAGCATTGCTTTGTGAAGGGCAGATAGTGCCTCACAAGCCTGATAGAGTTCTTTGAGGAGGTGACCAGGCATATAGATGAGAGTAGTGCAGTGGATGTGATCTACATGGATTTTAGTAAGGCATTTGACAAGGTTCCACATGGTAGGCTTATTCAGAAAGTCAGAAGGCATGTGATCCAGGGAAGTTTGACCAGGTTGATTCATAATTGGCCTGCCTGCAGAAGGCAGAGTGTCGTGGTGGAGGGAATACATTCAGATAAGAGGGCTGTGACTAGTGAAGTCCCACAAGGATCTGTTCTCGGACATCTACTTTTTGTGATTTTTATTAACGTCCTGGATCTGGGGGTAGAACGGTGTGTTGGCAAATTTTCAAACGACACAAAAGTTGGTGGTGTTGTAGCTAGTCCGGAGGATTGTCGAAGATTGCAGAGAGGATGCAGAAGTGGGATCAGAAGGGGCAAATGGTGTTCAACCCGGGGAATTGTGAGATGGTACACTTTGGTAGGACAAACTCCAAGGCAGAGTACAAAGTAAATGGCAGGATACTTGGTAGTGTGGAGGAGCAGAGAGATCTGGGGATACATGTCCACAAATCCCTGAAAGTTGCCTCACAGGTAGATAGGGTAGTTAAGAAAGCTTATGGGGTGTTAGCTTTCATAAGTCGAGGGTGACAGTTTAAGAGACACGATGTAATGATGGAGTTCTATAAAACTCTTGTTAAGCCACACTTGGAGTACAGTGTCCAGTTCTGGTCACCTCACTATAGGACGGATGTGGAAGCATTGGAAAGGGTACAGATGAGATTTTCCAGGATGCTGCCTGGTTTAGAGCGTATGGATTATGATCAGAGATTAAGGGAGATAGGGCTTTACTCTTTGGAGATAAGAACGATGAGAGGAGACATGTAAGAGGTGTACAAGATATTAAGAGGAATAGACAGAGTGGACTGCCAGCGCCTCTTTCCCAGGGCATCACTGCTCAGTACAAGAGGACATGGCTTTAATGTAAGGGGAGGGAATTTCAAGGGGGATATTAGAGGAAGGTTTTTTTACTCAGAGAGTGGTTGGTGAGTGGAATGCACAACCTGAGTCAATGGTGGAGGCAGATACACTAGTGAAATTTCAGAGACTACTAGAAAGGTATAGGGAGGAATTTCAGGTGGGGGGGGAGTTACATGGGCAGGGTTTGAGGGTCGGAACAGCATTGTAGGCCGAAGGGCCTGTAATGTGCTGTACTATTCTATGTTAACCATATATAACATATAACCATATAACCATATAACAATCACAGCACGGAAACAGGCCATTCCGGCCCTACTAGTCCGTGCCGAACTCTTAATCTCACCTAGTCCCACCTAACCGCACTCAGCCCATAACCCTGTACTCCTTTCCTGTCCATATACCTATCCAATTTTACCTTAAATGACACAACTGAGCTGGCCTCTACTACTTCTACAGGAAGCTCATTCGACACAGCTATCAACCTCCGAGTAAAGAAATACCCCCTCGTGTTTCCCTTAAACTTTTGCCCCCTAACTCTCATATCATGTCCTCTCGTTTGAATCCCCCCTACTCTCAATGGAAACAGCCTATTCACGTCAAGTCTATCAATCCCTCTCAAAATTTTAAATACCTCGATCAAATCCCCCCTCAACCTTCTACGCTCCAATGAATAGAGACCTAACTTGTTCAACCTTTCTCTGTAACTTAAGTGCTGAAACCCAGGTAACACTTCCATGTTCTATGTTGTAGCACTACAATCACTAATATCCTTTTCCATAGTGAATACTGAGGTAAAGTATTCATTAAGTACCTCTGCTATTTCTTCCAGTTCCATACACACTTTCCCCTGTCGCATTTGATAGGTCCTATTGTTTCACATCGTATCTCCTTGCTCTTCACATACTTTAAGAATACTTTTGGGTTTTACTTAAATCTGCCGGCAACGGCCCTCTCATGGTCCCTTCTGGCTCTACTAATTTCCTTCTTAAGCTCGTTCCAAGTAGATAATATACAATAGACAGTAGGTGCAGGAGTAGGCCATTCAGCCCTTCCAGCCAGCAGAGCCACTCACTGTGATCACGGCTGATCATACACAGTCTGTACCCCGTTCCTGCCCTCTCCCCATATCCCTTGACCACACTATCTATAAGAGCTCTATCTAACTCTCCCTTGAAAGCATCCAGAGACTTGGCCTCCACAGCCTTCTGGGACAGAGCATTCCGCATATCCACCACTCTCTAGGTGAATTTTCTTTTCCGCATCTCTGTTCTAAATTGTCTATCCCTTATTCTTAAACTGTGGCCTCTTGTTCTGGACTCACCTATCAGCGGGAACATGCTTCCTCTCTCCAGCGTGTCCAATCCCTTAATAATCTTATCAGTTTCAATCAGATCCCTTCTCATCCTTCTAAATTCCAGTGTATACAAGCCCAGTCGCTCCAATCATTCAACATATGACAGTCCCGCCATTCCGGGAATTAACCTTGTGAACCTACGCTGCACTCCCTGAATAACAAGAATGTCTTTCCTCAAATTTGGAGACCAAAACTGCACACAATACTCCAGGTTGAGTCTCACTAGGGCCCTGTACAGCTGGTGAATGTCCTCTTTACCCTATACTCAATTCCTTTTGTTATAAAGGCCAACATGTCATTAGCTTTCTTCACTGCCTGCTGTACCTGCATGTTTGCTTTCATTGACCGATGTACAAGAACACACAGATCTCGTTCTACTTCCCCTTTTCCTAACTGGACTCCACTTAGATAGTAATCCGGCTTCCTGTTCTTGCCACCAAAGTGGATAACCTCACATTTATCCACATTAAAGTGCATCTGCCATACATTTGCCCACTTACCCAACCTGCCGAAGTCACCCTGCATTCTCATAACATCCTCCTGACATTTCACACTGCCACCCAGCTATGTGTCATCGGCAAATTTGCTAATGTTACTTTTAATCCCTTCATCTAAATCATTAATGAATATTGTAAACTGCTGCGGTCCCAGCACTAAACATTGTGGTACCCCGCTAGTCACAGCCTGCCATTCCGAAAGGGACCCGTTAATCGCTCTTTTTTTTATCCTGTCAGCCAGACAATTTTCAATCCATGCCTGCACTCTGCCCCCAATACCATGTGTCCTAATTTTGCCCACTAATCTCCTATGTGGGACTTTATCAAAAGCTTTCTGGAAGTCGAGGTACTCTACATCCACTGTCTCTCCCTTGTCCATTTTCATAGTCATATTCTTAAAAAACTCCAGAAGATTAAGCAAGCATGATTTTCCCTTCATAAATCCATGCTAACTCGTACTGATCCTTCTACTGCTATCCAAATGTGTCGTAATTTCCTCTTTTATAATTGACTCCAGCATCATTCCCACTACTGACGTCAGGCTAACCGGTCGAAAATTCCCTGTTTTCTCTCTCGCTCCTTTCTTGAAAAGTGGGACAACATTAGACACCTTCCAATCCGCAGGAACTGATCCTGAATCTATAGAACATTGGAAAATGTTTACCAATGCGTGCACGATTTATAGATCCACCTCCTTAAGTACACTGGGATGCAGACCATCAGGTCCCGGGCACTATTCAGCCTTCAGACCCAATAGTCTATCCAACACCGTTTCTTGCCTGATATAAATTTCATTCAGTTCATCCACTACCCTTGTTCCTTGGGCCACTATTACAGCTGGGAGATTGTTTGTGTCTTCCCTAGTGAAGACCGATCCAAAGTACCTGTTCAACTCATCTGCCATTTCCTTGTTCCCCAGAATAAATTCACCCGACTCTGACATCAATGGCCCAAGATCGGTCTTAACTATTTTTTTTTTGCTTTTCACATACCTAAAGAAGCTTTTTCTATCCTCCTTTATATTCTTGGCTAGTTTACATTCATACATAATTTTTTTTATCTGCATATTGCTTTTTTTGTTATCTTCTGTTGCTTTTTAAAAGCTTCCCAGTCCCCCGGCTTCCCTCTCATTTTTGCGATGGTATAATTCTTCTCTTTTATTTTTATACTCTCCTTTACTTCCCTCGTCAGCTACGGCCGCCCCTTACTCCCCTTAGGATCTTTCTTCCTCTTTGTAATGAACTGATCCTGCAGCTCCTGCATTATTCCCAGAAATACCTGCCATTGTTGTTCCACTGTATTCCCTGCTAGGGTATTGCTCCATTGAACTTTGGCCAGCTCCTCCCTCATAGCTCCATAGTTCCTTTTGTTCAACTGTAATACTGACGCATCCGATTTTCCCTTCTACTTCTCAGATTGTGGGTTAGAACATATCATATTATGGTCACTACCTCCAAATGGCTCCTTTACCTCATGGTCCCTGATCAAATCCGGTTCATTGCACAAGACTAAGTCTAGAATTGCCTTCTCCCTGGGAGGCTCCAATACAAGCTGTTCTAAGAATCCATCTCGAAGGCAATCCACAAAATCCCTTTCTGATTCTCCCAGTCTACCTGCAGGTGGAAATCCCCCATGACAACTGTATCATTACCTTTGCGACATACCAATTTTACCTCTTCATTCAACATACACCCTACATCCAGACTGCTGTATATTATAAGCAGACATAATTTTCTAGATATCTAACATTACCTCGCTCTCTGAACCTTTTGTAAGCTTTTCGTTTCTTCTTGACTAGATTTAATACAGCCTTTGAACACCGCGGTTCCTGTACCCTACCATAACTTCCCTGTCCCATTGGAATGTACCTATACAAAATTCTGCACAAATATCCCCTAGATATTGGCCACATTTCTTCCTGCATTTCCCTGAGAACATCTGTTTCCAATTTAAGCCTCCAATTTCCTGCCTGATAGACTCATAATTCCCCTTACTCCAGTTGAACGCTTTTCTAAATTGTCTGTTCCCATCTCTCTCCAATGCAATTGTAAAGCAGATAGAACTATGATCACTTTCTCCAAAATTCTCTCCCACTGACAGATCTGACACCTGTCCAGGTTCATTTCCCAATACCAAATCAAATACAGTCTGTCCTCTTGTAGGCTTCTCTACATATTGTGTCAAGAAAATTCCCCGTCCACCCCATCTAAATCCCTTGCTCTAGGGAGATGCCAATCGATATTTGGAAAATTAAAATCTCCCATCACGACAATTACACCTTTCCAGAATCTGTTTCCCTATCTAGTCTTCAATATTCCTGTTACTTTGGGGTGGCCTATAAGAAAAACCCAGTGAAATTATTGAACCCTTCTTGTTCTGAACCTCCACCGACAGAGATTCCACAGAGAATCCCTCCATGGCGTCCATCTTTTCTGCAGCCTTGACACCATTTCTGATCAACAGTGCCGCATCACCAACTCTTTTGCCACCGTCCCTGTGCTTTCTGAAACATCTAAAACTCTGCAGTTGAAGGAACCATTCCTGTCCCTGATCCATCCAAGTCTCTGTAATGGCCACAACATCTTAACTCCAAGTGTCCTCCACGGTCTAAGCTCGTCCGCTTTGTTCACAACACTCCTTGAGTTAAAATAGACACATCTCAAGCCTTCGGTCTGAGCGCCTCCCTTCTCTATCAGCTGCCTATCCTCCCTCTCGCACTGTCTACAAGCTTTCTCTATTTCTAATCTAACCTCCACTTCCCCAGTCTCTTCAGTTTTGTTGCCACCTCCTCCCCCCTCCCCCAGCAATTCTAGTTGAAACTCTCCCCAGTAGCCGTAGCAAACCTCCCCGCCAGGATATTGGTCCACCTAAGATTCAAGTGCAACCCGTCCTTTTTGCACATGTCACACCTGCCCCAAAAGAGATCTCAATGATCCAGAAATCGGAATCCCTCTCCCTGTTCCAAACCCTCAGCCACTCATTTATCCTCCACGTCCTGCTATTCCTATTCTCACTGTCGCGTGGCATAGGTAGTAATCACGAGATTACTGACTTTGCGGTCATGCTTCTCAACTTCCTTCCTATCTGCCAGTCGTCTTTTTTTTCAGGACCTCTTTCCTTTTCCTACCTATGTCATTGGTACCAATATATACCTTGACCTCTGGCTGTTCTCCCTCCCACTACTGCCTTCCTCTTCCCTTCCCTAACATTCTGAGCTACCGGGCCAAATCACTGCCGCTTCCAGCAGGTAGGCTTCCCCTCCCCAACAGTACTCAAACAGGAATAGTTATTATCAAGCGGTACAACCACAGGGGTACTCTCTAGTACCTGACTCTTCCCCTTTCGACTCCTGACTGTGACCCACTTGTCTGTCTCCCGTGGCGCTGGTGTGACCAGCTGCCTATAACACCTCTCTGTCACCTCCTCACTTTCCCTGACTAGGCGGATGTCATCGAGCTGCATGTGCAGTTCCCTAACTCAGTCCCTCAGGAGCTGCAGCTCGACACACCTAGTGCAGATATGGCCGTCCGGGAGGCTGGGAGACTCCAGGACACTCCACAGATGACACCGAGCAGTAAACACTGGTCTCACAAACATACATCCTACCTCGCCTCGCCCCGTTACCGCCTAATCCCGTTGATCCAAAGCCCTAATACTCTGCTGCCACTCACTCCGCTGCCCGCTCCGATCTGCCTGCTGGATACGGCGGTCTTCTTTTCAAGCCTTTCGCGCTCTACTGGCTGACGTCACGCGCCTGTGCAGTATCGCCTCTCTTGATCCCAAATAGTAAAATCTCCCTTCGCTCCGAAAAAAACAGCGTTTCTCCCGCAGTCTTCTTGCTCCGAATGGCGAAGTCTGCTTCGTCTTTTGGATAACTGATCTAAATTTCCTCTCAGATCTAATGTCCTGTTTTCTCCCTGTATCCTATCAAACCCTGACAAACCGAAGGTTCATCTACTCTGCTTTAAATATGCATAAGGATTTGGCCTCCACAGACGCCTCTGGCAAATAATTCCACAGATTCACCTCTCTCTGGTTAAATAAATTCCTTTTCATCTCCCTTCAAAAAGGACGGTTTTTTATTCTGCGGCTGTATCCTGTGGACTTAGACTCTCCCACCATAGGAAACATACACTCCACAACCACTCTATCAAGGCCTTTAGCCATTCCATAGTTTTGAATGAGGGCATTCTTATTCTTCTTAGATCAATTCAATACAGGCCCATAATAATCAGACTCACAATCCTGGAGTCATTTTCATGAACCTCCTTTCACGGACCTCTCTAGTTTCCACACATCCTTTCTAAGATTAGGGGCCCAAAACTTCTCACAATGCCGCAAGTGAGGCTCACCAATATTTCTCAATTTCAATATTAGATCGTTGGTTTTTATATTTTAGGAGTTGAAATGAATGGTATCATTGCATTTGCCTCCCTCACCATAGACTCAACCTGCAAATTAAACTTTAGGGTATCCTGTACCAAGACTCCCAGGTCCCTTCGCACATCAGTTTTTTTTTGTATATTCTATCCATTTGGAAACATGTCAAAACTTTCATTTCTTCTACCACAGTTGATGACTGTATATGCCCGGCATGATATTCTATCTGTAATTCTTTGCTCATTCCTCTAATCTGTTTTTCGTTATATAGCCTCTCTATTTTTTAATAAAAACTACCTGTGCTCCACCAATCTTCATATCATCTGCAAACTATGCAAAAAAATCTATTAATCCCATCATTGATATATAATGTAAAAAGCCTCTTTTCCAATGTAGGTCACTGTGCAACACCACTTCGCACCGGCAGCCAGTCAAATAAAGGCTCGCTTCATTCCAACTATTTGCTTCTTGCCAATCAGCACTACTTTATCCATGCTCGAATCTTTCTAATAATACTATAGGCTTGAAGCTTGTTAAGTAGCTTAATGTGAGGCACCATTTCAAAGACCTTCTGAAAATGTAAGTAGACAACATCAAGGGATTATCTTTTGTCTGGCCTGCTTGTTACTTCTTCAAAGCATTCCAATAGATTTATCAGGCAAGATTTCCCCTTTAGAAAAGAATGCTGATTGGGTCCTATTTTATTATGTACCACCAGATAAACTGAGAGCTCATCCTCAATTATCGATTCCAACATCTTCCCGACTATTGAAGTCAGAAAACCTAGCCTAACGTTTCCCTTCTTCTGCTCTGTCCCTTCTTGAAGACTGGAATGACATGGAATTTTCCGGTCTTCCAGAACAATTCCAAACTCTAGTGAATCATGTAGGATCATTACTAATGCCTTCTCAATCCCTTCAGCAACCTCTTTCAGAACTCTGGGGTGCACAGCATCTGGTCCAGGTGGCTTATCTGCAATTAGACCCTTTTCGGTTTCCCAAGAAATTTTTTACAATTTATGATACCTTCTCACATTTCCTGTCCCTTACGTCATGTACTTCCATCATACTGTTACTGTCTTCTACAGTGAAGACTGATACAAACTACCTATTCAGTTAGTCCACTTTTTTATTGTCTCTCTTTTACACTTTATGTATCTGAAGAAACTCTTGGTATCCTGTTTGATATTATTGATTACCATATATTCGCATGTCATTTTTACCTTCTTAATGGATGTTTACTGGCATTCAGTTGATTTTAAAACCTTCCCAATCCTCCAGCCTCTCATGAATTATTGCTCTATCTATTGACATCACCCATGACTGTTGCAACATTGCCCTTTTAGCATTTTTTTTTTCTATTTCTCGTTGTAATGTGTCGGACACATCTTTACTACTGCTTGGAGCGTCTATATACAACTCCTCTCAGGGTATTGTTATCCTTGCAGTTCTTTCGCTCAATCCACAATGATTAAGTACCGTCCGATCCTGTGTTACTTCTTTATAATAATTTGATTTCATGTTTTACCAACCGGCAAAGCCGCCCCCTGACCCTACCAACATAATTTTGATACAACGTGTATCCTTGAACGGTAATGTTCCAGCAATAATCTTTCAGCTGTGATTCAGTGACATGTACAATATCATTCTTGCCTATCTGCAATTGTGCTGCAAGTTAATCTACCTCGTTCCCTATCCTGCTCCTATTCAGATACAACATCTTCAGTCCTTTATCCACGCTTTTCGATTTTATCCGCCTTTTACGTTGTAACTCATGCGGATGACTCAATTTGTGCCCAATCAGTAGTTTATTCTCTATACACATTGCCTCTTTTTGTAAACCAGCTACCTCATCTTCGGAACTGTCATCCACCTTTCCTTCCATTCTTACTGCAATGTAATATATTGGCAACTCAGGAATAATGTTACACAATGCTCAACATTTTCATTCCTAACGTTCTTTAAGGTCTTACCAACATCTGCTTCTACAAACTCTCCACTAACTTTTCTGGCACTCGGGTTCCCATCCTACTGCAACTCTAGTTTAAACACCATCGTGCATCATTAATAAATTTTCCTACTGGGATAGTAGCTCACCACCAGCTCAGGTGCAAACAATGCCTTCTGTACAGGCCACGCAATCCCGGGAAGGGAGCCCAGTGATCAAAAACTCTTATGCCCTCCCTCCTACACTAGCTCCTTAGCCACGTATTAAACTGTATAGCCGTTCTAGTTCCGGTTTCACTTACAGGTGGTATGGGTAGCAACTCGGAGATCACAACCCTGGGTTTACTTGCAAGTAACTCTCTGATTTCCCCAAGCTGAACCTCGGCCATCAGCGATCTTCATTATTAGTACCTACGTTGTCCACAACGTCTGCCCTTTCTATCCTTCCTGTTAAGAATGCTAAGAATTCGATCCGTGTTTTCTGGAATCCTGGGACCCGAAAATTAACAGGCTACCCGGGTATCTCTTTCTCGCCCTCAGAACTTCATGTCCATTCCCATAACTAACGAATTCCCACTCCCCATAGTTTGCCTCTTCTCCCCACGTTGCCTCTGAGTCACAAGGCAGTCTCTCTGCCAGAGAGCCGACCAGTGCGGCTTTCGGATGTTAGTTCATCACCAATACCCCAATATCCGGCATTATCTAAGTGATATACATGTTGTTGGGAGGGATTCGTGTGGGGTGGCCATAGGGTTGCCATATTGTCTTTGAGGGAGATAGTTCCCTAATCCATTTCTCCTTTCTGACTGACACTCAGATTCATTTGTCTGCACCTTGGGAGCAGCAACCTCTCTATATGCTGTACCTTTCACACCTCCAACCACTTGAATCAGTTGGAGTTTCATGCGGTTCGAGATCCAACTCCTTAACGCTGTCTGTTAGAAGGTGCAGCTGGACGGACTTCCAGCAGTGGTAGTGGTTAGAGACACTGGAGATCTCCCTGCCTTCCCACATCCCGCAAGGGGAGCCATTTAACCACGCTGCCTGTCATCTCAAACATCTTGAGATGCTGTTTCCTCTGCCTTCTCTGAGTGAAGCCTCTCTTTGCTGAAGCCTCCAAGAGCTAAACCTTAGAATTACCACTCTGAAACAAGCGAAAACTTGCAGATGCTGGAAATCGAAGCTGTGCACTCAAAAAGCTGGAGGAACTCTGCCGGCCAGGCTGCATCCATGGGAAATAGTACATTCGACTTTTCTGGCTGGGGATTTTCGGCAGGACTGGGGGGAAAAAGAAAAAATAAGCTGAGGAGCAGATTTAAAATGCAGCGGGAAGGGAGGGAGAAACACAAGGTGATAGGTGAAACATAAAAGGGGAGTGTCTCAACCGACATGATGAGGTCACACTTAGGCTGGAGGAACAACACCTTATATTCCGTCTGGTTGTCCAGCAATCAGATGGCCTGAACATCGGTATCTCTGACTTCCGGTAGTGCCCCCCCACTACCCTCTCCTTTACGTTTTCCTTCCCTCTTTCTCACTCTTAGCTTATCTCCTTGCCCGCCTATCGCCTGCCTTCAGTGCCCCACCTGCCCTTTTCGTTTTCCTATGGCCTTCTGTCGATGTCTTCTGCCAACTGCCTAGTGCTTTACTTCATCCCTCTTCATTCAGGATTCACTATCACCTTGTGTTTTTATCTCCCCCCGCCCCCGCCCCACATACACACCGTTTATATCTACTCCTCTTGTTATTTTTCTCCAGTACTGCCGAAGGATTTCGGCCCGAACCGTCGTCTGTACTCTTTTACATAGATGTTGCCTGGCCTGCTGAAATTACCACTTGAACTATGTCAATTTGAACGACAGCCGCTACACTTGTCCTTACCTTCTTTCAATTTTGCTCTTACTAATCAATTCTAAACGCCGGTTGGCCGCTGGTCAAAGCTCTATTACACGGCCATGAGCCGCAACTGCATTTTATCCTCTGTCAGCGGACCTCATTAAATTCCCTTTCTCTCTAAACACCGGACTGGCCGTTGGTCAATGGACTAGTAATCTTTCGAAAATAATTTACTATTTACATTAATTGTTTTAGCTTAACTAATGAAGGAGCATATAATTCTAAATAATCCATGTATAGAAGGAATTAAGATATGGCTCATTTCTTTGTGTTTCATTTAATAACTGATTTATCGGATTCATTAAATTAGTGAACAGGTTTAAAGATGGACAGAGCCATTTTTTCTTTTTACCGATTTTTTCAGAAAATTGTTAATATGCATTCATATGAATGGAAGAAGGCAAGTAAATTTATTATACCAATAATTATGAAAATTATCACATTCAGTGCTCTTTCAGTTGTGGGATTTTTTAACCTATTTCAATGCGTCCATTTTAACTTCGGATATTTGCATTTCTTCACCTGTTATTATTTTCATAATCATCATGTCACTTTTCTCAAGACATGTATCTTCTGAAGAATAGTTGAAGTTCTTTGATCATAATTATGCTATAGTCAATATCTCATGGCAGGAATTCTTCAGTGGACTTCCCCTGTACAAATACCACCAGCTTTTCCCTTCTCGTGATAATTTGGAGGACCCAGTGTCAAGTAATTTTACATCTCCTATTATTCAGAATAATATATTAATTCAAAGTCTATTCCAAGCACGTACCAGAGGAGCAGACCTCACATAGCCCAGGGTGGTCTTCAAGCAGAGGACAGGAAAAAAACTTCTACAGTTACAAGTACATTCTTCCCACTTCATATTCTGTTTTTTTATAAATTTTCTTTTGCTCAGCACAACAGAACTTTCAATTATCAGGTACATTTACATTTGCATTTCTTCCGCTCACAGATATTAGCTATCAGAACACTTCCATCAAAATATAGACAACATCACCACATCCTATAAAAAATCCTTATTAATATAGCAGACAAGTTTACATCAACATATTGTAGAAAGGCTTGCCATGTTTTATGAAAACTATTTGTTTTTCAGTGTACCATACATGTCAAAAAATCCAAAGGAATGTATTCCATGATTAATTTAGGGCAACGAACAAGTCCAGGGGCCTTATCGGATATCCAACAAAGTAAAATGTTCTTCCTCGCACAAAACGTTAGGATGCTTACAAGTTTTTTTCTGATGTGCATTAATAACCTGACTGCTGGGTAGGCCTAAGAAAAAAGACACTGGGTCCATTTCAAGCTGCATCTTCAGAATCTTTTCAATTTCACTCAAAATAATACTCCAGTATGCCTGAAGTTTGGGACCTCCAGAAATAGTGGGTGAAAGTTCCAATATTTACTTTACATTTGGAACACATTGGAGAAACCCCCGTCTTAAATTTCGAGAGACGATCTGGAGTCAGAGGGGCTCTATGCAGAATTTTGAATTGCAATGCTTCAGTTCGGTTACAAACTGGAATTTTCTTTGCATTATCACAAATTTCTTCCCATGTTTCAACTATATTTTCTACTCCCAACTTTTCCTCCCAGACCCTTCCCAGCTGCTTAGCCTCTCCACAAGAACATTCCCTCAAGATGCTGTAAAAAGAATCAATTGAGACTTCACCTTTAGAGCAAAACACCATCTGTACTATGTCAGAACTATAGAAACCAGTTACAAATGATGTCTTCTTTTCTGTAGACAATCTCTTATCTTCAGATATCTCTTATCTGAAAGGAAGGAAAAAGATCCTTGATGGGTACTTGACTAAAAGACATCATCGTTCCTTCATCAAACAAATCTCCTAGATAGAAAATACCCTTAGACATCCAAAGTTTAAATCCACAATCCATTATGCCAGGCTGAAAAGCCGGATATTAGAATGAAAGAAGATAATTTCATTGCATTGCCCTCAATTTGGCGCAACGCCCTCTAAGCCCTGACTATGTTAATTGTTATTGGCTTGTGACAATATTCATTACATAGTTTCATCTTATTGAGGAAAAGCAAAGTAATAAGAGGGCATTTTGCTTGTGAGGCTTCAATGTCTACCCAAATTGAGGAGGGTTCCCTGCAAACTCAATCAACCGCATAAGATAAGAAAGGAATTTAATAGATATTTTTTGATGTCTAGAAATCCAGACCCCCCAAACTACTGGGAAGCTGTAACTTAAACATTTTAATACAGGGTCCTTATTTTTGTGTTCCAGATGAAAGAAACAAGCCAGCCATTTATTTTGTAAGTATTTGTTGGGTAAAAATGACTGCAATCTTTTTTATTGGGTACAGCAGACGAGTAAGAATGTTCATTTTGAGCAAGGACATTCGGCCAAGCCAAGAAATTGGAAGAGTGCTGAATCGCTCAAGATCCTGTTTGATTTTGTCAAATATCTGTGTAAAGTTAGCTTTGAACAATTAATCAAACGTAGGTGTGATAAATATGCCTAAGTAAACAAAACCTCTTTGCGACCATTTAAAGAGGAAAACACCCTCAGTGTCAGGTATTTGCTGCAGATTCCCCAGAGGCATAACCTCTGAATTAGTAAAGTTGATTTTATAACCTGAAAAGGCGCTAAATTAATTGGTGCATTGTATAAGGTGGTGCACTGATATAGCAAGGTTTGATAAGAAAATTAGAATATCATCCGCATACAATGTAATTTTACGTGACTTTACTCCTAAGTCAGGAGCAGATATTTTAGGGTTTCGCCGAATAGCCTCAGCCAATGGCTCCTTCACGTGTGAAAAGTAGTGGTAATAAAGGGCAGCCCTGCTGGCTGCCCCTCAGAATACTTAAATTATGTGGCATAATACCATTAGTGAAAATCGCAGCCAAAGGTTCATTATAAAGAGCCTTCACCCACTTAATAAAGTTAATGTCCAATCCAAATAGTTCTAAAGTGAAAACAAGGTACGTCCATTCGAAACAATCAAAGGCCTTTTCTGCATCTAAGGAAACCAGCAAGCCGTCTACTGCTTGTTGCTGACATGCCTGAATCACATTACGTAATCTCCTGATATTGGTAGATGATCTACAGCTTTTTCCAAAACCCGTTGTGATCCTCTTGTCTGATAGAAGGTAAGATTTTAACGTCAACATTTAACAATGAAATGGGTCTATAGGAAGATTTACTACTGTTCTAGCCAGTTCCTGCCACACAGATACACCGGGCCCATTATTGCACAGATGTCTATTTTTTTTTCAACTGAACCTTCTCCAATTACCCAAATGCCTTTGCCATTGCAGGTCCCCTGCTCTTGTTCACATCTCCCTCAGGAAGCACGCCTTATCGTTTAGATAACAAAAACAAAACGATGCAGATACGTTTAGATTCATTGTTGCATTTATCAGAATCCATAACACCATATAAGGTGTTGCAGCAGAATTAGGCAAATCGTCCATAAGATAAAGGAGAGGAAATCTGATATTTGGTCCATCGAGTATGCTACACTATTTCATCGTGGCTGATCCATTTTTTTCTCTCAGCCCAGTCTCCTGCCTTCTTCCTGAAACCCATCATGCCCTGACCAATCATGAATCTATCAAAATCTGCCTTAAAGACTTGGCTTCAACAGATGCTTGCAGCATAGAATTCCAAAGGATCACCATTGTCTACCTTGAGAAATTCCTCAACATGTTCGTCCTGAAAGGACGTCCCTGTATCCGGAGCCTGAATCATATGGTTCAGACTCTGCAAACAGAGGAAAGAACCTCTCTACATTCACACTCCCAAGGCCTTTCATCCTACAATATGCTTCAATTATGTCACCGCTCATTTTTCTGAATTCTTGTGTGAATACCGAGAGCCATATAACGGTCTTCATCTGAAACGCTATTCAATCCTGGAATCACTTCTCTGAAACTCCTTTGAAGCCTCTCCAGTTTCAGCACATCTTTTCTACGATAGGAGGCCCAATATTGTTCATAGTACTAAAAGTGAGGCCACACCAGTGTGTTATAAAGTATTAAAATTACATTCTTGCTTTTCTAAACTAATCCTCTTGAATGAATGTAAACATCGCATTTGGCTTCTCATGACAGGTTCAATCAGCAAATTAACCTTTACAGAACCCTGCACCAGGTCTCTCATTGTCCCATGCCTCTTAAATGTCTGAATTTTCTAACCATTTAGAAAATAGTCTCCGCTTTTATTTCTTCCACAAAAGTGCATGACCTCGCATTTAACGACACAGTATTCTATCTGCCTCATCGTTGCAGAGTCTCCTAATCTGTGTGTCATTCTGTAGGTTCTCTACTTCAAAACTGCCTGCCATACCAATTATCTTCATATCGTCTGCAAACGTTGCCAAGAACCCATCAAATTCATAATCCAAATCATTGACATACAAGGCAAAAAAAAAAATAGTTTTATTAGAGACCTCTGTGGAATACAGCCAGCAACCAGCAGACAGTCGGAAAGAGCTCCCTTCATCCCCTCTCTTTGCTCCCTGCCAACCAGGCACTGCTTTCTCCATATTAGTATTGCTCCTGTAATACCATGGGCTCGTACCTTGTTAAATAGCGTCATGTGCAGCACCTTGTCAAAGAGGACATTTCCCAGATGTGGCCAGTTTAATGTTTTATTCAGCTGCAACTTGAAATTCGATCAGTGATACTCAGTGCCAAGTTGTATCGAAACATTTGACATAAGGAACAGGAGCAGAGTTAGGGTATTCATCCTATCGAGTCCGTTTCACCTTTCTATCATGGCTGATTCTGGATTACACTGCTCGCCATATTCTTTGAGGTCCTGAGCATTCAGGAAACTATCAACTTCCACTTTAAATATAGCCACGGACCTGGATTCCACCACAGTCCACAGCACACAGAACCACAGCAGATTCACTGCTCTCTGTTTAAAAAAAGAATTCCCCATATATCTGATCTAAAAGGTCGCTCCTCATACGAAACCCACCATAGGAATCCGCGTAATCTCGCCCTTTAAACATTTGGTACCCTTCAATGAGAAATCCCGATTTCTTCTTAATTCCAGTGAGCACATAGAAACATAGAAAGCTTATAGCACAATACAGGCCTTTTGGCTCACAAAGCTGTGTTGAACATCTCCTTATCTGAAATATTACCTGGGGTTAACCATAGCCCTCTATTTTTCTGAGCTTCATATACCTGTCCAGACGTCTCTTAAAAGGCCCTATTGTATTCGCTTCCACAACCGTCACCGGCAGCCCATTCCACGCACTCACCACCCACTGGTTAAAAAGATATATCCCTGATATTTCCACTGTACCTGCTTCCAAGCAATGTGCTCTCTCGTGCTAACCGTTTCAGCTCTCCGTAGCTTCAATGAAAAAAGGCCAAATTCACTCAAACTGTTTCTCATAAGGCATGCTCCCCAATCCAGGCAACATCCTTGTAAATCTCCTCTGCACCCTTTCTACGGTCTCAACGTCCATCCTATAGTGAAGCGACCAGTACTGAGCACAGTACCCCAACTGGAGACTTGCCAGGATCCTATATAGCAGCAACATTCCCTCTTGGCTCCTACACCCAATTCGACGTTTGATGAAGGCCAAGGAACCGCGTGCTTTCTTATCCACAGGGTCAACACGCGCAGCAGCATTGAGTGTCCTATGGACTTGGATCCCAAGATCCCTCTGATCATCCACACAGCCAAAAGATAATACTATATTCTGTCATCATATTTGATCTTCCAAAATGAACCACCTCACACTTATCTGGTTGAACTCTATTTGCCACTTCTCAGCCCATCATAGGCCTATGGTCCACTGGGAGCTGAAGGTGCAGGAAAAGAAATAAGAGTATAGCTTTGTAGCAACTCCCACTAGACTGATGTCTTTATCTGTCTTGATGGAAATTCGGGAAAATAGAAAGTGTTTAACTTGCTTTGGACATGGACGTATTTGATTCACGCTGCTGTTCCATATTCTACCAATTGAGGGCAGCTCCAGACTGTGAGAACAAACCACGATAATAGCTAACATCAGGTTATAAGAAAACAGAGCTCTCTCTATTGCAAACAAATTAAATTATGTTGAAGTGAAAAGAAATATAAATTCGGTGTTCTTCAGAATATATTCAAGAATGTAACGATGATTTTGTTCTAATCGAAAACTTCCTGTATC
The DNA here is from genome assembly GCF_048418815.1 of Hemitrygon akajei. Lineage (NCBI taxonomy): Eukaryota > Metazoa > Chordata > Chondrichthyes > Myliobatiformes > Dasyatidae > Hemitrygon > Hemitrygon akajei. The sequence continues at coordinate 196,289,911 of NC_133124.1, forward strand.
TGGACTTCGGAATTAACTTCCAAAATTGCATTAAAGCATCAGCAAAATAGCAACGTACACTTTTAATTCAAATCACAGGGTATATGGTTACAGCACATCATGTGAATTAATCATTACTATTCACAAGGAGATCCAGTAGTCCTTTCCCAAAGTCCAGTGGAAATACTTCAGAGATTCGTTAACTGCGCTTTTTCAAGGTCATTTTGGTAAGATCAATACGTAGACTGTTACCCCGAAGTGCACATCCTGTAATCTCAACAAGTCCCTTAGATCCAGTTCGATATAATACTTCTCGGAATTTTTCAACGTCCTGGTTCAGATAGATCATGGGACAATAAGGAATTCAGCAAATGTGTTACCACTCTTACTCCACGCTGATTGGCAAATATAGCAAAGCGACATCAGTTCTGTCAAACTAGATTCGAACTCCAACAATCACAAATGACATAATATTAAATATTATAGTCGCTGGAGCCAGCAGAATTCGAAATGAGACGAGTGGTCATTGCTACAAAGACAATTATTGGGCGATTGTCAGAAATTTCACCTTTTCAGTATATTTTATTTCATTGTTTACAACTATAGAAGTAACAGGTCTAAGAGGGCGTGCAATCTGCCCAAACACATCCATCTGTGCAAACGACATGAACATGTTTCCTGTGATTAGCGTGAATCTGAACCAGTGCAGAGTCAAGATAACTGGGCAGAAAAGATCTAGCTCCTCGGCTTTTCACCTTTTTTTATTATAGCTACGAGGTGACGTTTAGAGCAGCTCGTGGTTGAGCCCACTAAGGGAAAAGTCGTTCAGTTGTGCAATGAACTAGAATAGATAATAGAGCGTAAGTAAAATAACCCTCAGGGGAAGTGATTATAACGTAATAGAATTCAGACAGCGCTGGAATAACGACAGGCAGACGGTGAGTTGCAGTTGCGTTAAAGATTTATTCAAACTTCGCGGCCTCGCTTTTAAGCCTTTCCGTTTTCGCCTTCCCCGGGTGGGAATACTTTAGGGGGCGCATTATCACAGTCCCTTCCCTCGCGCGGGCTTTTCCCCTTGCTGGTGAAGAAGGCCTGGCGCCCTCTTTGGAGCCACCCTCCCTGCCGGCCCGCACTGTTTTGTGAGTCGGGTCGAGTGCTCTGGAAACTGGTTCACCACATAACCCACCCACCCCCAGCCCAGAACCGGGGATACACCCCCCAATGTCCACAGTCTGAGTCGGTCTTTGTTTGTGTGGTCTGCCTCTGCGCCGCGGTGCTTGAGCACTGACCGGCTGCGCCAAGTCCACATGGGCCGGTTTGAGTCGGTCCACTGTGAAAACCTCCGCTTTACCCCCAATGTCCAATGCGATCGTGGACCCGTTGTCCCTGTTCACCTTAGACGGCCCCTCGTAGGGCCGCTGTAGCGGTGTCCGATGTCCACCCCTGCGTACAAAAACGAATTTACATTTCTGCAGGTCTTTGGTTACGCATGTCGGGCTCTGTCCATGCTGTGAAGTGGGTGTGGGGGCCAGATTACCGAGCTTCTCACGTAGTCTGTGCAGTACTGCTGCGGGTTCTTCCTCCTGCCTCCTTGGGGCCGGTATGAACTCACTGGGGCGACCAGGGGTGCGCCGTACACCAACACATGCGGATTCCGAGCAGGACCCAGGGAAGTTATTCCGCCCAGTTAGGCCCTTTCAGGCCTAACTTCAAGAGCCGACTTCAGTTGACGGTGGAAACGCTCTACTAGCCCGTTCGATTGTGGATGGTAGGCAGTTGTGTGGTGCAGCTGTGCTCCCAAAAGGCTGGCCATAGCTGACCACAGGCTGGAGGTGAACTGAGTGCCTCTGTCGGAGGTAATGTGGGCTGGTACACTAAAGCGAGATACCCAGGTTGCAATCAAAACTTGGGCGTAGGATTCGGTGGCGGTTTCAGAGAGCGGGACTGCCTCTGGCCAACTTATGAACCGGTCTACGATAGTTAGGAGGCATTGCCCGTCTTTAGTAATCCTGTGGCCCAGGATGTCGATGGTGTCGATTTCGAACTGGCATTTGGCTGGGTTGATTGTTAGGCCCTGTTCACTCTGTCGGGCATAGAGTTGATGGAGGTGGGACAGATGCTCCTGAAGAATACTGCTGGCTATGATGATTTCGTCCAAAAAGATGAATACAAAGTCCACGTCGCGTCCCACCGCGTCCAAGAGCCGACGAACGTCTGTGCGGCATTCTTTAGGCCGAACGGCGTTCAGAGGAATTCGAAAAGGCAGAACGGAGTGATGAGTGCTGTTTTGGGGATGTCGTCCGAATGCATCGGGATTTGATGGTATCCCCGGACGAGGTCTACCTTGGAAAAGATCCTTGCGACGTGCAGGTTTGCTGCGAAGTCCTGAATGTGCGGCACAGTGTAGCGGTCCAGTGTTGTAGCCTCGTTCAGTCTGCGGTAGTCGCCGTATGGTCTCCAGCCCCCTGTTGCTTTGCGCACCATGTGCAGGGGGGAGGCCCATGGGATGTCGGTCCGCCGTATGATCCCCAATTCCTCCATCCTATTGAACTCCTCCTTCGTCAGTCGGAGCTTGTCCAGTGGAAGCATTCGAGCACGGGCGTGGAGGGGTGGTCCCTCTGTCGGGTGTGGTGCTGTATTCCGTGTCTGGGCATGGCTGCCGTGAACTGCGATGACTGAACTGAAGGGATGTCCGCCTGGACTCTGGTGAATTCGTTGTCGGACAGCGTGATGGAGTCCAGGTGTGGGGCTGGAAACTTGGCTTCACCCAGGGAGAATGTTTGAAAGGTCTTGGCGTCGTCTAGTCTCTTCACTTGCAGGTCGACCAGCAGGCTGTGAGCTCGCAACAAACCTGACCCCAGGAGTGGTTGGGCCACGGCGGCCAGTGTGAAGTCCCACGTGAACCGGCTGGAGCCGAACTGTAGCCGTACCGTACGGGTGCCTTAGTTTCGTATTGCGCTGCCATTTGCGCCCTTCGTGGTGGGTCCCGTTTCTCCGTTGCGGGCGTCATAACTCGTCAGAGGTAAGACGCTGATGAAGGCACCGGTGTCGACCAAAAAGAGGCGACCCGACTGTTTGTCCTAGACATACAGGAGGCTATACTGATGGCCATCCGCCGTAGCCATCAACGGCGGCTGGACCTGGCGTTTCCTAGGAAGTTGCAGGGCGGGCTACAGCGGCGGGCTTCTGTGCCCCACCGCTGGTGGTAGACGCACCAATGTTCGTTGGCCTCCGGACTCGTGCCTCTGGGTTTTGTGGGCTGTGCGGCCGGGTCTGGTCTGGTCTGCTTTTGGGCGCGTGGTTTGGTGATCTGTGCGACGGACGCCCCACTCTCCTTCTTGGATTTCAACAGCACATCTGCCCGGGCCGCAACCTTCCGGCAGCTGCTCTAGGAACGCCTGATCAATCATGCGGCAGGGCTTGTGTGCTTCAGCCAGTGCCAGCATCTCGTTCATTCATGCCTACGGCGGCCTGTCTCCCAAACCATCCAGGTGCAGTAAGCGGGCAGCTCGCTCGCGCCGTGAGAGTCCAAAAGTCCTTATAAGCAGGGCTTTGAATGCTGTGTATTTGCAGTCCTAGCGGGCAACTTTATCAAATCCTGAATCTATGCTGCCGTCTACTGGTCGAGGGAGCTCACCACGTAGTAGTAACGTGTGGAATCCGAGGTTATCTGCAGAATGTGGAACTGGGCTTCTGCTTGTTGGAACCATAGGTCAGATCTCAGCATCCAGAAGCTTGGCAGTTTTAACGAAACTGCAGGAACAGATGCGGCGTCGTTCATCATCGGTCCGAATATCGTTTGAGCCGTCGGGGTCACCAATTGTAGCGGTGTGCTACACACAGCGCTGGAATAACGACAGGCAGACGGTGAGTTGCAGTTGCGTTAAAGCTTTAATGAAACTTCGCCGCCTCTCTTTTAAGCCTTCCCGTTTCCGCCCTCTCCGGGCGGGAATACTGTAGGGGGCTCATATACATAGTACCTTTCCGCGTGCGGGCTTTCCCGCATGCTGGTGAAGAAGGCCTGGCGCCCTTTTTGGGGCCGGTCTCCATGCTGGCGCGCCCCGTTTTGTAAGCCGGTTCGAGTGCGCTGGAAAGTGGGTCACCACAGTATCAGTATTACCAAGGAATAAAGGAAATTACAGAGGCACTGGAGAAGAGTTGGCCAGAATTAATTGCATATGAACACTGCTGGGGATAATGGCAGAGCTGCAATTGCTGGAATATCTGGAAGTAATTCAGAAGCCACTGGATATATACACTTCAAAGTGGATGAAGTATTCTACAGCAAGATGGCATAACCATGGCTTACCAGGGATCTCAAGCTCAAGGTAAAAGCCAAGGAGAGGGCATATAACAGAAGAAAAAAATAGTGGGAGGTTAGGTGATTGAAATTTTTTAAATGCCAAATGAAGGCAACTACATAGTCATGGAGAAGACCTGGATGTACTACGAGTGTAAGCTAACCAGTAATATTAAAGACGATACCGAAAGTTTCCTGAGATACATAAGGTGTAAAATAGAGCTGAGAGTCAATACTGGACTACTGGAAAAGGATGTTGGAGGGATATCATTGGTGACAGGGAAATGGCGGATGACCTTAAGATTACAAGGCAATAAGACCATAAGATATAGGAACAGAAATTGGTCATTCGGCCCATCGCTTCTGCTCCGCCATTCAATCATAGCTGATCCAATTTTACCAGTCATCCCCACTCCCCTGCCTTCTCCCCATACCCTATGATGCCCTGTCTAATCAAGAATCTAAATGCACTGAAAGACTTGCCCCCCCCCCCCACAGAGGCTCGTACCAACAAACTCCACAGATATACCAAACTCCCACTAAAGTAATTTCTCCGCATCTCTGTTCTAAGTGGACGTCCTTCAATCCTGAATTCGTGCCTTCTTGTCCGAGAATCCCCTATGATGGGAAATAAGTTTGCCATGTCTAATCTATTTAGGCCTTTTAACATTCGGGATGATTTCTATGAAATCCACCCATCTCCCCCATTCTCCTGAACTCCAGGTAATACAGCCCAAGAACTGCCAGACTTTCCTCTTATGGTAACCCTATATTTGCTGGAATTATTCCGGTGAATCTTCTCTGAACTGTCTCCAATGTCAGTATGTCCTTTCTGAAGTAAGAACCCCAAAAATACACACAATACTCCAAGTGTGGTCTCACAGGTGCCCTGTAGAGCTTCAACATCACATTCCAGTTCTTATGTCATATAACTCTAGAAATTAATATCATTAAAAATTGATTCCATCAGTTCTCTCTGTGGAACATGCAAGCATCATGGTGAAAGCTCCAGGTGCCCGGGTCACAAAGTGTGTGAAGTTACGATTACTATAGATAATTTTCTTGGGATGCCTAAATATCTGAAATTAGACAGGTCGCCCGGATCAGATGGTGTACGCACAAGTGTTCTGACATATGTGGCTGAACAGAGTATGTAGGAGTTTATAATGATCTTTCAAGAATGACAAGAATCAGGAATGCTTCGTGAAGACTAGAAACTTTTAACGGCCACTTCTCTGTTCAAAATAGAGAGAAGCAGAAAACAGATGTCTTCTTTGGGACCAATACTTTTTTCGTTATAAGTCAATGATGGATTGATAGAATTGATGGCATTTTTACAAAGTGTGCAGAGGATGCAGAAATAGGTGGAGGGGCATGTAGTTTTGCTAAAATTGAGAGGCTGCACGATGACCTAAACAGATTAGAAGAATAGACAAAGGAGTGGTAGATGGAATACGGTGTCGGATAGTTTATAGTCATGCAATTTGATAGAAGTAATGAAATAATTATCTATTTTCTAAATACAGAGAAAATACCAAAACCATAAATAAATAAACAAAATGAGGTGCAGAGCGTTTTGGGAGACCGTGTACAGGATTCCCTAAATACTAATTTACAATTTCAGTCTGCACTGAGAAAGGCAAATGTAATGTTAGCATTCATTTCACGAGCACTAGAATATAAAGGCAATGATGCACTGTTGAGACTTTATAAAGCACTGATGAAAGCTCACTTGCAGGACTGTCTGCAAGATAGGGTTCCAGTCTTAGAAAGGACGTGCTGAAACTGAAATTGGACAGGGTTCAAAGGAGGTTCATGAAAATCATTCCAGGATTAAACGGATTGTTATATGAAAATCGTTTGCAGTCTGTGGGAATATATTCAATGGTTGAGATTTTACTTTGGAAACAGGCTAAATGTTCAGAGATGCGAAAGGATTTAGGAGTGTATTGGGACAATTTGTTTTATTGGAAATAATATAACAGAGAAATTGAGGTAATTTAAAGGTGAAATTTTGAGGGTACATACTCTTTATGTTCCTGTTAGGTTGAAAGGAAAAGTTAAAAGTTTGAGCGAGCCATGGTTTTCAAGGGAGATTGGAAAATTGGCTGGGAAAAAGTTAGAGATCTACAATAAATATAGGCAGCATGGAGTAAATGAGGAGATCGAGGAATATAAAGAATGCGAGAAGAATCTTAAGAAAGAAATTAGAAAAGCTACAAGAAGATTTGAGGTTGCTTTGGCAAGTAAGGTGAAAATAAATCCAAAGTGTTTCTGTATTTATATTAATAGCAAAATTATATTAGGGGATAAGATTGGTCCCTTAGAGAATCAGAGTGGAGAGCTATGTATGGAGCCAACGGAGATGGGGGAGATTTTGAACGATTTCTTTTCCTCGATATTCACGAAGGAGAAGGATATTGAATTGTATAAGGTAAGGGAAACAAGTAGGATAGTTATGGAAACTATGATGATTAAAGAAGAGGAAGTACTGGCGCTTTTAAATAGCATAAAAGTGGATAAGTCTCAGAGTACTGACAGTATATTCCCTAGGTCCATGTGTGAAGTTCGTGTAGAAATAGCAGGGGCTGTGACAGAAATAGTTCAAATGTCATTAGAAACGGGGGTGGTGCCAGTGGATTGGCGTATTGTTCATGTGGTTCCATTGTTTATAAAGGGTTCTAAGAGTAAACCTAGCAATTATCGGCCTGTAAGTTTGACGTCAGTCGTGGGTAAATTAATGGAAAGCATTTTTAGAAATGGTATATATAATTATCTGAGTAGACAGGGTCTGATTAGAAACTTCCAACATGGATTTGTGCGTGAAAGGACTTGTTTGACAACATTTATTGAATTTTTGAAGAGGTTACTAGGAAGTTTGCCGAGGGAAAAGCAGTGGATGTTGTCTATATAGCCCTCAGTAAGGCATTTGACAAGGTTCCACACGGAAGGTTAGTTAAGAAGGTTCAAACGTTAGGTATTAATATCGAAGTAGTAAAATGGATTCAACAGTGGCTGGATGGGAGATGCAGAGAGTAGAAGTGGATAACTGTTTGTCAGGTTGGAGGCCGGTATCTAGTGATGTGCCTCAGGGATCTGTACTGGGTCCATTGTCGTTTGTCATATACATTAATGATCTGGATGATGGGATGGTAAATTGGATTAGTAAATGTGTAGATGATACTAAGATAGGTGGCGTTGTGGATAATGAAACAGGATTTAAAAGCTTCCAGAGAGATTGGGGACAGTTAGAAGAGTGGGCTGAAAGATGGCAGATGGAGTTTAATGCTGATAAATGTGAGGTGCTACATTTTGTTTGGACTAAACAAAATAGGACATTGAGGAATGGTAGAGCTTTGAGGAATGCAGTAGAATAGAGTGATCTAAGAATAATAGTGCATAGTGCCCTGAAGGTGGAATATCATGTGGATAGGCTGGTGAAGAAAGCTTTTGGTATGCTGACTTTTATAAATCAGAGCATTGAGTATAGGAGTTGGGATGTAAAGTAAAAATTGTGCAAGGCATTGGTGAGGCCAAATTTGGAGTATAGCGTACAGTTCTGGTCACCGCATTATAGAAAAGATGTCAACAAAATAGAAAGAGTGCAGAGGAGATTTGCTAAAATGTTACCTGGGTTTCAGTACCTAAGTTACAGAGAAAGGTTGAACAAGTTAGGTCTTTATTTTATGGAGCGCTGAAGGTTGAGGGGGGGGGACTTGATGGAGGTATTTAAAATTATGAGGGAGATAGAGTTGACGTGGATGGACTTTCTCCATTGAGAGTAGGGGAGATTCAAACAAGAGGACAGGAGTTGAGAGTTAGGGGGCAAAAGTTTAGGGGTAACACGAGGGGAAACTTGTTTATTCTGTGAGTGGTAGCTGTGAGGAATACGCTTCCAGTAGAAGTGGTAGAGGCAGGTTCGATATTGTCATTTAAACAAAAAATATACATGGACAGCAAAGGAATTGAGGGTTACATGCAGGTCGGTGGGACTCGGTGAGAGTAAGCTTTCGGTACGGACTAGAAATGCTGAGATGGCCTGTTTCCGTGCTGTAATTGTTATATGGTTATACGGTGTTCCAGAAGTTATCCCACTGGCATTGTCATAAACCTCCCCTCGGCCGTCGCAGCTGCTTTGTACATTAGACGCATAGAAAAATAGAATACATATATCGAAAATACAATGCTGTGCCGAACATGCACTTACCTTTGAAATTACCCTGGGTGACCCATGGCCCTCTATTTTTCTAAGCTCAATGTACCTCTCTAGGAGCCACTTAAAATAAACTATTGAATCCGCCTCCATCTTCGTTACCAGCAGCCCATTCCACACACTCACCACCCCGCGTAAAAAAAACTTACCACTGACATCACCTCTGTACCTACTTCCAAGTTCCTTAAAATTGTGCTCTCTCGTGTTAGCCATTTCGGCCCTGGGAAAAAGCCTCTGACTATCGACATGATCAGTGCCTCTCGTCGTCTATCGGGTCACCTCTCAACCTCCGTCGCTCCAAGAAGAAAAGACCAAGTTCACTCAACTTATTCTCATAAGGCATGCTCCCCAATCCAGGCAACATCCTTGTTAATCTCCTTCTGCACCATTTCTATAGCTTCCACATCCTTCCTGTAGTGAGGTGACCAGAAATGAACACAGTGCTCCAAGTGGGGTCTGGCCGGGGTTCCATACAGCTGTAACATTACTTCTCGGCTCTTGACCTCAGTCCCACGGCTGATGAAGGCCAATGCACAGTATGCCTTCTTAAACACACAGTCAACCTGCACAGCGGCCTTGAGTGTCCTATGGACTCGGACACCAAGATCCTATGATCCTCAGCGCTGCCAAGTGTCTTACCATTAATACTAAATTCTGAAATAATATTTGACCGACCAAGATTAACCACCTCACAGTTATCTGGGTTGAACTCCTTCTTCCACTTCTCAACGCAGTTTTGCTCCTATCGATGCCCCCCTGTAACCTCTGACAGCCATCACACTATCCGCAACACCTCCAACCGTTGTGTCATCAAAATTGCTCAGTCTGAGACTAATGTCATCCACTATGTCGAATTTAATGTCAAGCCCTTCAGATGGTGGGTCTTGCAGAAGCAGCGACCTCTCAGGAGCCAAACAAAGGTGATTTTTTTGGTACAATTTTTTTTTTACGATTCAAAGGCAATTCTGCTTCAAGAACGTTGGTTAGTGCAGGAATACTCGATCAGTGAGCTGCTCGCTGATCGGTGTAAATCGAATGTGTCGGCGGCGGAGCCGGATGAGGAGGGATCATGGAGAAGGAGATGGAAGAAGTGTCGAAGGAGCAGTTCGGTTTATTGGAGGAGCCGGTTTACGTTCAGATGAGCTCACCTGGCTGCAGGCCGTACTGCCTGCAACTAGGAAACATCGAAGTATATGCAGTATAACCATAGGAGAGTCTCTGGGAGATTTCACTTGAGATCGCAAGACTGCAGGACAGTGATAATTTAAGTTGCCGCAAGCCTGTTATCCTTGTCTGGTGGAAGGGACTGTTGATATGTGTAGTCTCGGTTGTTGCGAGAACTAAGCCACCAGACTTCGGCTTTCCAGCTGCTGCAGACCTGGTGGGAGGCGCGGAAACGCTACCGGGTGGTTGAGCTCGACCTGCGCTTGGCCTCGCTTTTCGATGCTGTTCTCGCGTGTTCGGGCGATGGAATGACAGGCTCGATTACGTGCGTCTACACACTGCCGCGAAACTGTGTCATGGATTGCCAGACTATCGCACAGTATATTGGACTATATGTGATTTATTCCGAGTGCATACACTTCTTTTGAATTTGTTTCTGACTACTTTTTTTTTTGAATGGTTGCTGGATTATTTGAATGTTTTACACCTTGGTCCCTGAGGAACGTTGTCTCGTTCAACTGTATTTGTGTATGGTTTCGAAGTAAACTAATTTTGATTTGAATTGATTTGATTTTATATCAAACATCCCATACTGTTAATATTCAGCAACTAGGTAGAGCTACGATGTCGGCAGAGAGCTCATCTGAGGAAACAGCTTAATTTCTACAGTCTCATTTTTCACTTTTCAAGGTGAATGGGGTTCTGTCGAAGTCCATGATCTACAGCTGCACTCAAACCTCGGTTCTGTAAGGCGTTGTTCCCACTCTCATGGTTCAACAACCGGCCAGTTTCCGATATCCTGATGTCACGGCCTACAAGATGCGCGCGCTTTCGGGATGCCGAGTGTTACGGATTCAAGCAACAATAAATATATGAGTTAGGCAATGGTTTTTATAACAAACAACACGTTTATTAAACACTGAAAACAAATCCCCCCAAAAGTAAACAGAACACTAACGTAACCGGGAATAAGCTGCTGTGTGGCAGCTTAAACAGTTCTTAAAGCAATGTTGCAAAAACAGTTCTTCAAAGTAGTATTGCCAAAAGTTCAAAATGCTCAAAGTCCATTTAAGGGAGAGACTTTTTAAGGCGATTTAAATTCTCTTTCACGTCGTGTTGTTTCGGCTCCCAAGATCGAACTTTTTCCCACGAAGATTTTACGAAACGAAACGGCTTAAAGGCACTGACATTTCCTTTACAGAACTGTTCCCAATCCTTTCTGCAATTTCATAGGGATTAACACGAGAACAGTCAACGAATTCCTTCCGAATAAGGATCAAACAAGGTCGAACCTGTTTCACAGTCGAAATCGATTCTCCTCGATCTTTTAACACCCGAACTCCGATCTTCACTCTCCACTGATTCTCAACTAACAGTGTTATAAAGAAACTGCTGGCAAATATCTTTTAAGCTTCAGGCATTAAATGAAACTTCATCTTTCAACTAAACAGCGCCATAACATTAAATCACGCAGTGGCATGAAGTCAACATGGCAAATCCAGCCACGAACTGCCCCTCCCCACAGAGAGTGGTCCTCCTTTTATACCCTGTAAAAAAAACTGTCACATGACCTCTACTGGCGGGAAAATGACGTCACTCCACTATCACAAGTCCATTACCTCAAGTCCAGTATAGCTTCAACCCCAGTCACGTGACACGTGTACGTAACACCTCCCTCCAAAAAAAAAAACATTTTTGGTCTGACAAGAACAAAAATTTTAACAATTATTTACAGGAAAAACCAACAAGTGTATAAAGTTTGTAACCTACACAATATACAATACAGTATCATCATAACATCTTACAATACAGTCGGAGTGTTACAATTGTAAAAAAAACACTCCAAAAAAAGAATTACATTGTAAATTCAACATCGAGATAGACAATCAACAACCACATTATCTTTACCTTTAATATGAGTTATCACAATATTGTACTCTTGTAGCATCAAACTCCAATTTAATAATCTTCTGTTTTTGTTTTTCATCTTACTCAGAAAAACTAACGGATTACGATCAATGTAAACAATAAGTGGCTTTTGAGTTGTACCAACATATACCGCAAAATATTCTAAAGCTACACCAAGAGATAACAATTCCTCCTCTATTGTCCAATAGTTTATTTGATGTTTATTAAATCTCTTAGAAAATAAGCTACTGGATGATCAACCTCATCACCCTCATTCCTTTGCATTAATAATGCTCCTGCAGCCTTATCACTAGCATCTACAGCTAAAGAAAAAGATTTTTCAAAGTCAGGTGCCTTGAGCACAGGTTGTTGACCTGTCATTGTTTTCTATTTTTCAAATGCTTCTTGACAAGGCAATGTCCACACTAACTTCACATTCTTCTTCAAAAGGTTAGTTAATGGAAGGGCAACATTAGCAAAATTCTTACAAAATTTTCGATAATATCCTACCAATCACAAGAATCTTTTGACAGTTTTTTTTTCCCCCGTTGGAGTGGGAATCTCTAAAATTGCCTGAACTTTTGCCTGAACAGGAGCTACCTTACCTTGACCCCCAACATAACCAAGGTAAGTCACAGTGGCATGTCCAAATTCACTCTTAGCTAAATTAATAGTTAAGTTAGCTTTTGAAAGCCTTTCAAACAATTTCTCCACCGCAATAATTTGTGCTTCCCAAGTATCATTTCCTGTCACTAAATCATCAATATAAGCATCAGTATCTTTCAATCCCTGAATCACAGAGTTAATCATCCTCTGGAAAGTACCTGGGGCGTTCTTCATCCCAAATGGAAGAACATTATATTCATATAACCTAGATGGAGTTACAAATGCAGAAATCTCTCTACCTCTGTCCGTTAATGGAACACACCAATACCCTTTCAATAAATCAATCTTTGTAAGGAACTTTGCTTTTTCAACTTTATCTACACAATCATCTACTCTAGGAATTGGATATGCTTCTGTTTTCGTTACAGCACTCACCTTCCTATAGTCCGTAGAAAACCTAATACTACCATCTGGTTTTGGCACCATAACACAGGGTGAACTCCAATTCGAGTTAGAATGCCTAATAATATTATTCTCTAACATATATTCAATTTCTTTCTGAGCAAGTTCACATTTTTCTCTGTTCATCCTATATGGGTGTTGTTTAATAGGTTTGGCATCTCCAACATCTACATCATGTGAAGGTATAGTAGTCCTTCTCGGAACATCTGGAAACAAATCCTTATATTTAAAAATTAATTCCTTCATCTGCTGTTTCTGCTCTAGCTGTAAATGTGCTAATTTCTCAACAATATTTTCCAGAATGGTTGAATTTGGTAACCTAACAGAAACAATGTTGCATTTAGAATGAAATTCAGATAAATCGTCTGTCATGTTCCTAGTTAAATCAAACTCTTTATCATTAACCACAACAGTCACAGTATCATATTGTTTCCCAAAATATGGTTTTATCATATTTATATGACAAAGTTGTGTTGACCTTCTACGATCTGGAGTTTTTATCACGTAATCCACATCATTGATTTTAGACACAATTCCATAATGACCATGAAATCTAGCTTGTAAAGGATTCGTTTGCACTGGGAAAAGAACCAACACCTTATCTCCAGGCTTAAACATCCTCACCCTAGCTTCTTTATCATACCAAGTTTTAACTTTCTCCTGAGGCAATTATAAATTTTCCTTGGCTAAGCTACAAGATTTATGTAACCTGTCCATAAATTTGAAAACATAGTCCAAAACATTAGTGTGTATTTCCTTACTAATCCACTGTTCTTTTAATAAAGCTAAAGGTCCTCTAACTCTTTGCCCAAATACAAGTTCAAATGGACTGAAACCTAAAGAGCTTGTACCGATTCACTTACTGCAAATAAAATAAATTTATACCCTCATCCCAATCACTTTCATTTTCCACACAATATGTCCTAATCATATTCTTGAGGCTGGAATGAAACCTCTCCAAGGCCCCTTGCGACTCTGGATGGTATGCAGACAAAGTGATTTGCTTTGCTCCCAATTTATAAACTATCTGTGGAAACAATCCAGACATAAAATTACTGCCTTGATCAGTTTGTATTTCCTTAGGTAATCCAAAATAAGTAAAGAATTTTATAAGAGCCTTTGTCACAGTTTTAGCTTTTATATTCCTAAGTGGTACTGCCTCTGGAAACCTAGACGAAGTACACATGATAGTCAACAAGTACTGATAACCAGTTTTTGTCTTTGGTAATGGACCAACACAATCTACAATAACTTTAGAAAACGGTTCACCAAATGCTGGAATAGGCTGTAATGGAGATACTGGTGTAACTTGAATTGGTTTACCCACAATTTCACAAGTATGGCACGTTTTACAAAACATTGCAACCTATGATCTTCGACCAGGCCAGTAGAAATGTTTTAAAATCTTGTCCACAGTTTTCCTTACCCCCTGATGTCCACCTAAAGGCACACTATGAGCTAAAATCAAAATCTCATTTCGATAAACTTTATGGACAACTACCTGGTAAACAATATTCCATTCCTCACTTGCAGGAATTGTAGGTGATCTCCATTTCCTCATCAACACTCTTTTTTCCAAATAATATCCTACTGGCACCTTCTCAATTTCACTATCTAGTAGAGCTTGTTCCCTTAATTTTATAATCTCAGGGTCTCTATTCTGCTCTGCTATCATCTCCTTCCGAGACAGAGATAAATCTTCATAGTCAGACTTACTCCCAGAATCTTGTTCAAACAACAAAGGTAAGAAAGTCACTGACACATCCTCAAAACTAGAATCCTGAGTTGAACAGTCATGAGTAACAACCTCATTTTGCGCAACAGTCTTTTTAGCCATAGCTCTAGTCACAACACAGGAAAAATCTGTGTTAGAATACATCTCTGGGTCCTCTGACTCCATTGTCAAATGCACTTCAGGAAAACTTGTCCACCTGCCAAGTCATTACCTAACAATAAAGAAATACCCTTCACAGGTAAGCTATGCTGTAATCCTACTTTAACAAATCCTGCAACTAACCCTGACTTTAAATTTACATTATGCAAATGTACAGGCATAAAATCACTCGCAACACCTCTTATATAATTTACCTCACCAGAATCAGACTCTTCATTAAACTTCAATACACTGTCCAACATCAGTGATTGAGAAGTTCCAGTATCCCTAAGGATTTTTATTGGCACCAGAGTACATCCTGCTTTCAAGGATACAAACCCTTCAGTTATAAAATGATCATATCCCTTTCTAACTTGGTCAGACTCTAACAAAACCTCATTTGTGTTTATCGAACCCTGTAATTTTACAGATGCTTCAGTATGTTGCACACAAGCTTCTGGAACTGATTCCTTCTCTTTCTTTTTCAATCTGAAACAGTTAGCTATTACATGGCCAGGCTTCCTACAATAGGCACAAATAAGACCAAACTGTCTTTCCTTCACAGGTTTTCGTTCCTCCTTACCTTTCTCATTAACTTCTGATTTAGTTTCTGATTTACCTTGCGTCTCTGTGGTATTTTTCCTCTCAAAAATTCTGCCCTGAGGAAATTTATTCTTATGGATTAAAATATACTCATCAGCTAATCTAGCACAGTCCTGCAATTTATCAGTGTCCCTCTCATTTAAGTAGGTCCTTACTTCAACAGGAATGCTTCTATTAAATTCCTCCAATAAAATCAGCTCTTTCAATGTATCATAGTTATCTTTTACATTTTTAGAAGAAACCCATCTTTCAAAACACACAGCTTTATCATAGGCAAATTCCACATAAGTTTTTTCCACAGACTTCTTCCAACTTCTGAATCTTTCTCTATACGCTTCTGGGACTAATTCGAATAATTTTAAAATATGCATTTTTACAATATCATAATCACGTGCTTGCACAGCAGTTAAAGCTGTATAAACTTGTTGTGCTTTGCCTTTAATTACACTCTGTAACAACACCTACCATTTATCTTTCGGCCACACATAAATCTGAGGAATCGTTTCAAAATGTTGGAAATATCTTTCCACTTCTGTTTCACTAAATGGTGGGTCCAATTTAATTTCTGGACTAGCAACAAACTTTTTTCTATAACCAGAAGACTGAATCCCAGAACTTAGTTCCGTCATTGCATATTCAAAATCCCTGTTTTTTCTGATCAGCTTCTAACGTACAACGCTCCAATTCTGCTTTACTTTGTTCCAACTTCTTTTGTTCGATTTGCAACTGCATCTCCAGATTACTTATTGGAAACGATTCTAAAATCGATTCATCAAAATCACCCGCATCCAAATAGTGTGACGCGATTTTTCTCTGTATTACAGCCTTTGATGTAGACTTCAAAATACCTTTAATTTGCAATCTACTAACTATCTCAGACACCTCAGTTTTTTTCTCCTTCGCTAACAACTCCGCACCTGGCGAAACCAGAAACTCATCAATATTCATTGTTGCCGAATACCACTCACAAGTCAATCAAACAAAAGAATCGAGTATTCCCCTTTTGCAAAACACCGATTCAAAATTTAACAAGCATTTAAATTCAAATGATCCAATCCGGACACAGCCCCCATATTTATGTTACGGATTCAAGCAACAATAAATATATGAGTTAGGCAAGAGTTTCTATAACAAACAACACGTTTATTAAACACTGAAAACAAACCCCCAAAAAGTAAACAAAACACTAACGTAACCGGGAATCAACTGCTGTGTGGCAGCTTAAACAGTCCTTAAAGCAATGAAGCTTAACCAGTTCTTAAAGCGATTTTGCAAAAACAGTTCTTCAAAGTAATATTGCCAAAAGTTCAAAATGCTCACAGTCCATTTAAGGGAGAGTCTTTTTATGACGATTTAAATTCTCTTTCACGTCGTGTTGTTTCGGTTCCCAAGATCGAACTTTTTCCCCACGAAGATTTTACGAAACGAAACGGCTTAAAGGCACTGACCTTTCCTTTACAGAACTGTTCCCAATCATTTCTGCTATTTCACAGGGATTAACACGAGAACAGTCAACGAATTCCTTCCGAATAAGGATCAATCAAGGTCGAACCTGTTTCACTTTCGAAATCGATTCTCCTCGATCTTTTAACTCCGGAACTCCGATCTTCACTCTCCACTGATTCTCAACTAGCAGTGTTATAAAGAAACTGCTGGCAAATACCTTTTAAACTTCAGGCATTAAATAAAACTTCATCTTTCAACTAAACTGCGTCATAACATTAAATCACGCAGTGGCATGAAGTCAACGAGGCAAATCCAGCCACGAACTGCCCCTCCCCACAGGGAGTGGTCCTCCTTTTATACGCAGTAAAAAAAAACTGTCACATGACCTCCACTGGCGGGAAAATGACGTCACTCCACCATCACAAGACCATTACCTCAAGTCCAGTTTAGCTTCAACCTCAGTCACGTGACACGTGTACGTAACACGAGGTACTGCGGCCCTGAGGATAAGACAATTCTTGGCCGGAGTTTCCAACTGAATCCTCATCGGAAAAAGCGAAATATTGGGAACCACAGATCAGTTGTCGGAGGCCTCTGTACTGCGATTCTCTCTCTATCTCTCCCTCCCTCTCCCCCTCGCTATCCTCCTCACTCTACACATCCCCCTCGCTTACCTCTCTCTCCCTTCCTCCTCCTCTAGCTCGCTCTCTCTCTCCCTCCCTTTCTCTTTCTCCCCCTCTCCCCACCCTCCTCTCTCCATCTATCTATCTCTATCTATTTCTGTCTTTCGCTTTTTTGTTAGAGCAAAAGTGAGCCGGCGGTATGTCAAATCATCGGGCAAATGATTAGATTTTGTCTTATTGCCGATCAAGACTTTCCTGGGCCTTGAAATTTCTTGCTTGTTGGGTGAATTGTGCTGATGCTTTTTGCTGAAACATGTGGGTGAGATGGAGGGGGGGGCAGTGCTTTGGTTTTACTTGTGCGTGGAGGTGGTACTGGTGGGGCATTGTGTTTCAAACAGTCACTCATTGTGGAGTACCTTTCCGTTTTCGTGAATGGGTTGAAGTACAAATAACTCAGTTTGTATATTGTATACATTCGCTGATATTAAATAGAACATTTAAGTTTTGAACTATTAAAAGCAACGTTGTATTTATACATATTATTAGGTAGTCGACAAAATTCCATAAACCTCATCAGTCCATATTCCCGCATAAAGGCTATTTTAGTACTTCATCTCGGAAAAAATAGACGACAAATATCAGGCAGGCAAACTAAATGGTCGTTTTGCCATTTTTGAACCTGATGATAAATAAAGAATGTATTGCACCTTCTGACATCTGCCTTGCGCCACTCTTTAAGCTCGGGTGTGGTCTTTCAGAATTTCAGCATCCTGCAAGAAGGTAGCAATTTTTTTCCAACTGGCCGAAGGGCGAAATTACAGGAAAAAGGACTGTGGGTTTTCTCTTTTGAGCGCATCAGGGTAAGTGGCAACTTAATAGATGTGTACAATATGAATTTGATATAGAGTGTGTGGCCAAAGACTTCCCAGTGTCACAATGACCACGACAAGGAAGCGTAATTTAAAGGTGATTGGAGAAATGTATTAGCCAGGGAATGGAGCGTGCATGGAACAAACCATACTGGGGGTCGTGATAAATGCAAAGCACTGCGGACATTTCAGAAACACTTAAATAGCCACATGGATAATGAAATAAAATATGGTGTGCAGGAGAGAAGAGTTATATTGATCCTAGTTAAGCTAAAAGGGCGGCAACACACCGTAGGCCGTAGGACTGTGCGATACTGTAACATTTTCTTCACCATGTAAAAATACTGTACTCTGTTCATACTTACCCAATTAAAGGATGCTCTTAATTTCATATTGTCTCTCATCACCCCTTCAGTAATTTCAACAACATGTGTCGTCATTGTGCAAATACTATATCTCTGTATTTGCAAATTTCCACATCGCGTCCAAAGCTACAATCCTGCTACATCAATTGTTATTATTCGACGTTCTTGTGTACAATTACTCTGCAATCTCCAGAATTATTCTCTCTATTATCAAGTTCTATTTATCTATAATATAACGAACATGTGCACATGGCCTACTGTTAGGAAAAGAAGGAACGGCAACTGTTTTCCTTCTGAAACACAATCACACCTGAACTCCGCTGAACAACAGAATTATTCAATTGTTTACAACCTCATCGTTGTGAACATCCCTACGAAGAAAAAACAGTTAATTTCATTGAACATATAACAGAAATTTAAAGCACATTGCACGCCTTACGGCCCACAATGTTGTGCTGACTATGGAACACACAATTGCGTCTGCTTAGAGTTCCCCTACCGCATAGCCCTCCATTTACTTTTGCTCCATGTACCTATCAAAGAGGCTCCTAAAACGCACTATTGTATCTGCTTCTACCACGGGCGCCGGCAGTGCATTCCATGTACCCACCACTCTCTATGTCTCTATGTTCGCTGCCCCTGACATCACCTCGATACCTATTTCCAAGCACCATAAAACTATGCCCCTTCATTTTAGCCATGTCAGCCCTGGAGGATAAACCTCTGGCTATGCACACAATCAATGTCCTTCGTCAATTTATACACATCTATCAGGTTGCCTCTCACCCTCCGTCCCTCCCAGGAGAAAGGGACACTCATGCTATTTTCATAAGATGTGCCCTCCAATCCAAGCAACATGCGTGTAAATCTCCTCTGCACTCTCGCTATAGCATCCACATCCTTGCTGTGGTGAAGTGCACAGAGCTGAACACAGTACTCCTGGTGGGATCTGACCAAGGTCTTATATAGCTGTAACATTACCTCGGGGCACTTGAACTAAATCCCCGGTTGATAAATGCAAAAATACCATACGCCTTCTCAACAACACTGTGAAACTGCACAACCGCTTTGAGTGTCCTATCGAAAACCGACCCCAAGATCTCAGAGATCCTCCACACAGTCAAGAGTCTTACCATTTATATTATATTCTGTCTTCAAATTGCACCTACCCAAATGAACCATTTCACAGTTATCAGGGTTGAAGTCCATCTGCCACTTCTGAGCCCAGTTCTGTATTTTCTCGGTGTCCCGCTGAAACCTTTAACAACCCTCCAGAATACGCTCCTGACAACACCCCCAACCTTTGTGTCATCAGCAAACTTACTAACCTACCCTTCTGCTTCTTTATCCAAGTCATTTATGAAAATCACAAAGAGGTGGAGTCCCTGGACACATCCCTGCGGAACACACTGGTCACCAAGCTCCATGGAAAATAGGAACCATCTACAGTACACCAACCCATTGCCTTCTGTGGGAAAGCCAATTCTGGATTCACAAAGCAAAGTCTCCTTAGATCACATGCCGCCTTACCTTCTGAAGGAGCCTTGCATGGGGAACCTTATCAAATGCTTTAATGAAATCCATAGACACTACATCCACCGTTCTACATTCATCAATGTGCTTTGTTACATCGTCAAAATAATTCAGTCATGCTCGTAAAGTACGAGCTGCTCTTCATAAGGCCACTCTGACTATCCCTGACCAGATCATGTCACTTCAAATGCTCATAAATCCTGCCTGTCAGGATCTTCTCCAACAACTTACCCACCACAGAAGTCAGACTCACTAATCTATAATTTCCTGGGTTATCTCTATTCCCATTCTTGAACAGGGGAACGACATTTACAAACCTCCAATCCTCCTGTACTTCTCCCATGCTTATTAATGACTCAAATTACAGCATAAGTGGCTCAGCATTCTTTTCCCTCGCTTCCCACTGTAGCCTGGGATATATCTCATCTGGTCCTGGTGACTTATCTAACTTAATGCTTTTCGAAAGCTCCAGCACATGCTCTTTCATAATGCCCATATCCTCAAGCATTTTGGTTCGTTGTAAGTCATCGCAACACTTTCAGTTACACATTATTTGTAACTCACCAGAGCATATAACATCGGCTGCATTCCCATGTGAACAGCTCATCTGACTCCAGACGGAAACTGGACACGCAGCTATTAACGACTCTTTTCCCAGACAACGGTAGTTCTCCTTCCACAAAGACCCAAACTGGCAGTCAAGGTAAACACATCTGGGAGTTGCCTTTACTGGACCGCACTCCGGAAGTTCACAAACGTCACCAGCATCTTCCAAGATGAAGTACTCATCAAAATGCGGGCCTTACTGTTCTCCGGGCTGAGCTTGCAACTGCTCAGAACATCTGCTCATTCCATCAAATCGTCATTCTCCATAATTCCCTGTTTTCGTAATAATTGAAGATAGTCAATTTCTCTCGATAACGATATAGAGGAAGCTGTTAAATGCAAGAAGTAGTTTCACAAATGTGTTCATGTTCATAAAAGTATCGAAAAGTAACACTGTGAATAGTACAATGCAGCTAAGGTCGAGATCACCTGCTTCCAATACATAAATTTTAATAATGTACTTATATCCCATCTCCAACCTGGTTCTTTTGAAAGGATTAACAAAATAAAGACCATTGCCTCAAATATTAGGTCATGCACGTGACGACAATGATACCTTGCATGCATGTTATGTAGCACACTTGACCAAATGATTGGTTCTATATTTCATATTCTTCAAAATATGTTTTCTTTCTATTTAAGCAGGAAATTTCAGTGTTCAGCATCATATTCCACAAGCAATTTGTTTACCAATCTGTGGCCGGTATGTGGTTTCCATTAATCACTTGGCATGTTAACACCTTTACATTCCCACACCACAAAAATTAATGGATACAGCGCAGTCCATCATAAGTAAAGCCCGTCCCACCGTTGAGCACTATATAAGGCACTGTCACATGACATGTATTACTTACTTTATTATTTTTTTGTTTTTGTTGTATTTACTGTGAATGTCCGCAAGAAAATTAATCTCAGGATTGTAATCGTGATAATATGTACTTCAACAATAACTTACTTTGAAATTCCAGCGTTGAAATTTCATGTTTATGTTTTCACTTCGACTGGAAATGTTTCCTTTAGTTCCCTCTCTGAACCCATGATTGTGGACCGTGATGGAGAATAGTTGATTATCAGGGACGATGTTTGTACTACTACTCAAAGTGAAATAAAAACATAATACTGAGTGAACGTGATACGAATACAGCCACAATCCCAAAGCCAGCTTTTCCATGTATATGAATATATTCATTAAAATTACGTTTGTTCTGCATCGTAACTTCTCTCGTATTATTTTGGAAGCAGTATAATTTTGCTTACACGTTTACCATGGGTGTTGGTTCTGCAATGTTGTAGGAATTTCTTTTTTTTTCGTGAGGGCATATCTCGAGCAGTGCGGTAGCGATATGATTAGCACAACGTTTTATATTACCAGCAAAGCAAGTGAAATTCCTGCCACTGTCTGTAAAGAGCTTAAAGTTTCTCCCATTGACAACACGATCGCTCCGGTTTCCGCCCACAGTCCAACGACGTATCGGTCTGTAGTCAATTGGCGATTAGAAATTGACCCGTGCTTAGTGGAGGGTAAAGTCTCGAATTGCTTTGCGGCGCGGTTCGACGTACCAGAAGACCTATTCCACGTTGTGTCTCAATAAATAAATAAATACATACATGCATACATGTATAAAGCATTTATTGAAATTCCTTAATATATTGTTGGCAGTTTCCTGGACATTCCAGTATGATGCATCTATTTTACTTGCTGATGGTTTCATTTTTTTTTTACTCTCTTTGCTTATTTTTTATACAGTTTCAATTTCATCATTGTTCTTGCTTTTTTCAGCAACATAGAAGGTTCCAATTCCGCTCTTTCAAAATTAAAGTTCTCATGTATTTGTTTATACAGGCTCAAGTTTTCCCTAGTGCATTACTGAATTCTTTCTTACCAATAATTCCCTTGAGGAAACATATATTTTAGCAACTTCGTACTTAATGATTTTTATTCAGCATTTTTTCCACTATCAGATCATATCATCTTAACAGTTTATCTGTCACGGTCCTGATCCTTTATTCCCTAGTTTCCTCTATGTTGCTTTGATTGTGACACCGTTCCGACTGGAAGTTTCCCAATAGCTTCTAATTTTCTTTGATGACAATACATCTGCTTCAAATCAGGACCTGCAGTATAAGAACCCCGGCGTTAAAAGCCCTAGTTGCCAGATCGTTGGTCTTATTCCTGTCTGATAACTAACGTTTCCCGACCGCTTAGAACCGTTTGTCTAGGTTTAGCTCTAGTTCCAAGGTTTACCTATGAGACTCCGCCTTTTTGAGTCAAGGCTCCGTGTCAAGGCCCTCTGTCAAGGGTCCATATCAGGGTTCCGTATCAAGAACCGTCCAGTTTGCTGTTCGGTTTTGACGCCCGTGTAAGCATCCTAACTCGATCTCTGTGCCTGTGTCGTGCACTTGGGTTCGCCTCATTCGTCACGTTCCATTGTAGCAGAACGACCTGGCCAAAATGGTCCCAGAAGGACGAATACCCTGCAAAAAGCTCTTGCCAGCCAGCGCTCCCTACTGGGTCTGCACCATCAACTTTTCCGGGAGGTCATGGAGAACTTCCGTTCCCTGTCCCCTAACGACACGAAGATCGTTGACCAGGTGTACCGTGTATCCACTCACCTTACCCCATCCACTCCTGGAACTCAGTCTAACCAGCCCATACAGCCTGTAGTGGCAACGCCCTACGGGACAGCAACACCACCGTCAAGAGAGCCGCACATGCCTGAACCAGAACGCTACGCTGGGAATTTGGGGAAGTGCCGGGCCTTCCTTCTGCAATCCTCCTTGGTATTCGACCAGCAGTCATCCAAGTACTCCACAGATAAGTCAAAAATTGCTTATATCATGAGGTCATTGCGGGGAACTGCCTTAGCATGGGCTACAGCTGTCTGGCATAATCAACCGGAGATATACTCTTAGTTCCCCACCTTTATCATGCAAATGAGGAAGACCATTGACCACCCAGTCCATGGTAAAGATGCCGCTAAGCGGTTACTCACTCTCCGTCAGGGCTCACGCAGCGTTGCCGAATATTCTGTGGAGTTCGGACGTTAACGGCCGAATCGGGGTGGAACGCCGTGTGACTCCAAGGGATATTTCAGAATGGTCTCAGCGTCGGGGTGAAAGACGAGTTGGCGGCAAGAGCTGACACCAACATTCTGGATTCTTAATGTCCCCGACCGCCAGGTTGGACAATCGTTTCCGAGAACGCCATAGGGAAAGATTTGGTCGTCCTCCACCTTTGGCCACTCCACGGCACTCATTACCGTCTCCCACCAGCACAAGCCTCTCTTCTCCTCCCTTCCCTAGGTTATCTCCCAGCCCGGCCTTTTCCACCGCCCCGCGAAAAGAACCCATGCTACTGGGACGGAACCGTCTCTCTCCCACTGAGTGACTTCGGATATCCAGAGCGGGATAATGTCTCTATTTCGGTCAGTCCGGCCACTTCCGTGCTACATGCCCCCTTCCGGCCAAAAGTGAAGTTTCACGAGTAGAAGGGAAGATCCTGGTGAGCCAGGTAACATTCCCTTCCGTCTCCGAACCCGGATGCAGTTCCCACCTACTTTATATTGCAACCAACAACCCCTGCCTCTGTCAGCCCTGGTGGACTCCGGTGCTGAGGGAATCCCTCTAGGTGAAGACATACCTACCAGGGCCGGAATTCCTCGGGAGCCTGTAGTTCTTGGTTAGCCTGTTTGGGCCGCCATAATCCTCACATCGACTGGTCAATCGGAAAGATAACCAGCTGGGATCCGTCCGTCTCTCAACTTGTCACTCCACTTGTCTACAGTCGGCCTTTTCCAATGTGAAAGTCACCGCGACCTCGTCTGCCTCTGAAACCCCTGACTTATCGAAAGTTCCAGCAAAGTATCACGACTTGGGACAAGTGTTTGTTAACAACGGGACCTTTCCCTGCTTCAACACCAACTTTACGATTGTGCTATTGACCTTCTCCACGGAGCCACTCTACCCACCGGTCGGCTGTGTAACTTGTCCCCGCCAGAAAGGGGAGCATTGGATGCTTACCTAAATGAATCTCTCAAGGCGGGCATTATCCGACCCTCCTCCTCCCCTGATAGCGTAGTTTTCTTCTTTGTGGGAAGGAAAGCCGTTTCACTGCGCCCCTGCATTGACTACCGAGGCCCAAATAGCATAACCGTAAATAACAGGTATCCACTGTCCCTTATTAACTCTGCTTCGAACCACTTCTTCTCCAAGTTAGACCTACGAAGTGCGTACCATCTGATCAGATTAAGGGATGGAGAAGAGAGTAAAACAGCATTCAACACTCCTCTTGGTCACTTCGAATAACTGGTCACTCCATTCGGCCTCACCAATGCCCCCGCCGAGTTCCAAGCTCTGATAAACGATGTCCTTGGAGACTTTATTAACCTCTTTGTGTTGTTTATTTGGATGACATCTTATTCTTCTCCAGCCGTCTTCAGGAACACACCAACCATGTCCGTCAGGTTCTACAGAGGCTTTGGGGAAACGAACTATTCGATAAAGCTGAGAAGTTGGAGTTTCATGTCACCTCAGTCAGCTTCTTAGCGAGGCAGAGAAGATCCCGGAAAGATCCGGGCGTTGACGGAGTGGCCAAAACCCACGACACGCAACAGGTCCAGCGATTTCTGGGGTTTGTAAACTTCTATCGTCCTTTCATCAGGGATTACATCAGGGATTAACCC
The DNA here is from genome assembly GCF_048418815.1 of Hemitrygon akajei. Classification (NCBI taxonomy): domain Eukaryota; kingdom Metazoa; phylum Chordata; class Chondrichthyes; order Myliobatiformes; family Dasyatidae; genus Hemitrygon; species Hemitrygon akajei. The sequence continues at coordinate 196,315,143 of NC_133124.1, forward strand.
TAACCCCTTACTTGACTCACCTCACCTACGACCACTTTTCACTGCGACCCCGAAGGAAACTCACCATTCTCAGAACGGAAGAGGTGTTTCACCTCCGCTCCCATCCTGGTCCAACCAGACGCCTCTTGTCAATTCATTGTGGAGGTCTACGCCTCCGACTCTGGGTTGGGAGCGTTCCTCTCCCAACGTTCCGTCCCTGACCAAAAACTTTATCCCTGTGCCTTCTTTTCTCGCCAGCTGTCCCCCGGCGAAACAAATTAGGACGGAGGGAACCGCGAGTTACTGTCCGTCAACCTGGCTTTGAGGAATGGAGACACTCCCTGCAGGGAACGTTTATCGTCTGGACCAATCACAAGAACCTCGCGTACATCCAAACCACCATACCCCTGAATTCCCGACAAGTCCGTCGGGCATTATTTTTTTGGCCAGTTCAGGTTCACACTCACATATCGTCTGGCGTCCAAGAACGGGAAGCCCGATGCTCTCCCCCGTCAATACGTTTTCGAGGAGGACCTTCTCAAACCCGAGACAATCCTTCCACCATCTTGTGCAGTGCTTGGTCTCACCTTGGAGATCGAGTCCAAAGTCAGAGGCCCAACGTAGTCAACTTGACCCAGGCAACGGACCCTCTAATCGCCTGTTTGTGCTCGATTCTGTTCGGACGCCGTATCTCCAGTGGAGGCGCACTTCTCGTTTCGCCTGCCATCCCGTAATCAATCGGATTTTATCCCTTCTGAAGAAACATTTCTGGTGGGCGTCCATGGACGCTGACACCCGTTCTTTCATCTCTGCCTGCTCTGTTTGTGCCCGCGGAAAATCCTCCCACCGACCACCTGCTGGATTGCTTCGTCCCCTACCTGCCCATAGCAGCCCTTGGTCGCACATTGCGCAGGATTTCGTTACAGGACTACCCCTTTAAATGGGAACACTACCGTACTCACCGTGGTGGACCGCTTCTCCAAAGCCGTGCACTTATAAAACCCTGATCCCTGCACCATCTCCTCAGCCACGGATTCAACTGCCATCGCCTCCAATTCTTACCATCACTATCACGGAGCACTGGCAGCAATCCTGAGAACGCCACCCTTGAGATCCTGTTCTTCACCCTTCTGCCTAGTTCCCAAAACTCACGCTTCAGGACCTCATCCCTCTTCCTGCCTATGTCGCTGTTACTAATTTGTATCAAGACTTCTTGTTGCTTTCCCTCTCGTACCAGGATGTCATGCACCCGGTCAGAGACATGCCGGACCCTGGCATCCGGGAGGCAACAAACCATGCGTGTGTTCTTCTCACGTCCACAAAATCTCCTGTCTGCTCCCCTGAATACAGAGTCTAAAAATGACGACAGCTCTCCTCTTCTCCGTCCCACCCTTCTGCACCACAGGGTCAGAAACAGTGTGAGAGTCCCTGCCACTGTGGCTCACACCTGGTCGGTCGTCCCCGCCAACGGTATCAAGGACGGTAAACTTATTATTCAGGGGAATGGCTACAGGAGTGCTCTGCACTACCTGTCTACTCACCTTCGCTTTCCCCCCTTTGACTGTCACCCTTGACCGGCTTCCGGGAGCTTAGGTGTGACTATCTCCCTGAAGCTCTCATCTATGACTGCCTCATTTTCCGTCATGAGTCGAAGGTCATCCATCTGCTGCTCCAGATTCCTCCCACTGTCTTCAATATCGCGCAGCCGCATGCACTTACGACAGATGTGACTCTGCTCGAGAAAGGAGATCCCCCAAGACTGCCACATCTCACAGGAGAGGCACATCAACTTCTCAGGTTGCATTGTAAAGACTAACTGGGAACATGCTCGTCCTCCGCCTCTTCTCGTCGAAACCTCTTGAGGCAAAACCTCAAAGCTCCGCTCTTTCACTGGCCCACTCACTCTAAAATCCGTGGTGAATTGTCGTGCATACTCAAAAAGACACGTGTGACATATTGTTCTGAAAATTAAGACCCGTTTGTTCTTGAAGTATCATTAATGTAATACAATACATGCGGCATGATTTGATTTTATATATATTTTAATATAGCTGTTAGGGAGGGTTTAAACTAAGTTGGCAAGGGGAGGTAAACCAGGGTGTTAGGGTCGAGGAAGCGGAAAATAGTAATCAGTCAAAGATACTGTGCAGCAAAGATGGCAAGTAAGACAGGCACGTGAATAGACAGGATAGTTTGCTGTGCGATTGAAATATAGCAAAGTCAATAACAAATACTGATCTAAATGTGCTATATTTAAATGTCCGCAGCATTAGAAATAAAGTGGATGACGTTGATGTACAGCTACAGGTTAAAAGATATGACATAGTGGCCATCATTAAGTCAATGATGGATGTGATTGGGAGCTGAATATACAAGGATACACTTTTTATATGAAAGATAGGTAGGTAGATAAAGGGGGTGCAATGGACCTGATGGTAAGCAAAGTTATCAAATCACTAGAAAGAAGGGACATAGGAGCAGAAAAAGTAGAATCCCCATGCGTCGAGTTCGGAAATGGCAAGGGTAAAAGGACAGTAATAGCAGTTATATACAGGCCTCAAAACAGCAGCCGAAATGTGGACTACAAGTTACAGCTGGAAATAGAAAAAGCGTGTCAGAAGGAAAATGTCAAGATAATTATGGGAGATTTTAATATGAAAGTGGATTTGGAAAGTCAGGAAGATACTGGATCTTAGGAGAGGTAGATTGTAGATTGCCGACGGGTTTGATTTCTGGAACAGCTTGTCCATAAGCCCACCAGAGGATCAGCTGTTTTGGATTACTATGATGAGCCTGAAGTGATTAGGGAGTTAGAGATAATGGAACCCCTTGAGAATAATGATCATAATATGATCGAGTTCAGTTTCAAATTTAAAAAGGAGAAGCTGGTATCAGGTGCATCCATATTTCAGTGGAACAAAGGAAATTACAGTGGTATGGAAGAGGAACTGGCCCAAGTTGATTGGAAAAGTAAGCTAAATGGAGGGACAGTAGGGCAGAATTGAATGAAATTCCTACAAGAAATAAAGAGAGTGCAGGGAAATGTATTCCAAGAAAAAAGAAAATCTTAAAAGGAAAAATGACACAAATGTGGCTAACGAGAGGATGCTAAAATAAAAACAAAAGAGGCAGCGTACAAGGCATCAACAATTAGTGGGAAAACTGAGGACTGGACGAATTTTATAAGTTTACAGAAGGAAACTAAGAAAGTCACTAGTAAAGACAAGATGAATTATGAAAGGAAAATGGCAATTAACATAAAAAGGACACTAAGAATTTTCTTAAACATATGAAGAGCAAAAGTGCCACGGGTTGACAAAGGACATGTTGAAACGGATGCTGGAGAAATTATAATGGGTAACAAAGAGATGGCAGAGGAACTAAATGAGTATTTTGCATCAGTCTTCACAGTGGAAGAAATTGGCAACATACCTGATAGCTAGAGGTCTCAGAGAATAGAAATAGGTTCAGTCAAGATTACCAGAGAGAAAGTGCTTGAGAAGCTAAATGGACTAAGGATAGATAACTCTCCTGGACCGGATGAAGTGCATGCACGGGTTCTGAATGAGGTAGATTTGGAGATTGTGGAGGGATTGGAAATAATCTTTCAGGAATCAGTAGACTCTGACACGGTTCTGGAGGACTGGAAGATCGCAAATGCAGTTCTGCTGTTTAAGGGGTGGAGGCAGCGAAAAGAAAATTATAGACTTATTAGTCTGACATCAGTAGTTGGAAAGTTATTGGAGTCAATCCTCAAGGATAAGAATATGAATTACCTTGAGGTGCACGACAAAATAGGCCCAAGCCAACACGGTTTCATGATGAGAAGTTCCTGTCTCACCAACCTTTTGGATTTTTTAGAGGTAATCTCAAATAAGATTGACAAGGGAGAGTCTGTGAATGTTGTGTATTTGGATTTCCAAAAGGCCTTTGATAAGTTGCCGCATAAGAGGCTGCTTAATAAGATGAGGGTCCATGGAATTACGGGAAGGATATTGGAATGGGTGGAGCATTGGCTGATAGGCAGAAAGCAAACAGTAGGAACATAAGGATCCTATTCTGATTAGTTCCCGTTTACTGGTGGTGTACCACAGGGGTCTGTGTTGGAGCCTCTACTTTTTACACTGTATATAAACGATATAGATTATGGATTAAATAGTTTTGTGGCTATGACACAAGATAGGTGGAGGAGCAGGAAATGTTGAGGAAACGGAAAGATTTCAGAAAGACTTGGTCAGTTTAGGAGAGTGGGCAATGTAATGTCAGATATAATACAATGTTGAGAAATATACGCTTGTACATTTTGGAAGAAGAAACAGTCGGGCAGATTATTATTTAGATGGAGAGAAAATGCAAAAATCGGAAGTGCAAAGGGTCTTGAAGGTACTAGTGCAGGTTAGCCTAAAGGGTAACCACCAGGTTGGATCGGCAGTAAGGAAAGTGAATGCTATGTTGGCATTCATTTCAAGAGGAATAGTGTCATAGCGTAAGGAGGTGTTGATGAAGCTCTGTGGGGCACTGGTGGGACCACATTTGGAATACTGTGTACAGTTTTGGGCCCCCTATCTTAGAAAGGATGTGCTGATGTTGGAGAGAGTTCAGAGAAAACTCATTAGGGTGATTCCTGGAATGTAGAGACTAACATATGAGGAGCGTTTGTCGGCTCTTGGATTGTATTCATGTGAATACAGAAGAATAAGAGGGGATCACATAGAAACATTTCGATTGTTGAAAGGATCGGACAGAGTAGAAGTGGAAAGGCTGTTTCCCTTGGTGGGTGAGTCCAGGTCAAGAGGTCACAGTCATAGAATTAGAGGGTACCCATTTAAAACAGAGATGAGGATTATATATATATACATATAGCCATAGGGTCATGGATTTATTGAATTCGTTGCAATATACAGCTGTGGACGCACAATCATTGAAGGTGTTTAAGGAAGAGATTGATAGGTATCTAATTAGTCAGGGTATCAACGGATATGGGGAAAAAGCCGGAAATTGGAACTAGATGGGAAAATTGTTTACCTCATGGTGGGGTGGTGGAGCAGACTCGATAGGCCGAATGACCTACTTCTGCTCTTTTGTCTTGTGATTTTGTGATTTGTGTGTATTTTTATTGTTCTGTGAATTGTAAAACGAAGTTTGTTGATGGAAGAATTTTCTCGCACATGGCTTATTAAAGAAAATACATGGTATTCTTATATAATAAATAGAATAGCACCAGGTGTTCCAGGAATGGAGTAGTGTGGCAATTTCTATTGCGAGCAGTGGTAATTGTTATGTATAACGTGTGGACAAAGAAGTTATGCTAAAACATCGTACACAAAGCGGAGAAGTCTCTTGTGAAGGTCTCATTTGTGAAACGGGTAGAATGGCTGACGCCTTTGCCAAATATTTATTGGGCAAATGTTTCAGTTAATTTTAATAAAATGGTCCAAACTAAGGCACTATTGTATCAGTAGGCATCATTTATATCAACGCGATTCGATTGATGAATCCAGAAAGATGGAACGTACATTTGGCAAATTGTTATCAAGTGGATGTGGCTGCTGTAGATATGAATGAGAAATTATCTTCTATTCTTCACGTGGTGTACCCCCTTACTTTTTTACGATTTATTTCCATCTTATTTTTCTAAAAAATTAATACTGCAGTCCATCACCCATCTAAGCTCCTTTCATTGAGTACATCGCTCGAAACTGGTGGATCCTTACCTCATCTATTGTTGGGCACATTGTATGTTTCATCCATAACTAAATAATGAAAGCAGAAATTTCAAGCTGTAAATGCAGCTCAATTTTCAGATCAAATCCAATGGTATCAAATCTTCTCAGTTGTGATCTGACTTTCCTTCCACATTCATCTACTTCTGCCATACTTCCCCTTTAATTTTCCATTCTCCATTTTCTTTATGTCAGGACTTACCTGGCAGCTTTCAACATTGGTCATCGTTTTTGGTGCAGACAGAAAGCCTCAGAGCAAATGCAACATTATTCATAAACCAAAAGGTCTTATCCGGCTTATTGACTGCTTCAAGCAGTTCTCACTTGATTTGACTTGCAATGACTTTAGTTAGGTTCTGAATGTCTCCTCTTTCAAATATTTAACTTGAGATTGATGGTAACTAATTGCCAATTTATTAGCCAATCTTAATTTCAAGAGAAATGCTGAATCTCTGCCACTTTCCCAAAAAAGAATTTCCACCACGTGTGGCGAAGCTATAACATGTCACGCAGCATGAGGTGCTGCACCTCAATATTTTTACACCCAAATATACTGAAATAGACATGAACTATAAATACAAGAACAAGACAAGAACAATAGACAAGAACAAGAAATATACTGACAACAACCCTGTGTAGTCAACCCTCAGAAGGCTGCTGGAACAGACAACATGCCTGGTAGAGCGCTCAGAGGATGTGCACACCAACTAGCAGAGGTTCTCACCGACATCTTCAACATCTCCCTGAGCAGCGCCACCATTCCAAAGTGCTACAAGGCCGCCACCATCGTCCCCTTGCCGAAGAAGTCTTGCCTAAATGACTACCGTCCCGTCGCAATTGCATCCATCATCATGAAGTGTTTCGAGATGCTCGTCATGAGGCATATCAAGAACCTGCTGCCCCCCTCACTGGACCCCCTGCAGTTTGCGTACCGTCCCAACTGCTCAACAGATGTCGCCTTGCCGCAACCCTCCACCCGGCCCTAACCAACCTGGACAAAAAAGACATATACATTTGGATGCTGTTCATAGATTTCAGTTTAGCATTCAACACAATCATCCCTCATAAACTGACTGGAAAGCTGAGCCTCCTGGAACTGAACACCTCCCTCTGCAATTGGATCCTAGACTTCCTGATTAAGAGACCCCAGTCAGTCCGGATCGGGAGCAGCACCTCCAACACTATCTCACTGAGCACGGGGGCTCCCCAAGGTTGCGTGCTCTGTCCACTGCTGTTCACTCTGCTGACTCACGACTGTGCTGCAATACACAGCTGGAACCATATCATCAAGTTCGCCGATGACACGGCCGTGGTGGGTCTCATCAGCAAGAACGATGAGTCAGCATGCAGAGCGGAGGTGCAGCGGCTAACGGACTTGTGCAGAGCCAACAACCTGTCTCTTAATGTGAACAAAACGAAAGAGATGGTTGTTGACTTCAGGAGGGCACGGAGCAACCACTCCCCGCTGAACATCGACGGCTCCTCGGTAGAGATCGTAAAGAGCAACATATTTCTTAGTGTTCACCTGACGGAGAATCTCACCTGGTCCCTCAACACCAGCTCCATAGCAAAGAAAGCCCAGTAGCGTCCTTACTGTTTGCGAAGGCTGAGGAAAATCCATCTCCCACCCCTCATCCTCATCACATTCTGCAGGGGTTATATTGAGAGCATCCTAAGCAGCTGCATTACTGTTGGTTCGGAAATTGCACGATCTCGGATCGCAAGATTCTGCAGAGGATAGTGAGGTCAGCTGAGTAGATTATCGGGGTCTCTCTTCCCGCCATCACGGACATTTACCCGACACGCTGCATCCGCAAAGGAAGCAGCCTTATGAAGGACCCCATCTACCCCTCACACAATCTCTTCTCCCTCCTGCCGTCTAGGAAAAGGCTCCGAAGCATTCGGGCTCTCACGACCAGACTATGTAACAGTTTCTTCCCCCAAGCTATCAGACTCCTCAATACCCGAAGCCTGGACAGACACCTTGCCCTACTGTTCTGTTTATTATTTATCGTAAATGCCTGCACTGCTTTGCGCACTTTATACAGTCCTGTGTAGGACTGTAGTCTAGTGTAGCTTTATCTGTGTTGCTTTTTTAATTATGTAATCCAGTCTAGTTTTCTGTACTGCGTCATGTAACACCATGGTCCTGAAAAACGTTGTCTCATTTTTGCTATGCACTGTACCAGCAGTTATGATCGAAATGACAATAAAAGTGACGTGACGTGACTTGACTTGAAATCAGAAACATGCTGTTTATCTTAATAATCAAGTTATTTAGTAATAAGCATATGTAACACCCGAGGACACAGAGATGTTTTCACAAGAAGCGTCTGAAAAGGCTTGGCACCAGCTGCAAAGTTCCGCTGACATGTACTGTTGGATGATATGTTTTGAAATCTTCGCAGAGTTGGTTTACACATCAGTATTCGAATAGTGAATAGATACAATAACGATGCGACTTAGACGTGTAGTTATTTTTCAAATGTTTTCTATAAAAAAAGTTTATATTAATAAATTTTGAATTGAAATGTAAAATTTATTTCAAACTTACTGTTTTATACTTGCCTTAATTGTAAAAGGATGAATGCACGCAATAAGCAACAGGACTCATGACTATGTGAATCCCAGAAATCCCATAACTATGTGAACCATGTAATGAATCAGTGTTAATCACTGTTTAAATTACCAAAGGTTGAAAGACAATATTTAGAAAATTACTATAAAGAGTTGTACACGGCCCCGCAAGTAGTAGAAAGGATGTGGTCTTCAAATTACAACCCGAGGTAGAAAATACATGCAAAAATGTCAATATGATAATAGGCACGGGCGATTTTAATATGCAAGTAGATCGGGAAAATCGGGCTGGTGCTGGATCCCAAGAGGGGGAATTTCTGGACTGCCTACGAGAGACCATTTTATATCAACTCGTGGTTGAGCCCAAAAGGGGATCTGCAATTCTGGATTGGTGGTGTTGTGCTGGAGGGACGGCCTGAGCTAAGCAGTGTCGCCACGGCTTCACGTTCCCCACCCCCACCACTCCTTAACGATGGGAATGCAATGAACTCCAAGTGTGTGCAAAAAGATTGATATTATACTATACCCTACATATATTTGTGCTTCTAATTTTCGGACTAATCTTGAATGCATTTTTGTCTACGTTTTGTTTTTGTGCATTGAAAATCTACTGTATGTTTCAACCTTGGATATAGAAGGAGAATTTTCACTTATAATTTCATTGAAAACCTACGATGCTCCAATTTTTCACGTCAGTAAATCGGATGAGTTGTAAAAGCAGTATACAGTATTGCTACGGAGCAAAGTATAATAGTAATTGCAAAAGGAATGAATATTTTTCTCTGCGTCGCATTAGGGTTTACAGTTTTTGTTTTTAGTAAATTGTTGAGAGGTTTTGGTTTTTATTTTTGATTTGAGATGATGCAGTACGTTTTGTTGATTTGCTCAAATACTTACTTCAATGTATTTTAAATTTAGAAAATGGGACTGTATAATGTGAAAATAGTCCTAAGGACTAAATAGTTTTCCAAGGCACTATATTTCAATGTGGAAGCAATATACTATTATGAGAATAGAATAATGTTGCAATGGATCGTGGAGAATGAGGCGAACCCAAGTGCAAGACACAGGCATGGAGACTGAGTTAGGATACTTACATGGGCTTAAACGCCGAACAGCAACCAGGAGGGATCTTGACACGGAGCCTTGATATGGAACCTTGACACGGGGCCTTAGCACAGAAAGATGGAGACTCATAGGTAAACCTTGAAACTGGAGCTAAACTTAAAACAAACTGTTCTAAGTGGTCGGGAAACGTTAGTTATCACACAGGTATAAGACCAACGATCTGACAACTAAGGTTTGTAACGCCAGGGTTCTTATACCGCAGGTCCTGATGGAAACCAGGCGTGCCGTCATCAAGGCAAATCAGAAGTAATTTGCAAATTAACGATCGGAACGGAGGCACAATCAAAGCCAATTAGAGGAAACAATGGAATAAACGATCAGGACAGTTAAAGTGGCCCGGCTCCCAGAACGGAAGCCTCCAGAGGAACCATCAGTCTTGTCCGGATTGTCACGATGGAAATCATGAATGAGGGAAGGTTCCAGGATGAAGGAGCGGAGAATCCAGGATCTCTGAGCCGTATCTCTCCCAATCGACCTCTGGAGACCTCTGGCTCGGCGGCGCTCATCCCGTATTCGCCAGACGGTGTATGCTGGGATGAGGTCCTGAAGTGTGAGTTTCGGGAATTAGGCAGAAGGCTGAAGAACAGGACCTCAAGAGTGGGGTTCTCAGGATTGCTACCAGTGCTACGTGATAGTGATGGTAAGATTTGGAGGAGATGGCAGTTGAATGCGTAGCTGCGAATTGGTGCAGGGTGCAGGGTTTTAGATTTTTGGATCATTGGGACTGCTTCTGGGGAAGTTGGGACCTGTACAGTTTGGATGGGTTGCACCTGAACTCGAAGGGGAGCAATATCCTTGCAGGTAGTTTTTCTAGCATGGTTCGGGAGGGTTTAAACTAATTTGCAAGGGGGATGGGACCCGGAGAGATAGAGCAGTGAAAGAAGTGCATGGTGTAAAACCAGATCTAACATATCGAGAGGCTTTGCGGAAAGCGAAGCAGAATAAAGGGTGTAAAGTTAATGAGGTAGAAAGGCTAAAGAGTGTGTACTTCAATGCAAGAAGCATCAGGAACAAAGGTGATGAACTGAAAGCTTGGATACATATACGGAATTTTGATATAGTGACAATTACAGAGACTTGTCTGGCACTAGTGCAGAAATGAATTCTCAATATTCCTGGATTTCACTGCTTTAAAAGGGATAGCGAGGTGGGGAGGGGAGGAGGGGTGGCATTACCGGTCAGGGCTACTATTACAGCTACAGAAATGGAGGGTAATGTAGCAAGATCCTCTTTTGAGTCAGTATGGTTGGAAGTCAAGAAGTGGAAGGGAGCAGTTACTCTATTGGGGGTATTCTATAGGCCCCCTGGTAGCAGCAGAATGGGAGGCAGATTTTGGAAAGGTGCAAAAATAACAGGGTTGTTATCATGGGTGACTTTAACTTCCCTAATATTGATTGGCACTTGATTACTTCCAAGGGTTTGGATGCGGCAGAGTTTGTTAAGTGTGTCCAGGACGTATTCCCGTCACAGTATTTTGACAGGCCGGATAAGGGGAATGCCATACTAGATCTAGTATTAAGTAACGAGCCGGTTCAGGTCACTGATCTCTCAGTGGGTGAGCATCTGGGGGATAGTGACCACCGCTACTTGGCCTTTAGCATTATCATGGAAAATGATAGAGTCAAAGAGGACAGGAAATTTTTAATGGAGTAGGTGCAAATTATGAAGCTATAAGGATAGAACTTGCGGGTGTGAATTGAGGTGATGTTTATTCAGGGAAATGTACTATGGACATGTGGTCGATGTTTAAGGATCTCTTGCAGGATGTTAGGGATAAATTTGTCCCGGTGAGAAAGATAAAGAATGGTAGGGTGAAGAAACCATGGGTGACAGGTGAGGTGGAAAATCTAGTCAGGTGGAAGAAGGCAGGGTACATGAGGTTTAGGAAGCAAGGATCAGATGTGTCTATTGAGGAATATAGGATAGCAAGAAAGAAGCTTAAGAAGGGGCTGAGAAAAGCAAGAAGGGGGCATGAGGCTTTGGCGAGTAGGGTAGAGAAAACCCTAAGGCATTCTTCAATTATGTGAAGAACAAAAGGATGACAGGAGTCAAGGTAGTACCGATTAGAGATAAAGGTGGGAAGATGCGCCTGGAGGCTGTGTGTTAGTGAGCGAGGTCCTCAATGAATACTTTTCTTCGGTATTCACCAATGAGAGGGAACAATGACTACAGACCGGTGGCATTGACCTCCCACATCATTAAGACCCTGGTGAGACTTGTCCTAGAGCAGCTCCGGCCTATGGTTAGGGCACAGGGTTTGAGGGTCGGCACAAAATTGTGGGCAGAAGGGTCTGTAATGTGCTGTACTATCCTATGTTCTATTAAAACACTCGTGCAATGCTGCTTTTTATCCTCAGTGAGCTGCGTCGGGAAAATGGACATTCAACGCTGTTTTTTTAAATATTTCATTCTGTGTGTTTACACAGTTTGTTCAGCATTCTGGAGCGATACGACAATATCTGTGCAAAAAATGGTCTCTCCGTTGAGCTAGCAGGACACACCTGCTATAATGGCGATTGCTGAACCTATGTTTCATTCATCTTTTTCTCTGATATGCCAAATTTATACTTCGCAGTTGACTCTGTTCTGCCTAAGCAATTGATTGGTCTAGTTTCTATTCCAGACACTAAATCCAAGAAGCCAAAGTTGCAATAGTAACCTCTGTGCGAACGGAATGGTGTAACGTAAATTGTGACAGGCCTCAAATGCTAAGCTCAATGAAAGAACTCACGACACCAACTCTGGACTTCTTAATATTCACCTTAATAAGACATCATATGATTTTATAGAAGAACAGTATAACATATATAACATATAACAATCACAGCACGGAAACAGGCCATCTCGGCCCTCCTAGTCCGTGCCGAACTCTTAAGCTCATCTAGTCCCACCTACCCGCATTCAGCCCATAACCCTCCACTCCTTTCCTGTCCATATACCTATCCAATTTTACCTGAAATGACACAACTGAACTGGCCTCTATTACTTCTACAGGAAGCTCATTCCACACAGCTATCCCTCTCTGAGTAAAGAAATACCCCCTCGTGTTTCACTTAAAATTTTGCCCCCTAACTCTCAAATCATGTCCTCTCGTTTGAATCTCCCCTACTCTCAATGGAAACAGCCTATTCACGTCAACTCTACCTATCCCTCTCAAGATTTTAAATACCTCAATCAAACCCCCCCTCAACCTTCTACGCACCAATGAATAGAGACCTAACTTGTTCAATCTTTCTCTGTAACTTAAGTGCTGAAACCCAGGTAACATCCTAGTAAATCGTCTCTGCACTCTCTCTAATTTATTGATATCTTTCCTATAATTCGGTGACCAGAACTGTACACAATATTCCAAATTTGGCCTTGCCAATGCCTTGTACAATTTTAACATTACATCCCAACTTCTTTACTCAATGCTCTGATTTATAAAGGCCAGCGTTCCAAAAGCCTTCTTCACCACCCTATCTACATGAAACTCCACCTTCAGGGAACTATGCACTGTTATTCCTAGATCTCTCTGTTCCACTGCATTCCTCAAAGCCCTACCATTTACCCTGTATGTTCTATTTGGATTATTCCTGCCAAAATGTAGATCCTCACACTTCTCAGCATTAAACTCCATCTGCCAACGTTCAGCCCATTCTTCTAACCGGCATAAATCTCCCTGCAAGATTTGAAAACCCACCTCATTATCCACAACACCTCCAACCTTAGTATCATCGGCATACGTACTAATCCAATTTACCACCACATCATCCAGATCATTTATGTATATTACAAACAACATTGAGCCCACAACAGATTCCTGAGGCACCCCGTTAGTCACCGGCCTCCATCCCGATAAACAATTATCCACCACTACTCTCTGGCATCTCCCATCTAGCCACTGTTGAATCCATTTTATTACTCCAGCATTAATACCTAACGACTGATCCTTCTTAACTAACCTTCCATGTGAAACATTGTCAACGGCCTTGCTGAACTCCATATAGTCTACATCCACTGCCTTACCCTCGTCAACATTCCTCGTAACTTCTTCAAAAAATTCAATAAGTTTTGTCAAACATGACCTTCCACGTACAAATCCATGCTGGCTACTCCTAATCAGATCCTGTCTATCCAGATAATTATATATACTATCTCTAAGAATACTTTCCATTAATTTACCCACCACTGATGTCAAACTGACAGGTCTATAATTGCTAGGCTTACTTCTAGAAACCTTTCTAAACAATGGAACCACATGAGCAATACGCCAATCCTCCGGCACAATCCCCGTTTCTAATGACATCTGAAAGATCTTCGTCAGAGCTCCTGCTATCTCTACAGAAACTTCCTTCAAGGTCCTGGGGAATATCCTGTCAGGATCCGGAGATTTATCCACTTTTAAATTTCTTAAAAGCGCCAGTACTTCCACCTCTTTAATTGTCATAGTTTCCATAACTTCCTTACCTGTTTCCCACACCCTACACAATTCAATATCCTTCTCCTTAGTGAATACCGAAGAGAAGAAATCGTTCAAAATCTCTCCCATCTCCCTCGGCTCCACACATAGCTGACCACCCTGATTTTCTAAGGGACCAATTTTATCCCTCACTATCCTCTTGCTTTTAATATAACTGTAGAAACCTTTCGGATTTACTTCCACCTTATTTGCCAAACCAAACTAGTATCTTCTTTTAGCTTTTCTAATCTCTTTCTTAAGGTTCTTTTTACATTCTTTATATTCCTCGAGCAATTCCTTTACTCCATGCTGCCTATATCTATTGTAGACATCCCTCTTTTTCCGATCCAAGTTTCTAATATCCCTAGAAAACCATGGCGCTTTCAAACCTTTAACGTTTCCTTTCAACCTAACAGGAACATAAAGGTTCTGTACCCTCATAATTTCACCCTTAAATGACCTCCATTTCTCTATTACATATTTCCCATAAAACAACTTGACCCAATCCACTCTCTCTAAATCCCTTCGCATCTCCTCAAAGTTAGCCTTTCTCCAATCAAAAATCTCAACTCTAGGTACAGTCCTGTCCTTCTCCATAATTATATTGAAGCTAATGCTATTGTGATCACTTGACCCGAAGTGCTCCCCAACACATACATCTGTCAGCTGACCTATCACATTCCCTAACAGGAGATCCAACACTGCCCCATCTCTAGTCGGTACTTCTATGTATTGTTGCAAAAAACTATCCTGCACACATTTCACAAACTCTAAACCATCCAGCCCTTTTACAGAATGAGCTTCCCAATCTCCGTGTGGAAAATTAAAATCTCCCACAATCACCACCTTGTGTTTACTACAAATATCTGCTATCTCCTTACACATTTGCTCTTCCAACTCACGCTCCCCATTAGGTGGCCTATGATACACTCCTATCAGTGTTACTACTCAGGTGTCCAGATTAATATTGACACCTGATCAAGTTAATAAAATCAGTACCAGTAATTTGTTGTTATCACCTACAAATGATGTAAAATTTGTTTACTTAGCAGCAGCAGTTCATTGCAATACAAAATCTAGCAGGGATGAATAATAAATAAAATCAGGATAATAAAAAGAAATAAACAAGTATTAGAAATATGGTATACATATATTGAATAGATTTTTTTTAAACGTGCAAAGACTGAAATACTTCATATTAAAAAGTGAGGTAGTGCCTAAAATTTAATGTCCCTTTCGGAATCGGAGGGCGAGAAAACGAAGCTGTGCCCGAATTGCTGAGTGTGTGCCTTCTGAAGCTTCTGTACCTCCTACCTTATGGTAACTGTGAGAAAAGGGCATGCCCTGTGTGCTGGAGATACTTAATAATGGACGCCGCCTATCTGAGATACCGCTCCCTGAAGGTGTCCTGGGCACTTTATAGGCTAGTACCCAGGATGGATCCTAGGAGATTTACAACTTTCTGCAACTTCTTTTGGTCCTTCGCAGTAGCCCCTCCCTACTAGACAGTGATGCAGCGTGTCAGAATGCTCTCCACGGTGCAGCTATAAATGATTTTAAGTGTATTTGTACACATGACAAATCTCTTCAAACTCCTAATAAAGTATAGCCATTGCCACGCCTTCTTTATAACTGCATCAAAAGGTTGGGATCTGGTTAGATCCGCAGAGAGCTTGAGACCCAGGAACTGGAAACTGCTCACTCTCTCCACTTCTGAAACCTCTATGAGGATTGGTATGTGTTCCTTCCTGTTACCCTTCCGAAATTCCACAATCAGCTTTTTCGTCTTACTGACAACTTATTATTTTGGGAATACCCCTTATTGAATTTACTGAGCTTACTTTGGCTTCATTAAAGATAATGTCCGTACTATGAAGTGTTCCTGCTCTTTCAAAGTAACTTGTTCAATTGGCATCCACAGGCCTCGAATATTGTTTTATACTATATTCCTGCAACTGAACTATTTCAATTCAAGAAACATACAAACCTGGAATGAAATTTGGACTCTGCAATGACAACTCTGAATTTACGAAACCGTTGTTCAAACCCATCTGATTCACTCTTGCACAAAATGCAACATCCACATCTGTTCCTGACGAAAACTAACTCAGGTTTCTTTTTTCCACAGTGGAATGTACCTTTCAGTGCAATAGCCGATAACGTTGCTATAAAAAATAATACCTTTGCCACCATGTTGAAGATACATCTCACAAAGGAATATGTTTTGCATTTCTCTGCGGGCAAATATCTCAATGCCAGGATCTCATTGGAGAGAGACCTCACTGCGGTGCCAGAAGCCGAAGACATTTTCAGGGGCTTCACAATCAGGAGCACCCAATTTCAAGCCATTGCACTTTCACTCCTGTTTGCCAGAATGGCGTATGTGTACTCAACCTCTTCCACTGCCAAGGTGAGAGCAAACTCAGAATGGAGGACCAACACCTCCACTGCCCAGGTAGTCTACAAATGAATGGCAAGAAAATTGAATTTACTGTTTCAGGTGTGCGTTTCTCACTTCCTTTCCATCCGGACTACTCAGTTCATCGTACACACCACAAACCCATTATCACACAGATTATTTCCCTTTATCTGCCCATCACCAACATGTCCCCATTCCTCAGGTCCCATGTTCGCATTTATATAGCCCATTTCCCTTACGCAGTACTCCTTAAGTGTCGGATTGTCCAAAAAACTCAGAGCAAGTACGTTGGAATTCACAAGTTACATTTAGCGTTGTAAAATATACCAAAACAAACAGTAACATCTAAGTGTATTCTCAATTTCATGTTATGTGTGGATAGTTTTAGAGTTGTTATACGACAAATATTCGATTCCTTTTATTAATAACAAAATGTTAAAAAGAATAACTATTTCATTAAATGCTTTATCTCATTCCCAGCTCTACGTATGCCTCTGCAGGAACTTATTTCTTCATCTCAGGAACTGGCGCTTGAATCCAAATCAATTAAGGATCGTATCACAAAAAGCACAACTATTTGCATATGAATTATATCATTAATGTCATCCAGAAAATTCTAAAATTGTCTACAGAACAAACAGTCAAGTGGCATCTTTCTTTAGTTGATCCTTGTGTGGTTACCCAGTGTCTCTATCGCACATATTTTGGTGGAGACGCGTTAGTATTTGGTCATGATCTGTGACGGGGACGTGGCAGGATAACGAACCCAGGTGCAGGATTCGGACGCGGAGGTAGGATCAGGAGGCAGAATCTCCGTAGCGAGTGTAGAATGGGGATCAGGCTGGGTCAGGACCTGGGAGATTTGGTTTACGAAGAGATGCGGGGTCGAACACTTGGAGCAAGATTCCTCTCTCTCTGAGAGTCGACCAACAATCAGGCAAGGGCTGACTGGAGCTGTCGGAGTCTTATCCTCTGGTGGCTAATGGAAACCACGTGCTGGTGATTGAGAGGAATTGGGTAAGATTGGGAATCAAGTGTGGGGTTTAACGAACAATTCGGGAGGAAAGGGAAAAGGTGGGAAATGCCAGCCAGGACCATGACAGTACCCTCTCCTCAAGCGGAGCCTCCCGAAAAATTTCCCGGCTTGTCGGGATGGTCTCGATAAAAGTCCTGGATGAGAGAAGGGTCCAATATAAAGGAGCGGGGAACCAGGAACGCTCCTTTGGACCACACCCTTCCGAATCCACCAAGTACTGGAACCCTCTGCCCCTTCGGCGCAGATCCAATAGCCGTCGGACGGTGTAAGCTGGATGGTTGTCAATGATACGGGTTGGTCGGGGAGTATCGGGTGGTGGACACAAGGGGCTGACCGAGACTAGTTTAATTTGGGAAACATGGAAGGTTGGGTGGATGCGTAGGGAAATTGGCATCTTCAGTCGGACCGCAGTAGGGTTGATAATCCGTTCGACCCTGAACGGTCCTAGGAAGCGAGGAGCGAGTTTTCTATGTTCATTCTTGAGTGAATGTCTTTGGAGGATAGCCATACCAACTGCCCAGGTTGGTACTCCGGTGCCGGGGCCCGGTATCGGTCGGCTGTCTCGTTGTCGCGATCTGCTGACCGGGCCAGGGCCACACGTGTCTCCTCCCAAATCCTGCGGCACCGGTCCACATGATCGCGGACGGATGGTACTGCAATCTCTGCTTCCTGTGCGGGAAACAACGGGGGCTGATACCCCAGCGAGCACACGAACGGGGATTTTCCTACAGCTGAACTCACGAGGGAGTGGGGGCGTACTCGACCCACGGGAGTTGATTGCTCCAGGTGTCCGCGTTGTTTTCGGTTACGCAACGCAACGTTGCTTCCAGGTCTTGGTTAATCCGCTCAGTCTGTCCATTTGTCTGGTGTTGGAAACTGGATGATAGGCTGACTGATGCACCCAAAGCTGGCAGAATGCTCTCCACACCTTGGAGACGAACTGGGGACCTCGGTCCGAGACGATGTCGGCAGGGATTCCGTGGAGACGGAAGACATGTTGGACAAGTAGGCCAGCGGTCTCTTGGGCCGAGGGGAGTTTCGGTAGGCCTACAAAATGCACAGCCTTCGAAAATCTGTCTACCACGGTGAGAATGGTTGTATTTCAGGGAGATTTCGGCAGACTTGTGACGAAGTCCAGGGCGATGTGGTAGGCATATCGAGACGCATGCTCTCACTGGAGGTCCTGAGATCGGACGCGTTCGGGCACATTGTCGCGGACGCTGGGTCCCTTACCTGGGTCCAGGTAATCCCGGTGGGCTTCCTTTACCACGGATTCGATCTTCCAGGTGAGGGAGGACACCTCCAGTCCAGAAACGATCATTCCCCTGTCCTGCGTGGCGGGAGAGGGCGTCTGGCTTTCCGTTCTTGGACTCTGGGCGGTAAGTGATAGTAAACTTGAATCGCCCAAAGAATAATGCCCAAAGGGCATGACGGGAGTTCAGGCGCTTGGCGGTCTGAATATGCTCCATGTTTTTGTGATCTGTGCAGACGACAAATGGATTCTCTGCCCCCTCCGGCCAGTGCCTCCACTATTACAACGCCAGTTTGACCGCCAATTGCTCTCGATTTCCCACAGCATAATTCAGTTTCGCAGGGGACAATCGGCGGGAAAAGAAGGCACAGGGGTGAACCTTTCCTTCCGTAGCTGACCGTTTGGACAGGACTGCTCCTACCCCGGAATCTGAAGCGTCCACCTCCACGATAAGTTATCAGGATTGGTCCGGATGGATCAGGATGGAGGCGGTGGTAAAGCGTCACTTTAAGTTAGTGAATGCTGCTTCTGCTTCTGTGTCACAAGAAAAGGGTATGGAGAAAAAAGTAAGCCGGGAAAGGGGGGCTGCCACCCGACTGTAGTCCCTGATAAAACGGCGGTAGAATTTCGCGAATCCTAGGAACCGCTGGATTCGTGGGCTTGCGGGTCGTGAGCCTAGGCCATTCCTCCACTGCACGTATCTCTCGGGGTCCGCTCTTACCTGCCCGCCTTCGATGATGTATCCTAGGAAGCTGACCGAAGGGACATGAAACTCAGATTTCTCCGCCTTCACAAACAGTTGGATTTCCCACAGCCTCTGAAGGACTATACGGACATGGGGAACATGTTCTTGCAGGCTGCGGGAAAAGGTCAGAATGTCGTCCTGATAGACGAATAAAAAACGGTTAATGAAGTCCCTTAACGCATCGTTGATGAAGGCCTGGAAAACGGCGGGAGCATTAGTAAGGCCAAACGGCATTACGAGATATTCAAAATAGCCCAGAAGGGTGTTAAAGGCTTTCTTACACTCATTCCTTTCCCTTATCCTAACGAGGTGGCAGGCATTCCGTAGGTCCAGCTTGGAAAAGATGGTCATTCCGTGTAAGGGGTCGAAGGCTGCACTATTAAGAAGTAGTAGGTACTTATTCTTAATGGTTATATTGTTCAAGCCTCGATAATCGATGCAGGGGCAAAGCGATCCATCTTTCATTTCCATAAAGAAGAACCCGGTGGCCACAGGGGAGGAAGAGGGCCTGATGAGTCCCGCTGCAAGGGACTCGCCCCCATATATTTCCATTGACTCCCTCTCTGGTCGCGATAAATTATAGAGGCGACTGGTGGGTAGCGGGACCACTGGAGGAAGGTCGATGGCACAGTCATAAGGGCGGTGCGGAGGCAGGGTAACTGCTCATTGTTTGCTAAACACTTGTCCCAGGTCGTTGTATTCAGCAGGTACCCTGGAGAGGTCAAAGACTTAGGAGACCGGCGGGGTCGCCGGAGCCTCACTGGGAGGTGGGGTCGAACGTAGACAGTGAGCGTGGCATGCCGGACTCATCTGGCTATCCTCCCGACGGTCCAGTCGAACTGGGGATTGTGCTGGGTCAGCCATAGGTACTCTAGGCCTAAAGGGGCTTGGGGTGACTGAATGAGGCTGAATCGTACTTCCTCCCGATGATTGCCGGAAAGAATCAAGGTCAGGGGCAGCGTACAGTGGGTCACCAGTGCAAGCAGTCCCCCGTCCAGGGCCCTGGTCTCCAGGGGGTGGTCAACAACTCCTGCGGTATTCCGGCCTGGGTGGCTATCTCCTCGTCTAGCAGCTTGCCCTCCGCACCGGAATCCACCAGAGCGGATAGGGACAGGGACTGCAGCTGCTATTTCACGGTTGCCGGGATCTGAATCTGTGTCTAGCATGCTGAATGGAGCATCATGCGGCTTACCAGGGCTCCCTATCTCATTGCTGAGCCCTCCCATTTGACCGCTGAGGGCAGTTATCCCGGAAGTGGCCTGGGTGGCCGCGATAGTAATAGGCCCTAGCCGGGGAGAGCCGGTTCCGTCCAGCTGCATCGCTTCTTCTTCCACGACGATGTGGACAGATGGCCCAGGAAGAGCAGATGGAAGAGGAACGAAACTGGGGGGAGCCGAGGAAGGCGAATTAGTGAAAGTTGGGGAAACGGGGCGTGGATTTATCCGAGGAGGTGAGTGACTCGTCCTTTCCCTCCGACGCTCCCGCAACCTGTCGTCCTGCCTGGTCGCTAAAGAGATGAGCGCGTCCAGGTTGTCCGTGTCATCTTTCGCTGCCAGTTCGTCATTAATCTTTTCTGCGAGACCCTATCGGAACACCTCCCGTAGGGCATCGTCGTTCCATCCTGAGTCGGATGCTGGGGTGCGGAAATCGATGGCATATTTAATCACACTCCGTGGACCCTGACTCAGGGTCAGAAAGCGTCTGGCGGCGTCTGTTCCGCGAAGGGGCTGTTCGAAAACTTTGTCTGGTCCATGTCTGGACCAACGATAACGGCATACAAGCTGAATGGCATTAGCTATTCAACTAATGCAACTGCCATTTCCTGTATGAAACAAAACATATCACACACATCTTTTTTTATACACCAGACCTCTCTCATCGCACAACCAACTCCACCACCACCAAAATAACTGCCAGCACCACCTTGAGCTAATGCCTTTAAATTGATATTTCCACCCAAAGAAAAAGATTCTGCCTATATATCTCATCCATGCCGCTTGTGATTATTTCAGAATAATTTTATTGGTAGCATGTGAAACATTCAGTACATAAGCAATTTGATTCTGGTGTGGGGCTTAGCATAAGACACGGGAAAATACCATAATAGACAACACAACAGCACCCAACCATGTAGCAGACAATCGTACAAGCATCCATAGACAGCCAACAGTTAACAGTATTGTCAAATGCTTTGTTACCCGTAGTCAACTTAATTAAATTTGAACATATGAACGGACTATATAATCAGCACCAGAACAAGGAGAGTAGCAGAGATAACTTAACGGATATTGTGCGGATAGAGTTAGGGATTTACACCTAAGTTGGTTTAATTGGAAGCTGGATAGCTATTGGAAGGAAGTTTTGGAGATGACGTATAGTCCTGGAGGTGATTGACATGTAGCGTCTCTCTGAACGCAATTAGGTGACTAGGTGGGCACGGTAGTAATTTTTTTCAGCTGCTTTTCTTCGTTCGAGTGAGGGACACGTCGTTAATGACAGTGACAGACAGCCACAGATGTTCTCCGACGAGTATTCCACTCTCTGGAATCTAGACTTGGAGAGTGAGGAGGTGGCTGGAAATCAAACGTTGATAGAGGTGGTCAAAGCACTCTCAATAATGGTTGAGTCTCGGCACCATAACTTTTCAATTCATCTGGGCCGACGTTAAATCGTCCAAACATTGGGATTTTCCACGCTTTCAGACCACTACCCCGTCGCGTCGAACCGCTCTGGGCCTGTATTTGCTGCCAGGTTTCGACCCGATCTTTCAAAATCAGCCCGGTGCTTAGAGAGATCAAGCCTCTGTTCAGGAGGAACGTCCTCCAAACTGCCTCTTCTCCGTTCTGGCTTTGGTCTTCCAGGCTCGCCCCGACTTTGCCACGTATTCACCTCAACCTCGCCCCGACTTTGCGGCACTCTTCAGCCATCGAACCACCCACGCTTTCACTCGCTTTTTCATTGTTAGCGATAATTGTTTTTTCATATATTTTTCACAGAAAAAGCGTTGTTATGACAATGTTTCCAGTTCTATTTCTTATATTATTGTCCGCCAGTACGTAGGCATTGGATTTCAGCAGTGCTAACTCAAACCTTGTGTCGGAGAATTAACTATCATAACAATTAGAGCTTTAAGAGGACTCAAGAAGCCGTTCTATGTCCACGGAGAATCTTCTATTAAAAATTTCTAAATATACTTCTGACTGTCTAACCGAAGAATGCCGAAATCCTCCTAATATTGAGTGTAGTGCAGATTTGAAATTGTCAGTTGATTGAGAATATTTGAAGTATTCGGAAGTCAGATAACATTCTAAAATCAAGTGCAATGTGGTGGATCTGTCAGGACGGTGAAAATCAGGACGTCACGATCAAGGGGTCAATAAGAATTTGACCTGCTGAGGTAAGGGTTGATCCTCATGCTATTGGAGTAACATCCTATTTCAGCAATCAGCGTCCAGCTTCAAAGGCTGCATCTACCAGTGCGTAGACAGGAAGAGATATCTTCCCAAACAATCAGGGTAGTAGTGAAGGATCTCACTGAGGGAAATCTCCTCAAAAGGGACGTATACTTTACTGCTCACGAGCCGCAAGTTGTAGTCAAAGGACATCTGCAAGATCTGCCGATAGGAGAGCCACCAGAAAGAAGACTGTAAGTAAAGCAAATACTGCAAAAGTGTCTGACCAAAACGTGTTGGTACCTACGTACAGAATATAGCAAGTGCAGCTGGCACTGATATTGATCGGACAAAAGTGACGCGGCCCTCCCCAGTGCAGAGGCCACGTACGACATCGAGTCAGAAACTGCTCCTACAGAAAAGCCGACCTCATCAAAATTCCAGTCGCAGCCGAAACACCCCAGTACACGCCACAGGACTAAAAAGACTCTACGGAAGAGGTAAGGCGAGAGAGGCAGGAATAATAATGGCGAGCTGTCAAGACCAAGAAGATTCACAAGACACCATCCAAGAGACAACTGGCTGCCGAAAATAAAAGGAACTCGAAGTAAAGGCCAGACCGTCAAATAAACAACAGCAAGAACGGAACATCGGAGACAAGAACAGAGGAAGCGCAATGAGGACTGGAAAGGGCGGAAGATCAGATATATACGAGGAAGGAATTCTGCTGACCAACCGCAGCCTCAGGAAAGTGGGAGAAGCAGAGGTGCCATCAACCCCCGGCTCCTAGAGTTGGGAGTAGCAAGCGCCCAATCAACAACAATCAACAGCAAATTCGCATAACAAAGGAGCAGACCAGAAGCAATCACCCCCTCCAGACACACACACACACACACACACACACACACACACACACACACACACACACACACACACACACATCTGACTCTGACTCTTCGTCCACCGGCTCCGTCTTCGAGCTTACTTTCTCGGCAAGGACTCTCCCACCCCCACCAATAGCCCTTCTCACGTCTTCAACCCGTCTCCTCTTCATGGACATTCTGCTCTGGTCTTCTGCCTGATCTGGATCTCTTTATTTCTAACTGCCCACTGGACATCAACCGTCTCGACTTCACCACACATTGTTCCAGTTCCAACCTCACTCCTTCCGAACGCTCTGCTCTCCACACACTCCGCACTAATCCTAACCTTACCATAAAACCCGCTAAGGAGAGCGCTACAGCAGTCTGGCGTACTGACCTCTAACATGCCGAGGCACAACAACAACACGCTGATACTACCTCTTACTTACCCCTCGACATTGACCCCTCTAGGGATCACCAGACCATTGTCTCCTACACCATCAGCAACCCTAACTTCCACAAGATCACCAAGTCTGCCTGTCCAAGGATATCTTTGTTTCAGCTTGCTTCTGCCTACTGAACTCATTGCTGCATACCTCCACACTGATCTATCCCCTCTCGTTCAATCCCTTCCCTTCTTTGTTCGTTACACTTGTCATGCTCTGAATTTTTTCAATGATTTCAAGTTCCCTGACCCCCACCGTCTTATTTTCACCATGTCCCTATATACCTTCATCCTCCACCAGGCAGGTCTCAAAGCTCTCCGTTTCTTTTTGGATTCCAGACTCAACCACTTCCCCTCTACCGCCACTCGCGTCCGTCTAGTTCTTACTCCTAATAATTTCTCCTTTGGCTCCTCCCACTTCTTCAAATTAAAGCTGCAGCCATGGGCAACCGTATGGGTCACAGCTATGCCTGCCTTTTTGTTGGCTATGTGGAACAGTCCATGTTCCAAGACTAACTGGTATCCGTCCCCCACTTTTCCTTCAGTACATCGACGACTGCATTGGCGTTGCTTCTTGCACGCATGCTGAGCTCGTTGACGGTATTAACTTTGCCTCCCACTGCCTTGCAGTGAGTTTCATTTCTTGTGTATAAAATCTCTCCTTGCAGTCTGAGTAGAGATGCTGTTAATAATGTGACAAAGAGCGGAATTTAACGTCGGAAGAGGTGAAGGTATATTAACATACAACGGAAACTGTCTTCGGATACATGTCTGTAACCAGCTCCCAAAATAAGCACACAATGATGACGGCAAAGGAAATGTCGGGTGCATACAAAAACACTGTAAGTGGGATATGTCGGAACATATAGGATGGACATTGCAAAACTGTCTGAATAGTGCCACAACAACAGCCTCTTATTCAATGTCAGCAGGACCAAGTAGCTGATTATGGACTTCAGGAGGAATAAACCGGAGGTCCATGAGCTACTCATTATCTGGGGATCAGAGGATGAGAAGACCACCAACTTCAAATTCCTCCGTCTCATAATTTCAGCGGATCTGTACTGGGCCGAACACATAAGAGCCATCGTGATGAAAGCACAGCAATGTATTTACTTCCGAAGCTTGGGCATGTTGACGAAGACTTAAACATTCAGAGAGCAGTATACTGACAGTTTGAATCCCGGCCTGATTTAGAGTATCAACGATCTTGAACTGAAAATCATATAAAATATAGTCGATACGCCCAGTCCGTGCTGGAACCGTCATGGTCCGGTCTGTCAAGTCCGCGTTCCCGCTCACGGTCCGGTCCGTGGACGCCAGACTCCGGGTCTACCGGCGTTCCCTTTTTTCATTTGGGCTTATTTGTAGTCACCTGATTCTCATCTAGAGGCCGGAAACATAAGTGGCCCTGGGTTCGAGGCTGGTTGTTGGTTCGTCTTGTCAGTATCATGTCCTTGAATCTGCGTGGGTTTGTCCCTTGGGTATCCTGCCCTAGTCTCCGTAGGGTAAGTCAGGCCATACTTGCCGTGACCGTACAGTGGGATCTGCCCCTCCTGGTCCATGTCTCCGTTGGGTAAGTCAGGCCGTCGTTGCTTGTACACTGAGGCTGAACAGTTCCATTCCTTCCCTCCGGAGCACAGCCTGCAACCTACGCCTGAAACCCTGCCTGCCACCTGCGCCTGCAGCCTTGCCCTGCAGCGTGTGTCTGGAGCCTTGCCCTGCAGCCTGTGACAGGGACATCTCCTTGTCTGCGCCTGGAGCCTTGCCTCGCCTGGAGCCTAGCCTTGCCTGGCATTGCCTCGGTCTGGAGGCTTACCTCGTTTTGCCTGCGTCTGGAGCCTCGTCCTGTTTGGAACTATCTGTTCGTGTCCACGCCTTCGCTAGATAGGTCCGGCCGTTCTTCAGATACCTAGCGTTGGGAACTGTCTCGTCGTGTTCAGCCTTCTTCGTAATGAGTCCCGGCCCTACGTCCTGTGTCCCAGGAGCTGTCCCGGCTCTGTGGTCTGTGTAATGTGTACAGGCCATACGTCCTGTACCCAAGGAGGGGTCTCGGCTTGGTGATTCATGTTCCTGTCTCTCCCTCGACTCTGTGTTCTGCGTTCCTGTTCTGCTTCGACCAGTGCTCTGTATTCTGTCCTGTCGATGTACCTCTCCCAGCTCGGTACTGGGATTCCCTCGTCCTGTGCTGGGGTTCCCATGACCTGTCCAGGAGTCTCACGTCCAGTCCTGCTGCTTCTCCTCGTCCTGTAGCCACGTCTTGTCCTCGCCTGTTTCCGGAGTCCTAGCCTGAGTCAAGACACATGTTCTGAGTTCTTGTCCAGTCTCCGGCTCAGACTCCAAGCCCAGGCTCCTTGTTCCCAGTTCCATGTCCTGGTTCCGTTAGCCTCGTCAAGTACTAGCCCAAGCCCGGATTTCTTGACTTGACGGGGGCCTGTCTCGTCTCTGGCGTCCTTTCTTCCTCTCTTCCCTTGCTTACTTCTCACGTCTAGCCCTGTTCCTGGTAGTTCAATATCTGTGTCTTGCTATTGGGTCCACTCCCAACGTCCTCCTTTATGACAGGTACCAGTACTGGTAAAACACTTTCCTTGACAAACACCTTCTTCCATCATCAAGGCCATCCGCTGTACAGGGCTTGCTCTCCTCCGGCTGCTGTCATTAGGAAATACGCTTCAGGAACCTCAGGATCCACACCGTCAGGTTCAGGGACAGTTATTCCATCTAAAACATCATGCTCTTGAATCAGAGGGGATAACATCACTCAAATTCCCTCGCTCCATCACTGAACTGTTCTCATAGCATATTAACTCATTTTAACAAGGACACCTCCAGGGCTCTTGATATTTTGTTATTGATATATGTTATTTATCACTTATTTATTTGTCATCAGCAGTACGCCATTGCCTGTTCGCTGACTGTCATGCCCAGCACTAGCTCCAGACGTGCATTGGCGATCCCCAAACAGTGTCCGTATATCTCTATACGGTCGATATCTCTCTATCCCGAAAGCGGCGAAAGCGTTTTGCTCACTGTACCTTCAACTAGATTTTATTGTAACCTTCTCTAACATGGAAAGCAGACGCTGACCAGAGCACCCCTTAATCTAGGTACAGACTTGACAGCATCAGTGTTATTATTATTTGGCAATTTATTTTTTTCTCCTCAAACTGTGAAAACATGAGGTACAGGCAGAGCCAAACAGGCTCGTCTATCGATTGCTTGAAAGTTTCAGACTATTATTACAGTGTTTAGTATTGTGCTTTTCTGACGACTTTCAAAGGTATTAGTGTGTGGCTCTAACTGTTTGCGGTAATATCAGTTGTGTTATTGCAATCGGGGCAATGTATACGCGGTTTACATTCCAAAGTGTTTCAATTTTCTACTATTATTCTAATTATTGCTGGATTTGTCTCTTTTTGATTCCTATATGTTATGTTTGAAATGGCTGTACCTGTTAAGCTTCTGACCTGTATTGCTACAAGGAACCCTTTTGTTTCTTGCAAGATGTATCCAACTCTGAGTCAGGGGTCCGAAATTTATTTGCCGACATCTAAATTGCTCAGATCGTGGGAAATGCCCCCATGGAGAGTTCGGTTCTTCCATTTTCTTAAATGGTGATGATGTTTTCATTATTTTCTGGATTGTGATCTTATTTAGGTTTAGTGATGTATATTTCTTATTAGAATTGGTTAAGTTTGCGCAGAATCTAATTCATGCTTTCGTTGATGAAAGTATATCCTTTGAAGTTTTATCTGACAATTGTGTAGATTCTTGTAGCCTGTTATTCCTCTTTCCCCTACTGTCCCAGGTAGCGTTCATCTAAGCGCATTTGAAAGAACATGTTTTCTGAAAATTGTCATTTCAGTTCTGATTTTTCTTTGTTTATTATTATTATTATTATTATTATTATTATTATTATTATTATTGTTGTTGTTGTTGTTGTTGTTGTTGTTGTTGTTGTTGTTGTTATTGTTGTTGTTGTTGTTGTTGTTATTATTGTTGTTGTTGTTGTTGTTGCTGTTGTTATCATCATCATCATCATCATCATCATTTTTGATATTATGTAGCAATTTATTCGTTCTCTGCTCAAGCCTGGCATGCTCATTGCATACGAACTTTTGGACTATTCTCTGCCGTGTTCAGTATTATGGCTTTCTGAAGATTACTGTGCAGGCCTAATTGTTTGATGCCCTTGTGTAATAACTTTTGGATGATACCAGTTGCTGCTGTTACTTTCGGGAAAATCTATATCCGGTTCTTGGTCCAAAGGCTTTTAATTTACTCGTTAAATTCAGTATATTTCTGTTGTCTTTCACGTTAATTCCCGACGGTGTTTGGAAGGGGTATATCTATCAATTAATTTCTTTATCTTTGTTTATCAGTTAATATTACATTCGGACGGTTAATATCCATTGTCCCATCTACAGCAATTGATCGGTCCTGATATATTTTGTGGTATTCTCACTCTAAATCTGTTTTAGGCTTATACTTATGATAAGGGATGATTTATTCTGTGAATTTGCATTTTAACGCACGATTTTGATTAATATTTTTTTCCTATCGATAGTGCCACTGCAAGTAATCAAATTTTAATAAACTCCTTCAGAACCACGTAATGAGTTGAATTGTTTCTGTTCTTTTCGGCATTTTCTACATTTAACGTCTTTATTTTGAAGATATAAGAGGTCGATATGGTTGTGAACAGTACTGATTCCTGTTTTCGTTTATGAAAGAATACCGTTAGAATTTTTATCTGACGGTTTTCCTGAAATGACGGTTGCTATTTTTCCCCACATTCTGTCCTAGATGGTGTAAATCTAAGAGCATTGAAATATACCTAATGTTTTCTGAAATTTGTCCTTTAATTTTTGTTGTTTTTTTATTTAGTAAATTGTCCAGAGAGTTTTGAACCAAGATATTATGCCAAAAGAATACATAAATATAGTGGCAGTGAACCGCATTGACTTACGGGTACGTTGGAGCCAAATTCTACAATTAACAGTGCATGTTGTTGAAGATATGTGGAGAGCATAGGCTTTCTTCTTGTTCGTCAATTTAACATCAGAAAAAGAGGTCATAGGTTTTCTGTTCTGGCTTTGAAGTTTAAGCGTGCACTCGTCACAAGTACAGCAGAAAGTGTTGCGGCTGTTCCAACATTGGGTAGACAGTTTGCTATCACAAATATTTTTTAATAAATGCAATTATTTCATGATCATAACTACACACAACGTGCCGTGCACGTAAAGCGTGCACATCAAAGTGATGGCAAACAGACACAACTGTTAAAGCTTAGATTGTGCACAATATTTTAACTAACTTTAAGTTTGTATTTAAACAAGACATAAATAGTACGTAACCGGGGTATGGCGCTGATTTTCATGACCATCAGCACAAAATCCAAAAGATGCACCCAAAGGTATTCAGTAATCAAAACTATTGCTGACTACTGTTATTGCGCAGCTCTACCTGTTCGTTCATCTGCCAAGTACGAATACCCAAACACCTTCATATTGCATACACATTCTTTTGTTCTCAGTGGCCACTCTATTTCCCTTAGGACGCACGCCTTAACATTTAGTTTGCACAAAAGCAGAAAGCAGTTGTTTCAAAATCTGCCATAAGACCATAATATCATCAGATATTGGAACAGAATTAGACGATTCTTTCCATCAGGCCTACTTTGCCATTCCGCAGTGGCTGAATTATTATGTTTCTCAGTCTCATTCTCTTGCGATCTGTCCGTATCCTTTGACGCTCGAATTAATCGAGAACCTATCAACTTAATGTATACCCCATGACTTGGCCTCACAAATCATCTGTAGCACTGAATTCAACCAATTCACCAGCCTGTGGTTAAAAAGTCCCTTATCATCTCTGTTCCAAATGGACATCCCTTTATTCTGAAGCAGAGTTTGGTTTCAAAATGAAAGCACCTCAATTGCTTTTCATATGGAATGGCCACTTGCAGGGTTCCGGTCAGAAACATTAAATTACTATTGTCTATCATACATAGTTATCACAGTCCATGAAAATTTCAATAAGGTTTTCAACTCATTCCCAAACCCAATATATATTCCTGCTTGGATACGTGATTCTTCAACAACTCAGGACCTTAGTTTGAGCCCCATTGTTACTATAAAGTATGGATTGTTTTCGAAGTAATACAAATGTTTACTGATATAATTCAGAACGAGTACTAACCCAGTTATTGGCACAATCCCATAAAACAAACAGTAACTTTGCTTTGAAGATATGGGTATCTTTTTATGGGTAACTGTTCTCTTCACACTTGTTACGCTTCTGTGAATACAATAGCATTTCAGCCTAATGATAGAAAATAGTCCATTAAAAATAGGAAAAAAATGTTTATATGGCTTTAGTTTTCATGGTAAACATTTACGTTCAAAATGTGTATGCCGCTGACGATATATTTGCTCATCAATATTTACAAAAGTGATATACATAAATATTTACATTATTTACAATATTTGGTTCATCAATATTTACATCATGGGAAAAAAAAGCCGACAGGGATGCCGTCAGTGCAGCCTTCAATGACAAACACAATTAACAACATTTGCCCCATAGGACTAACGTCCTCAATTCCCCGCCTATGTATTATTCTCTCTAAATGCTTTTGCTCTTTTTTAAAAAAATTGCAACCTCGCCAGTTTTCAACCCATTCTTTACTTCCAGGTACTTCCTACCCTCTGTCTATAAAATTATCGCCACGTGGATCTGTGTTTCTTCTATTCAATGCCCATATCCACTATAGAACCTAAAACCCCTGGTGTTTGGCTTTTCTCTTTGACCATACATCCAATCTATATTTTATTATTTTTCTACACAACACTTTTGAGCCCCCTATACTCCGACGAAATCAGTTTAACCAAGTCCAAACTTTCCCTGTGAGTAATTATCTCCCATTGACCCGCTATTCAAGTGAATCTCGTCAGCCATTTGGTCATTGTCATATGTGTTTCTTATAATTCAGCAAACCGATGTCCACACTGTATTCCAAATGTTGATCATACAATTTTAGGTACCTGCAGCATTACTTCCTAATCCAACATCATTTCATACTGTATTGATTATGTATCCCTGAACACGTGTTGTCGCTAAGTGCAGAATGTTTCCACTTTAAATACAAAACATAAAGCACTTCGCACAAGATCAATAGCCAGTAACAACTGGAAGGAGCGAAAGGACATGGTATGTAGCAAAAGTGAGTGCGAAGTTGCAAAATTTGGGATTTTTTTAAAAATCCAACAAATGACAAGTGAAAAAGCCATAAGTAGGGTAAAGATGAAATATGAGAGCAAACTAGCAAATAATATCAAACAGGATAATATATGTTTTGTTTTCAGTTATATAAACATTAAAAGAGAGGTGAGAGCTGGTGGTACTGGACCAGTTGAGAATGATACTTTTGAGTTTCTAATTCCTGTGGAAGAAAAGGGTTCATAAGCTACGTGTCTGAGGAAATTACATACTATAAAGTAAAGACCCTTGTGAACAAATGGGGAACACTTGCGAGATAAGCAATGAGTCTCGACAGCTTCAACTTCAGGAACAGAAACCAATGTGTTGAGCTCTGCAATATAGTTTTACTTGTAACTGCTCATTTCATCTAAGATTTTTTTTCAGTAAGGAGCAACATATTGGTAGTGTGCGAATATTTGCATACAATGACAGGATATATTTCATTAAGACTACTGAAACTATGCTGAGTTTTATAAAAGGACGCTATTGCAACAGGAGAGGAGAGTCGGGAGTTGGTGGAGACCAGCTCTTCGCTCTGCTTCGTTCAAGTAAAATAATGATCAAGAAACGAGACTCCGGAGTCGATCATTTTTTACACTTGATCAAAGGCAAATTTCTGTGTTACACTGTTACACTGTTTCCCGTTATGCCTTTAGAGTAGCCTAAGATTTTGTACAGCTCTGCCAGAACAGAGGATTACTTACCTCCTCCGGAAAAAAAAATCCATTCTCGAATTGGTATTAACTTGTTAGAGGCCATCCAGCTGCCGCAGTGCGTAGCCATAATTGAATGTGAGGCTCATACTTCGGCATGAGACGTGGTCACCAAAGGGAATCATTTCGCTGATAGAACAGCAAATCAGGTGGCGCTCCAGCAGCAGCCGATAATACAGGACACTCGGGAGGAAAAAGGGGAGGGGGAAGCTCCTCACTGCCATCAGTATCGACAGATTGCGGCAAGCACAATATCTTGCCTCACCGCAAGGACAGTGCGCATAGACGTAAACCGCTTTCAGCCTGTGGGCGGGCTTTTGTTGCCACCCAGATGGGGCGTGTTGATTGACACCGTAGCTCATTTTTGCCTCTGGCTCACCATGCCAGGCTTGCATGTGCAAAGGAGGTATTCAGCATGGGATTAATCAGCAATGGTATGCCCTTGGGATAACAGTTACAATCGAAAGGGTAGCACAGACATGTTTGATATGATAGTAGAAAGGGAAGACTCCGGCAAAGTATGATCACTTCCCCAGCCAGTGATGCCGTTTCAAAACTTGCAAATAAACTTTGAGCAGATGCCAGTGAAAAAAGGTGATAGCTACGTTCCCTCTGTGGGTGGAAACATACCAGAGCAGAATCGATGCGGCTAGGACGGTAGTGAATGCCCTAATGAAGGAAATCATATCAAGTTTTGGAATTCCATTGTGGATTAATAATGACAGGGGGACTCACTTTACTAACAGATCAGTGCAAGGGCTGAAAGCCGCCCTGTGATTTCGGTGGAAGTAACATAACCCCTATGAACCCCAATCACCGAGAATGGTGAAAAGGGTAAACGGAAAAATAAAAAAAATGCCCTAGGCGAAGTATGTCAGCAGAATGACTTTTGATCTACAACGATGGAAAACCCCTTAAAATATGCGCAACCACTGTGTCAGGTGATGGAAAAGCTATATGCCAAATGAGAGGAGCCCATATTTCCCTGACCTTGGCCCCATGTATGTTCGATGTACTCCTGGAAGGGCTGGAACCTTTAGAGAATGGGAGGAGGAAGAGGACAGTAGTGACAACTCAGATGAGGAGGAAAGTCTGTCAACAGAAGTTTCGCCTGACAAAACGTCCAGAGATCTTCGACGAAGTAACAAGCAGGGTGGGCAAAGGAGGCAGTGGTTGACATTCACTTGGATTTTCAGAAGGCGTTTGAAATGGTGACACGCATCAGGCTGCATAACAAGATAAAATCCCATGGCGTTACAGGAAACACACCAGCCGGAAACCTCGACCCTACTTGTTTTTCACCATGGTGTTGATTAGCCTGCGCAGTTCCTCCATCATTTCGTGTGCGTTGCTTGAATAGCCAGCTACTGCTGATTTTCTTGTTTGTGGTGAAAAGAAAATATTTGTTTTAATGGACTGCGAGATGATTGCCCCCTTGATGCTGACATACACCCTGTTGGGTGCTGTTTTGCAGATTAATCGTTCTGTGGCTTCGTTGCAACACTGTCACTCAGAAGTACTTGGACGAGTGCAGCATGCATTTGCAACAGTAATGCTAGAGTAGTTCAGTGATACACTGAGGTTGCAAAGGTAAGCTTGGAAAATTCCACGTCAAACTTCTGTCGCCCTTCTCCTTGGGTGCAATCACCGTTACAAAAAACCAGAAGTACACTATGAATGTTAAAGTACATTTCCACCCTGCAGAGTGAGGAATCGGGTAACAGAAGAATTCTCTCAAATACATAATTATTTTAACTTACACAATTATTCTGTCTTACTTTGAGACTAGGGATGTTTTGATTTCCGAAGAAATGGGGCATGTTTTAATATATCGTTTATTCAAAAGAGTGAAAACATTGACCAGACCACGTTGCTAGCTGCTTTCCGAAGTCTTATACAAGACCCACAACTGTCCTCATGTGGTTACCTATGTAACAGCTATATTACCGCTTTAACAGACTAGCTACAGATCTTGAATTATATTTTCGGTCATTCGCCAAAATGTGAACACTTGCCAAATGAATTTGTTAATCGGTGACTCTATCAAAGTTAGATGTTACACTGAGTGAGCATATTACATCTACCTGAAATGTTTCAGTTCGTCATGCGTGATTTTCGGAATTGTTACAGAGACTAGTGAATTAATTCCTCCTCTTCTTGCTGTAGTTTATGTTGAGGGTAAATCAGAACATCGTTTACATTCTGAAAAATACTGAATTGAAGATCTGAAACTGCTTGGACAGTTTGTTTGGATATGAGTTCGTAATGGATGTGCACGATTTCATGAAACCTCAATGATAACATATTTCAAATTTTGCTTTTGGGTTTCATCAACTTACATTTATTCTCTGTATGGTTATCTAGTCCATTGCGGAGGGTGGAGGGGTATGTCATTATTTTTACCAAATGTTAGAGTTAGTTTTCCCTTTGTTATCCGCACACTTACCCGTAAACACTGATTGTCATTGGATCATGTCTGGACAACGTTGTTGAATATCCTCGGGAATCTTTCCAATGTCCCAATAATAACACAGCAGTACAATGACATATCTACCGTTTTAAAGATGAATAAACGCAAAAGATCCGACAATTATTGAAAATCTGGAGCAAATCACACAAAACTCTGGAAGAATTCACCAGGTCAGACAGCATTTATGGTACCAAATAAACCGTCAATAATTCGGGCATTAACTCTTCTTTAGCAATCAAGAGCAAGACGCCAGAATAAAAAAAAAATGTGGGTTTGGGAAGAAAGACCTCCGCTTTGTGGTGTGTGAATCCAGGAGATGGGAAACTTAATAGGACTAGAGCAGAATCAATCTGAAAAAGGGAAGAAAGTGTGGCGCTAAAGGGAGTTTATGGGAGGGTGAGGAGATAGGTCAAGAAGCCAGAGAGAGCAATAGAAGAAGAGATAATGGAATACGAATAAAATACCGTAAGGCGAAATCGATGATCATGCCATCGGTTTCGACGCAACATAGACGGAATATGCACCTCTAACAGAAAGTCAACCATGTTGGCCAAAGAAGAGGCAGTTCGTGTATACGGAGGGAGACGCAGCTAGGACAGCCGCTCCGTTGTCCCATTAGCAGAGTGGGGCGTGGGGACGACGACGACGTGGTCTTGACCTGGACCTCCTGTCAAATGAGCCAGATTTCAGCAACATGGCGAATGTCTTAGTCATCACGGATCACTACACCAGATATGCGTAAGCTTTCCCTGTCAACGATCAGAGGGCATCCATTGCGGCCAAAGTGTTATGGAAGAAGTACTTAATTTGTTATGGCCTCCCCAGGTGGGTACATATTGATCAAGGAGGGGATTTCGAGAGGAGGCTCAGACATGAGTTTCTACCCATGCTTGGAGTCGAAAATTCGAGGACGACGCCTTATGGCCCTTAAGATGTTCCCCTGCCCGAGAGGTTTAATTAGATCTTGCTGGACATGCTCGAAACCTTGGAAATCAGCAAAAAGAACACGTGGAGTCGACAGATAGGACGTCTGATCCACTGCTACAACGGTACACGAAATGAAGCTATTGGGTATTCGCCATATTTTCGGATAATTGGGCGCGAGGCGTTGCTGCCGATCGACATTTGATCTGGATTTGGCGAGGAAAACCTACCACCGAAGACTTAACTGACTTATTTATCTGATATGGGAAGGTGATTGAAAGAGGGTGATGAAACAGTGTATATCGCGGCTGGCAAGCAGATCAAGGAAATAAGAAAAGGTATGATCAAAATGTTAAGTTCTCCAACTCATGCCGGGAGACCGAGTCGTCTAAAAGAATTTGGGACTACCTGGGAAGCATACCTTGGCTGACCGCTGGAGAGTCTGATACGAACGGACCAGTTTTCTGGGTTAAACCAGAGGATGGGAATGGCATAAAAAGATTGTCGTTCAGAACCATCTTCTGCATCTGGGACAAGTGTTGCTGGTTGACATACAGCCCAATCTGGAGGCTATACCTAGTCTGGTAACTCTGTGGCAAAGTGGAACGACGGAAGGACAAACAGCAGTAGAAATTAGACCGAAGGTGTGTCTGCCCCTGAAGAAATAGATGACGGCATAAAGTATCTCAAGAAATCAAGAGTCCCCACCTCAAACTTGGCGTAATAGATGCAGATACTCAACGTATACACCACAGCCTATTTTAATGCCAGGAACTCCAGCTTGTGCGTGGGATTTTTTTTTTCCTAAGGGCGGCAGACCTCCGGCTAACTAACGCAAAAGGTATCAAAACCGGGTGCCCAGGCATCGGTATGCACTATATACACCAATCGTGGTCAACAAAAGCCAGCATAGGTACCTGTGACAACAGCTCTTTCGTCGACTGCACTGTCTCTTTATATTTCTCATCCCATCTCGTTTCAAATTGCTCCGAAGGGCTAAGATTCTCTTTACCCTTTCTATTTTGTTACTCCTACCTTCCCAAAAATGACGGTAACCACACGGGAGACTATTTAAAGAGTAGTTCAACTTCACGTACCCGTTCACGCACCGATAGATCCAATAAAACCCACGAAATTACCTCAAAGCCCTCATAGTCTGGGGCCATAGCCATTTGTCTCTGTTTCTGCCTTCGACACGAATCTGTTGCTATCTCATCCCCTAAAGCTACGTCCGAACATAGCTGACAGACGTTTTAGAAACATAGAAACATAGAAAACCTACAGCACATTACAGGTTCTTCGGCCCACAAAATTGTGCCAGAACGTCTTCCTACCTTATAAATTATTAGTATTCCCTATACCCTCTATTTTTCTAAGCTCCGTGTATTTATTCCAAAATCTCTTAAAATACCCTATCGTATCCGCCTCCACCACCGCTGCCGGCAGCCCATTTTAAACACTCACCACGCTCTGAGTAAAAAAACTTACCCCTGCCATCTCCTCTGTACCTATTCCCCAGCACCTTAAACCTGTGTCCTCTTGTGGCAACCATTTCAGCCCTGGGTTAAAGCTACTGAATGACCACACGATCAATGCCTCTCATCATCTTATACACCATCAGCAGGTCACCTCTCATCCTCCGTCGCTCGACGGAGAAAAGAACGAGTTCACTTAACCAGTTTTCATAAGGCATGCTCCCGATTCAGGCAACCACCTTCTAAAATCTCCTTTGCACCCTTTCTATGGCTTCCACTGTTACGTACTCCGTAATGGGTGTCTTAACCAGCAAAGATAGAAGTGTCCCGTTGGAGTCTGGTGATACTATTTTCAACAATATTTATTAGCAAAAATTTACAAAATAATATCAATGCGAATATGCAGAGAATATACGTTAGCAATACTAAACCTAAAAGTGCGGGTATAATAATAATCACTAATGAAACAAGCTCTACCGTTGTCTAGGGGATAATGAATGTCGGGATGGAAATATAAAGTTCTGTTCAGTTCATGCAGGCTGCGATACTTGTTTGCCGATATGTTGCAATTGTGAGAGAGAGTGATGAGAGAGAGAGAGAGAGAGAGAGAGAGAGAGAGAGAGAGAGAGATGAGAGAGAGAGAGAGAGAGAGAGAGAGAGAGAGAGAGAGAGAGAGAGAGAGAGAGGAGAGAGAACGTGTGAACAGTAACAGCTATTATCTTGCCAACCTTCCTTTACGATTTTGATCCGTCGATGCGTTGTTGTTGTGGCCATTCACGTTATGACCCCTCCGTCCTTTAGCTAGACCGTCCTTCCGTGGTGGACTCGTCACCCAGGCAAGGGTGACACACACACACAAGCCACCCCCACCGGTCTCGCTACAAAACACTGTGAGTTAAAATTTACCGACCCCTCGTTCGGCCTCCGATGTCCCCCACTGTCTCGTGGGTTTTCTGCTGCTCCACTAGCGGTTTCTCCTGGTGCGTCTGAGGGGTGTTACCCCCAGACCTCACTTTATCCCCACTCACGGCCGGCCTCAAGTGTCAATCAGGTTGGGATGATGTAACCCATCAATCCAGGCCACTGTGTTGTTCCCTGAGGGGTTTCAATGAATAGAACAGTACCAAGTAAACAATCCTTATCCGAAAGACAATAGCAGTAATCAATGGTTCCGCTACTCTTTTGTTAGTAGGAG
Organism: Hemitrygon akajei; assembly: GCF_048418815.1. Lineage (NCBI taxonomy): Eukaryota > Metazoa > Chordata > Chondrichthyes > Myliobatiformes > Dasyatidae > Hemitrygon > Hemitrygon akajei. The sequence goes on from NC_133124.1 coordinate 196,353,183, forward strand.
CCATTCCACAAATGGGGTCTCTTAGCTGTGTATCTCTCTCATTAACTTTCATGAGATGTTATCAATAACAACTGCCCTGGCAGCTTTCCTCTCTTACTTCCTTGATAACAGCATCGAAGTAGTAGCGATTTGCGATTGTCCAAGGGGGGGGGGGGGTTTCATGGGCGACTCTGCACCCTTCTACCCATCTGAGTTGTTCATTCTTCGGAACACTCCCCATCCCTTCTAAGAATTTTCACCCAAGGGGAAAATTACTAATACCACGTCTTACATAATTACAGAATCTAACACATACAAAATACTTTTTTTAACTACAGGAGTAATACAGATATACATTCAACTTAGCATCTAAACAGTTAGCGATACATTTGTCACTTCCTTTAATATCTTAAAATGTTTTACCTTAATAAATTCCTGTAGCATCAGACTCCAATTTAATAACCGCCTATTTTTATTCCTTTTCTTCAGCAAAAACAAACTAAAGCGTTGTGATCTTAGCTCAAGTGTATAATACAAAATGTAAACCAATACATGTGTGATTATTCTGCAGTACATTACAAAAGTTTATGCAAATACTACTCTTTATTTACTTTTAAAATCA